>NC_133581.1:5144718-5816646 GCF_964106895.1 Numenius arquata
CAATGGACTTTCCTTGTGTTGAGAAGATTTTTCACTGTAAATAAGAAAACCCAGAGATCCTCTGCCTAACACCTCTATTCGCATCACTCAGGGGTATGACCAGTTCAGGGCTGAGAGCATTGCAGGTGATCTTGCTCAGCTGTAGGAACTAGATGATGTGGTTGTACCATTTCCAGAACTGTCTTTACATGACTTTCCTCAGCTCTTCCAGTCTGAAGGTCAGCTTTTCCCAAGGCACAGCCCTGACCTGCACTGCACTTAGGGGTACAGGTCGTCTGAAGTGGAAGTCCCCATAGACCCCCACAGTGCCTCTACACGAGGCATAAGTCCATGCTCAGTCCTAAAGTTCATGTAACGTGTTGTAAGGTGCCTGGAAAAAGATAATTTATTTTCTTAAAGAAGCTTACTTTTATTTGTCAATATACTTGTACTTTCTGAATAAGGGCGTTTTATGTACCAAGAGAAGGTTAGTTCCCCCTCCTCTTTTCGTTTAAGGGCTAATACATACGCAAGCTAATTTGTTCTGGCTATTATCACAATTTATTTCCTTTGCTACAGGGCAGCCAATAACTTTAATAAAGGAGGTTCCAGTTACCCAATCTTCCCAGTTAATAAACTGCATTGAAATACCCAGAATGAATTGGCTCCCACATGCTACAAATACAGAAAATTACCATGCTGTAGTGTTATCACTACCACACAGGTACAATTAAATGTGTGTTATGCATGGAGCTGTATAGAACATTACCAGTAATGTCAAATGCAATTAAAAAGGAACTATTGTGTGGCTCCATCTGAAAAATCAGCCTGTTTGTATATACTTTACACTGGATTACTCACTGGATAGGGCAATATTGAACCACTTGGTGCTTGGGATTCACAGGAGAGAGCTAAGTAAACAAAGGAGCACAGCCTGCCGGAGCCATGGTTAATAGTGAGGAGCTGAGGCCTTCCACCTTGGATGAAAGCATGAGATATTTATTTCCTGCATCACTGGAACACTATTTGTTCATTAATGTTGACCCTATTGGGTCTAGGCACCGTCCAGAGGGTTGCAGGTTTTGTTCAGCCATGTGCACTATCCTTCTCCTATAGAAGTGACAGTTTTATACAAGTCCACTGCTCTGTTTAATAGGTATCTTTCCATCACGTTATGCTCTAGTTCTTCTCTCTTTAAGTCTTTAAGTTTCAGTCTTCTTTTTATACCCCTGTCAGCCCAAAGACACCCCCTGATCCACACAATTGCTACAGTAAAACTGACGGTATCTTCCTATAGCTCAGCTCTTGGAAATAAAATCCTCTCTTGAGACCTATCACTATATTAAATAAATATGAGCTCATTATTTTGATTACTTTTATTTGGTGGTTTCTTTTGCTTACAATGCAAAACTGCAGTATCCTTGGACCAAAATCAGTGGTGACTGAAAGCTGAACAAAGTCCTATTAAGTCTCTGTAGTTCCACTAACCATCCTTATTCCAATGTGTAGAGACTTACTAAGTCAGGACAGCATTAGGGAGGGAACCTCTGAATCAGATATCTTAAAAGAGAAATCAAAGTACTTTTTGGTGGTGGGTTGAGAATTTAATACCTAAAATTCACTGTCTGCCTCATAGAGTATACTAGTGGGACAAAATAGTTATTTGCTTTGAAGTTAACAGGATAACGCTAGTTAAGAGACCTCCTGGGTCTCTGAGCGTCCTACACACGACTGCACGTTATCACACCTCGGCATGACGCTGATCTTATTGCAGCAACTTGTGTGAGTGGTTCCCCTTGCAAAGGAAAATGAGCCCAGGCATGGATGTTAGGCCATGTTTTTTTATTAGCCCAGAATGCTTTCCCCCCGCCCCCTTTTCCAACTATTTGATTTAGGCTCTCAAATAAACACCATACCTCCTAAAAAGAACCAAAAGCACAGTATGTACCTGCTACTGCCTTAAAATGTTACGTTGCATGTTGGTCCTGGTGTAAGACTTGGCCAAAGAGGAGCATAAAATGCAACATTTCTAAGACCATGTCCTTGGATAGAACAAATCTGCCCAGCTCCATCCAGACGGCTGGAGCTGCAGCACCTCACCCCCATCAGTGTCAAGCTTGTATATTTATTCTTTCATTACAAAGTTCAGAACAATTGAAATGGTGGTCTAAACATCAAAATAATAGCTGTTCCATGAAATTAATAAAAATTAATCCCTGTAAGAAAGGTGTGTTCAAGTGTTGGGCTTCCTGGAGAGCATTCCCAGAGTCAGAGCAGCCCTTGTTGGACGTGGGCTTGGTAGCTAATTCTGAATCTCCTTATGTTGGAGCTGTCAACCGAAATTTAGACCAAGAGCTCTTCACCCCATCCCCAGGATGGTGTGTTCATTATGTAGCTGTTGCAGCGTCTGGTAAGCAATGCTGTCTGTGAAGCGGATGAGCTCTGTGCAGGGAAAGGGAGAATGAGGAAGGACTTGGGGGCCACCAGTTGCAAAGCCCGTGCTGACATGGCTTAAAATGTCATGCTACTGTGGAGTTACAGTCACATCGAATGCATTGCATGCCATAATATTGCGTGGGAGCAATTACAGCATGCAAAATTGCTGCCTTCCTTTCCTCCCGCCATTCTCCTCGGCCCAAGTTTCATGTGCACATGTTATCCTGCGGGTGAAAGCTAATATAATATGAATTAAAGAAAATTGCACGATTCCCTAATGTCCACATCACACAGATTGATTTGCATTTGCTTGTAACTGAAAACACATGGCTAGTCACGGTTTAAGAAAAATAAAAAGGATTACAACAACCCCAGACCATGACTGAAAGGAGTTATTCAGCCCCTGCATTGTATCATTTAGCTTCACAGTGGAGCAGATACCTAATCTAACATACAACAGGCCATCTATAATCAAAGAGTTTTCTGCTCCCCGGCCGTCCTGGAACGATCGCTTAAGCATTTGGCATGACAGATATCCAAGGCTCGTTTTGTGAGGGAAAAGTAGCACCAAAGGGAAAAACCCAGGTAGGAAAACCTTTAGGAGACTGATTGAAATTGCAGGTGACAAGGGGATTGATGGCAACGGCAATTAGGTGGCCCCTGGGAAGTAGATAACTGTTAGAGATACAAAAGCTTGGTTCTGCGTGGGACGCCGCAGTCGTCCCCTGGTCGAGAGAGAGTGACCTGCTCCTCTCTGAGAAGGCAGAGTGATTTCCAGCAGGGCTCCTGCTCTGCACCTCATTGTAATTCAGGAAAGCCCAGCGCTGAATATTTTCACTGTTCTCATACCCCGACAAGATTGTTCTGCCACAACACAGTCAGTACAGTGCCAGAGAAAATTACTTTGTGAAACACTGGGCATCAAACCATTACCTTAAGTAGAATCCTTAGGCTGAATTTAAAGCACAATGTGATGCAGGTGCTTGTGTCCTTCCCTTTCCTTTTCTTTCTTGCTTGATTTTGTTTTGTTTTCTTTTAATTTTTTTGTTTTTTAGAAATTTGTTCAGACTGTGGATTGTTTGTATTTCATAGCTCTAGGCTCGTCAAATTGATGGATAACTCTAAGTAATGAATCCCACGACTGCACTATTGAAATTATCTCAACCACCAAAATGTCTGTTTAATCTACATCAGAGTGCCTGCGCTCCTTTTGTGCCCAGATAAATCAGCTAAGCATAACAAAGTACCTCCAACATTCATTTCCAAAGATCTGAAAAGTGGTCAGCTTGCGGTAGTGTAGTTCTACGGCTGGCAGCTGCCTGGCAGTGTTTCTGAAAAAAAAATGGGGGTGGAAACTTCTCTCTCTAAAAGAAAAGAATTGTTTTATTAGAATCTGAGTTCTGGAGGTTTTTCTTGTTTTGCTTTAATTTCTGATGCCAGTCAATCAATATTCTCACTGAAGGAAATGAAGATACTCTCAGGAAAAAAAGATGTTTGTTTTCTTCTTCTTTAATTGTCCTTTCTTTTTGAGTGGACGGGATGTATCTGAAGCAGCCAAAAGCCCACAGATGTGGGCAAACTTCCAGTCTTGCTGAAGTGATGCCCAGACAGAAGAAATACTGCAAAAGCAATGGCAGTCCTGGTGCCCACATACATGCTCGTACGAGGTCATGCTCCCATCCAGGAGCAGCCAATTTCTGGAGTCAAATTTGCAGCTTTGGCTGCCAAGGAGAGGACAGCACAGCCTCCCAGGCAACATCCCCTCCATGGCGCTGAGCTGATGCATGGGGGGACTTCTCCATCCCCTGTGGTGGTGGGGTTTGGGGTTCAGGCTCACCCAAAGCAATGCCATTGGAGCTGGCCCCTGGGCTCCATCAGGGGAAAGAAGCTGGGTGGGGGAACCCAAGCACCAGCTGAACAAGGGCTGCCCAACCCTGAAGACCCAACAGGACCCATCCTCTGCCCCCAGCTGCCTCCTTGCAAGGCAGCCAACATGTCAACCGTACATAAATTGGGGAGAGGTTTGTAACATAAAAGAAATGACCTTTTAATCTGTCCAGGGGGTTGAATGGAACTAATAACAATGTTAAACTGGTTTCCACCAGAGTTAAGTTGTCTGGGTCTATGTTTCTGGATTCCATTACAAATCTCAAGAAGGAAAAAAATAAAAATCCAAACAATGTTTTTTCTGCCTTTCATTCCTTGAGACAATGGAATAGCATGCAATTGTCATTCATTAAACAAATCTCTCTGTGCATGATATAAAGGAACCACAAAAAATGACATCCCCAAATGAAGAGATTCATTAATCACAAACACAATGAATAATTATTTTTAAAAGAGGAAGCACAAAAAGCCTCGGAACATGGAGCGTACGTGGTAGGACGTAGCAGCTGGGAGCATTGCAGCCCTACTAATGATGCCTGCCCCACTCAGAACAATCTTTCCCAGAATATGTCCTATTGGGTTTTCTGTTTGTTTCAATATACTGTTTGTTTGTTTGCCACTTAGAGCAGTCCAACTGGCTGTATTACTCAGTAGGATGCTAGTAAAATTTAAGAGCAAACCTTAAAAAAATGTTTATTTAATTGTACAATTGAAATGTTTGGTTAAAGAAAAAATATTCCCCCCGCAGCCGTATGGTTTCTGTTTGAAGTGCTTTTGGATCGGACTCAAGGCAATTGGGAGTTTGCCAGGAAGGGGTGTAAACAAGGGAGGCGTGGAGCTTTTATTCTTGGAGAATGTATGGCAGATCTAGGGTGCAGCACTGCCAGGATGTTTATGCTTTAAATTCAAATCAGACACACAAAAAAACAAACAAAAAGCCATTACTTTTACTTGAGAAAGATATATGCTGGGATGACCTTGTTGTAGAATTTAGATAAGGATTAGGATTTATTAATTTGTGTGGTTTGTCTACCTGCCAGAACAAAGTTGATCCTTGTACACTTTCAGTGCTCCAGTCTCTGGACTAATCTGAACAATTCTCAATTCCACCATTTTTTTCTGGAATATTATTTGTTATCTTTGAGGATCTGCTAATCAGGAAGATTTGATTATATACAGCAAAAATAATTCTAATTTTATGCTACTGCTTTTATAAGTAGCTCTAATTCAAACAAATATTTGTTGAAGCCCTTTTTTTTTTTTTTAAGAGGACATGTCATACTGTCAAGAAGTAGGTCTAGAAGGTCCTATTTGAGATTGTCTGGTCTGTTTTTCCAGCCCCAAAGCAGCATCAACTCACTTCTTTTGTTTAACTTGTTCTTGAAAACCTCAAATGATGGAGAGTTCACCACCTTTCATGGAAATCTCTTCTGTTGTCCAGCTGTTTATCACCTGCAGCTTTTTCCAGCTCCTTTCCTGCGAGTTAGGCAATAACTCATTGATCTTTGTCTAAGCCATGAGGACAAAGAGAACAATTTCTTTTCTCTTTGCAGCAACTTTTCACATCCTTGGTATTTGTTACCTTCTCTTTTCTAGTTGAGGCCACCCAGTTCTTCCAAAAGGGACCCATTTTCAAGATGATTGAATATTTTTTGTTGCTCTCCTTTTGATACCTTTTCATTGGCCCACCTCCTTTTTAAAGTACAGTGCCAAGGATATCAGGTGAGAAGCCCTGTCTTTGCATAGCCACATGGAAGGATTACTTCATGTGACTTTTATGTGCAACTCTCCTGTTTACAGAGCCCACTATAATGTTTATTTTTCACAGTCATGGGACAATGTTGACTCAAGTTCAGCCTGTGAACCTTGGTAACCTCCAGATCCTGTTTCATGAGGCTGATGCCCAGCAGACGTTTTGCATCCGGTGTTTATACAGTTCATTATCTCCACTTAGGAGCGTTCACTTTTCTCTGTTTTCATTGAACTACATCCAGTTTTTCTCAGCTCATTTCACCCATTTGTCAAGCAGATTTTAAATTCTAATCCTGTCCCTCAAAATGATTGCAGTTCCTCTGTGTTTGATATTTGCCCATTAAAGACCTGCCACCATGCCTCAAATTAGGGGGTAATCTTCCTAACCTGTAAACCATTTAACAAAGTGTATGTCCAAGAGCTATAAGACACCTGTCACATGCCCTGGAAAGCTGAGAGCAAGGTCAGCTTCAATCATAGCTCACACAGGTTCTCAAGAAACCCAGTATCTCATTATGAAGATGGCTTTGGGCATAGAAAAAAGTGGCAAAATGGCCCAAGCCCATGGCTGTCAAAATTTTATCCAGAATTCAGGAATTTGTGTTACCCAGGAGCCACCATACCATCACAGTCCTGCTGCTGGTCAACCCCCAGACACCCAGAGAGGGAGCTGTGAGCACAAGAACCACGTAGCAAGTGCCATGCATATATGTGAACATATTCTAGCATGAACACGGACACATTGTTAAAGTCACTTATGCCTCTATATCTTACATATTATACATTTCTATTTGTTAGATGTGTATGTATTTTACATGTTAGGAAAAAAAAAAAGCTTAAAAAGCCCATCTCATTTGACTTAAAGACCATAGGTGTTATGCAATTAAATAAATAACTGCTGTAAGCGAATTTTTAGTGTAAAGCACCCTCTTCTCACTCCAGCCAAATGCATATTGCATCTCCCTCTAGTGGCTTAATCTACGTGTCCATCCTCCAATGACAAATCTGTGTATCGGTACTAACTCTACTTTCTTGTCATGGACAGGAAAGTAGCTCGCTCATACGGAAGAGAGCTCATTTATGAGCATATCTTTCTTTTGAGGTATCTTCTATTTCTTTAGTTCCTGACAATGCTTAAAGTCTGCCTGAATTCTCTACTGCAGCACAGCCAAACTCTGGCTTTTGCATACAGAAAACCGTGATATACATAAGGAGGAAAACGTGTATTGCCAGTCTAAAATTAGTTTGTTGGTAAGCTAGCAGAAACAATGAGACAGAGACCAAAATTAAGTCTGTCAGACAGCTTTGTAACATATATTTGTATTTTTCTTTAAAAGACTGCAAACAGCTCAGAGAACAAAATGGTTTTTGAGGTTTTGGTTTCCCAGACATGTACTGGGAAGTTTTACAGCCCAAGCTGCCTCTCTGTTGCATACACCACATATGTAAGTGCCATATTTTGGAGTGGTGGCTTATGCTCAGGTACTTGTCTAAATCACTCCCACTCAAACTACTTGTTTTCAGACTTACAGGTAAGTCATCATCTAGCTAATCAACTATTAAATGAGCTGGTCATGACTCTGAGTAATTTCTCCCTTCTCTTCCCATCATTGAAACATGCCATATGCCTCTGAGCACAACATGGCTAACCCAGAGGAAAGCCAACAACTTAACTACCCTCTGTGTTCATTAGGCATTCTGCGCCTCTCTCTAGCCCCGTGTCCTTCCTCCAGAAGACGCATAAAACCAAGGTCTTGGGCACTTTTGTTAATTAACATTCCCATAGTCCTTTTTGCAAAACTGGAGATAATAGTCCTGGCATGCTGGCCAACTTCCAGTGTGCAAATTACATTCGGCTTACCTCGAATTCCCCTGGCAGCTGGAGGTGGCTGAGGTATTTGGATGCTCTCCGTCCTTCGCTGTGCTGCACACACAGAACGGGCCAGGCTGGGAGCTGAGCTGCAAGGGGATGGGGAAAAGCTCCCCTTTTGAAAAAGTCAAAGGCGAACGCAAATACAAGGAGCTTAACCACTGCTAACATGGAAAGAAAAGAGTTTATTTACTTCCCACTGACTAGTCTCTGGCAATAAATTAGCAAGTTTTCCCATTTTTCTTCATTTTTTCAGTACACAGATGCTCTTATAAATCACTAGCCATAAATCTGAGAGAGAAGTCTGTTACAAAGCCATAATTAAGTCTTAAAATTTAGGTGTCATTTTATTAATTTCTAGGTCTATATTCACTTTCTCCATGGTCCTAGACAAGGCAATTTTCTTCTTATTCAAATGTCTCATGTACAGCAAGCTGAAAACTAAATGTGCTTATTAAACCCAGGTTTTTTAAATGAAGGTTGAGGCTCAAATACCTGCACTTTAAACACCTTTTTAACACTGGTATGAATACAAATTCTGTTTTGAATGTTGTTTGGGCCCTCAAGCTGTTGTTAAAGACTTGTCACAGAGAACCTATTTATCTCAAAGTGAGAAACACTGAACCAAAATTTTGCCAAGTACTAGCTTCAGTGTGGCTTTTGCTTCTACTCCATCATAAATCTCTATTTCTACTGGAGATGAAGAGAGGACTTGAAGGCTCTGGATGGACACTTCAGGGTCCTTTTGGATGGGATCATGCCCCATCCAGGATGCGGTTATTGCCCCATAGCTGTATGGGATATGTGTAGATGCTTCCCTAAATCCTCAGCACCCAAATCCAGGGAGCCAGACCGTAAAATTCCAGCAACGCATGCTTTTCTCTCACCTGATTTGGAGAAGTAAATGCAATTACTAGATTACAGAAGATGTATTGATAATGGCTTTATAAACTTCCTGATTCCTTTGCCTGCCGCAGAGATTCCTTAATTTTAAGAGGTTCCTTAAAGGCTGAGAGAGCTGGGACTGTTTAGCCTAGAGAAGAGAAGGCTGAGGGAGGATCTTAACAATGTAGATAAATACCTGAAGGGAGGGTGCAAAGAGGAGGGAGCCAGGCCCTTTTCAGTGGTGCTCAGTTACGGGACCAGAGGACACGGGCACAACCTGAAACACAGAAGTTTCCCTCTAACATCAGGAAACATTTTGTTAGTGTGAGAGTGACAGAGCACAGGTACAGGTTGCCCAGGGAAGCTGTGGAGTCTCCATCCTTGGAGATATTCAAAAGCCGTCTGAACACAGTCCTGGGCAACTGGTTCTAGATGCCCCTTTTTCAGCAGGACAGTTGGACCAGATGACATCCAGAGGTGCCTTCCAACCTCAACTATTTCACCTCATTATGGTCCAGATGCAAGGACTACAGGTGAGGCTGGCCAAGAACTGGCAAGAGACAACGTGCAGTTTCACTGTCAATGTGATGACTTTTGTCCGAGCGCAAAAGGAGAAAACTGAATGTGGGCCAACATTTCAAAAAGGATATCGATGGATCGTATCAAATGTTCGTGTAGCTCAGTCTATTGTCTCTGTTGTTAAAGATGCTGATACTTTAGGAAGAGGTAACAAGAAGAAAGTAAGAGTAAGGCAATGTTTTCTTTCCCTCCTTCATTCATCAGTCTGAAGATAATATGGTTCGCATGGCACCAACCCAGCAGAGCAGGAGGGGGGACATGATATGGCACAGGAGACAGCAGGGTGCAAGGATGATCATATTTCCATGAAGTCCAACACAAAATTATTCTGCAAGAAGTCAGAGTGAATATTCCAGGTTTAACTCTGAGCTACTCTGAGGCCTGGGTCCCTGTCAAAAACCCTGTCAAGTCCTCTTACTTCAAGGAAACAGGCTGACCCAGATTCAAACTGTTCTGATAGACAAGTGTCAAGATTAAGAAGTGAAATTAAAGGATTCTAGAGGACAGAAAAGCTATTTCCTGCTCAAATCCCCAAGACTTCCTCATTTGATAGTTAATTCCTATGTTGGAGTCTTATCTTACAACTTTTTCTGAGAACCTGGACAGGACACCTGCTAACTTGTTTTTTGGTTTGTTCATTAGGCTGTTAACAAAGAATAGTATTGCTTTGCTTGAAGTTTTAGATCACTATTTATTTCAAACTAAAATGAAATTGTCAATCCCTGGTATTAGCTTTTCAAACAAAGTAGAGTGATATTTATGTTAGTCTTCTGTATTTATCTGCAAGATGAACTTATTTGTCGTTGGCTGTGGATCCCTTCTTGATCTTCGATTATTATGATTTGTTTTATCTGTTTCTCAGAGATTTATATTCTGAGACTCCTCCAGTGGCACTAACAAAGATTTGATAGCCCAGGTGATAAACCAGTTCTGCTTTTAAGTTTCTTATAAGACTTCATTACAAGTGAAATTAATCACTGTAGATTTTAATGCGAAGGGAAGACAGAGGCGGTTATTTGATGGACTGTGTTC
This sequence comes from Numenius arquata, assembly GCF_964106895.1. Taxonomy (NCBI): domain Eukaryota; kingdom Metazoa; phylum Chordata; class Aves; order Charadriiformes; family Scolopacidae; genus Numenius; species Numenius arquata. Next base: position 5,155,139 of record NC_133581.1, read on the forward strand.
AAAAAGCTGGGTAAGCTTTATATCACTCTATATGATAATAAAAAATTACGGTGTAAGACCAAGGTCATATCATAACACATGAGCAATAGCACCATGTGCTCATGATGCACTGACAAAGGATGCTTGTTCAGCTTTATAGCTCACACTGTAACCTTTCTCTACTTCATATGCACTCCTAATACATTTGCCATTCAGATACCTACCTGAAAATAGACAATTCTTCAGGAATAGACGGTTACATTTAGTTCCAGTTTAACTCAAGAAAAGCCTGTCTTACATGCCTACCTGAATTTGGGATTTTGAGTACTACAGGTCTTGTCCTAAATCTATGTTCAACTAAAGTGATGATGTGGTTACTTGTATATATTATCATTTATATTCTTATTTATCTGTCTTGCTCAGTGCTTTAAAATCCCTTGAAAGCTCCAGAAATAAAGTGGATTCTGCAGGCAAAAGAAAACAGCATGGTTTGTTATGTTCAGAAATCCTCTGTCAACGGGAAAGAGTAATCATATTGAGAAGCTGTTCTGCTCAGTATTGGAAATGAATATATCTCTCTTTGTTGTTGTTGTTGTTGTTCAGAGCAGGAAAATATGTGTTAAATAAAATATTTCCAGCTAGTATCTATTGGTGCATGAAAGGCAGTAATACAGGCTTGTCTGGAATGAGCTGAAGGAGGAGTGTGTCCAATTGCATCTCTGAGGCGGGGAAAGAGAATTGTTTAACAGTGCCCCTATTCCTGTTTGCCCACGGAGAACTCAAGCAAAAAAGAGTCACTTACATTTTCACATAGCCACACATCTACTTAATTCTACCCTGCAGTCCTGGCAAATGAGTATTACACAGCTGAGACCTGAACGGAGGTTTTCTGGCCCAGTAAGTAGAAGCCATTGGACCATAAACATAAACAGATGTTTGCACATGTGTGTGATTCACTCAAAGTAGCTAGCTGGGTTTGGAGATGTAGCTTATAAATGCATAGAGGATGCAACGATGAAATTACGGTAGGAAATTAATTATCTCCAATTCTGCCAAAAAGTATCCTGTTCTTTATAATTTTTAAGGTCTTGAGTTATCTCATTTTGGTAATGCTAAAATGGGACTATGCTAAAAATAACCATCATTTCACCTACTAAATAACTAAATTATCATATAGATGATGCAGTATCACAAGAACAGTGAACAAGGTTTGCACTGTCCCTTTCGTCATTGTCACTAGGGCCAGACTCTAAGCAGCTGGAAAAGGTGAAGCTCTGTGACTACGCCACTTTGCAACCGCAAGGCTTGACCGCTTAATGCTGTGGAAATACAGTGCGAATCAGCAATTAGAGACAAATAAAGTTGTGTTCAGGTGATTTGATGCAACATACATCCTGTATTTCATCTCTTCCAGTAAGATGAGAACAGATTTGAAGGTCTCAGTTGTAAAACAGGAATTTAAGTGATAAAAATATTCTGATGTGAGCAGCACCAAAGCAAGTCTATACAGCTGCTTTGCAGAGTAATTTCATGCAGCCATGGGTGAATGTGATTTTTTTTTTTCCTTGAACATGCAGGAGGAGATGACAGATTTAAGTGCTTCATGTGATTAAGTAGACAAGGTAGCCATTTTTCTGCATTTATGCAGAAGCAATAAAAAAGCGTGGTCATGCACCAAATCCTAGGGTCAAAACTGCAGTTACAACTCAGGCAAGACTCCCATTGACATCTGTAGCTTTTATTAAATGTGGGCAGTGAGCCTTCTTTCATGCACTTAGTCTGTCCTCACATGTTCTTAAATAGCACCATCAGGTGGCTAAGCAGGGGAGAAAAAAAGGCAACGGTTCACATAGCCATTTGAATGTCTAAAAATGCTCCTTTTTGCACCCCCAAACTCACGAGGATTCAGCATAGCAGCCTACAGGGTAGCAGGACAGTCTGACCCATGAGCTGGAATATTGCAGGAGGATCTCCGCTGGGACAAATCACACTGGCTTGAAGGCATTCAGTGAAGTTTTGGGCCTGTTTACCTTTTTGACCCATTTGTGGCTTAAAACAGCAAGGTGCAGCTGCAGAGTGCCTCAGTTGAAGTGCTAAAGCTTGCATCTTTAGATGATCAGGCTAAAAAACAAGGGGACATGCTCTGTGGTGTCGTATACCTGCTCGCTGACCCCGTTAATGGTGGTGCATGAGCAATAGAAGACAGGGTTAGCCCATTATATTCTGTTTAATGCTGAACTTTAAGCTAAATGGGTTGTATCTATTAAAATTAATGTTAGAAATGGGAAATATTTTTTTTACATCAGACCCTTTTTCACAAACTCAATCCCCACACCGGAGAGAGCAGGGAGAGGGGAACGTGCCCTCAGCCAAACGTGCCCTCCCCTCCGTGGAGCCCCACAGCTTTAACCGATGCTTTGGTGTCCAAAGAAGTTGCACACCAAAGCACTGCACAGTTTTCTGAGCCTGCCGACGCTTGCACTGCCTAATTTCTGCCTCGAATAATAACAATGAAAGATGATTTAGCTGCTCGACATTTCCAAAAAGGTGCTTGTTAAAAACAGTGCCTCCCAACTTAATTAACACTAAAACCCTTTAGGTGTTCCACCAAGTACATATTAAAACAGCTGTCCTTTTCCCTGAAATGGAAGTAAACTAGAAGTGAGCTTCAATAAAACCAATGGACTATGACTTCTTCTAAGCACAACTGTAATGAAATGTTACTGCTGTAATATCCAGTTAAATAAAGACTGGTGAGCTGGCTAGGCCAGCTGCGGTGGCAGATGCAGACAGGATCATGGGCTTTAAACAATGCTATCACTGAATAAACACAGACGAGGAGATAACATTTCTACACCTCCCCAGTTTCCATGAAATTAGTTTTTGTTATTCTAAGTCCAAAAGCTGATAATCCTCTCAGTATAAAACGAATGGTGGCAATTGTTCCATAAATGGTATCATAAACTATCGTTAGTCATCATTCAGGAACATTCGGAATTATGCGTCACCCACCACTGGAAATTGCATTGTGTATTTGAGGAGATTTGATGCTTTGTTGGTGAGAGAGATCATCCGCTGGTTTATAGTTTTTTACCTGTATGCCATGGTTTCCTTCTTAAGATAGTTAACGCATGACCTAGCGGCCCCATCTGAAAGGAATCCTTCCTTATGGAAATACCCCAGAAAATAGCACATTAAGAGCTGACTAAAGGATTACGTTAACCAATTCAATACAAATATGGAGTTTCTGACTTAGATGTGGCCCAAAAGAGAGAATGTACATCGTTTACAATATACTGAGGTTTCGAAATTAAACACCACCCCAAACTGATGTCAAAGTTTAAAAATCTCTGCAGTTTGTCTATTGCATATGATATCATCTAACAGCATCAATATGGAAAAAAAAAACCAAAACCAAAACACCAGAATGAAAACAATGAAAATAATATCCATGAAGCTTTTTGAGAAATTGTTGTGTTCATGTGAAATGTTTCAACCTTACAGGCACTTTATAAAGAAAAAAAATAATATTTAGTGTTGCCAGTCACTTGAGAAGTCAGATCCAACAGAAAATAAATGCCAAGTAAGCATCAAAATTTACCCTGCATCCCTATCTAAGTGTCAAAATGTATAATGGTCTAAACTGAGAGTTTTCCAGTACCCTATATACCCACTGGTGTTTGGATGCATATTTGATCCTTTCAGTGTTTGTTTTCTTTTATCTTCTTTAAAATTGAACATTTTCCCCCATTAAAATTTGCTTGTCAAGATAAGAATCTATGTCATTCTAGGATATAAGAATGTGTTTAATAATGATGTGGATGATTTGGCTACACTTGATTGTATTAAATAAAGGCATTTTGCCAAAGAAGAAGTTCCACCGAAGTCAAAAGTGGAACCCACTTGGCACTTGGGTAATAAAGTGCTCCCATGCCATAACGAAGATGACTCAGTCCTACCCCTATGCATTTTATTGGATACTATTTGGCCAGCATCTGAAGAGATTAAGTACTCCTATTGTGGAAGATAAATCATCACAAATTCACCATGTCATCTAAGCTCATTTTTATAGTATTTTCAGGGAAGGAGCTTTAAGCTTAGATAAATATTGAAGATGACACTTTCACTGAAAATAACCAGTCACTGGGAAATAAATGAAATGTGCATAGATATTGCTTTTAAAGATGAACTTGGTTGCCAGGTTTTTAAGGGTGCGCTGAAAACAAACCATCGAAATGAAACTCAGTTTATCTTCAGTGATTCTCACGGAGCCCATGTAAGAGTGCCGTAAAGATTTGTCTATGGCTTTGACACTATCAGGGTTCTCCAGAAGCCAATGTCCAAGTTCCACAAGCAAGAGCAAGAGGTAGCTGCAAGTGTGAGAAAGGCTCTCTCAGTCCCCCTGTTCCTATTTCATATTCTGCATCTTCCCCCTCTTTATTGGTTTGCACCAAAAAAACTTTATCTGGCTGTAACATCCCCATCTTCTTGCTGGGAGAATCACAGAAGTTTTGGGAAGTATTAATACCTTTTAATATAAATGAATAGGAGAAAGCAATGGAGGAGCAGAAGAGATCCCATCGTTTAACGTAACTATCCTATAGCAATCAGTTTGGGACAACAGGTACAGGTACATGAAGGTTAAATATATTTTATTATCCTTGGGGTGAGACACAACGGTTCCTCTTTTAGGAATAAACACAAGGGAATGTTTCCTTCCCTCCCTAGCATCCTATTACTGCATTATAAGCTGAGGGCGATTGTTTACTGTTGCTTATAACGTATCACCAAACAATTAAGCCTCCTTCAGCTAACATGATGGATTTGTAATGAATTTGCTTAGCAAAGTAATTCATGCGTAGATCCTTACCAGATATCAGTTACCTATTTCACAAGATCCAGGGCATCCATCAATCAAAAGGGTTCAGGCAGTTGTTAATTTAGAGGCACATATTTCTATTTAAGCAGATTTTTTGACAGAATAATTTAGAGACACCAAAGCAAAGTACATAGCCCCAGACTTTTCATAGGATCATAGAATGGTTTGGAACCTTTAAAGATCATCTAGTCCATTCATTAAGTGGCTTTAGGAATCCACTTAATTGCTTGATCATATAATAAAATTATCATTCCCAATAGCAACCTCACAGTTTTTCACCATGGAAATGAATACATGACCTTACAAACTCTTCATTGCAGGCTGAGAAGGAACTGACATTTCCCTAACCTCAGCTTTCCTAAAGGGATACCAGCTGTGTCAAGAGCAGTGATTAAGAACCACATAAATGCAATAAACAGTTATTTCATTTTCATGCACTATAATTTCTTAATCTGCTATTTCCAGGGAAAGTTGACCTGGTGTTGAAGACGCCAGTCTGAATCTCAAGAGAGACACATTCGGTTCCTGGGTCTTTCTCCCTGATTCCAGCCTTGTAGATTTTTTTGGTTTTTTTCCTTAATAAACCAACAGAACTAGTTAAAAAGAAACAAAATAACTCTCAATCTGTGTTAATCAACTCCAGTAGTACTGTGGCATCCGGCACTAAAACTGTTGCTTTCCCTGTACTGCTAATACTGCCTGCTTCAAGTCAAGTAGAAGTACTAACAAACAGAACGGTCCCTTCTTTCCATCAGTCGTTATAAACTGAGTTCAGGCAGTTTGGTGCTGGTTTCATGCGTGCATTACCTGACAGGCCAGAGACTGATTTATGCCCTCAGCTGTGCACATGCACATCCTCACAGATCAGAGCAGAGCAAGAGGATAATCTGCAGCCAACACACACTGGCAGGACCGTGTTGATGTGCTGGGAAACCCTGAGAAGATTTGCTAACTGGAGAGAGTTTAGTAAATCACAGGTTATCCAGCTTCATCCAAATTACATCAAGGAATCATGCAGAGTTGTCGGTTTAAGAGTCTACCGCGTACTGCTGTACTCCCTACATTGCTGATAAAACCTGAAAACATTTGCTCTCTGGTTGGACCATAATCGTGGGATTTTTCTCATTTTTTCAATTTTCATAATGATTTTCAGTAATTTATCAGGGTTGCAATTTTTTCTACTTTGTCTTTACACACAGATTGAGTGACTGTTCCTCCCAAGGACATTTCCCTTGCTGACAGACAATGACAGGATCAAATAAGGGGGGTTTAGACCCTTTTGCTTCTTTACAATTAGAGAACAGATTGAAAATGGAAACAAAGCATCTTATTTATGCCTTTATTTCCCCCATTACAGCAGCTTTCAGATAAGCCAAGCAAAGTATTTTTTAGCACTTCACATAATTATCATTGCGCTTAATGAAATTATGGAAATTTGTTGAAGAGCTGGAAGTCTCTGGCTATTGTAGCTCACGTTGCAAGTGGTGAGTAGCCACAAACAAAGGAAGCCCATGCAAGGCTGCAGTTTTGTATTCGGCACCTCTGCTCTGGGGACCAATTTTCAAAAGGCACCCGGGGTACAGCTTGCAAGCGTTCAGTGCCTGCAGGAAGGATCTGTAAGTACTTAATAGGTCCATTTATGCACCGTCTGAGCAGCCTTTGAAAAAGTCTTGGTGCCCTTTGAATATACTCTTCTGAATATCAAACCCATTATTTAGGCAGTTTCAGGGTGACTTGAGCCATTCTGAACAACACGGCCAGAAAAGCCGTTTTGCAAAGATGTAGGTATGTGTGAGTGCTCATTCCCATACAGCTTGTGCTGGGGTGAAAATACCACAGAAAGCCAGAGAAAGGGAAACTGCACTGACAACACAGTTCTCCAACTTATCAGATGGATACTGCATATTGCAGGAATATTGTCAAGCTGAAGCCAACAGCATGACTGGAAAGTTTGGGCTCAGCGTGCCTGGGACTGCCTTTTGCCTCACAGTGTGGGTTAGACCCAAAAAAATTCCTGTTACAGAAGTGAGAGCTGCTGAAACATCCTTTCCAACTCCAGTTTCTTCACCTTATGCCCTCCCAGGTGTGCTACTTCAGCATATGTGAGTAGCACATCAGAATGTAACAGAAAGTGAATTTATTTCTATATGATGCTCCTGAGACAATATCAGTAATCCTTCTCTTCTTTATTTATTGTACTGGTGTTGTATTTCTTTATATTGAACTTACCATCATCTGCTCAGAGAAGTATGGAAGAGCTCATCTCTCGTAAAATAAGTAAAATTATGGCTATGTTTTCCTTCTGCTGTCCCTCCCTAATGGGACTGTTGCCATTTTGAGTAATGAATCTCTACTTTAATTCCTCCTTTTCTGCAACAACAAAAGAAGAAACTGGACTATAAATCATTCAGGAAAAAAATAAATAACTTTTTTGTTTGTTATGCCTGATTAAGTGTTCTTTATGTTTATGCCCTTCTCAGGAAAAATAAAATAAAATCTGGATTAGCGCTTGAGCTGAGTTCATCATTTGTTTTGATTTGAAAAGTCATGAAAAGAAAGGGTTATGGAAGAGGTAGCCAAATACCTTTGGAGAAGGGTCAGGCTGCAGGCCTCTCCAGTCCATAATTCAGCTAAACAGGACCAGAAGCCAGTCAAAAGTCAAGCAATCAAACAGTACTGAGACATATTGTTTCAATTCCGTATGATCAATGGATATTATCGCAGAGAAAATACCTACCCTAAAAAACAAATGAACAAATAAGCACACAAAATATGGAAACTTGATTACTATGAAGGCAAAGTATTCTGGTTGTGCTTCAAATCATCTGTGAGAAGTTGCTTGGGGAAAAAATGGAGAGTGAATGTTTATAGAAGACCATTAATCTATATCTAGCTACATTAATCTATTTCAAATTCTCAATCTTTGAAAAAGAGGAATCACAATAAAAGGGAAATACACCCAATCTCTGCCTTAGACCAGCAGCAAGTTTCTGTTTCAAGGCGGACATGAAATCTGGATTTTCAAGAACTCCGGTCTCCAAAAAGGACTTTTGAACCTTCACACATTAATTTACTGCCTCAAATGTGAATTTTACACATCTGGATGGTATTGTCCAGCAGGTTACACAGGGGAAATGCCATCAGGATGTTCATTGCATGCCCTGAGAGTATGGGTCTGGTTGCTGCATGTGTGGGGTTGCCACCGCAGGAGGGAATATTGCCATCATACTGGCAAACAGCCTGGTTCTGTGGCAACAAATGGGTATGTTCCCAGCAAACTCATAACATAAATAGTGTTGCGTTATTTTGCACTTAATGCTATGTAACTGATGTGACTTGAGCCCAGTCCTGCATCCAGTTTGTTGGAGAAAGAATGAATCCTCGTTGTCCCGCCTAGGTGGACATTACAAGTCTGGAAAAGCCATCTCAGTGAGTATGGGGGCCGAACCCACACTCCACACCCACCTGGCTGCAAGACCAGCTTGCATATGGCCAACCTTTGCTGCTGTTCACATGTCAAAAATGCAAATACAGGCTCATCCCTGGTCAGGCAATGTCACCAGGGCGTGTGGAGCTGGTTTCTCACAGCACCAGGCAGGACAGACCCAGTGGCAGGTCATCTGTGAGGCTGTATCTGCAAAGAAGGCAGATCACACAGTGCCTTCTGCCCCTCCAGGGACAAAACTTGGAACTGCATAGTCTCACAGAGTTACTATTCTCCACTGTTAGCCTTTGTGGACAATGTTCTTCTATACGCTTCTCTTGGAATATGATCAGCCTTTTAATACACTTGGAGAAGGCCTTTTGATTCTGCTTATTTGAAAAAAAAAATCACAGTGAATAATACTATTCACTAATCGTTTTTTTTTTTTTAAAAAAAAGAAAAGAAAGCATTAGTTCACTGATTTCAGTGAGCTATCATTCCTGAGATGCTTCGTTTATGAGCTGTGTGTCTGATGGGCCTGAACTTTCATAGAGCTTCAGCCAGGCTGTGATCATTATTAAGCTATCATCATATGCAAAATACAGCATGTTTTTGACAGTTCCTGTCAGCTGCTGAGACAGATTCTTTCCTGATAATACATGCAATGAGCTTGGACAATCTTGTAGTCAAATGTTTACCCGTTTGTCCACATATCAGTTTGCTTAAATATCTTTATGCTCATTCTATCTCCGGGCATGTTTGTTAAGTAGGATACACTGCTGTGCAGATACGTTATTCCATCATCTGCAGAATATATTAAAGATGGAAGGTTTAAACCAAAGGTTAATGAATAGCTGTAAACTCTGAGAGTCAATTCAAGGGCTTAGAGGGAAACCCTCGGCCCCATGGCTAAGTGTATGCCTAAAGAGAAATGAAGTCAAGACCAAGAAAGCTTAAGAGTGCATTCAGAGCCCTAGGGAAAGGGCATTGCTGCTGTTTGGACTTAAAAATATCCTATCAAGGCTGTTAGTTCCCCCAGATTTCATGAGTATAATTTAGCAATTTGCTAGTGAGGGAAGAAGCTCATTTCCACCACAGTCACTGCTCTGCTCATGTTAGGTACCTTGTAATTTTAGGCAGCCACTAAGAGCACGGAGGATTCACTGGGTCTAGTTCCAGGCACAAATATCAAGAAACACTTGAAAACAAAAAACATTGTAAATTGCGTGGGAAGAGGCTATTCTATCAAACGTAGTTGATCAAGGCAAGTAATAAAGACCTAAGAGTTTCAATAAATGTGAACATTTTCCTGGGCAACCTAAAGATAATGTCATTCCAGTAAACATTGCTCAGTGGTATTTCTGATTGTCTTTCTCTTCAGTTGCTCTGATTCTGAGAAAATTTGTGTACGTGGGTTGACTTTCTAAGAGTCATATTGCCACATGAAACTGAAATGGGAAAGATGAGGGATTAATAAAGGAATTATAACATGGATAAGGAAGAGGCCAAAGAGAGAGAGAGACCGAGCCATTTTTGCTGAGACAAGAACTACTGTCCTGAAGAGAGGTTACCAGTGAAATTCCTGAAAGAAAGGTTTTTGGAACAGATCTGATGATGTTTTCTTTGAAACCATTGGCATAGAATTACAACTGATTCTGATACTTGCTGACATTGGAGTGATTCTTAATACCAGATGGAAGGTTTGTGTGGTCTTCAGAACATACTCAAATCCGTATGGGAATATGACAAAATGCTAAAATACAAAGTCCAAATGCCTGTGCTGGAGGACAAATTAGAAGACCTCTACAGCGAGCTAGGAGCTCCTTATCTAGAAACTGCAGAAGAAGGAAAAGAATGAATCAAAGATGTGATAGAAGGAAGGATTCATAGGAAAATGCAACATTGAAGAGTTGTTAAAAATGGCAACTGCTGGGCACCAAATGCTTCTCCTGGTCTGAAACAGAAGCAGTAAGCATGAAGCAAGAAATCTGTCAGCATTATTGCAAAAAAAAGCAGAAGAACACGTCTGAGGTGGTAAGAGCCTCTTAAATCAACTCTGTCATCGGATCAATTAAAACATGGAACAGCACCCATCTATTGTCTCTCTTAGACATGTCACTAATAACCATACAGGCCTTCAATGTAGTGCATATGTGAAGAAATAAATGCAATGCATTTCCCGTGTTTCAGGCAGGGTATTTAAGGTCTGAGGAATATTGTTATTTTACAAAGAAATGTTAAGATATCATCTGGAATAAAATTTGTGAGTGGCAGTTGAGAGAGAAATTTAATCTGAATTACGTGATTAAATGAATCGCTAAAAAAATGACATGGTTTAGTCCATTTTAGAGAAAAGCACATTTCGTGTACCAATACGATGGCTGAGAAGTAAGTGGGAAGTGGGATTGTTCCCTGTAAAAATATTGGAGGAGTAAATGCTAGGAAAGAAAGGGGGCGATTTAAGGTAAAGGGCAGTGCTTGCGCAAGAAGTGTAATCATGAAATTGAAAGAATCAGCCTAAATGAAACAGATCCCAAACTGAGAATTTCTCAGGTATCCAAGAAAGCAGATTCCTCAATAGCTGTGTAGCGGGACATGTGAGGGCAGCCCTGAACCCCTGGTGTTCTACCTGATCCACTTCTAAATGAGATTCAATGATACAATGTCTGAAAGATAAGAGGATGGAGTCAGTGATCCAAATATTTTATACAGTTATGTTCCCCAATTTTTTTCCACCACACAGTCAGCAAGAAGTATTAAGGCTGCTCATGTTTTCAGGAGATGGGGCTTGCAGGTTGTGGGTAGGAATCTAACGAGAAAACAAAGACAATCAGCAATTATTAAAGTGATCAGACCCACAGTGCCAATATTGGATGCTTGCATAAGGAGTCAGAGGAAATGGGTTTTGTATCAGCAATGTGTGCAAATATGCCCCCACAAATGATTCGTCTGGCAGTGGCAAATAACTTAGGTGCCTGTTTTAAAAAGTCACCTTAAAACTATAAATTTACTGAGTGAATTATTCAGTATGGATTGTTCATGCAACTCTTCTTGTGATGTGTGAGAAGAATGAATTTAACTATTTTGAAGCCGTATACGTGCTCCTTTTTTAATCAGTGAAGTTCCAGAGATAATAGAATTTATTCATGAAATTTACACTTCAGTGGTGTAAGAAAATGGTATAAAATCATAAATGCAAGATCATAGAAAATATTGAAGCAAGTACTGGCCTCTAATTCAGCTGAAGATTTTGTTTACATTGTAAGCCACCATAAACTTAAGATACAGTTGCTGTATCTCAGTGACACGGGGAAACATTTGGAGGGACCCATGTGGCCATGTTGGTATTTTACAGAATAACTGGTGAAACCACTGTCCCTGGGATCCTGCCTTTAAAAGGCTGCCCATAGACCAGTTAAGAAAATGGAAAAACTCTTTTTAATTCCCATGGGCTTTGAACAGTGCCTTTAATATTATATGATGGTTGAAGCAATTTCATTGAATTTCAGAAATGGCATTCACTTCTGTAGCAAGATGGACATGCAGGAGTTGGTCTTATTTAATATTTGAAGAAAAAAACATCTAACATCCCCAAGCAGACTTCATAGATTATGAATCAAAAGGTATCTTGCAGTCTGGCCTTGAGCAGAATACTGGCCATGGGACTTCTTGTTTGACCCAGTCCTTTGGAAAGATGTGATTATATTTTTTTCAGTGACAAGGAGTCAAGAACAAATCTTGCAAGTTGTTACAGTGAATAATTCACTATCTCATCATACCTCTTACTCCAATGTGAATTTATCTAGTAATCTCCGGTTATTCTATGTACCCAGACACAGACTATTCTGTTCCTTTTGCCGTAGCCCCTCCTGTTGTCAGACAGTCATTTGTCATAATCATGGAGCCATTTTTAAAGACTACTTCCCAGTGTTGAAGCAGAACCTTCATTCTTCAGTGCTGAATGTCTGGTTTGCTTGTTGTCTGTATCAAAACACATAGGTTTTTTTCAGTAATCCAGTTATCACGCTATCCAGATCACTCCCTATCAGTTATTTGTCTTTGTTATTTGTCATGTCTCCATTCTACATGTCATCTACAAATTCCATCAGCAATGATTTTAAGTTTTCTTTCAGATCATCAACAATATTCAAGAGTTTAAGAAGATGAACAGCTCTCAACAGCCTCTCACCAGAAATTCATGTACTTTCTAATGATTTCTCATCCATAATCATACTGAGAGACAGCCATTTATATCCATTTTAGGTGTGTCAGGTGGATTTTAATCATTCTTTTCACTTATGAAATAACACACATCTCAAACCAAATACCTTATGAAGCCTGAGTACCTGATACATGAACAAGCCCTGACGCAGCCACGTTAGGCAAGGGGCAACTGGAGTCATGTTATAACTACTGTGTAGCACATTTACCTGTGTTTCTGGGGAACTACAGCCAAAGTATAGTCCTTTGAATATCTAGACATGGTACGTTATATCAACATTGTGACCCTTATCAACCAATTTTATAGAGCCATAAGCTTGTAGTCAGTTTGACAAGACTCTTTTCCCACTAACTCAACCTTGTTATTTTAGCCTCCTTTCTTTCTAAGTTAATTGAAACCAATAGTAGCCAGCCGTTATTTTGCTTGGGAAGAATGTCAGGGTCATATCACCCACTCTGTTCCAAATATTAAACCAGCATTAGTTTCCCCTCAGCCTTCTGGATCTTCTCAATCAACAACATAACAAGCTCCTCAGACAGCTCTTTTCAGGTTTTTACTTGCAAGTAATCCAGATGCAGTATTCAAATTTAATTTAATTTTATGCCTTTTTTACTAATTGATGGCAAATACTTTCCTCCTCATTGGATAAGATTATCCTTTCTCTCATTTCTATCTAGTAAAGTAGCAGCACCATCATTAGTATTTCCTTTGTTCTTTTGTTCTTATTAGCCTTAATTCTGCAGGCTATGCATTTGGTTTTTTCCCTTCTCTTACCAGTTTTCTACAAACCCCACTTTCTAATTTCTGTTATTTTCTAGTAAATCCTCAACATTTCCATCTGTTGTAAAAATATGCTTATTAAGACATATATTTGTTTCCCAACTAATAAACTGTTGGGGTTTTTTTAATAAAGAGCCTACACTGCGTTGTGAATTGCACAAAACTGCCACCACTTTAAAGCAGTGGGGTTCTCAGACTGTTTTTCAGGTCCCCTTGCCAAGATATGTTCAGTTCAGTTCCCCAGTGTTTTCCCTCCATCCTCCAGTACTGGGTGAGCAGTTCTCCCACTAAGGCATGTACCCTGTGCAACGTAACCAGAAAGATCCAGGTAGAGGATCACTGGGAACAGAGTAGGGAGAGGCTGAAGGAGATGTGGAGGCAGGTCTTGGACTGGGGCACAGGACAGCAAAAGTGGGAGACCAGGGCTGTGATGAGCTGTCCCAATAATATTTCTAAGCCATAAGCCTGTAGTAGCTTCTCCACTACACGGTCCTGCCCCAGACAATTCCTTCTAGTCATATCCCTGCTCTGCTCCCTGTAGCAAACGTACCCCAAATGTCCTCAGATGGAGTCACTTTTGATTTGGTATGATGGTAATGATACCATACGAAAGGGAAAAGGTTCTCCCAAGGTACTCTCTCAATATTGGGAATCATTCAAAACCAATCATAGAGCTAAACACAGTTTAAATCCATGTGATTTGAAGCTTAAGGAAATGTTGACACCAATCTCTGCAAAAGCAAGCCACCATGATTTGTGTGTGACTTTTCCCAGCTGCTAGTAAGGGAACAAGTTTTATGATCAGCTTGGTTTTCCTTTGTGCAGGAGGAGGTTCCTCTCCCTTTTTCTTCCTCCAGGCTGCCTCGGTAGAGAGAGACAGCGTGTCTCTCCGGGAAAGGAGAGACCTGTGGACACAAGGGCAGCTGTAGTGCAGATATGAAGTCAGATGTGTTTTAACACAGCTGGCAGAATGCTATAAAACAGGGGTTTTAGTGTTTGATTGAGGAGGGATTTGCATGAATTCCAGATGTTCACTCTATGATCAATCTTGCTATGTACACAACAAGTGTGTCCCCATGCACGTGTAAAACAAAGCCTGCCTAACCTAGGGAGTGAATAAGGGCATGCTTGCTTTCCTGGAAGCCTTTTGTTTGCTTTTCCATTCAGATCTCATGTGTCAGGTCATATGCAGTTTCTGTCAGGCTCATGAGATTAATACAGGACTTTATGGCCTCTGTGATGATGTAATACCTTGATTTCACTGAAATCGAAGAATCTGTACATAAGAAAATGAAGGTAAAATGACAATGGCTAAAAGTAACCTATCTGAGCCTTTAGAGATGGACACAGATGCTCGTATTTCAAGGCACAAACCAACCTTTGAACCAGAGATTAGGAAGGAGTCTTCTCTATAGGCAGGTCATGCTGTAATTGTTTCTAAAACCTTTCTTGTCACGTCCTCTAATGCAACTGCTGCTGGCCAGGGTCATAGACAGTGCTGCAAGAGCTGGATTCCTGGCTTGAAATGGTGCATCAATTCCTGAGTTCCTGTCAGTCGCTATTAATTTACTTCATTATAAATAAGATTGGGATCAGGCCCTTCGTATTTCACAGGGAGTAATGGTTTCACTCTTTCCAAGGGCATCAGCATTTCAGTGTTAAAAAGCCTAATGCCCTCATGTAGTCCCAACAAAAACTGTACATGAGGACTATTCTCTGTGGACTAAGCCTTTTATTTTCATTCTCCACAAGTGATATTACAGCTTAGAGCTACTTACACTACAGAAAGGTGACTAATAAATGAAACAGAAACCGGGAGCTGGAAAGTACCAGGATTAAAGCCACACAGAAACCATCAGTTTTAGCTGGAAAGTTTCAGGAAACCAAAGCCAGCAGATTTGATCTGTTTGGGCTTACTGACTCTGAAGCTGGAGCAGAGAGGAAGAGGGCATTGGGCTTATTGCTCTCCCCCTGGGAGTTATTGCGCTTGAAACTGAAAGACTTTGGTCTTTCAAGCCAGAGATTCCAACTGTTGAAGGCTTAGCATTCAAAAGTATGTCCATTGGCTCCAGCTGTCGTCAGATTTTAAAATGCCACCCTTGCCTAATCACATTATAGCCAATATTATCATTGAAGATTGGAAATGGTGGGCCCTGTTTGGGAACTGAATATGCTGTGATCTACTAAGGCCCACAAAAAATGGTGAGTCTTGACTCACTTTTTAACCTTGATGTGGAGATAGACACAGTCTGGGTAGCAGTTCTAGGACTTGACAGCTCTTCTGAAGTGAAGCCCACAGTGCAAACCAGATGTCTCAAAAGTAGCTGTGGCATTGGCAGAGAAGGTGTTAGTGTCGAGGTGGGAATGCGGTCCCCAGGCTGGTACCAAGCCCAAAAACCTTGCTGAGCACCACAGTGGGACAGCTCGGCTGCTCCTGATGCAGTGGCCACAGCAGTGTGTGGATAAACCATGGGCTGGGTTTGTTTGCCCTGCTCCTACTGATTGCCATGTGCTGTAGATGTGGCCTCAATTTCATCTTCCCAGAGGGGCAAGGAATCCAAAAAGCAACCTGCTGAAGCAGAGAACCAGGAATTAGGATTCTTGCACTTATTTATGATTTAATCATGGCTTGGCGTAACTTGCTGAACTAGCATGAGTCAAATTACTCACCACTAAAATGCAAATAACTATTCCTCACAGGAATGCAATGAGATTCCGCTCACCCTTTTCTATTGCTTCGCAGTCCACACATTAAGGCATTTATTTCAGTGCAGGTACTTTCCGGGTGGTTATTGTCTGAATAAGATGCAAACAAGATTTGTTTTGTTAAACATTCACTGTCATAGTATTTGAAAATCTCAGTCTGGTTTTAACAGCTGACTATTTTTTCTCTTCACGCAGGAAGAACATCCTGAATACCAAATAATCCGTGAAGTGTGTTTAAGCACAATATTACTGGAACAAGATTGCTGCATCATTTGTGAACTTTCCCATGGGGAAACAAAAAGGCAAAGCTGCAATAAATCTCCAGGTAAATCTTGCTTTAGTGGAGATCAGTCAGAGACATCCTTCATTCAGAGGCAACTAATTTATTCCTAAATCCAATAGAAAATATTGCTATCAGTGCCAGGATTTTGCAGAGGTTGAGGAAATTACTATAGTTGAGTGAAAGTAATTTTTTAGCACTCTAGTGACAAAATAAAATTGCACTATTGTTCATGTTGGCTGCAAGGGAAACACGGAGCAAGTAAGAGACCCCATGGTGTCTCTATAAGGGCAAAATGCTCCTTATTGTAGGAGGATGTATGCAATTCCACGCAGTGACAAGGAGGAGAGTCCTACAGAGAAGAACTTATAGGGTGACATCTAGATGGTCTCATCTCTCTGTGGGTAGTTGAATAAAGGGGTTTAGCAATAAGAAAAGGGAAAATTGCTTATACTGAATTATGCCCTGAAGGAGGAAGGTTTGTATTTAATGAGTTTTCTCATTGTTGGTTTTTACCATAAGATAATGTAAATGGTTCTGAATCAGTCACTTTTTCCTTACCAGCTTTAAAGTTGAAAACTCCTGAGCCAAAAAGGTGTGATGTCCAAATGAAAATAAAAGAGAGGGCACTGCTGTCCTTTGGACTCTCATGAAGAGCTCACTCTACTATGCTTCCTACTGACTACAGTTGCAAAGAGGACAAGATTCAGGTCATCTTTTTGTGGGTGCCTATAATACAGTTGTCTACATCACAACTGGTTTTCTGAGGTCCCATCTAGTTAATTCAGTCAAAGAGGACAGTGATTCAGTTTACCCCATAGGTGGCACCTGCATTTCATCATGTGAATCACACCTTAACTCTCCTGAATATATTGACCAAGACTTATATGGCTGCAATGAGAGCTCAGGATGATGATCTTGGGTCAGAAACCTTCGTTGCGGTGACCTAGATTTCGGTCAATGAATTGCAGCCAAAATGTCTGATGCTGGTGATGGTGACAGACTAGCTGCAATGAGGGAGCAGAGAACTGCCCCTTTCCTGCAGAAGTTACACAGCTGAGACTGTCATGGATGGGAACTGGAGCTGGTCCAAGGCTTCTCAACATGTTATAGAATCATGGAATTATTTTGGTTGGAAAAGCCCTTTAAGATCATCAAGTCCAGCCGTTAACCTACCACTGGAAAGTTACCACTAAAACATGTCCTTCAGCACTACATCTACATATCTTTTAAATACCTCCAGGGATGGTGACTCAACCACCTCCCAGGGCAGCCTATTCCAGTGCTTGATAACCTTTTCAGTGAAGAAATTAAATGCTGGTTTGTTCCAGCTACAGAAACACCATGGGGAAGGGGCAGAGAATAGGATAGACTAGACTATTTCAGTTGGAAGGGACCTACAATGATCATCTAATCCAACTGCCTGACCAATTCAGGGCTAACCAAAAGTTAAAACATGTTGTTAAGGTCATTGTCCAAATGTTTCTTAAACACTGACAGGCTCAGGGTAGCAACCACCCTCTAGGAAACCTATTCCAGTGTTTGACCACCCTCTTGGTAAATAAATGCTTCGTAAGGAAGCTGGATGCTTCCTAAAGAGATGAAGAATCAGAAGATATGCCACCACATGTTGAAGGCATAGAGTGTAGGAGGTGGTTATCCCTGCTGGGCAGGATGCTTCCTCTTTTCGCTGGGAGTCAATGCTAGTCAATGCTTTACACACCCCAAATATTTTCTTTGGCGGGGGGGGGGGGGGGGGAGGAATTGCAGTAAAAAGAAGTTAAATGTTTAAAGAAAAATTATTAAGCTTTCCTGCAAAGTTTTGTATTTTTTGTGAAGTTTTGTGAAGAAATCTTCTGGCATGGATCCTTTTTGGTTGGGCGGTGCGAGGGGAATTAAAGGAGCAGAATTGCACCTGAATGAGAAAATCTAGTTCCTTTCCTTCATTAGCTCACTTGTCTTCTCCTCCTTTAAGAAATAGGCATGATAAAGCCTCAAATTGCCATAATCATGTCCTTTCACATTGTCATACAATTTAATTAATCTTGAAGAACCAATTTGGATATCAGTTACGACAGTGTATATCCAGTATAGCTTCTCCAATGTCAATGACATTGCAGCAGTATAAGACTACAGCCACCTCAGAATGAGCCCTGAAGCCTTAGTTATTCTCTGAAAAATGTAATTTCTACTGATTTATCTCATTCTGAATTTCAGTGAAGCCTGTAGTATTATCTCTCAATTCCAGTTTTAAGTATTGCTAGTAACCTGCTGTGTGACATATATAATATCCAGCATTGTCTCTTTTACCATATGAATCAGTTTCCAGTAAACAGGAATGAACTTGAGGTAACTCTGAAGTGAGTGTACATTCGGTTGGGCTAGAGGGCATTTTGTTGTTAATGTCTGTAACTGCTGTAGACTTGAATTCAAATCCAAATAAATTCTGCTTCATGCCAATTCCTTTGTTAACTTGCCTATATGATAGGACATCAGTGCAACACAGATATGTGATAGCTCACAGGAGAGCCCAGAATTCAGGTTATTTATAGAAATGGTGGATTTGGTAACTATCCAAACTAAATTCTTGTTTAGGTTTTGCTGTTGCTTTCCACTGCTGCAACACCAAGCGCTCGGGTTGTTCCTCTGCTCTTGTTAGCTTTCATGAAAGAAGCAGCTGTGTGGGAGGTTTGGATGCACGGAGCATAGAAGATCAAGCCTTGACTTGGTATGTAGCTGTTAAAAATGCTTAGGGCCATATTCAGATCAGCTTTTGAGAGTTGCAACTCCATTAGTGTCATTTAAGGGTGTATTTAAAAGTAGAAAGAATTTTCTCTTTGGATTGCTTTTTTAACCCAGTGTCTTGATTTTAAACAGCGTTTTGAAGAACTGTAAGTGAATCCACATCCAGAATTACATTGCCAATAGCAACTCTCGGAAATGTCAGTGAAGATAACTTTGAATCTGACATATTGTTAAGTTTGCATCACTCCCAAGTCAGCAAGACTGAACTTCTTTGTAAAGCATCATTAGCTCATGTCTCATACTGTAGGCAGGAGCAATGAGATTTTGCTATTTTTCAGAAAAAGAAAACAGTAGTAATGACTAGGAACATTTGTAGAAAGAAACAGCCTACTGTGTTTATAATAAGGAACACTAACTCCTTTAGTAGCATACATGATCCTTTAGAGATTTTTGACCTCCACAGACTCCTTCCATTAATGAAGACTGCAAGTAAAAGTTTGGAGAGACTTTGTATCTTGGCGCATCAGTTCTGCTTCTCTTCTATTGCACTGATCAAATCTCTGCAGATCAAAGAGAAGGCAGAAAAAACTGCTATGTAACCTCTACAAAAATGCAAACAACATCATTAGGCCAGACAATAGCAGAAGCACAGCACTGTCACCTCTCAAAATTAGTGAAAATGAGAAGAGAGGAAGGGACACAGACAAGCAAGCAAAAAATAAGGCAAATAAATGAAAAGGGAAAATATCCTTCTACCTGTCTGCTTTTAGCATTTTTAAATAGGGAAAATTCTTCAACTCCAATTCCATCAGTTTGTATCTTGTAATTACTGCCAGCCTTATCTGTTCAGGTGGATATTATTCTAAATGCATAAACATAAGGACTCTGATGCTCTTGGTAATAAGTGTGACTGAAAGAGGAATACCATTATCTGTTGATTTATATTTACCATTCCTTGTCCAGGTGCTTCCCGCCTCTGTTAAGTATACTGGAGATTATATGCGAAATTGCACAGCTTAATGGGCTGAAGAAGTTTGATGACAACACTTAAATTGCCACTATTTTTCCAGGGTTCCTCCTGCGGATGATCTGTTGCCATTCAGAAAACACCACAGAGGTGTTTTCTAAGAAACCAATTGCAACTTTGCACAGTCCTTTGCAGCAAGGGAAAGACGATGAAGGAAAAAGGCTACTGTTAATATTTTTAGAGGGAAATGAAAGCCTAAAAACTAAAGAAAGAAAAGATCCTGGCAAGTTTGTGTGTATTTCTATAGATTTGATGCAACCAAATAACTGGAGGACTAATATTCTTGTTTGATGGGGCATTTAAACTCATCATCAATGGCTCAGGACACATACAGATCCCAATGAAGTCAAAGACTCAGCTGACTCAGAATCCCACTGTACTGGGGATGCAAGTAAACAGCCCAATGTCATCTGGTTACAAAATTCAAGAGACGATTACCACAAATCTTCTGAAAGTCTCTATGTACATCATTCTAACCTGCCCAAATCACAAGGGGAAATACAGCATGAATCTCTTTTAATGATACTTAAGGGAAATACACGAGATACTGCTCAGATGATGGGCGGTAACCCATTACACAACTGCAATTCAGTTGTTTTTACTGGTGTGTTCAAATCTTGGATCCTTTTTAGCTGGTGTCTTCAACCTATTTTCTTTGGGTTGCCCAGAGGCAGAATGGTGTCTACTTTCTGTTACGAGCCTACGAAACAGGCAGGACTGGTTACAGATTTTTGTCTAGTTAGTGTTAAAGCACAAAACTAAGGCTTAGGAAGAAGCCTGACATGGCAATGGTTAAATTCAGGACCACTTTGTAGAGGAAATGAGACAGGTGGATGCAATCAGAGAGTGGTTCAGCCTCCTGGAATCAACAACAAAGTACTAATAGGAAAGAAATGAAAACTTCAAAACTCCTTTAAAAAAGCGTTCCAAATATAACCACATTATCTCAGGTATCTCTATGTTTCTGGTGCTGTGTCAGTGAGCAGTGATGTGTTGCATCAGATTGCTACATCCCAGGTACTGGATGTCATATCAAATAAGTGCAATGCTGCCTAGAAAACATCAGACTTAATATGATTCATCACCCTGAACAATCAGTATGTTGAAACTCTCTGCAATCTGTGCTTAAAAATATGCAAGTGGGTTTTTTCCTCTAATCTATAGCTGTAGAATGGAAACGAACATCTCAAATGTGAAATATGTTGGAGATAAGCCAAATGGTGGAAAGGTAAAGAGGTTTTAAAAGAAATAAACTCGCAGAGATTTTTCACTCTTTAGGAATAAAATTTAAGTATCTTTCCAGGTGGAAGGATAAGCTGGTAAGTCAGCTGTGTCAGTGGAGCACAAGGAACTGATCAGTCCCTCTTTTCCACAAATGTCCCATCTGTGCCTCCGTTTTCCCCAAACGGATATACTATTTTAGTGTATCATGAGGAGACAAGGAAAATAACTACGATAGTGAATGTGAAACATTTGGATCCTGCACCAAAAAATGCACAGATAAATGGGTAGAAATTCAGGTGGAAGACTGGACATGTGTCTCTTAGATTGTTTCTCACTCTGAGGCAGATAAAAAATAAATAAATTAAAAAAAATTCCTAAGCTGACACTACGTTGGTGTGTTTTCTGTCAAGCTTGAGAAGTAAGCAGTGTCTTTTTCTCATCATGCAAGGGCCAAACTTGTTGGTTTTGGGTGATTCAACAGTAGCATTAGTTCAGGCCAGACAAACCAAGATGTTTCCTCTTCCTGAAGCTGCAGTGTGAAGCTCTGTCTTCACTAGAAATAATTCTTGTGCCAAGGAGAAAATCATTTGGGCATTAAAGAGCCTACACTGCTCACAGGTTCCCAAGTAACCTGTTCAGTAGTGTTAGAAATACAAATAGAAGTTACTAAGGATTCCTTTACATCATAATGTCACTTTAGTACTAGGACATTGTTTTGGGACTAGAAATGATGCAGGGATGTCTTTATTTCTTGAATAGTTTGTTTCAATGAGCTGATAGAATATGCTTTTGCAATGGTCTCACAGCATGTACTGATATCTGTAATCATTACTACACTTTTGCTATTAGCCTGGATTAATAATTCATTAATGACTTGAATTAATTTCTTAATAATTTGTTATACTTAAAAATCCTGCATATTTTCAAATTAGGAAAAAAAGAATAAACTTAATTAAGGATCTGGAATCAGTTGGTGTAAAGCTAAATTAAAGTGTGTTCTAAAGAGCACTGCAACCATGATTTGAAGTCAGAATGAAAGGGAAGGAAACCAGAAATCATTTCCTGACTCTGTCTTGCAACAGATCAACTCATAAACTACCAAGAGTTGCTAGTATGTTTTAATTAAGAGTAATTTCAAAAAACTATGAGAGCTGAGAGTCTAAGAGCTATCTGCATTGTATTCATTTGCCCTTGCTGTCTCATACAGCCAATGTTAAAGAAATGCTCAATATAACAACTGACAGTCTTTTCCCTTCAAAAGGACACTCTTGGTCACCTCAACACTGACTATAGAAAAGTGAAGGTCCAGAGGGGAGAATTACCCTTCAAGACTGATCACAAGGTGACTTTTAGTGAAAGGCAGCTAGACCTCTTTTTCACAGGTGTTGGGACGGGCTACGGGTTTGGTACAAATGAGGGCATGAGACAGAAGCAACCACCTCTCTGCTCAGTGATGAGTGTCACAGATGTCTCTGCTGTGACTGATACCTTTTGCTCCAGAGAGGGTGGACGTGACCTCATGTGAGGCTTGACAACTACCCTGCAGTCCTTGGGGACACAAGTGCCAACTATGAACATGGCAAGGTGTTCACCGCCGAGTGACTGTGCACAGAGTCACAAAACAGACCAGAAATTTTCATCTGCTCTCACTGGTCTTCTTCTGCAAAATAACAACTTAAGTCCTCTTAGCAAACCAGGGATAGATGCCAAACAATGTCATTAAACAACAGTGGAATCAGCAAATCTGTTCTCCCAAACTCCTTTCCTTGTGCTCAGTTAGCACATGAGGGAGACACAACCCCCATATTAATGATTTTAGGCAATGTGTTTTATTTCCAGTAATTACTTGTACTGTTATCTTGGAGACTTTTAAATGACTGCAGCAGCTGTATTTCATGGTGCACACTGGTACAGTAGTGCTTCCGTTTATTATTCATATCATTTACCTTTCTTTCACATTTTTTGTGTTAAGGTTTATTTTATCTTGGCTTCAGAGGTTACGTCCCTGGTTTTGGAAGCCACCAGAATCCTAAAGCCACCTCAGGTCAGGAATTCCCCTGCACTCAGTTGCTCCCTTGGTTTACGATTAGAGTAAAAAAATCATAAAAAAACCTAGTTTGGATGGGATCTCTGGTGGTCTTCTGATCCAATCTTCTGCTCAAAGTAGGTCCAAATTTGAAGGTAGATTCAACTGTCATGCTAGATCAGGCTTTTCTCTGTCAATTTTCGAACATCTTTAATTATGGAGATTTCACATCCTCTCTGGGCTCCTATTTCAGTGGTTAACCACCTTCATTTAAAAAAAAAAATAAAAATTCTTAATCATAATTTCCCTTGTAAGAAATTGTAATTGTTGCAACTTGGTCCTTAGCTGTGCTCTTAAACCTCCTAATAGGGAGTCAAAGGAAGAAATAAGAAATCCTCTTAGCCTTTTCTTCTTGAGGCTGAACAAACCCAGTTCATACCACCTCTCCTAACACATCACTTGCCTCGTCATTTTAATGGCCTTCTTCTGGACTCAACATTGCATGTCAATGTCTTTCTTGTACTGGGAAACCCCAAATGGTACAGTGCACCAGTTCTGTAATCAGTAGGGATGTGTGTGACTAACATCACACTGGCAGGCCTTAACTCCCAATGCTTTCTGTTGAGGTTAAAGTAGGTTTTGATCAGTCTAGAGTGAAGTTGGAACTCATGCCTATAGGTACAAAATGAGAGGCTTTAACTTTTCCACATAGGAGCTGATGAGGTGCAAAAGCATTTACGTTAGAAACAGACCTGAATTTCGGGGTTTTTTCTTCATGAAACCAAAGGTCTTAGCAGTGTGTGAGCTTACAAATGCAAACCAGAGCCTGGAAACTGGAGTCACTCTACATTTGAGCACAGAAGGAAAGGAAAAGGTGAGTACCAGCTCACAGTGATTATTGCTTTCCTTTTCCACTGCTGACTATTTAGATCGCTATTAGGTTTTGTAAATGTACAGCCAGTTTGACACATCCTAATGTTTTTCTTGTCCCCATAATCAGTGCAGACAGATACAGAGCTAACTCCAAAACCTTAGGTCACCTTCACGCAAAAGTCACATTTAAAATGCACCATACAAAATGCATTTACATTAACATAGCTGTGCTAGGATGCTAGGGACTCAGCTGGAAGGTATAGCCTGCAGAACAGCCTAGTGCCACATCGAGCTTTTGTCCTTGTTCTCCTCTAGAGCACAGAGTTTCCAAACATGCCCTCAGCAGCCCACAGAGCACTTTGGGAATAGGCATTCCCAAGGATAATTAAAAGACGATCTGTCTTCAACAGGTATATAAAGTGGCTGAATAATGAAAGACTGAATAGCAAGACCAGAAGATCCATTAACATTAGGTGGACTCCTGGAGCTCTTCTTCTGATTTAGTTTTCTCTGAAGGGAGTTTGGTTTGCATGCTCCAGTGCTGCTCTATAGTGTAAACTGCACAACATATAAGTGAGGATGATGGGAATATTCACTTCAAAAGCACTCTCCTGATCTAAGCTGAAGCAAAAACACCAAAGTGTATCTCCATGCCACCTCCAGTCCAAGGACATGAAGCAAGAGGAGCAGAAGGGTCTTCCCAGTCTGTTAGCACTGGACACAGTTATTTGACAGCAGACATCATGGTTCTTATTTTCATCACGAACAGGAAGAAAGTGTGCTTTGGAACTCATTGAATATGTTTTAATTTGCTTGTAGTATGCAATTTAAACTATTTTCTACGCTAAGCAAGATGATGTAAAAGATGTCCAAGTCTACTCTTTATATTGTAAAACTCTCTCAGCCTTTGGGATCCAGTGTAAAATGTGCCTTACCAATTCTACTTGCTGATTGGGATCAATAGCTGGGTAGGTATTTGTTACTGGAGGCTGAGAAATGGTGATAACTTGGGGTTTTTTTAGATGTTTTTAATGTTGATACACGTGGCTGTATATTGTGCTGATAGACACGGCACAGTACATATTAAACACCACTACTCTTCACAACGTGGTGTTTGCAAATATAAAATGTCATTTGTCTAAATTACCTGCTATTCATTAAAATTATGATCTCTAAATATTGCTAGGAGCTTGAATCGTAGTCCTGTTGTTGGGATTTATTGAGTATCACTCTAGTTTCCACTGTGTGAAACACTGTAATAAAAACACAAAGCAATGCATCAGAGCTGTGATATAAAGGACATACTTTTTATGATCAGATACTGTACCTGTTATATAGAATATCTGTTCAGAATAGATGTGACAGACTCTAGAGACAGGATCAGTGAATCACTGAGCTCTGCACTTCTTCCAGTCTCTCTCCAGGATACTAAGATACACCAATATACACTTGTAAATAACTCCAACATCAGCTCTGCTCTTCTCGGGGATGAGTAGAAAGAGAGTGAGGACAGATGTCAGGAAACTGCAGTTATTACTAAGGAACTACTGAGCCAGGGAAAAAATTGCTCTAATTTCCTTTCTAGAAATGGCTGAATACATTCACCACCAACAGTTTGTGATTCTCTCAAAGGTTTTCATTCCACTAGACACAAAATAATGTCCATGAATAATCCTCATTCAGTCAGGAAGAGTTCATTGTGTTAGCTGTTTCAACTTCTTTGTGTAGCACATGGGTCAGATACTGCCTTTGTGCACCCTGCCCTCTCCAAAAGCTTTCCTTCTGCAAATGTCACCACCGGTCAGTGCATACCTTGTGTTCCAGGACACTTACAATTGATTCATGGGGCATATTGAATCCATCACAAATCCTATCCACAGAGGCCAGTCTTCTACCTGCAAATGAGTAGAAGTACCTCAGCTTTACCTGTGAAGGTTCCTGGTATCTGACACGGTTTTTGTGGCAGTCCCTGCTTAGCCAGCAGCAGTGGGGTACCCAGCACTGGACCTACTGCTTCCTCACCAGCTTTACCACCAGTCCCAGTTCATCTGACAGGTATAACACAAAGTGGTGGCCGTGAGACCAATAAGCCACTGACGACCCTGAGCTGGGCTTTCTGTTAGCGCTGTGCAACACGTGAGTCTAAGTCCCTGTTTCTCTGAGTGGATGTTACGTTTTGAAAGCCAGACAGCATTAAGTCTAGAATTTATATTACAAAGAGAATGACTGTGTTTCATAAAGTTAAAAAAGCAATAATACGAAGATGTCAAACTAGGAACAAGTCCAAATGCAAACCTACATTTGAACAGAGATACTTTGGGCTTATCTGTTGGCCAGCTTTCCCTACTTTAATAGCTTTCTTTTGCTATTGTGTAAGCTACTAAATATATTGCAGTAGTTTCTGTAGCTGCCACAGGAACGGCAGGTGGTTTTGCTCCTTAGGGATGGTATTCATCCTTCTGTCTATCTCTTAATGTACTAACTTCCATTCATACCGTACCTTGTAATCTTTAGTGTAGTTCCCCTTACAACATCCCTGGGAGGCAAGCATGTACTGGGAAGTGAGAAAGTGCTTTTCCCATTTTATAGGAGAAGCGAGACAGGAAAGAAGTACAGGACAGCTGGGTTTTTACAGCACATAAGCATCTAACGCCCATTTATAAGAAAAATAAAACCCCTACAGAATCTTTTCTGATTTGTGCATGCAGGCTGTGGCAGATCAAGGGGGTGAAGGTGTCACCTTCAACCTCCAAAGTGGGCTTCTTACGCCACAATGCTCCCTCTCCAGGCAGAGGGGAGTTCAGCCCTAACTGGCAATGATACCAGTGGTTTTCCATTTCAGCTTGGCACATCACTTACAACAAACCTCTAATATACAACGATTTCCTCCTACAGGGTTCAGTTACATATCACTTTCTCTGGCAAATAAATCAACTCTGATGTTTTAGACAGGACTGCCTTCTCTAGCTAAAACTTGATCATGAAGAAAATAGCTAAAAGAATGAACGATAGGAAAAACGTGTGCAAAAGCCATTCAGAAGTAATCAACAGCATTCAACCCTCAAGCAAAGGGCAACCTAACTAGCTTCATTCTGGTTTGCTTTTTTAAGTGTCCAGACAAGCCATAGTTGTCTAACAGATTTTTTTTTCCTTCAGATTAGTTATCCATATATATCTTTAGATAAAAAATAGAGCCAGTAAAAAATACTCTGAGGGTCTGTTCTAGCAGTAGAATATGAGAGATTTTTGAATATATAGCTTCCTGTGGAAGAACCAAACAGCATTTCTCTATCAAGTAGTAAAGACATTTTGATAGACTGAAACATCCTATTCATCAGCACAAAGCTCTTCTTTGTTTCAATTCAAAGTGTGTTTGTAGCATAGATGATGACATCATGAAAAGACAAAACAAGAAGATAACAAAATAGAATAAAATAAGTCCAGGATTCTTGCATTTCAGCTTTGTAGCTTTTGGGTGGTTTTGGTTTGGGTTTTGTTTTGACCAAGATATGAACAAATATTGGAGTGAAAACATTTCCCACTGGATAGCAGAACCTTGATTTATAACAGCCACTAGTAGGAAAGAAGGGATTGGGAAAGAAGGGATCTCTCTTTTTGTGGTGATTCTCTTCTAATTTAACTTTGCTCTGAGGATATTATTTTTAATTGAACTTAAGAGAACCAAGAGCAGGATTATATATTAAATAAAATTCTGCCCAAGGGACAGTTTCAAGTTTTCACCTTCTCAAAGAGCAGTTTTAAACTTCCCCCTTCTCTAGAATTCCTTCTAGATGTATGGACTCTGGTCATATAGCAACCACGTTTTCTTTTCTGCCCACCTCTCTAAGTGACCAGCACCTTGCAACTGCTATTTGGCCCAAAAAGTACCTTGAAAATAACTGGCATATAAAATAGAAAGCCCTTTGTTCCCCTGCCCCTGCTGTTTCATCGAGATGACTTGACAACCATGGTGGAGATATTGCCTTTTCTTTCAATTGCATCCCACCTCATCCAGGTAACAAAGAACGGCGTTGCAATTAATAGTGACTTATTAAAACCTTGCATGGTTGCATATACTGCACAGTTTCCATGGGGTATTTCTGGTTTTGTGGGTACATGGTGCAATTGCTGAACACATTTATCTCATTTACACTAGTAACAATGCAACTGCAGTCAGCAAATACATTCATATTTTCGAATCAAAAAGGAACAGTGATACAATATACCTCTTTTTTGTGTTCTGTTGTAATGCAGTGGTGTTGATGTTTGAAGGTAACAGTCAACATCTACTTCAAATTGAAGGTTAGGTGCTGAGCTGGATAAATTTTACCGCTCATAAAGTTAGTGAGTTCTAGATTTTTGAACCCAGTGAAGATGGCTTTGTTTAGCTACATTCCTTCAACAGTTGGTGACTCCACTATTCTTTGCTTTATAAGAAAATGGCATATGACAATTTCTTTCCCAGAGCACAGACACTCTGTTACACTCTGAACAGACAACAACAAGGAGGAAAGGAATGATGATTTTCCACAGGTTCCTAAGGGAAAAATAATCTTTGCATTAAGTGACTTTACTAAATTAAGAAAGGTGAGGTGGGAAGATACTTTTGTAAGTAGAATTGAACCCAGATCTTAATTCCCATATCAGCTATGCTTGAACACTTAAGCAATTACTTTGCTGAGGCACAGAACACCAAAAGAGTGCAGATTAAGTGTGTATTAGGTGATAACCGAAGAAAATAAACTTTAGGTGCTTGCTGTGTGCTTGCGTTATCACTGCCTATAGTTAAGGTTGACAAATTCTCTTAAAAGGTTTTTTTTAACAATTACTCTTGCCAGAAGTACCCTCAGGCTGATGTTTTTGGAGAAAGCTTTAGCTAAAAATAGTTCTTACATCTCTGAGAACAAAGGGAAAGAGAAAAATATACTTTAATTCTGCCTGTGAGTAAAAAAAAAAAAAATTATGTCTGTTTCACTGGCAAACTGTTATAACACTACAGGTGGGAAGAGGGACTTG
The DNA here is from genome assembly GCF_964106895.1 of Numenius arquata. Classification (NCBI taxonomy): domain Eukaryota; kingdom Metazoa; phylum Chordata; class Aves; order Charadriiformes; family Scolopacidae; genus Numenius; species Numenius arquata. The sequence goes on from NC_133581.1 coordinate 5,184,320, forward strand.
AAAATTAGGTTGGATCCTCCAGTGTCAAGAGCATACCTTTTATTTACTTGGTGATTATTGATTTTTTAATTCAGTCTATACGTGCTCATAAAAGACTTGTTAGAGTTTGGAAGCTAAAGTATTTGAAGAGCTCATCAGCCCTGAGCATAGCCCTTTCTTTTATCTGCTAGATAAATGCACAGGCAGCTCCACAGAGTAACTGAGCATTATTATCACGGCTGTAATGGCTGAGCAGAATTTCCCTACAATTTGTTTCAGCACACAGCTGGAGACTACAGTGGGAGAAAGCTTAGAAATTGAGAGAAAAGAGATCTGTATTATTTGCTACTGGTGATGCCCATGCAGTACAGAAAAAGAAGGAAAATTTGAGGGAAAATGGGGAAGTAGAGACCTTTTGCAGAGGTATGGGACAGAACAGGGAGGGATAAAAGCCAAAAAAATCAAACAAAAAAAAAGGTGGATGCATGACTAGGACAAGACTTCACTCCTATGTAAGACTGGTACGGCTTTTCCTGATGTGTTCATGTATGATACAACACAACAGGATCCCAAAGGCATGTTCCATCAAATACTCGGTTGCAATGTTAACTCTTGTTCAGTAGATTGCTTGGGATGTTGATCTGTGTCTCTGTCTACAGACCTGCTCCAGCACTTTATCCTTCTTCAACATGAAAATAAATAACTAAAATATCTTCAAACAAAAAATCAGTTGCTTACAATGTCTAAGAAAAAGTTCTTATATGTTTCATTTTGAGTACAGAATACAAACAAGCAGCTGTTCATGAACAACTATTCATAGAAATATCTGGGGTTATTTCAAACAGAAATGGTAGCAACCTGTAATTTAACTTTCCTCTTTGCAAACACATTGTTTGCATCTTGCTGGACCAGTCAAACGGATGGCTAGTCTGAGATGCTCAGTATTTTCATTACAAAAGTTTGTCAGTTACACAATGGGCACTAATTTAAACCAACTGTCTTAATTAAATAACAATAATTTGTAAAGTCTCAATGTCTGTGATGCAGGACAAGCTTTAAGAATCAGGAGATACAAAGGCAAATTCTGATTTATTGGAGATCAATAAACAACAATGGAAAATCCAGAGCTACATGAGTCTCTCCAACAAGTGGTTTGGGTTTTTTTTCTTGGCCATAGTGGTGTTCCTGGTGCCTGTATTTCTGTCCCCAGAACTTGAGCATTTTCCTTCCCTTTAACTTTTGTTTAAAATCCCAGGCAGTACTTCCAGTCTGCTCTTCTCCTAAAGAGATAATGTACTGCTGCATTTTCTCCTGCTCAAGCCACCATAACATCATCCTTGAAAAGGATCCTCAGTGAAAGCACTCTTTTTTTTTTTTTTTTGCAGAAAGATGATTTCAATTTTCTTTTTCCTATTCTTTGACCTGCTCTTCAGGTGGTATAGTAAGAATGATTATAGATGTTGACATTTTCCTTGCCAATTCCATATTCACAAATAAACATTTAATTACAAAATCAGTGCATACTACATTGTAATAGGTGATTTTACATGATCAGAGGCAGCTCATTCATGTTAGAGAGTAAAGCAGGCTGATGATGGAAAAGCGCAAGTCTATTGTTTTGAGGTAATACCATATCTGAGCCAATGCACACTAACTGCCATCTGATTAACAGGCCCTCCCACCCAGAACTGCTAAGATAAAATAGTTGGCAGATTTTTGTTATTTTGGGCACACACTTCTCCACATGACACGGGCATGTCAGCCAGCGAGATGTGCACTCACCCACACTGTTTACATTACTTGATACACGCTGCCTGTCTAAGTTTCCAAAACTTATTTTTTTCCTTTACTGATGGCAGCAACGTGGATGACCCCAGAGGAAGCATTTTATGAACTAGCTTTCAGTTACTTTTTGTTATTTTTTTATTTGTTTAAAACAGCAGCTTATGCCATGTATTGTCAGTGCACAGACTAGGAGGACATGTCCCAGTACGTCCCACCCTCATATCCAAAAGCTACATGAGCACTTTCCATAAAACACAACACCTAGTGGAATAGGAAGATTTTTTTTCTCTTTTTGCTTTTACCAGTGTTTTAAGATTCATGCTTATACTTCCAAAGACCCATTTTGACCATTCACTGTAGACATACATATGCAACTGTCTGAAATCCCCACTAGATTGTCTGGCAAAATTCAACCAGGCAGTTTCCCAGATTACATGGCTGCGGTCTAGCCAGCTGCTGCAGGCTAGATGTACATCCAAAGGGCACTGCTTTAAATTTCAAAGCCCTCATTCAGCTTTCCCTTAGCTTGCTTTATGTAGCTAACCAGCAACAGACTTAGAAAATGCTGTCACTTTCTGTTCACTGTAAATCCCTACCTCAGCCTCCTTGCCCCTTTTTCCTGTCTCTAGATAATGGTATATTCATCCATCCTAACTTTAAGAAACTTATCTGAAAAAGTAGCTTGTGTATACCACCATGTCTCATGCTTCTGCCAGTTCCTATGCATCGTGTACGTCAGAAAATACTAATGATGCTGAGCAGATGCAACAAAGGATCAGTCCCTGACTCACTAATTACTTTCTCCTATAAAGCTAGACCAGGGTCCTCATGGTCACATTTCCACAATAGCCGTTGCAGACTAGGCATCAGAGATGAGTCACTCATGGTTATTCTCTGGCTATCAATTGTCAGCAGGACCGTGTGCTATGTCACAATTGCCTTAATTAGGAAATTAAAATATGCAGTCGTTAAATGGACATTATGTCTCCAATCTGTGCTGTTGAGTCTTGGTTTTATCTTTCCGTAAGGTCACCACAAGAAATACAGGTAATTTTCACTTATAACAGGATGTCATGCCAACCATTTTTAAGAAAATGGGTCATTGCTCTCATTTCTGAAGTGGGTTTCAGTGTGCATCATCCACTGCTGCCTCTTCTGTCCTCCCCCATGATGTACACTGTACTTATGGGAGGATCCCAGGGCTGTGGTAGCCAGCCTCTTGAGTATTTATTACCTGCAGTTTTTCTTTTCTTTCTATTGGCTCCAACTCAGCAACACACTGGAAAGGATATATGCAGTTAGTTACATCTTCAGCATCAAAAAAAGCTGTACCTCAAGTATTCCTTCGTGTTCCCTGATCCAGTCACTGCTGACTGAGGTGGAGTCCTCTCCCTGGTATCCCTGATTCTGCAGTTTTTTCCCATTGGTGAAATCTGTTTTTCCTGCAATTGTTCAGATTACCCATTTTTGAAGACAACAAATTTCTGCATTTTGAGAGCATCTTTGTCATCTCCTTGTGGCTGGAGCACTGTGGGAGCTGAGATGGGCTAGCAGCAATGGCAGGACCTCTCCTTCTCTGTACCTCTGGTTCCGGTCACAGTTTCTCATGCTTTGCTCTGGAAAGGAGAACCAGGAACCTGATGGATTATCCTGTTCCTAAGGTGAGCAAGCCTCTGTGGTGCATCACCTCCACAGAGGGGAAAAAAGTTGCCAAGTACTATCAGTCCTAGGCCTGTGGTCTCTCTTCTTGAGTACAAAAGCCTGTTGCATGCACTCGATGATAGATCTATTCCTTGGCTGCCTTTCAATTGCTGTCATCCAAGGAGATGAGGGTGGTCTAGCACATACGTGACCTCTGGAGCATGGAATGCATTCTGTATTTGCAGGTTTAAGTGCTCACCCAGCCCTTTCAGCCAAGAGCTTAGCTCAGAAGTAAGGTCTGGTTTCAAAGTCCCATCTATTGATTCATCCACATGCCTAACTAATTCTCTGGCTCATCTAAGGCATGTTTAGCATTCTGTGCCTAGTTCTCAGCCTTCACAGTTGTTAAATGTGTTAAAAAGTTCTTGATGTGAAATCCACGTCACTTCTTGGCTTGCATTTCCAGAGTCTGCAAGCAGACCCTGCTATACTGAGGTTGTTCATTGCAACTCAGGAGTTAGTTAGCTGGGTTAGAACAAGTCTTCAAATGCCAGTGGTGGGATTTTGTTCCTGCCATATGAACCATCCCATTCAGGCTCTGGCTTGCAGATCAGCTGCCCAACTAAATAAAAGCAGGAGACACTGTGTCACCAGCTTTACCCAGGTATGGTAGGAAGAGTTATCCCATCTGACAGTGAATTACCATAAGGAGTCACAAAACCCTCTTCCAGTCATGACTGACATCTGCTGCCAATATGTCTCATTTCTTCAGGACCTGTGGGCTAGGAATCAGGGTGGGACAGCCTTTCTCAGTGCTCTGTGGAATCCTTCTTTTGACCAGGCATGGGATAATCGGCTGCGATTGCCTCTGAGGATTCAGTAAGAAAATAGCAGGACCCCTCGCTTTCCACCTCTTGCAGAACCTTAATAACCTTCTTGGCCAATATTAGAGTCTCAAATCAGTCATCTTCAGTGGCCTTTCTTTTAAGCCTAACTTGGCCAGCAAAACGATAATAGTGGTTTTCCACCTGACTTTTTAGGTTTTACAGACCTCTAGGGTATATGGGATTTTGCCTATGTATACTTCACTTCCGCATTTTCCAGAATTATTAGCTTTCACCTGCTTGTTTCAAAAAGTTGTTGGGTTCATAGGAATACTCTCCTTACTGCCCTATTGTCCACCCAGGGCAGTCCAGGTTTCATTTTGTGCTGGCTGGACCACTCCTTGTTCCAGGTAGTGGTGGAGAAGACTTTCCATAGGATGACTGAGGGTATGTCAAAAGTGGTAGAGACTACCATCAGCCTTATGTCTGGCTATCTTGGTGCCCAGGCACAGAGAACATTAATTTTCCTGAGCCTTCTCCTTTGGGTTCTTCTGGCCCTCTATCTTGTGCTCCTTCTTCATGTCGCTTTCCTTCTAATGGGCCACTTTTATTTTGGCATCTTTTACTGTGCAAAGATGCGAATACAAGTTTATACTGAGCAGATGAGTTATAACTGGCATCCAGAACACAGCAGAACATCTCAAGTTGTGGCATAACACTGTAAGCCCCACACTATCATGAGATTTTAGCACTTGGAACTGCACAAAGCAAGATCTGGTCAGATAAGCACTGAGACAGAAGAAATTAAATACAGGCAGAGACCTAGGTGGCAATGTTTCCTCCTACAGAGGGAATTTTAAACAAGAGTATTTAACTAATGTTTGCAGAGATGAGACTGGTTGAATGCCAAAACACAGTTTTCATAACCTTTAAACCTGAAATATGTAACTGTTACAGGAATCAAAAGAAAAAACTGTGACAGGTATAAACAAAGAAAATCAGTGAGTTACTTCAAATAGGGAAAGATTCATGTTGCAAGTAAGAGAGCTAAAAGAGTTGGGGGAGTTAGAATGGAGCCAAAAAAATAATAATAATAATAATAATGTTGAAATTAAATTATTTCCCTAGGTTGAAAAGAAATTTCAGTTATAATTAAAAAGCCTATACGCATGTGACCTGCTGTCATCTAGAAACAATTATAATCCTTCAGTGGCTGAGAAAACAGATGCAGTCCCTCTGTATAGCTAAATTAAACCCAGTTCTTTCTCCCCCTTTGATAAGACATCCCAAAGTGAGCCAGCGTCCACAGCTATTACACACTAATTAGTGAGACAAGGCACAGCCTCAGATTACCAAGCAACCAAGAGGCCACACGGCCACAGCCCATTTCCCACTGCCTCTCTGCGCCCTTGCAGCTTTACTCCCTTACAGTAGAATCAAATGACAGTGCAACAGCAGCCACAGCGGTCTACAGAGGGAAATTTCATGGAGAAAAGTGGTACCTTTGTATAACTTCATATAGCTGGTAAAACTGAGCAAACTTTCAGGCTCTTTGACCTTTCCCAAAGGCTTGTGTGCCTGACACCTTGTCCCTTTTCCCAATTATGTCTGTTACTTTAATCACAGGATCATAGAATCATGGAATGGTTAGAGTTGGAAGGGACCTTAAAGATCATCAAGTTCCAACCCCCTGCCACGGACAGGGCACCCACCAGAGCAGGTTGCTCAAAGCTCCATCCAGCCTGGCCTTGAGCCCCTCCAGGGATGGGGCATCCACAGCTTCTCTGGGCAACCTGTTCCAGTGTCTCACCACCCTCACAGGGTGAGGCACTGGAATTTTTTATCTTAATAAAAGATTTGGTCTCTCCCCACAACCTTGCCTCCTTTGTATCAGAGCCAGGACATTTTGAGGCCATTCACTCCCTGGTAAATCCATGGGGTAAGAGTAAACATTCCACAATTTTAGCAACCGCTGTGACAGGAGGAACAGAGCTGAACTGCCACTCTACATTTCCTGCATTTCAAATGTAAATGTCTTGCTGAGCTCTAGCAATATTAAAATAGCCTCTTGGCTGTCAGAGGCTGCCCATAGGACGATCATTTTGTAGCATAGACTGAAAGTGAAATGAGATGACCCTGTGATGGGAGCAGGAGCCTGAAGTCATTTCTCTTACACCATAAAGCTGCTGAAAAGATTAGTAATTGGAAACTGCACTTAGGAGGTTGTTAATAGGATTCACCTCTCTAACCAGTGTGGTAGCTGGTAGGGTTACCTCTGAGGTCATTAATTAGTCGCTACTTTAAATGAACCTTTCTCCATGTAACTTAATCTCACTAAACTTTGTAACTTCAGCATTGTCTCCATTTCAGGCATATGGCTTGCCTTCAATGAGGCTGTTAGCATGTTAATTCCCCCCTTGCCAACAGCAATCAAGAAGTGATAAAACAATTTGGAATCTTTATTCATACATTAGATTTTCCTATCAAATAGATACATTTGCATCTTAAATGTAGATTATTAAAAAGCTGCTGATTTCAGGATGATGTCAAATTTTGTGAAGAACACAGCATGCTTACTTCTAAGGCTCATCTCTGCTTTGCTTCTTTTCCAGAGGCTTAGAAAGACAGAGTCACTTAATGAACCTTTGTTAATATGCACATTTATATGATCTGATTGGCCCCTGCAGCAGCCTAGGAAAACCTGTGAAAAGACAGCTGCCAGAGTTACCAAAAAACCCCCACTAATTGGAATTATTAATTGTTTACAGTTACATTTACTGCAAGGAGAAAAAATAAAAGGAAGTGAGAGAAAACCCCTCTATTTTTAGAGCAAGGCAGGCCGCTAACAAAATGAGAGTAACAACGGCTGTTGGACATGTGGCTGTTAAAAGACGTATGATCAAGTTCTAATTATGTGCACATTTTTATATCAATCATAGAATCATAGAATGGTTTGGGTTGGAAGGGACCTTAAAGATCATCGAGTTCCAACCCCCCTGCCATGGGCAGGGACACCTCCACTAGAGCAGGTTGCTCAAAGCCCCATCCAGCCTGGCCTTGAACACCTCCAGGGATGGGGCAGCCACAGCTTCTCTGGGCAACCTGTTCCAGTGCCTCACCACCCTCACAGGAAAGAATTCCTTCCTAATATCTAATCTAAATTTCCCCTCTCTCAGTTTAAAACCATTACTTCTCGTCCTATTGCTACACTCCTTTATAAAAAGTCCCTCCCCATCTCTCCTGCAATCCTAGAGGCAGGATCAAAGTATATGCTTTAATCTTTTCTACTTCAGGAGCCCTTTCTGCGAGGTGCTGGACAGACAGACAGGTAGGTACAGAGTGTGCAGTCCAGACAAGCTATGCAGACATCAGCCCAGCTGAGTGACACTTCGGAAACGTGATTAATCCCTCAGATGTTTGCCTACCTGTAAGTGCTTTGCTGATTTGGAGCCAAGGGTCTTTGGAAAGGGTCTGAGGCAGGGTTGGAGAAGACTGGGAGTCAGCACTGCAGCTGGGAACTGCATCCAGGGCTGTATCTCAAGCCAGCCTCTTCTTCTCAAGGTTGCCCTTCCCTCCACTGTCAGCCTTCGCTACTCAAAGCAGGGACGGAGGTGTGTGTGTGTGTGTGAATTTCTGAAGTGAAAAGGAAAAGCTGATGATGAAAAATATGGAAGCATTGTCAAAAGCTGTGGTAATCACTCATGGGGGAGGGGACTGTGGCTCCAGCTGGGTTTGGCCCAGAGGATATGGAGGACATGCTCTGAGCTGCCGCTCTGGGATGAGAGCCGGGACTGAGAGAAAGCCTCTGCTCCCTGGCAGGGCTGCCTGAGGGGGGAAATGAGTGGTTTGCATTGCTTTTGAACTGGGGGACCCAAACTTCAGAGTGCTGGGGGCTGCTTTGGCAATTTGCCAAGAGCCCGAGGGCTGCCCCTAATCTACATAGACATTTGCATAAGTGGTTTTTGTGGTGATTTCTGGGGTTTGTTTTGTTAAGGCTTTTTTTTTTGGTTGGTTGGTTTTTGTTTTGGTTTGGTTTGTTTTTTAATCAATAGGAGAGACTCTACAAGGATATATCCTTGCTCTTTTTTTGTTTTTTTTTTAAGTCTGAAATTCTTGGAAATGTTATTGGTGCATTGGCATGGTTTTACAGGGTAGACACCCTCAGTGCAGCTCATGCATCTGGTTTTGAGAGGAAGAAAGCAGTGCACAGCACCAGCGCTTCTCACCCGCTGCCGTGTGACAGCGGTGTCCTCCTGTCTCAGGGAGCAAAAGACCTTGCACACCCCAGAGGGAGATCTTCTGTGAGGTTCTATGTGTAGGGAAATACATTTAAGCACAGTAGAGTAACTTAAACACGTGGTCTGGAGTGAATATTGCAAAATACAGCACAGCCTGGAATGGTATACCCTGGTTTCACAAATTATGGGAAAGACTTTGGGGCTGAGGAGAGGTTCAGACATTTCAGATGTTTTAGCTGTTCCTATGCCTGTACATTTATCAGTGCTTCTGTGTCTTAAAGGAAGGAGAATACTACTCAGTATATCCATGCTCCCAAGAAATGTCCCAGCATATAAATCAGCTATTCTGGCTGTTTGCTGGAGATAGGGTTTGTCTATTTGCCTGCACTTGTTTTATCTTCCAGAAGAGATGATTAGAAACTGCTTGTTGATTGAATGTTTAGCTGATCAGCTTTATATTCACTATGTAATACAGGGAGCAGTTCAAGAAAATTGCCTCATGAACTTTAAATACTGGGCAAAATATGATGTTATGTCTGCTGGATTAATTTGAGTGCGATAAGCACACTGTAGGAAGTCCCATATCACTGAGATCTACTTAGAGTGTGCTGAAGTCAAAATAAATCTTCATTTCCAGTTACTTAGAGCAACTGGGCATTTGCAGGCCCTGCAACGTACTGGCGGCATAACTGGGTAGGTAGGAAATAAGACTGAAGGAAGCCATCGCACTTTGTTCTCAGTTCTGCCATGGATTTCTTCTGTGACTATGAATAATCTTCTGTAATCCTTGGAAATTGCCACCTCCACGATGTGCCTGGCTATAAACCTCCTATCCTCCCTGGTGGTCCTACAGTTTCTATTAGGGGTTATCTCGGAGTTTCTGCAATGCAAGGGCCCTTTCCTGCAAAGAGGAAGGTCAAAGGAAGGATTTTTCTGGGCAAGGTAGTAGGAGCTGGAGAGTTCGTTGGTGGTGGGAATGAGGGGGAATGTGACCTCATGAAGTTCAGTGACAAACCACATCCTTCCCTCTCGAGCAGTACTGGAAATTCTCCCTTCTTTTAAGTTGCATCCCAAAGCCACTGTGGTTTTACTTGTGTGTGGCCAGTGGGGGAGGTTTGGACAAGGCGAGGCTTCAGTGAACAAACCATAAAAGCTCAGTAACTACCCAAATAAAAAGTAGAAATGAGCAAATGAAAGAAAATCGACCAGTGTGTTTAAGACCATTTCATAGTTTGAAGGAAGGCAGAAAGATGAGTAATGGCAAGTAAATGCTCAAGGCTGCTAACACAAAGACTTTTTGTTTTTTTAAAAAAAATAATTCCAAGGTCATCCTCCCTCGGTTGCTTTTCCCCAGTGGTATGTCCAGGTTGCAAGCCCCGCCAGCTCTGAGCATGCAGGAGCTCTGTGGACAGCCTGACCTTGCCTGAGGAGAAGAGGGACCTCCAGAATGTATGAAGTGTGGAGCGCGCTTGCCCGAGGAAGCTCCTGCCCTTCCTGAGCAGATCCACACGTGGTGCTGGGCAGCCATACCTATGAGACGTCCACCAGCAGATGACCTTCCTGCTGAGCAGACGTGCTCACTGCAGGTTGAGCATTTGTGCCTTTCTGATGTTTGTGCCTGTGAAGATTATGAATGTTATACGCTCCAATCCTGACTGAATTTCAGGCTCAAAGCTCTCCAAAGTGCCAGCCAGCACTGTGGGGTTTGTAATACAGATGATCATCCAGCCGGGAGCAGGTCTGAAAGTCCTGATTTCGTTTTGGGTTGGACAACCTCACAGAGAGTTTCCATGCAGGTTTGTGTTCAATTATTCTTTTAAAGCACTTTTATTTTAACCATAACCTGCAGCTGCAGTTTCAGGGAGTCTGGGGTGCAGAGTGGGTCTAAAAACTGATTCAACATCTGGCATGAGAGCATACAGCTAAGGAAGCTCATCTTTAGCACATATAGCTCCATTGTTTGTGCATGTCTTCTAAAAGGCTATTTCATAACCAGCTTGGAATAAAAGTGCTGGTACAGCCCAAAGATGGTTACCAGTGACTTTGGATGCCGTAACACTTATGTTCTTATACCCTGGCACATGCAGGCAGCCTTTTCTCTCCTACACAGGCTACTGGCACAAAGCTGGTGTGCATGAGACAATGCACTGCAAGCAGACATGAATGACGGTGTCACTGACAAGTCTGACAGTCTGGAACCCATATATTTTTGGATTATTCTGCCAGGAGAGATGCCAGTGAATACCTTTTTTTTGCATTTGCCTGCGTCTTCCTGAAGACCGGATTGTGATGGGCCTGAGAAGTCTTTGGCAGGTTCTGTGATTCTGGGCTTTTTGACCCTTGGAAATCTACCTTCATTACATTATTCCTCTCCAAGAGGGGACCGACTGAAAGACGTGGGTGTCAGTTCTTCTCTCAGTTCTTCCACACTGCTGTGGTGCAGGTGGAGTGAGATTGTCTGACGGTTGTAAGGGAAGGCACAGTCATTTCGGGCACATTCCATAAAACCACTCTTGGTGGTAACCCTACCTGTGCAAGCTAGACATACGTGTAGCTTTACAACTATAAGCATGGGTCGCCTGTCTACTTGTGCAGCCCTAAGGAGGTTTAAGATCCCATCTTGGTCAACTCAAAATAGAGGCTGATAAAGCGAGGAACTTATCCTGTTATTTCCTCAGGGGTGCAATGACATCTGTCACTCCTGAAAAGCTGCCATTCCTTGTTACTTAGTTCCTAAAATAATCATTACCTCATGAGGTTACCTGCCACAGTCCTTCTTTGTCTCATATAGTGTCTCTTTTCCTTTTCACCTCCCTTTCTCTGAACTAGGACCTGCCTGTCTGTCCTTCTCACAGGTAATCACCTCCTTATCTCTATTGGTATACCTTGTTTTCCTAGACCAGCTGGGGCCTACAGCTCTGTAGATAAGTCCCTCTCTTGTTTACTGTTCCCCACCTATTCCTTTCCTACAAGTGGTCTGAACATCCTAACAGGCTCTTCTATGTTTGCCTGGCTTCTGGAAGCACGGCACAGGCTTTTAGCCTTAACAACACACATACTATCAAGGATTAAATCCTGTTAAGGATCATCTTCCATCTACAACCACAGCGTGCCATTTTGCGTACAATTGCAGCTTGTTTTCTTTGCAAATTAGCAATGCAAAACCACGATCTATGTGTAAAGCAGTAACAGATTTATTAGCCACCCACCTTGCCTTAGATTGTAATGACTCTGATCTCATCATTGGAAGCCCAAAAAAATAAATCACAGATGTCTTGCAGGTTGTGACTTCAGTTTTTCGCTGCATTTAGGGAGGGAAACAGATTTATGAATACTTCAGCAGTACAGGTTAAAAGCTGGAATTCATAGGTAGTAAGGGCTGTTGTGTAGGGCTATAATGATCATCGGTATTGATTAAGAACCTGGACAGTATTTGTTTTCTTTCCCATATGTTATAGCAAAAATGTACAGAATTTCTCCATAAATATATTAAGATGTCTTTCCTATGGTATTAATAATACATTAGCCTCTGAGAATGAACATTTACTGCACTTTAGTAGGTAAGTGGCTGCAGATTTTAAGTTTCTCAATTTGAGAGCAGGAATGATCGACTCGTGGTATAAACAACATATGGTTTATTACAGTAAAGCATACCACTGTTTGTTGTTATTAGGAGGAATCTTCCAACCCCTTTAAATTATATGATAGAGGACCTGCTTTGAATTGCTTGACCTATTTAAAGATAAACTGATGTTTGACTTATTATTATCTGGCATCTGCACACACAATATCAATCAAGAAGTCCACCAGTAAGAAAAGCTTGTTCCTCCCCTTGAGCTGCTTTATTATACCCATTTTTTCCTCTAATACACTGAAAATATTCTACAGTCCCCACAAGCTCAGACTTAAGTAAATACTCCTTCAGAAACAATAGTTTTCACATCAAAAGTTTAAATTGTGGCCCAGTCAAAGAAGCCAGTGAAGTTAATGAAAATGATGACCTTCATTAACAGACCTTCATGTGAGGGGACGGGCAAAGTGCCTGGTGAGGAGGGGACATGGGTGACTCCAAGTGCAGCAATAGATGTTGTGGTCTGTCCTGCAAGAGCAGACAGTATTGCTCAGTCCCAATCTTAGAGTTTAGACATTTATAGTGGCTTGTAGGCTGGTAAAGAAATTTGCTTTATGCCTGTTTTCAAAGACTTTTGACAAGAAAAGACTCTTCAGGAAAAAGTGATGTTATTCAGCATCATGATTCTTTTTCTGCGCTGTTGCTGGACAAGAAAAGGATAGGTGTTATGGTGCAGGTTGAATACATCTGAAGTCTAACTCACAGTCAGAGAGAAAAAAGGTCACCATTACAATCTTAAGTGATTGAATGGTATGTCATCCCAAAAAGATATGTAAGATTTTAACAACCCAGGAGACACAAAACCTCATCCCAATAAAAGGGAAAGGAAGTAGAGTGAGAAGTTTATTGACTTTTAATAGTGTTTGTGTGGGCAGTCATTCAGCTTTCATTGCTAGAGCCGATGCACGCTTGTGGAGCCTTTTGTAGGCCGCTACATTAGTGTAATCTTTTCGTGCTGTTATCACCTTCAATGTATTTGTGACATTTGCATAGTGGCTATACCCCATACACATTTAATATTCTTGCCTGCTGCCACAGTGTCACATCAGGGTTGTGGAAGCGTGGGATGGGAAGAGTGTTAATGCTAGCTGTGGTGTCACGGTTGTGAGAACAGTCTGACAGTATTTTGTATAACATTGAAATCCTGGCTGATGTTCCCACTGGCTGGTGGAAATAACAGCTCAGGGCTTGGACCCCAGTTCTGCAAATTCTTATCATAGATGCAGAGGAGAATAGGGCTGGAAAAACTCACCCAGTGCATCTCCCCACCTCAAGGCAGGAGGAATTGCACCTCAGTCATTCCCGATAGCTGTTTGTCTCATGTATCCTTTGAGACATCCAGTGCTGGAGACTACACGACCTTGCCAGACAATCTGTTGCTGTGCTTCACTGTCCTTGCTACTGAAAGCATGATATTATCTGCCAGGCATTTCACAAGGGACAGTTTCCTCCAGTCTTTAATTTAGGATGTGGGCCAGGGTTGAGAAGTTCACCCCAAAACATTCATTCCCAAATATTTTGGGTGCTCTAAATGCTGTTCTGCTGTCCCTTGGTGAAGCTGAACATATGCTGTTCATTCTGTGAACTCTCCCACACACCACGGGAAGAGCAACGGCACACTCTGTTAGCAGAGCCGCTGGTCCCTTCCAAACATTGCACAAAGGAGCCTTGAATAACTGGAAAAGCTATCAGGCTGGGACTGCTCCCCCACTACCCTTTGCTAAGATGCCACACCAGGTTCCCCTTCACTCTCCTGTGTCTGGCACCAGATCCCTTTTTCTTAGGATGGCAGTTTTACCTTGCCATGAGGCTGCCGTTGCTTTAGCTGGTTATTTCTTGCTCCTCATGAGCCTTCCCTGCCAAGAGTGGGTCTTTGACCTCACATGGTCCTGCAGTTCTCACATGTGAGGCATTGGGCTACATGACAGAAGTGTGCTGACTGTGTTTTAAGGTTTTGGATGGAGGAAGGCTATGGCGGTGCACGGTGCCTCTATTTCTCCCATGAGCCAGGGTTCAGCCCCACTCACAAACCTAGGGATAAGCCGTGCTGGGACATGTGAGGACAACTGGAGGGAATTGAGAGGATGGGATGATAAGAGCAGGTCCCATGCTCAGTATGAAAAGCTTTGCAAGCCATGCACAAATATTAAACTGTATTCAGAGTTGTGGACAGTTTAGCCTTTAGCTGGCCTTTTTATTTTCAGCAGTGAGGAACATCAGTTCTTCTTGCCATAAGACATCGTTCCACAGTTGTAAGTCAACGACAGCTTGACTCTCTAGTTGTCAGAAGACAGGGAAATACCCTTGGAAGTTTGGCAAGATATAAATACTTTCCTTTTTGTCTAGAATTACTAGGATTTTATACAGGGCTGTGCAAGAAGGATTATCGCATGAATGGGTCTTAATTTTGCTGGCTGTATATGCAATTCCATCACTTCTCTTCCTGGAATAGTACTGAAATTTTTGTAAAAGTATAAGCCATTTAGAGGTCATAATAAGCAACTGAAAGGTAACAATTGATTAACGTTTGTTTCAAAATGCCATGGGATGCCATATGAGTCCAGAAACCCTCTTCCATGTTCGTTTCCAAACTGAGGGGAGGGGGTATTAAATTCTGTAAATCAATCACAAGTTGCTTAACCTTTCCATGAGCGCACCATAACTGGGGAGGATAAATTAAGCCCATTATCAGCAAGAGAGCAGCGAACCCTTTTGGGGAGCCCCAGCTGATTCTGCTTACCACCTCCAGCTCTGTCACGGCAATTGCTGTTTGTCAACTGTTCCTCTCTCAGTGCGGCTTGTCTCATCCCAGGGCTTAGAGCCGCACAAAACATCCAACGTGCTTCAAAGACATCAATGGGGAAAGCACCATATCCCCTGCATTCTGTCACTGCATCTGCATGGCTGTGCATTACTAATTACTGATGCCAGCCAATAAAATCAAATAAGCACATGTGCAAATGCTAATGGAGGAAAATAAAACTAAATAATGCCTTAGCAGGCCCTGATTACCTTGATCTTGGCTTGCTGTCACACTAGCCTGTCCTCATTGGGGAAAAGACATGAAGTTCTACAATCTCTTCAGCGGGAAAGGTATGCATGAAGGGTTTTTCATAGGTAATTATTTACAAATTCCCTGCAACCATGCTGCCTCTGTTGTTTTTATTAACCTAATAAAATATATTATCTGGAGAAAAGCTTGGTGTATATAGCAGTTAAATTTATATGTGTTATTCTAGTATGACAAATATTTTGTTATAGTTTGCTAGCAATTATTCAGAATAACGCAAACAGCTTGGCATGATTGTAGCCTTGTGAATTGACATTTGAAATATTTATAAGTACAGCCATCCTGCCATATGGACTCTCTTTGGAGTTATCAGTCACCGCATCCTACTGCTGCCGCAACTTGGGTTCACATTCTAATGCTGTCTGATTTGGTAACTCAGGGAGCGCAGCTTTGGGCAGCACGACACGCACCCCTCCTTTAAGCCATAGCTGTCGGCTTCCACAAAGGAGATGAAGGCTCATGGTGCACGTTACTTGCTGAGGCGTTTCTGCAAACACCTGCTTAATGCTTGCATGTGCTGTTTAATGTAATGTGGTTTATACGGCATAATGGATCTCTCGGAAAGCGAGGTTTAAATGCAAAACCACCCATCACTGATCTTTCGTTTTGAATGGTGGTGTTATACAGTGAGGAAACAGAGGGCATCTTTCCTTGACCTGCTGGTTTACAGGGTCTCTCCTTATCATGTAAAATGCATACGACAGCCTGGCTAGCAAAAGCAGGATGTGTCATGTCATTGTTTTCCCCTAAAATGAGCCTTTCCTCTCTCACGTCCAACATCTTATGAACAAATAGGTGGTATTTACCCATTCAACCGGGACTCACATCCCTGCAAAACTCCTATTGCCTTCAGTGAAATTACATTCAAGGAAATGATGATAGCAGAGCAGGGCCAGGCACTAAAGCATATATGCTGTATTCTTTCTTTGACTAATTAGCAGTATGTATGAAATCTTTTATGTCAAAGAAGAAGGTGAAAAATCCTCCTGGTGAATTCAGTAAGGTCAGGGTTCCAGTCCTGGGAATTCAATCAAGTGCAAGGATCATTGGAAACTGGGGCAGGGAGGGCAGTGGGGGAGAGGCAAGGGGAGAAGCAGGAAAAACAGATTAAAAAAAAAAAAAAAAAGAGAAAGGAGAGAAAAGAAAAGAGGAAGGAAAAAAATCTTAAAAATTATATTTTCTATAGACATAAAGACTCTTCCCATTTTAATACCTCATTAGCTTAGTAAAGAGTGGTATTTGGTGACTGGTGCATTTTGTGTGTGTGTAGAAGAAAAACCCCAGAGCATTCCCAGACTCGGTGTATCTACAAAAGGGGGGAAGCAGGGTAGGAAAGGGAAAATAATTTTTTGCTAGCTCTGGGGAGTTGCTTCAGGCAAACTGGGTGAACAGCTCAGAGATTTAACCTCCCAAAAACATATTTTCTCTTCTGATGCAAAGGACCTTACCGAACAACTGACAGTTCCATCTTCCCCTTGTCTGCACAGTGCTCACAACAGCCCAGAGGAGTTAATGTAAGCAATATGGGTCAGTGTTAGATAGACAACTTCCTAAATGAAGCAGTGAAAGTGGATGACAAGGTGGAGTTTACATGACAGGGAGTCTGAGTAACTCCACCAAAGTGGGGACTAGTTTTTTCTATGCCACACGGTTCTGGAGTGCATCAGGAAGATGCAACCTCTGCATTTTCAGGTTTCTTAATTTGATGACAAAACTAATGCTCCTCAAAATGATATCTAATCAAAGTCTAATCAAAATGTTTTCAGCCATGGAGCAGCCAGAGGGAGCAGACCCAGCAGGAACCAGAGCTTCTTTCCTTCTCTTTGCTTAGAATCACAGAATCATAAAATGGTTAGAGTTGGAAGGGACGAGTTCCAACCCCCCTGCCATGGGCAGGGACACCTCCACTAGAGCAGGTTGCTTAAAGCCCCATCCAGCCTGGCCTTGAACACTTCCAGGGATGGGACATCCACAACTTCTCTGAGCAACCTGGAGGGGTCTCACGAGAGCTTGTCACCTTATGCTCAGTGTTCAAACTAATTTCGGTGAAAGGCCTCCAAAAATTGCCCAAGTAGGGTCCTGCTGGACCTCAAAGGCCAGGAATATTTGCTTTTCAGAATATATCTTAAGAGGAACATGTCAGAAAAGTTGCTGTTGCTGGTTGTGTTTTTGGCCTTTACCCATATTGTGTTAGATACTTCTACAATTTCTCCATCTCTAATTAAATACAAACCATACTTAGGGCAGTGAAAGAAAGCAAAGAGAATCCTCTTTTCAAGGAAACTTTCCAGCCTTGCTGGCCAAGCTGCAAGTCGGAAAGGCCCTGAGCATGTCTCCTGAAATAAAGGAGACAAATGGGAAACATGGGCTTTGTTCAGAATAAAAAGCAGATGAGGCTCAAAGGCGCTACGGCACAAAAGGATTAGGACACAGCACAGTCTTTCATTTGTCATGGACAGCTCAGCTGGGATCCAAAAAACCCCATAGATGCCTCCTACTCTTCATCTTAAAGGAAATCCAAGAGCCTCCTTCCAATTCATACGTAAAAGGATGTTGACAGAGAGTCATGTTTGGAGATGAGCGGGTCTTTGTCCCAGAAAGTGAATCCCTTTGTACAGGCTGACTGTCACAAGAGAAAGGACAAATTGGCCACATGCATCTTGTATCTTGGCAAAAGGATCTGCTGCCTAGATAGGATTCTGGAGGGCTAAGGGTAGATGGGAGGATGTGGCAGGGAGAGCTGGCAAAACAGTGTTGGATCTGGCTAACCTTCATCTGTGAGGGGCTCTGGGATGCGGCTGTCAGCCAGAGGCATGTTTGAGATGAAAGCCCCCTTTAAAAGTCCCCCTTGCAGCACCACATGGGTCGCTGCTGAGCTGTGCTCCAGGGCTCTGCAAACACTAGAAGAGCTCCTCACTGGCTCAGGCCTTCAAACTGCTCACCCTACCCGGGGCTTGGACAAGAAAGACTTCTGCTACTCATAACGCTGGCCAGCCTGTTCTGTTCTGGTTGCACAACAGGCTGCACAAAACATCTTAGAAAAGGAGTGGCCAGGAGGTAATTTTTTTTGTGGTGACTTCATCAATAACCTCAAAAAAGATCTTCAGCTGCCGTAAACCAGCATTTGTCCTGATGACACCAAAGTAATTACTTCCATCTTCACTTGCTCTGGATTGAACCCTTAATCAGTTATATTTTCATATGATACCACGTGCATAGGAGTTTACAAAGCCTGGCTCTATTAGTTGCTCCCCAGACTATTTAGACAGAAATGTCTTGATCTTCACCTTGCTTCTCTGCTGTGAGGCAGGAGGAATCCCAAAGAAGCAGGTGGAATTCCAGTGGTGTAAAAGTGGTGGAAGCCAAAGCAGAATCGGGAATCAAGAAGTCTCATTGATCATTGCTCACAATGATCTTTCAGCTACCCTTATCAAATATTAACAATAATGATTTATTTATATAGCACCAACTGTGAGCTAGGTGCACGAGGATCGGCATAAGTCCCAGAGAGCTAACAAACTAAATAATAAATACATATCAATCTAGAATAATAAATAATAAATCTCAAATTCCAAAGCCTCTTCATTTTTTTTTGTGCAGAGGTGTCTGCCCTCACTTTTTCTGATCAGCAGGATGGCTTGGTTAAAAAGACTAGATTAGAAATTAATCTCTTTGATGTTTACAAAGGCAATAGGGCTTTCACACCTTTCCAAGTGCAATTCAGCTGCAGGTAAAGAACTCTGCAGCTTGTGGAAGTGCTAATTAAAGCCAATAATAACATGATTCACCTTCAACCCTGCTCTGAAGTGCCCGATGTTGTTTTGCCAGAAGGAGATGTTGCATCTCCAGGGCACTACGTTTGAGGAGCTCTCTTGTTTCAGGGATCTGCAGCGTAGCAACCATTTGGGCTAGAAGGGGAGGGAGCAAAGTTATTTAAATCAATCCTTGTCATAGGATCCCACTGTTTATTGATATCCTGGAGGTGAAAGGTTAATGCTTTACTCAGGAAACCACTCATCCTCCAAAATACTATTATTGTTTATCTTGCTGAAATCTATTTTTATATTTCCCAAGACATTTTTATTTAATTTCTGCTCCAGGTTGTCTTCACTGTGTTTTCATAGTATCACTGTACAGACTTAATCCTTTTCCAATCTGATATTGCAAGTTGTGATGGAAAATGCCAAGTGTCTGGTATTCTTTTAAATAGAAAGATTAGCAGAAAGAAAAATTCTTAACTTCAGGCTACTGATTTTAGTGGAACATGAGTTATCAGGGACTCCAATCAAGCACTGAATTTGAAAGTAACAGATCAACTAGAGTAAACACTTGTCCCCAGGAATAATATGTCTTGTCACTTTAGCGTCTTGGAACATGTTCTCATTTATCCAGCCATTTTCTTGCCACAGCAATTATAAAATGGCCGGTTTGAAATGAGATCTGTTTCCATTGATTTTAGTCTCAGCATCTTTTTTTTTTTTATGTCTTTGTACCTTCTGGTTAATGAAAGAGAAAGGAAGTGAAAAGTATATAAATCTGTAACATATACAAATAGCATTTCGTGTGGACAGTTTTGCCTGTGGAATTCAATGCTGAAGGAGCTTCAGGTGAAATATTGAATAACTGGACTGTAAATAAATACTAACACACATGATAATACCAGTAAGTAGATGTGTTGCTTCAGAACAGGACTGGTGTCCATGATGCAGATATAGCAATAATTGTCTCATTCTCCACCTTTTTTCGGCATTTAGGATTTTCCTCTCATGGTTGTTGATAGCTACTGGAAACAGTTAATAAATTCTTGGTCTGATGTAGGTTGGCAAATACTCTTTATATACATGAACCTGGAATTACAAGAGTATAGTAATTGGAAACATGAATCAAGTTCTTCTCACAAAAGGAATCTGAGGGAAATTAAAAAAAAATACTTCCTTTGTTAGAATTGACGTAAATAATATGTTGTTAAGACTATAGAAAATACCAAGGTCCAATCATAGCTACTGAGAAGTTATAGAGGCTTGTGTTGTATGACCATTTATAGAACATTGTCAAAGATGAAAAAAAATTTCTTAATGTTCTTATAGATTTCAATGCCTACTCATTTATCATGTATTAAAGTGGAGTCTGCAAGTGTTATTCAAACCAACAGAGAAAGCTCTTCCTAATTAGAATCCTTCATTAAACAAATTTCCCTGCGTCCTGAAGGGTGTTTCTTCCAGACTATTTAGACTGGACCCAGGACCTACCACTTCACCGGCTGTCTGTCAGTGTTTTAATCACATCAGGACAGTCAAGAGTGTCTTTACCCCAGACAGGGGGTACATTTCCCCAGGTACATTTCCACACCCAAACCCAGGGACCTGCCAGACCTCCTGGGAAAGCCTGAATAATCCTCAATGGATTCTGCCTGGATGAAATGACTGGGAAAGCCTTCTCAGAGGTGGCTATGCTGGCTCTTTCCCTGTGGGAATCACAAGCTCAGAGGTACTGGGAGGCTTTTCATGACTGGAGGAAGCAGTCCGCTGCAGTGTCTGGCTCAGAATTAGAAGCTGCTATTTAGACCATCCCCTTAGAAAATAAATCATAGAATCATAGGATTGTCTAGGTTGGAAGGGACCCTTAAGATCATCTAGTCCAACCATAAAGCTTTTGGATTTTCAGATATTCAGAATTGGACAAATTCATGTCAACTTAAATAAAACAAAGCAGACAATTTGTGATTGCTTATTAGCCTCCTGACTTATTCTCCAAAGCATGAGGTACAGTCAGAAAGTCACAGCTCAGGCCTCTTTTCATTTAGTGCTCTTATCTTCCTTGTCCTGCCCACTCATGCTCTTTCCTCCTCCCCTTGTTGGGAGACTGCCACCCTCGGTGCACAAGGAGGGAAGTACTCACCTTCCTGCACACAGTAAATCCTTACAAAGCAGCCTGCAATATATCAGTCTTCTAATAGTCACAGCAGGCAAAGGGTTCTTCAGTTTGGGTGCAAAATTGTGGAAAGGAATGAAAATAAATCACATTTTATTTGCCAAGGGGCAAAATTTTGCCTGCAAGTCACTGGCCCTGAACTGATGATTTATGGAGGGCAGGCATGAAGTGATATAGTCCTTGAACCAAATCCTGTTGGCCCCTAGAGTCTCAAAGGTGAAGGCCAGTAAATGGCCCTCTTCTAAGTTCTTCATTTGATGACTTCACTGACAGGCATAAGCATCCCATGGAAGCCATACAGGCAACGGTTCCCTGGACAACTGCTGGCAAGTGCGGTCTTTTATGAGTTGTTCATTAAATTCATTTCCACTGCTGAGAGACAGCCATTACTTCTCCTTTCCTGCAATGTTAGCAATTAAACTTTGTCATTCCTATTTCCATCTTCCTGGTGGTTCGCAGCCACTTCCCACCGAGGGCGATTCTGCTCTCGGGTCTGTGAAGCAGATCTCCACTGCTGTGAATGCATACCTCAGGCATGACCCCCATACAAGGCAGATCCAGGAAAAACAGCTGTTAAAATGAGAGATGTTTTCCGTACTGGCAAGCTGCACTTTCCCCCGCTGCTCCTTCTCTCTCCCAGGGGTTGTCCCATGTATTTCTCAGGTCAGCCAAGGCTCTTCCACCTCTTCCTCCTGCTCATCCTCACATCTGGATGTGTGCACACATTGCCCCAGGTGCCTTCCCAGAGAGCTGAGTTTCGGTGAGCCCAGCTTTATCATATGCTGCCGGACACTCAGAACACTGCTGGCCACCTTCCTGGCAAAAAGTGCCCTGCCAAAACCCAAATCCATACAGATCATATTAAGGGCAGTAGAAGTTTTGCCTTATTTGAGGCTTGATTCTAGAGGGCTTGTTCCTTTGGAAGAATTATTCACGGACATCGTATAGGCAGGAAGGAGCTGCCTGCATCACTGATCATTATTAGACATCGGTTTTGCTGTCTGTCCTGAGGCTGTAATCTGTAACAGTACAACCCAGCAGCAAAATACTTACAACATATCCAAGGAGGCAGGGGCCCTGAGCAACAGGGAGAATCACCTGAACTACCAAACAAGAAATCCTACTGTCTACTGAAGTTTTTGCTATGAGTGTTGGTCCCAGAGAACTGGCTGTACGCGGGTCAGCAGTTATTTACAGCAGCACTTTGCAAATGAGGAACGAGGGTGGTTGTGCATTTGGGGTAGGATGGGTAGGATGTGATCAGGGTCGAAAGGGAATAAGTGAGAAGACCAGTCCCCCTCCTTTATCTAACCCCTTCTCTATAACAAATTCCAGTCACTTTACAGTCCCCCCCATTCACCCTTTCCCATCTTCCCCTAAACCTCCCAGTTGCATCACAACCTACCTCTCAGCATTTCTTTTACAAGAAAGCAGAACATTTTCATGTCCAAATGGTAGCTCCAAATGTTGGTTTCTAAATGTTGGATTATTTCAAGAAGGCAAATATGTATACACATTTTGTCATTAGGGAAAGAAAAAGGTAACAATCAACTCCTAAATGCCGTGCACAGTTGCTATTCTAATTCAAGCCCAGCATGTAATACAAGTGACTGCGGTAGGCTATAACATTATAAATGACACCCCATTGGTGATGGAGACAAATCAGATTATGTGTGAGTAGGTTATTGATTGTGCTTAGATTTCTTAATCTCTTAAATCAATGAAAGAAGACTAGATAACAGAGAGAATGTGTGCTTGGAGAGCAAAGCTTCTTTTAATGCTGAGTTTTTAATGAGAATTTTTTAATACTCAGTAATATCTTAACTGGAAAAACACTCAGCCAACTTGAAGTATAGGTTGCTATTTATTACCAAGATGCCTCAATCTAGATTCCTCTCTCAGTGTTTACACTAGACATCAATCCTGATTTACCTCTCATTGAGTTAATGAAAACATGTTATGCAGTTTTATTAAAGAAAATAAAGTCTTCAATTGACTGCCTTTGAAACAGTACAACAAATTCTGAGGAGATTAGCATAAGGATTAAACATACAGATTTTGTTGCAGGAGTTGTTTTCATGAATACAGTCTTAATTGATTGTAGCAAAACAAATACGCACTCTGGTAATGCACGCTGAGTCTCCAATTCAGCATTATTTTAATTAAGTCTTTTGAACGATGAATTTCAATACAGCAGATGTTCTTGAGTATTCAGGTATATAAATATAACCGGCGTCAGTATCTGATAAGCCTACAATTTGAGAGTTTAAGCACATATGAAACTGAGCCAATTGTTGAGAGTTGAAAATGGAAGGAATTTGCTAAACTGCTGCTTGCACCTGTTTTGAATTATTATGTTGTTCCCTCCACGCTAACCTCGGGGGAGAGAAAGAAAAAGTCTTGTGTGCAATGCCAGAACATGGGGAAGGAGACGCGTTCACTCCCCATTTGCAGTTTCTCGTTAACCAATCGCAGCAGCTGAACCTTGGGAAGCGGGAATTTCGGTGCATTTTACACACCGGGTATTTTATTCAACAGATCTCTCTGCACGGCCACAAGCATTTCATTACAGAATTGAAGGTGAATAAAAAAGTGTCAAACCCTGTGATCAAATAATTTCAAGGTTGAACTTATGTCTCCTTGTGAATAAAGGAGTACACTAGGCAGTCGTTTGTGTTTCAAATAACATCTGATTTGACAGGAAGTGCCTAATGAATTTAAAAATGTTTTATGTCAGTTTGAATTTTAAATGAGATCATAAACATTCTTGGTCTTCGAAGTATTTGGGTGTGTTGTCATTAAATTTTCATATAGGCTTATAATCAGTGGATACACCCCAATGCTTGGAGTTCTTGTGCCTCAGTGCCAGGTCATTCAGAGTCATCATCCTTTTGCTGCAGGAAATATATTGATAAATGGACTTGGCTTTCTTCAGCAACTTGACATTTTTATTGTTTTATTGTTCTCTACCTTTAAAGACATATGAGCAGAAAAGTCCTCCCTGTTTTGAGCATGTCCAGACTTCCATGGAAAAGCAGCAAAACCTCTCAGCTGTATGTGAGAGACTGAGGAAAGACAAGGGTGAAAAGGGAACTCGAAAGGCACATGGGTCTCCTGCTGAATAGCATTTGCTTTGAGAGTGTACTTCTCTATCCGGAGAAGTTTTAGGCACTGAGACTTACAAGCAGAGGTGATTTCAAGTCATCAGTCGATGCAGCCACTTGTGGGGCAAACGTGACATCTCTCGTTTAACAGAGTTGAACAACACAGTGAAAGTACATGAGAAGGAAGACTGAGAAGGATGCTGTATCTATCTGAGACATTTTTGGAAGGCAGGATGTTGTTATCAGAGCTCAGGCTGAGTTATATGCATTTGTTCACGAGTGCTTGATCTGACATCTAAAATGTGACATCAAGAACAGCCAACCTGAGGGCACAGATCATGAGGAAGAAAGTCACCTCAGCTGTCACCAGCACTGCCACACTCAGCATCTTGCATTGCCCAGCCAAATTTCTGTAAGCCCAGCATTGCCTGTGAGATGTCACATGGACCCCATGTGAACTCTGGATACTGACCCTATTACCTTCCTCTTTCTATTTCAGTTTCAGAGCCCCAAATTTATTTTGGGGGAGACCTGAATAGTTTCATAGTCAGAAGCAGCTTCAGCCCCCTCAGATTCACAGATTAATACACATCTTCAAAATGTCACAAGAAACACATCAGCTTCTTGCTTTACATTACGTCCTTCAGGATGGATTTCAGAGCTAGTTCTAAGTGTGTTTGAAAATCTCCTTTTCCACTACTTGTTTTCACACTTTTCCCCCTCCTTTTGTCCCTTTCATTCTCATCCCTGAGCTTTGCTGGCTCTGGAAGCCAAAGACAGCCATCCATCACAGGTTATTTGACATGAAGGTGATTCACAGTCTCTCAGCTCCTGGCATGTGGACAAGTGTGTTGGAGTATGACCTAACATTTAAATAATGATTCACTGTTGAATATTATGAGAAATCGGCTGACAATTTCAAGGTAATGCCCTTTCAAAGATATACAGTATTAATTCTTTACTACCGTATAACTGTATGTTCACTTGGAGGATCTTAAATAAAGTTTACACTTTGCAATTAATTTAGTGAAATTCTGAGTTAAATTACTTGCTATAAAAATATTAAACATATTACAACTGTCTGGGCATGGTCTTCTAAATGGAAGGGAGGTTTAATTATTTTAGAAGAGAAATATAAACAGTGTCAAGATTTAACCACTGCTCAATTTAATATAACTTCTGCCTAATTTTACAAATCATTATTTATACAGTTAACATGCATAAAAAATTAATAAATGACCTCCATAATATTGCTTTTGGTATAGTTAGCAGTGTAGGCAATTATTACAGTAATGTTGAAAAAATCCACCAGGGAAATCTGTACTTGCTTCCCAAACTCAAGAATCATGGAAAGGGGAAGAGAAAGGGAGGAAAAAACATGCAAAAAAGGAGGTTCACGGGGCAAATCTTAGCCTCGAAGTCAGTCTTGCATCTGTCCTACAAAAACAGGGCAGAGAACTTGAAATCAAGGCTTTGAGACAGTGAGGGACTTGCAAGCAGAGTGAGTGTGAAGTGAAGCTTTCTGTCACCTCTGTGCCTTCACCAAGGGCAGCTCCAGGACGAAATGACAGCAGGAACCCGCTCCTGGCCAGCTTGCTGCACTCCTGGGGCACTAAGAGCTCTGGCCAAAACCCAGTCCAAACATTAGTGCTACGAAGTGTCTTACACAGGGGGGAGCACCAGAGACCGTCAAATACTCTTTCTGTCTGGGAAGTTTCCATCAGGAGCCATCTGGCATCCCCGGAGAAGTGTGGGCAGGGCACAGGAAGGACTGGGGTGCAGATACAGAAACTATTGCTCTCTATTACCATATGCTAGTGGACCTGTGGTCCGTGGCTTACTTCTAAGGGTCCAAGGACAAGAATTAAGAAGAGCAAGCTTACTGCTAGCAGACTTACACACGTTCTAAATACCATCTCTTCATAGTGCAGGGGTCCATAGAGTGAGCATGCAGTTATACGCAGTGATGCATCCAAAGTGCAGCCTCTTGATGTTAGTGAGAGTTTCAGCAAGGACATGTCCCTCAAGCTTTGCTCTGAAATGCATGCTAGATTTTCAAATAGAGTGAATTTTCAGGTATTTACACCACTTAAAGCCCTGGCCTGTACTTGGTAGAATACTATCTTCCCTTCCTTCCTTCTTGCTGACTTTTATACTTACACACCCTGCTGATTTACATCTGGAAGTGTTAGCTGCGATATTTGGAGGCACCCACTGTATGGTAATTACTTAATTCCTTTCCAAAAAGAAAGGAAGGAGGCAGACAGGACTGCACGCAGATAACATTTTGAATGTTTGATTACAGCAGCACACCCAAGTGATCTGATCCCATCCCTTATTTCCAACAAGAAATAGAGAAAGAGAAGGGGAGAAACTTGTTCTACTTCCTTCTGAAGCGTGATGTAAAATAAAAACGATCAGAAGTGGGTACTGAGCTACCACAGGGGCTGCTTCGACACCTCAGTGCTTCAAAGACGCCTGTTTGTCAGAGCCCTAGGTGGTACTTCTCTGTGTTTGCAGGATGAACCTCAGCCAATAAAACAACTGTGCGGCACTCTTTTTCTCCTTTATTAAAAGGTTTCTGGCAGATAATAGAAAATTATCTCTTCAGACACTGCAGAGGGGTTTTACTGCACTAGACAATATAATAAAAGATATTCACTCTTCTGTAAAATTATTGAGGGTATTTTTTAAATAGTCTTTCAGAAGGTCAGCAGGGTGAGTCCCCAAACATTCCTCAACAATGTTATATGCAGATTCACTTCCAAGTCATTTTAAGAAAAGGAAAGACTCTCCACACCCATTAATATATAAAAGATTCAAACTATTTCCTGGGGAAAAAAGTCAATGCTGTTCTTTGGCCTCTAACCCGCATCTTTCTCCTATGTAGATCTTTTTGTTGGCTGAGTGAGCCAGACAGACTTGCTGAATTGTCACAGGACCCAGGGCACCATGGAGGCATGGGCACCAGGGAAAGAAGGAGGATGGGGGCAAGCAGGGAGGTATCCAACTGTGTGGAATCTTGTCATGAATCAGTAGATGCTTTACCATCAGTTTCTATGGTGGCTCAGAGTGTCAGGGAGAGATGTGAAGAAGGTCTGAAGTCCAAGAATTTCCCAGATCCACATGGAGAAAAACAAATCATGAAAGTCCCTGATTCCCCTATTTTCTCTTCCTTTCCTGACACTATCGTCCCAGATCCACTCAGCTGTATCCTTCTTTACTGTTTCTTTATTACTGAAGGCAGCTGAGAAAATCAAGCAGCACTTGCAAGTGTGGATTAGTGAGATTCATCAGGGCTCTGCTTTAGTTTATCAGGAGCTCTGACATGCTGGGATGTGCCAATTAAGATCCAGCCATTATTCTTAACGGCACCTGGCAATGAAATACCAGGATATGCTGCCCACATTCCTATATATACACAGGACAAAGAGCATTTTCTTTTACAAAACTACTGTGCACATCCCAGGTTATCAACAGAAGAAATTTATGCACCAAAAAGCCTGTCCTCAGCCTGGAAAACCACATCTCTCTGTGGTTGCTCTCTCTATGCGAGCTTATATTTCAGCTGAAAGAGATGCACTGTGATTTAGTGAACTGCCTGTTCTCTGGCAAGACCAATATCTCTTTATATTTCAAGTTCAGGAGGGTATTTAATCATTGCAGTTGGTTGCTGGTTTGTATCATACTATACAACAAGCCAGCTTAACATGAAACACTCTCTCCTTGCACCTCCTGTCTCTCACATTTCCCGGCACTAATTAGTGAAGTCTGACACAAAGTCCGGGATCCAGCAAGTTTGGGAGACTTGGAACCCATCTCAGCTCCACATTTTGCAATGAATCTCTCACATCTCAAATACCTCAAAGCAGAACCACAGATCTTAACCCTTAAGCTTTGGCATGTTTTAAATCCAAGTCTTGACCAGCATGCCAAGACTGTGAGTCAGATGAATCATATATGAGGCGCAGTTTGAGAAACTAAATGGGTGTTGTTAAGGTTATTAGGACTCCTTCAAATCACTTGAGGGCCAGAGGCCTTCTGGCTCCATCATTTTACATGAATCCTGCCCAAGAAGTGCCAGCTGGACATACTTGCTCTGGACTATCGCTGTAAGGCTATTTTGTAGCTGAGTATCTTATTCTTTTATTAGCTCCAGTAGTGAGGTTTTTGTGCCGTTCCACATAAAGGATATTAATATAACTACCAAATATCAACCCAGCCTCAGAAACAGTATTCTGAGAGCTTCCAAGATCATTGCTATAGAGAGATGGTATCCTATCTTTAGGATATACAAAATACAGCAGTGACAAATCAACCTTCTCTGGCATGGTCTGTTTCTTGGCAGTTGTCTTAGTTTTCCTTTACGTGTTATCAGATGTTGATAGTAACGAAGTCTCTGTGTGTGGAGGGGATGGGTTACAGTCCCATCTGCTTTAATTTTTTGTTGTTGTTGTTTATTCCTTAGCTGCTTCTAAGAGCAAGAGATTGAGTTAGTTGACCCAAGTAGTCCCTTCCAGTTCCATGTACTTTATTAGGAAGTTCTCACTAATCCGTGTGTCATGAAGAAGCCATTTGTTTCTGCAGTGCTCTTCCCAAGGACACAACTATTTTCTGCCTAAACTTTGCCCTAATTTGATTTATTGTTTTTTTTCATGGTATCTCCATGTGTGGAAAAACAGATTTTCTGTTCGATCAAGGTGCTTGTACTTGTTTTCTCTGCAGTTTACTTTAAGCCTTCAGCTTGCGTAGGCTGATCAATGACCACATAGCTTGGTATTTCTAAAAAGGCAAAATTGGCTGATGTATAAAAACCCGCAAGAGAGTGCACAGAATAGGTCATTGCATGTATATGTGCCTACTGGCATGTGAATTCAGCTTTGTTTGCACATGCAAGCGTGAGGATTTGCAGACAGAAGGAATGCAGGAGCCTTTGGGGTACAACTACCCTATTTTCATCTTCTGTTGCTACCAGTCTGGCCAAGACTTGAACTTAGGAATGAGCAATGAAGGTTACAAGTAGTGAAGCATCCCCTCTGCTATATTAAAATTACTTCTGCCTTATCTTGTCAAAGTTGTATAATTTGTATCATCACGTCACCAGCCAAGCCACAAATAGACCTTCCAAACTATGAGCTCAGCCCACAAATCACACTCATTAAGGCTTCAAATTTCTGCAGAGTACAAATAAGGAACTTTCTAACTCCACTTATGCCTCTATATGAAACCTCTACAATTCAGTCATCGTCCCAAAAGCTATCTCAGACAGATTTACAGAAGTTGGCACCTCCGCTATCATAAATGAATCACTGAGGATAACATCTTTATTAAGTTTATACATCTTGGCTCTAAAATAGCAGTGCTATATGCAAAATCAAGGTCTTGGAGGGCAATAGAAGTGTTTACACTGGGTTCTGCATGATCCAAGAGGACGAGGGTGATCATAACACCAATAATGTGCTTCAGCAATGGCAAAATAAAGAGGAGTGTTAATCTTTAGAAGCGCACATGGCTTGCACCTTCCCCAGTCAAAACATTAAAAATTCAATGTTTTATTAAATAGGTTTCTGCAGGGGACAATGCTGTGCTGCTAATTAGGAACGAAATATTAGTGCAAAACAAGCAAGCTTAGTATAAGTTTAAGTTCGCAAATTCTCACTTGCCTAGTAGGAAAGGTTAGTTAGACAATGATAAGTCTAAAGACTGATTAGGTGTGTAATCATGGTGTTATTATGTTAATGAATTTGTTTGTTGTCGTCTTATCAACAAAAGATTAAGCAAATCCCTACATGAAAGCTAGAGGTGAAACAGTCTACTGGAGAAGGGTTTTGGGTAGCAAATCTATGTATTATCACCACTTCTTTGTGGAGCAATTACTGGTGTACTGGATGCTTTTCTCTCAGTTCTCACAGGTGGCAAAACCACAGATGCTGTTGAGCAGTTTTGCTTACAGTTAATGTTGCTGCTTGGACTGACTTGGTCTAAGAAGGCAGCTTATTTCATTAAAGCTTAATTCACGAGTTAAACCACTGATCAGGGCAGCAGGGAACCTCTTTTCACACAGAAAAGCATCTTTGGCTAAAGAAACAGCCTGGGGCTATGTAAGCTTTTATCGTAATACTGCCAAGTCCGAAATCTCTTACAAGTATGGCCCACTTGAGCTGGACTTGATTTAACTTTACGGCTGGGCGCGTTTCGAACGCACGCTGCCTGGGAGCCAGGCGTCTCTCTGCTGTGCTATTCCGCTGCCAGCAGCCCCGTTTTCCAGGTTGCTGTGCTCAAATCTGAGCCTCCTAAAAACCAGGCATGTAAATAAGGTGGGTGGCTAGAGGGTCTTTGCAATGAATTGCCTCTGCCGCACCAGCATGTGGCCAATAACTCAATCACGTTTGTGTAACAGGATGTACCAGGCCAGGAGGAGGAAAAAATGCAGTTTACAACCTGATGCAAACGATGTGCTCTGTCTCAGTCTGCGGCATGAGGCACGGATCTTGCAAACATCGATGTCTTGTGCCTGTTCCACCCTGATATGATCCACAGGGATTCCTCAGGGGTTTGTGTTTTTTTCTTTAGGGTCCTCTTTTTTTCTTTTTTTCTTTTTCTTTTTTTTGTTTCTTCCCACACCTATTTGTTTTAAAATCTTCAACTTTTAGGATGTATGCCTTGCAGAACACTTCCTGCAGAGTTCTGGTTAAACACAGCTGGGCAGAGTATGGGATATTTCAGTCCAGAAGGACATAAAATGGTATGACAGCTATGGGTTTGCAGTAGGGATTGTTCAGTTACCACTCTGGTTGCCCAAAGGGACTGAATGAAGATTTGGCTGTGTAAACTCTCACAGCTTTCTTGAAATCAATACAATGCCAAATTTTGCAAGATCTGGATGTGATCCTCTATTATTACAGACTAGATATCAAAACAGCCTCCCACATGGCAGTGTCTAGTGCTGGTCATGGATATATAACAGAAAGTGTCATGTCACTGAAATGGAGTTTTCCTATAGCAATATTTTGCCATTTCATTCTAGAGAAATAATACAAAAGAACAGTTGGGTGAATTTTCCCTTTTCCACTTAGATATATTTTAGAACATTTCAATTTCAAAGTGTTTTATATTTTATTTTGCAAAAAATGTCTTAGTCTATAGAAATTTTTTTTCTAAAAGAGGAGAAACATGCACTTGGAAATGAAGGAAATATCAAGATTATAGCTGGCCCCTTACAGAACTCTAGCTCAATGCATACTGAAGACCTCATCTATGTATCATGATATGAAATATAAACAGATCTATATAGAGAAAACAAACACTGAAATAATCTTGAAGCTAATTATGTTACCTCAGTGGGATGTAAATGTGTTTAATTTTAAGTACTCTATCTTGGGGCTTTGCTGAATAGGCAAAGGGAGTAACTTGATGATATCTGCAAGCTCTAAATAAAGTAACAACAGCGATATACTGAAAGAGGGAGTAAAAGCATCACTGGGATCCACTGAAACCTGTGTGTTATCACTGAAGCAGTAGTCCCAGCCACAGTATGTTTTATTTTTCCATTCCAATGGCAGTAAATGCTTGAGTGACTCACAGTTTAATGCACACTGGTATTTAGCACAGAATTATCCTTCCTGACCTTAGTTTTCAGTCTGTTTCCAGTTCATTTCCATGTCCTTATTATGAAGTTCTTATTAGTCCAAGCTGGAACACAATTTGGGCTTGGTTTGGGTAGGTTTTTACTGGTTTCAATTTAAATTCTTATATCAGTTCTGTCCCATGTAGGAATACCAGATCTACAGAGACTGAGAGCTGAATTCTGGCTGCCAAACCTGTGGAAGATGGACAGGGAGACTGTAAGGTTGGCTCTGTCGCCAGGGCAAGCCATTCCCAGACCTCCGGGGAAACTGTGAAGAACGGTGCCAAGTGCAATGTGGCTTTTAGTCATCATAATTGTATTTATAAAGCCACCAGGCCACCTGCCCAAGTGCTCGAGTTGCTGCTCAGATGATTAAAATACGGTAGCCAGATCATAAAATATGTATTAGAAGAACCAGACAAAGTGTTAACTTGTGGCATGAGAAGGGAGCAAGCCTCACCATCAAGCAAACACAAGCAAACACAAAACGAATAGATTGCCCCAAATCTGGCAGCGTCACTGTTGTAGGACAGGGGATGCCAAATCAAAGGGTCAATTGGAGCTGCGGCTGAGCAGGTCTCAAGCTCTCAGATAGTCTCCTCCAGGAGCTGCCAGCCCCTGGCACTGGTCCAGGGCCATCCTTGAACAGCAGCTTTGACCATTGATGGTCTGCACTGCATTTGGTGACTCACTGTGAAAGGTCTCAATACCCCCCTCACCCTCACTACAAATAATCTTGGAGGATATATATGCTACTCAACTGTAGAATGATAATGTCTGATCTTTCTCCCCAGTCACCATAGTTACCTTTTCATCTGAAGGAAGGAAATTGTGCTGCGCAGGGGTTTTTTGTGATTTTTTTTTTTTTTTTTTCAAAGGAAACTCAATCAGGACTAAGCGCTGATTCAGTTCTGAACTCAGCCATGTCTTTCCCGCGGCTCATTAACAGCCTGTGAGATCTTCCCCGGCGTTTCTTTCTCTGTACATTTAGTAACTGAAAGCTTTAACAGTTATTCATGTACGGTGAAGTCTTGATGCATTTTCACGATTTTCCACTAGGTGCCTTAAGTGCAGGAACAGTTGTTCAGCGAGCAGCACCCTACCTTTTCCTGAGCAGCTAAATGACTGGTTTACCAGAAAATGTCATCTTAATAGTCCCAGACTTACAACAAGGTTAAAATTGGCAATACCTCTTTGCAGACAGAGCATTGACCATGAGCTTTTTATGTTACAAGCAATAGCCCATGCAGGAAATCTGAAAATAGATTTAATACAAAACAAAACAACATTTAAAACAATCGTTGGGTACTTAGGATTTGTTACTTTCTGGGATCATTATTGCACAATTCTGAAAAAATTGTTCTTGGAACAGGGGAGCTCTGCTCTGGTTTTGCAGGCAGGTGGGATCTTAAGAAGGAAAAGGAATATGAAGAATTAAATATAACTATGAATGCTCATTATTCATGGCAATAAGTGGGAATCTTCCTGGCCAAAGATAAATAGTTAACATTCATTTAAAGGAAAGGAACTTAGGGAAGTATCCTATCATAGATGAAAATGAAAAACAAATTATAAAAGTAACTCTACATGGAAGAGGATTATTCAGAGGGCCTGTCTCTGCCATTGTCCTACGTCCTTTGCTTTGGCAAACCAAGAAGGGGCCACCTGGAAATGTCAGTCGCATCAGGAACTCCTCAGGTGCCCCTTGCTTGGTTTGCCAAGTAAAGAAGAAAGCAGACCCACTGTCTCCACACCCGTCCCTCTCCAGGAAGAGGGAGTGAGGAGATGCCAAAGCACCAAAACTCGGCTGGCAACATAATCCCTGGAATCCAACCGAGTCTGGCATCGCTTACAGCTTCCCTTAGGCTTCTCTAATACCTGTGGCAAACTCCCTCAACACCTTGTCACCTCTGTTTCACCCCCTTTCGGTGTCATGCCAGTAAATCAGTCCAAGGAAAAGGCATGTTCTCTCAGGGGGAAAAAAAAAAACATTTTCCATAAAAGAAAATAAAAATAAAACATTTCTGTCCTCTACTCAGATAGAAGCATTTTGTTTCATGGTAGAACCACAACAAGCTTGGCCCAGGGGACTACAGGGATGAGATCACAAAACACCAGTGCAGCAGCAGCAAAGCATCTCCACAGTTGAAGTCAGCCCTACTTATGCCCTCCAGCCAGCTGTTTCCACCTTTCCAAACCAGATCGCTCTCAGGGTGGTGCAATGACCTTCCTCATAAGTCTTGTTTGATGGCCGTGTTCTTGCTGCATGTCTATGGCACCCTATCTGAAATCCATGGGAAGTTTCTTAATACGTTAAAATCTACCTTTTAAAAATCTGATTGCCTCCTTTTACTGAAGATGATGTCCTGAAGCAGGACAAGACTCCCCAATAGAGATGATTTGTTCCTGAACATGGAACTTTCATGCAAGCATTTATTGAAAACCTGAAAACACCTCATGTAAAATGCTACTAGCTCTGAGCTTATCCATTTATATCAAGGACACCAACAGTGCACACCTAGATCATACACGTGATTGTTCCACATCTGTGAATTATGGTTGCAGGAAAGACCAGCCCCTCTGCCTGCAACTGAATAATATACTCACAGGTCAAAAATTAGATACCTAACCCTTACATTCAAAATCCTAGGGAATACAAAAAATACAGAAAAAAAAGATATGGGACTTCTGTCATATACCATCTTGCTTTTTATAAACCCAAATTTAACATGATTGATAGCTTCACTGTAGAAGGTAGAATTGAAATGTTCAGCCAGTTCACCTACCTTTCTGTTAATAATAAGATCAAAACAAAACAAAAGAAGAGATAAATTAACTTCATTTCACCAGAACACGATATGTGGTTTTACACATTTACCTTTTTATTTACATTATTATCTCCTGCACTTCATTGTACAAAGCTGTTCTTTTTTTTATCATGATGTTGATAACTATTGTTTTCATATTCAAGGCTCTTCTTCTCTTGTAGGTTACTTTCCCCAAGTTGCCTGCAGCACCATCAATATAGTAATGGAATGAGATATTTGGACCCTCAAAAATGGAAACTCTAATTTAGATCTTGCCCTGGAAGAAAAGAAAATAAATCCCAAATCTGTAGGCATTCTTCTGAGTCTCTTCATCTATCACAAATAAAGAACCACTTGAGGGATATTCATATATATGCACATCTGTTCACTCATCCACTTTATTATGCATAATACAAATTACTGAAAAAATTCCAATTTCTGTGACTCAAGTAGATTTCTTTTTTTTTCTTGAGCCTCTGTCAAATTGTAGATGGACTGTATCGTGACATTTTCATTTGCAGTATTGTAAACAGAGTGTAGAATCATCTTGAATATAGAATTGAATTAAAACCACAGATTTCTACTTGATATTATAATCAAAATTGCGCTAGTGAAACAGTGGAGCCCAGAGAGGCTGGGCCATCTCAGTCCATGGAGGCTTTCAAGACCCATCTGGACCAAGCCCTGAGGAGGCTGGTCTGATCTCAGAGATCTTTAAGCGAGAGACAGGACTAGAATCCTTTCAAATCTGAATTATTCTACAATCCTTTAATACCAGATAGTTGAAAAGTGTTTCAAAGAAGGTGTGGAAACTGGTAAACAAAGGAGGCAGATCTGGAAAGCAAAATATATGGAAGACTGTTTAAACGTTATTTTAAATAGGAAGTGATTCAATACATCGTGACAACCAGGTGGCACTAATACCCAGGGGTGCCACTTATTGCTTACACTTGGATAGGAAGTTGTTTGCAGAAATGTTTTTGCAAATAAGAGGAAAAGCCCTGAAAAAAAAAAAAAAAAAGTAAAAAATGCAGAACATGATTATATAAATACTTGGAATTGGAAACACAAATCTTAGCAACAGAGGAACATAAACTTCTAAACTAGAAATGATGATCGCTCCAGGATTATTCAGATCATTTCCATGGTTATTAAAGTGCTTCTTTTTTTCTCAGAGATAATTCCATAAAACTATTAGGATGGTAGACATACACGAAACTGCATCTGCCATTACCCTAAGCGACTCAATTGTTTGTTTTTCAACTACAAAAGTGGTAAAGAAACTGTACAAGTATTCCTTAACGTAATTTACTATCCTACCACCATCTGCTACATTTGGCACTGAATGTGTAGCTGAAATCCCTTTTATAAGTGTGCCCTGAACCAGGAAGCTGATTCAGACCAGAACCAATTAGCGTTCCCAGCCGCCCTCAAAGCACACAGAAACAGAAGCGCGTGCACTAATTGTGCTTGCATTTTACAAGTGTTTGTGTTTTGTGAGCATAAATGTGTTGAGGAATCTGTTTTAGCGTATAGCACCTCTGTCCGACGCTGCAAATCACCAACGCCAGTAACAAGAGGCAGGAACAGAGTGAGCGGAGAGACACAGGGACAGCACAGCTTCTCGCTTGTGACCTGTGGCTGGGGATGGAGCAGTAGCTCCATGGCAATAGGAATCCCTGTGTCGTGCACATATGTTACCCATTGCTGCAACTGAACGTGAGCCAGATCTCAGGTGAACGCTAAAGAGTTCATTTAGGATTCAAGGCTGGATCTGCAGCTGCTGCAAATCAGCGCAGCTTTTGTGTCTCCTGTGGTTCTGCAGCCTCCACCTCAGCAATCCCCTCTTGGATGGTTGGGTCTTGCCCCTATCTGCTCTGCTCTGTGGAGCACTCAGCAGATATGCCCAGCTGAGGGCACCTGGGATTTTACAAAATCTGTGAAACACATTTTTGGCAAGTTCTTCCAGTGAAACCTAAAGTGAAAGAAATGTGAGTGGGCAGCCACAAACTCAATCCAGCTCCAGCAGTCTTCTGAGTGGTTTATGAAGGGAGCTCCAAGCTTTGGTGTGGCCATTTCACATAAAATAATATCTCCTGCTTTCTTGGACAGGTGCTGGGAAACTTCTCCTGAGGCTGTGGTGTGAAAGCAGACTTCCACAGCACTCATGACATGATTCCAATAAATCTTGGAATATTTCTGTAGAAAACTGTAATTCATAGAATCATAGAACTATTTAGGTTGGAAGGGACCTTAAAGATCATCTTGTTCCAATCCCCCTGCCATGGGCAGAGACACCTCCAACTAGACCAGGTTGCTCAAAGTCCCATGCAGCCTGGCCTTGAACACTGCCAAGGAAGTCCAGACTCCTTTGGATGAGACTCGACTGAACACGTACAGAAGGTCACTGGTAACATGAAGATTAAGAAA
The DNA here is from genome assembly GCF_964106895.1 of Numenius arquata. Lineage (NCBI taxonomy): Eukaryota > Metazoa > Chordata > Aves > Charadriiformes > Scolopacidae > Numenius > Numenius arquata. The sequence continues at coordinate 5,221,387 of NC_133581.1, forward strand.
ATCAAAGAAAATCAATGTCACCTTTTTTTATTAAGCTACTTCAACAGATGTGCATTTTTTTTTCAGTTCTGCCATACAGTGGCTTATCATCAGTGAAAAAGCTTTAGAGTTCTGCTAATTTATTAATTAAACCTGGGAACTACAACACTTTACGAGAGGTGAATATCTGGCACTGGAAGGAGAAGGAACGGGATATTATCATTGGAAAGGAAAAAGAACATACAGATCTGCCATTTAATGAGCAGAGGCAGAGCAGATAGCCAGGATCTTCCCCGGCTACTGATGCAGAAGGAGAAGAATATGAAGAGAAACAGTGATCAAGTCTGAAAACAGAGTTCAAAACAGGTGGTAGTAAAGAAAAGATGTATTCACCTGCTTAGGAAGGGGCATTGACAACAGAGAGCAGTCTTAATAGACCAGGTGATTAAAGAGAGCATTGTCACAGTGAAGTAGATAATGCACAGTGGGCTTTCAGGAAGGGAGGAGAGGTGCCAGATGTATGAGGGATTATGATCTAGACAAAATCACTACAAAGCTGATACACAAATGCTTGAAAAACCTTATGCAAAGAGTAGTTATCAATAGTCTGCTGTCAAACTGGAAGGTCACATCATGCGAGCCCCATAGGAGCCTGTCTTCTGTACATTGTTATTCAATATTTTTATAAATTACTTGGATCATGGAATGGAGAGTACACATATAAAATTTGTGGATGACATCTTACTGGAGATCTCATGAGAATTTTTGAAGACAGGATTAGACTTCAAAATGATCACAATCAATTGGACAAATGACCTGAAATCAATAATATTAAATTTAATACAGATGTTGTATTTAGGAAGGAAAATTAGAAAATGGAGAATGTCTGACTAGAGCATGGTATAGCAGTAAAGAATCTGAAGATTTTAGTGGATCACAAAATTGAAAATTAGCAGCAAAGTGGAGATCCTGGAAGAACAGTAGATGTCCATTTTTACTCAGCACTGGTGATATCTCACCAGCCCAGTCTGGGTGCTGCATGTAAACACCACAAACAAAAATGACAAGTAGACAAAAATGCATCATCCCTATAGGAAAATCATCAGACCTTATTTTTTTTTTAATCAAAAAAAGAGAAATATGGGGCCCATAGGGAGGTAACAGAAACAGAAGGTATGTAACAGCTTATCATAATACAAAAGGTTATTCTGAAAGGGGTAGAAATCAGTTGTTTTTCATATTTACAAGAGATTGAACAGAAATAAAGGGGCCAAATTTGCAAGAATGGAGACTTAGGTGACATATTAGGCAAGTAATTTCTAAAAGGGAGCTAAAGATCTTTGTAAGATAAGCATAGGACAGTCAAGATGAGGAATCCTTAAAAGTCGTAATTGTTAAAGGAAAGAAAAAGTTATTGGGACTGGGAGGGCAGGAAGTTGCCTGTAGCTATTTTTGCTTGTAGTTATTACATCCAAATATAAATGTTATTATTAGGATTTCACCAGGTTCACTTTGCTAGTTGAAGAACGGCATCTCCACACGTTTCAGGTCTTTTGTGTTTCATGTCGGTGGAGTACAAGGTAGAACATGGGCAGGGAGAAACCAGCAACTCACTGATTCCAGCCCATGTTTGTGCAATAAACAGAGCTTCTGACTGCAGGTGTACTACCAAGTGCCCTTGTGCTTTGCTCAGCAACTTAGAAAGACAAGATGGAGATTTCTGTAGGTTCAGGTTACCAGGAAACACTAGTGCCTGTATGGATTTGTTGTTCATCGTGCTTCACCGTCATTGCTGAACTGCCACAGAAAGTACTCTTAGCTCTTTGGGATTAATGAGACTGAGACATTTTATCTGACCTCATTATCCTCCTATTCTCCACCGAGCAGCCTCCTTTGGTCATTCTTTTATTTGCCTGCATCACATCTACTGTAATAAATGAGATGTCTTGAATAGGCGGCCATCAATTTAGGCACTACTGGCTTTTCCAATGTGCAAGAGTTTTGTATGTTTATGGGGCGTGGACAAACATTGATAGTCATCCCATTCTTCTGTTGTTTGGGGGGAGCATTTATCACTGAGATTTATTATCTCATGAATTAAAGAACTGAATACAATTTGTCAAATATATTTATCTGCTTAAAGCATCAGATTTTTGCCTCTAGACACGTGCATTGAAAAGACTCCTGCTCCTATTTGTTCTGCTGTGATCGGGAATCAAAACCTAAGACTTATACTGACAGTCACCTGAACATCAAAGAGATTTGAAAGAAAATGTAGCCCAAATTTTTATAATGTGTATCTTAACATCATTTTCTCAAGATTTGCAGCTTGCCCTTAATATTTTGCATGCAGCCCTTTAAACTCTGGTTTGCTCCTCAACACCAATGGGAACTGAGATATCAGGGCCTATTTTAATTTAGACAGGAGCACCAAAAGGAATGGAAACACTAACACCAGAAGTCAAGAGTGATAATAAGCGTCAGAAGGATAGGAATGTACCATGATCACCTTCAGCATGTATGCTCAAACCTGCTAAGTCCTGAGTTCCTCCTTTAATACACTACATACACTTGGCTCCCACCTTAGCCCAGCAGAAACACAGAGCACCACCCCTTCACTTGGACTTTGCCCTAAATAATCTTATCATAAGCACCTGTATAACTACCACCCTCTCTCTTAATTTCAAAAAACCTCTCATTGAAAGGGTAGTAGCTTTCCTGTAACAGGAATACGATGGGAAAAGTATGCTAGTGCTATTGTCATATTTATAATCCATCCACTTCTTTTCCCCTCAGTGCAAGCATCACAGAGGAAAAATACAAATGTGCACATGCAGGGAACAGAATTGTCATTTCAATATCCAGCCTAGCTGTGGTTTTTTTTTTATTTTTTAAGGGAAGAGAAAAATGGCATTGCTTTAGAGGCCAGCACAAAAGAAAGGATTTTTAAGATTTATTGCCTCAATTAACATATGACAGCAAACTTTATTATAAATACAATGTTATTCCTTCAAAGAAGAGAGAGAAAAGGAAGATTTTCTCCTCTAAGGAAAAGGAATAACACTTACTTTGAAAGATAATGTGCAAAACAGATAAGTTTCAGGGACTGCCATCTTAAAAAAGTGTAAGATATTGGCTTTTATTTGCATGACACCGGGGGCAAACCCTCTTTGATTTTGCCAGTAGTCAAATTAGGCCAAAGACAAGGGTTTTGCAAAATGTCACCTGAAGCATTGTTTCGTTTGCTAAGTTTCCTGTGTATGGAAACACTGCTGAAGGCAGCTCAGTTCAAGGCAAATGAAACACTCATTTGCCGTGATGTTGAGCAATACCTACAAAGCTGGGTAGTTTGCAATATAAGTATCTACACACAAGATACAAAGCAGATCAGGGCACTGTGGGTTCAGTAGATAAACTATTGAAGGCTGCAGAGATGAATAAGGGAACACGAACAAAAGCATGATACCAATTGTAATGGGAAGGAAGACTAAGTGATGTTTTCTGGTGCTACTGGTTTGAGAAATCTTGCTGTTCCTAGTAAGAGAGAAGCTCTCCAGAGACCAACAGGATTTTATTCACATGTGAAATATTTTTTCTGGAAGATGAAGCATTCTCTTTGTTCTCCTTCCTAAAAGCATTCTTACAAAACTCTCTAAAAAGCTTTCAATGGCACCTTTTTATAAATCCAAATTCATCTCCATAACAAAAATGACTGCAAAATTAATTTTGGGAAGAGAAACAGGTGAGGTCATGTGTGAATCTGTACACTGTTTATATTTTTTTCACTGATGCCTCAAGTGAAGAGACCTTCTTTACCTTAAAGGCAATCTTTCTTTAGGAGGGAAGAGGCAAATAAGGGAGCAGGGAAAGAAGAATCTGGTAAGATAATATTAGGAAGCACTGTTGCTCAGGCCAAAAAACGTTAAGGTAATTGCTTTACATGTATAGCAACCAGCAAATAGAGTTTACTCGTTTCAGAATTCTCTTTCTGAGAGTGCCATTGAGGAGTAATATGCTCCAAGTCCTCTTTAATCCCCTTTCAATAGCAATAGGATGACGGGTAACAGTTTTAAACCAACAGAGGGTAGATTTAGATTAGATTTTAGGAAGATCTTTACTGTGAGGGTGGTGAGACACACTGGAACAGGTTGCCCAGAGAAGTTGTTGAATCCCCATCCCTGGAGGTGTTCAAGGCCAGGCTGGATGGGGCTTTGAGCAACCTGCTCTAGTGGGAGGTGTCCCTGCCCATGGCAGGGGAGTTGGAACTCGATGGTCTTTAAGGCCCCTTAACCATTCTATGATTCTATGATTCAAAGAGGGAAAAAAGTTTTCCTTCTATCTGAATAAAGACTGTCTCAGAAGTGAGATGCATTCAGTTCAAATTCAGGGTCCAAGCTCTATAAAAGAGTCTGATCCATAAGCAGAAGCCGCAATTGAAGCATGAGAGGAATGTCACTGGAGTACCTAGAATAACACTCTAAGTAAGAAGTCTTTTCCAAACATCCAGATGAAGAAAAGCTTTAACATTCAACTGCCTAAGAGCCTCTGAGTAACATCCTGAGGCTTTACCAGAGCTGCCAAGCCACTTTGGCAACATGTCGGCAGCACTTTGGTAGGGCTAAACTCCTGGCTCCTGTGGATGCTCTGCTGTTCCCTCCAGCCACTTCAGCTGAGCTTTCTGAAGGACCTAGTTACCTAGCTAGATTTGTGCTTATGATAACTCATACTACAGGCATCATTCCTTTTCCATTCTGTCGGGCATACGACATTGCTGACACTTTATTATGAAATATGATTATCCAAACTGCATTTTTTTTGTTAGATGATTGCTTACTATATTCTAATTACCATCAAATGCACAGTTCCCTTACTATATTTCCACCGTTGCAAGTTACTGAATAATTTAAGTTTCTGTGCTTCATTTACTTCAGAATTATTTTATGATCCAATTGAATGTTTTAATGATATTATGAAGCCTTTGTGACGATCCGAATGCCTAGTCACAGAATGGATTAAACAAGATCATCTCAGTGTGTAAAGAAAATAATTGTTTAAGGAATGAGTTTAAGCACACAATGATGCACACCAAAAATTGGACTGAATGGATGGAGTTACCATGTTACTTTCAATAGGACTATGCTATTTACACTCGTGAGGATTCTCACCAATACAAGTCAGCAAATGTAATCAATGTCAATGCATGTGAATGAAGGGAGGGACAATTTACTCTTTTCACTGCTGCTTAGTCCATTCAGAGTCTCTTGTGATAGTGATAGGTTTAGAAGTTTCCAGACTCCGGGGAGGAAGGGAATGCCGGATTCTCATGAGGTGTAAATCAGCATAGCTCTGCTAAAGCCAACAGAGCTGCACCGATTCATACCAGCTGAGAACCTGGCCAGTTATGTTAAGTAAGTTTGATAGTTTTAATATTCTTTGTCTTGAAGTGAGGTTCATGGCCACTTTGTGATATAAAGTATAAATTGAAGTTTGCTCAGCTGCACACTATGAATCTCATGCAATGACAGTGCTGTCGAGCTGCACTATTGTCTTTTACTGCATACATCAGGCGAGGGATTACTGTAAGTAATTTGTTTTGGAAGGCTGGCAACCCTAATGGGGCATGCCTGATAGTGTTCAAAGGTTCTGATTAGGCACAGTCCGCAGAGATATTCTTTCAACTTGAATCTCCAAAGAAAAAGACTTAATTTTTAACAAATCACTTTCTTCACAGCTTCATCAATTTGGTTTCTTTGAAACTCAGTAGTAAGATGTATCAAAGGAACAGATTGTTTGCCCAAAGCCTATCAAAAAATGCTTTTTGCCTGAACTGAATATACCTAATCTATTTTCACAATTCATTTAGAAATGATCCTGTAAGGACTATTATTCCTATAATGGTTTGTGAAGCTGGAGCCCTAAGAAGCCAGCAAGGTGCCTCTGTGCAGCTGAAATGATATGAGCACATCCTGGCCGGCTCTTCTAGGAGAACTAAGCAGGAGAAGGTCTCTGGCCCTCCCCACCACACTGGTGAGGGAGCCCAGGCTGCTCCCTGCTGGCTAGGAGAAAGTGGTGGCAAGCAGGCTGGAGATGATACGCTATTCCGTGATGCCATTGACTTTCTGTCAGCTGCATAATCACTCCCCCCCCCACCTAATAATCCAGAAAGTCGCAGTTACCCAGTGCTTCACCTGAACAAATAAAAGCATTGAGATGGCCTCTTGTCTGGTTTCACAGCATGGGCAAAGCATTAGAGGACATTAACCGTACCAGATCGAAATAAGGTGAACCTTTCTGTTGTTAAATCTGTCATTAATCTCCCCAATACTTCCAACTCCCAGAGAGCCAAATCAGGAGAGACGACAGTTGGAAATAGCTTTAAAAGGATATTATCTCATTGATTTTCGAAAGAGAGAGCTCCTTTAACAAGAACATTGTTCTTTCAGTGTGCTCGGTCTCCTTCTTTAATGTTTATTCATTCGACTGCTTCACAGGGGAATGCAAATCACAGAAATGTAGGAGCTGTACAGTAGTGTGCAAAATGAGTACCACAAGGGATTCAGGGCTTCATCTCTTCCTATCCAACCTTCTGAGGCAGAGAGCTTTGTGTGCTGAGGACCTTGGGAAGAATAAGCAACATAAAGCAGGATTATTAGTATCCCCTTTTCATGGAGAAGTTGAGATTCATGTGATTACCTGGGATTTGTGTTTGAACCACTGCTATGCATATGTTGGTTTGTGAGAGAAGCTGGTGAAATAATTTAATTATAGTCACTTTCTGGGGCTTCTGTAAGGCAATACCTCTTACCTTTCTGTTGCTTATTTTTGAGGCATAGGCACTTGTAAGGCAAGTCCTAAACCTTGGACTTTAATCTAAACCTCCAGTCTTTTGCTAGAGGTGTCTAAAACATTCCTTGGTAAATGGAGTGAAGAAGCAGCCTTAGGAAAGAGCCAAGATTAGGCATTTGCAAGCTGGGAAGTGAGTCGTCTGGAAGTTACTTGTAGAATTGTTCGTCTAGAGACAATTACAAACTGCACCACAACTGGGGGATTTGTCCTCCTCAGGTCAACTGGCTCAAAATGAGAATTCTGGTCAATGGGAGGAGATCAGCACCATACGAGGCATTTCTTCCCATCTGAGTGCAGGTTATTAAGACAGATTGAATATGTCTCTGGAAGTGGATCAACCTAGGTGAGGCAGGTCCCTCCCAAAATGCAGGTTCAAATGGCAGTCCTTCAACACATGCATTTCACAGGTATGCATACTTAACAGAGTGTAATGAAGATTCAACACTCTCTCAGTCTCCCTGTTATTAACTTCGATCTGTCAGTTCAGCTTATAGAATAACTGAACAAGTTTCAGAAAACAAGTTTTACCTGCAAAATTATGAAGCCCTTGGCTATAAAGCCAAGCACATTAAACTCATAGTAGTTGTATGGTCAAGTAGATAACTGAGTAAATAGGTAATTATTATGCATTAAAATATTTTGTTATTTACTGTATTCTTAGCACAGTAGTGCAAAAGGCTTAAGCAAATTTATCAGAGCCAGTAGGAAAAAGAAGACATTATCAAGAAAAGTTTGAAGGAGTGAGGAAATGACTCATAGTTTTGGCCAGATAGAGCTAAGTGCAACATGTGGTTGATGCATTTATCCTTACTCTGTGTCAGCTGAGGAAATATAGGAGAGAGGTCCACTAAAGGTTATATGTTCTCTCCACTCTCCCTCCTTGGACCCACATACAGTAGAGGTGACTGAGGTAGTGTCTGCTTCTGCCAGTTCTATGTCGGTTGGTGATTTCCTCATACACAAGGGATTCTCTGCTCCGTGTTTGTGGATGGAGTTCATTCCAGTTCACATACTCAAGTGGCAGATCTAGGCTAAAACCCAAAGTCAAAGTCTAAAGTGATTTTACCTAGGGAAAAGAAAAAATTAACATAGATGCATATTTTGTTACGAGGTCAAAAGAGTGTCTATGGGATTTAAATGAAACACCACATTTATAATAGTTTATGAAGTCAAATATAGCCAGTGGAAGGGCCTGGGGTACCAAAAGACTGATATTGGCTCTGTGTTTAGCCAGTACTTTCATTACTCATGTGAAATAAGAAGGTGGAGGATGTGTTAATTAAACTTGCAATTGACACTTCACTAGGAGGTGTCAGAAAAACTAAAGAGGACAAAAAAATAAAAATACAAAAGGACTGGAGAACATGAAACGGGATTTATCTTAGAAAAAGCATGTGCTAATGTCTGAAGGAAAAAGTAATCAAATCTAAAAGGAATGATGCCAAAATAGGCCTATTATTATGGTGCTAGAGAGCTCTGTGCCTATAACCTTGGAGTGTAGCTTAGATCAAGTGGAAAATAGCCATTTGAGGGAACTAATTGAGTTGGGCTCTACATACAAAGGGCTTTATATTAATTTTATAAATTAGAGAAGAATCTATTTCAAAATGAACAAAAGCATGTCTCAGATGCAGTCTTCGTTTTTAAAGGCAAGCTGGTTTAAAAATGAGATTTATATTAGTAGAATTACTCTAAAAGATGAGCATGCGAGGACCCTTTTCAAATTACCTGATGACTAAACTGCTCTCCTACATGGCTGGAGAGTTTATCTTTGTTCCCCTGCCTGTCACTGAACTTGGATACGTATTTGTAAGAAGACATGAGCAGACAATGAGGCTGCAGCACAGCAGGGTTTCTCAGTCCTTCTAAGTAGGATGTGCTCGAGTGTACTAACAGACACAGAGAGGAGACACAGGGGTCTTGCTACTCTAATTTGTGAGTTGGTGGTGGACAAAAGATCCATTCTAGGAAGCTTTCTGTGGTACCCATCTAGTGAACATGTTTGCAGAGGACTGGACTTGATAAACCCGGCAGCACACACCTAAGAGGAGCAGGGTGATCTCTCTGTGCCTGCTTTGCTGTAGCATCCTGAGGATGAGGAAGAAAAGGACCAAGAGAACACACAAGGCTGGTTAGCCTGCTTTCATAACTCAACATCCAGTAGCAGATGAATATCACTTAATTAGTATTTAATTACAGGAGTTAAATTGTCAAAGGCTTTACTTAATAGAGCTAATCCCTTCTACTTTGTATTCTCCTGCTTGGCCCCCAGCATTGGTGGTATTTATCACAGAGCAGGAAGGGACCACCACCAGGAGCTGGGTGAAGTGAGCTACAGAGACCCACAGGCCAAGAGGGTGGGCAACTAACAGCCACTGTTTAGGTGCGTATTTCTCCTGGTCCAAGTGAGATGGGTGATTAAAACAGCTACAGGGAAATTAGTTCTGTGAATGAGACCCAAACAAGCTGGTGAGTGCAGGAGGGTCAACAACACCTGATCTACTTAACAGGAATTGCAGAGTTCAGGGATGTCTCAACTTTTTCCAGTTTTTATCTACCCCAGTCAGCTGTACTGGGAGGCATTTTCTTTCTCCTGGAGATTCACACCTGGGGAGGTTCAGATTGGATATTAGAAAATTTTTACACTGAAAGGGTTTTTAAGCATTGGAATGGGCTGCCTGGGGAAGTGGTTGAGGCACCATCCCTGGAGGTATTCAGAAGTTGGGTAGACATAGTGCTTAGTGACATAGTTTAGTGATGGTTTTTATCGGAGTTAGGTTGATGGTTGGACTCGATGATCTTAAAGGTCCCTTTCAACCTAGACAATTCTATGATTCTCCAAACCAAGGTGAACCCTCTTTCAGATCCCTTAATTTCAAACATGTCCTTTGGGGATTCAGTCCCTCCATCTCCTAAATCCTCCAGTCACCAGGAAACATGGGAAGGCAGACAGAGAGGTAGTTGATGCTGCATAAGAGAATGAAAGAACCAGACAGGAAACAAAAGGAAATGGGCTTCAGTAGCCTTGTGATTACTGGGTCATCGTCTTGCCTCCAAGGCCCCACTCCAACAGTGATCTACTCTCCCTGATGAATAACTGCCTGATAAAACTCATAGCTTGAAAAAAGCAGAAACATGCTGGGCAAAAATGGGTCTTCTGGCTTGCTCCTGGGTGCAAGCAGCTGCTCTCTGGTATTTGCTCAGGGCAGAGTGTAAAACAACTCTCTAGTCTTTGACAACATAATGCCTAATGCATATTCTTACCTGGTTTTAAGATTTTCTGTGGGCCAGCTTTTAAGGTTTTTTTTCTCATGCTTTGTTCACCCAATAGCACATTTGGCAGAATAAAAGCGCTGGGATGAAGAGATTTGGGATTTTCTTCTAAACTCCATGGAAACTTCTTCTAACTGTATGGAAAAGTTCATCCATAAGGAATTATTGCATTACAACACTGCAAAATTACTGAAACACCTTATAGTAACTGAAGAAATTTACCAAGCTGCCATGGACAGAAAAGACTGTGTTTATGAAGTATGCAAGTGTATGGGTAACTGTAGGAAACCCACAAATCTTGGCATGGTGTTACTTCTTATTTAAAAAAAAAAAAAAAAAAAAAAACCAAGGATGTTATCCATCTTTTAATTCAGGATTTGCTTGTATTTGTGTATGAAAGACATTCTCTCTCCCTCTAAGAACTGTTCTCCTACTGCTTTGAAAAGGCAAGGAATATTTTGCCTAAATAGTGAAATCCAAAGTCACATAGTTATTTCCTGATGATTTCACATTCAAATACTGAGCATAATGACAATGCTTAGCCGGCCCCAAGACAATCAATACTGAACAGTTCTTTCATTAATCAAAAAATGTCTTTAGGTCCAGTTGCCACTCAGCAAGTTTTGTTTGAGTTTCATCAGGCCCCCTTTACATTATGCTGCTGATGTAATACAATATCAAAGATAATATACATTAAAGTTATGGCTTTTTAGACTACAAAAGAGGCATAAAGGGGAACATGCTATGATACAAAGAAGCCATTCATATTTTGAACCATGTCCCAGTTCCAGTCCTGTCATCTGCTATTAACTGGAGTGATGTATACCTAAGTAAGTAAGTAGTTCCTTTGCCTTCAAAGGCTTGTTCACTTGCCCAGAAATTATGTAGAGTAGTTGTCATCCAAGGACGCAGAAGTCAGGCATCTCTTTTTGCAAGTGCTATGGATTTCACTCAGCCCTAACTTCTGGATACTGTGAGAGTGGCATAATGATTACAGAACTTTTTAAAGATGCCACATGCAACTCCTCATCATGAGAATACAAGTTTTTGCAGCACATGGGTCCTCTAAGCAGTCGATGATAGTTCAAAGAGGTGTCAGAGAGCAAACATGCAGACACCGCATCATCAAGACCTCAGCAAAGGGCATTTCACTTCCTCTTCTGAGGTAATCGGTTCCCAACGGGCACTGCAATCTGTGGGGTTATCCTCAGGCAGCCCACAATGGCGACGTCTCTTATTCCAACATCCCCTTGGATTTTAGGATTTAGTGTTCACAAATATCTGAATATATTTACATGCATTTGTATGGGTTTTTTTTGCTTTCATCTTCATGATGAATAGCTTTTACAATAAGGACCTTTCAGCAATGAGGTCTCTCCTCCTGTGAAATTTCTCCATGCGGCAAATGCCCTGCCTGGATTTGTGCAATTTTAGGAATGGTATATAGGGGTGTGGATACTCAGGATACTCTGGAATACACTTCTTTCTAGCATGGTTTTTTTCTTAAAAAAAAAAAAACAAAACAACAAAACCAACAAAAAACAACACAACACAGATCTCTGTGTTTCCAAGACAATTTCAGTAATTTCTGGCTGCTCTCTTTAATAATTCTACACCAATTTGCAGTGTAGACTTGGAAACCTCCTGTGTAAGGTGAATCTTTCTAATCTTGCATTCTCTGTAAAACTATGAACCCATGCCCTTCAGGAGCTGAAGCCAAATCAGTATGACTTCAGATCTGGAAGTAAATATCCAGAGAAACCATTTAGCAGCTTCATTGTTGCATTTATACAATAAGTTGCTCTGGGGTAATATTTTGTCATTTGTTTTTACACTTGACAAATTTTAATGATTATATTGCCAGGATGGATGTACTGTAAGATGTCATTAAACTCCTACCACGTTTCTTGTTTGAAAACTGCCTTGTTAGGTCTATTTAACTTACAGCACATTTAACTATTACAGGACACAATCAGCATTTTGATTTACAGTTTGGGGGAGGAGGGAAAGAAAAAAGTGTCTTGCATCTTGGGATTTAAAGATGTTTTCCTCTTTTCGTTTCAATGGTCACTGAGAATTTGTTCATGGTTAATGTAAAATGGATGTCGGTTGTCCATACATGCATTCACACACATGCACACACAAATGGCTGAGGCATAACCACAAGGGGCACTGAATAAAGCAAGTAATTCACATTCTGAGGCTGGTCTTGCTGGCTTTTATCACTGTTCTCATATCAGGACTGCTAGTTTCAGCCCACTTGTAGACTCTCATTAATCTTAATTCATCCTCCATCTACCTTAAAACGTGCCTTGCAGTCATTTTTTCCCAGTCCTTTTAAACCATGCTCAATCTCCCAGGCCAAAGACAAATTTATCAAACTCTCATACAGCAACATCCAGTGTCTAGGAATATTTCAGCCTTTTGAGAAAATCTCTTCAGGTCTTCACATTGCTCCTTTTTCAGCTTTGTGTTTCTAACATTCCCCCCAAAAGCCAGGACTGTTTCATTAATTACCAGCATTGCCACCATTGCAATATAAATCTCCAGGCATGAAGGCTAAGTACAATTGTTTTAGAAAAGATGACTTGTCTCTGCACAGACTGTGTCACTTCCTCATTCATCACCCTCAAGTGATCACAACTGAATTACTCCCCACCACTGCCACTCATTTTTCAGACCTCTTGCTAATTCATGGAGGCTTGTTAAAATGCTGCAAGCAAAGGTGCCCTTCTGATCTTTCCAAACATTCACTAAATGGTTTGAATTTATTCATTGGACTGAGCTCATCCTGGGTCATGTCTCTTTTTTTGTGTGTGTCTCATTGACTTTTAAATTTTCATTAAAGCTGCAGCATCATCTTTTGTTTAAAGCCAGGTCTGTTGAGAAAAGTTACTGCTTTGAAGGGAAAGGGGAGGAAAAAATCTACACAAAACAACCACAGCCACAGCAGAAACAAAGCACAACAAACAGGCAATTAACTTTGCATAGAGCCGTCAGCAACTTGGACTAGCAGGAGTTTTAATTTGGGTTTAGAAGCATTTGGGGATCAGCTGGCTCCCCTTGACAGCAAAGGGAATGTCGCTAGAGGAAGAGTTCCAATAGCAAGTCCTGCATCTTTCACTTGACCTGCAGTTTGAATTCAACCCAAACAGCATTTTCAGAAGAATGAGAAAAATAAAACCGTTGCTCATGATGTGTTGCAAAGCTCCCACCTGACAACACCTGATTAACTTAGGCTTCCAAGCTTTCTTGCATTCCTGTTTCCCGTATATTGAATTTCAGGGCTGCAAGGCTGAGGAGAGTCAGAGGAGGAAATGAAGAGGTCTCACAAGTCAGTACAGGTTAGGGCAAATGCCAGCCTGATTGAAAGACTGACACAGTGCCTGCATCCATGGTCGTGAGGATGGGACTTGCAAAATCAGTGATATAAAGCACCACTGTAAGGAATAAGCTCCTCCTTTCCCTGACCTTGTCACCCACTCTGCCTGTCATGGCGATGTTGGGAGCTATAATATTTAATCATCTGTCCCAGAAATCCATGCAATGCAGAAAGCTCAGAAGGCTTTCTCAGCCTCGTTATTGCTCAGACAGGCTTTCCTTGTCTTGCTGTGGCTGCTTGGAAATGATGGGCATCTGCATGGTCATCAAGGGCCATAAGCAGCAAGGGCAGCAGGCAGAAAGCAGCACCCAGAGAGCTGATCTCCCAGGTGTTATCATCCTTAGCCCTTCAGGACTGAGCGAGATTTACGGTTTCCCTTTGTGCATAGCTGCACTCCTTCTGTGGTGGCTGCCACACAGGCACTGCCCATCCCCAGACAGAGTCCAGGGGATCAGGGGGAAAGTGGGCTGTACTCTCCCTCCACCTCACTTGTCTTCAGCCAGCAGCACTTCAGGGACCTGAGGCAGAGTATAGTTAGTTCTCCCTTGTCCTTGGGCACCAAAATCCAGCTTAATACTTAAAGACCTTCAGCCAGTTCTGGTATGATGTCTGTCCCTCAATGTGTCTGTCCCTCAGTCCCTTCTCTGCTCCTATGGAGAGCACTAGAGACAAGTTACTAACCCTAGCAATTTATCTGTTTCTTCACAGACAAAATTCAGAAGGTCCATTTCCAGATACTCTGCAACAGAATGCCATTAAGGGGACTTTCATACAACATGGTAATGCTGGTGTCTCTTCCTAGCACATCATTCCCCATAGTTGAGCCTCAGAATATATCTGGCCGTTGAGTCACACTACAGCCATTGAAAGTCTCGATAGCTTTTCCCTTCAGATACTAGTGCTTCCTTTACAATAAAAGCAACAAGAAGACATTTTAAATAATTGTGATAGGTATGTCTAACGTCTAATTAGCTATGTCAGGATAGCTAAGCACCTCTTTAGGAAATGGTATTGTGGGCTTTTTTTTTCTTTTCTTCACATCTTTTGATCAACTGGTTCCCCCACCCCTCTCCGGGCCAATATCCTTGTTTTTCGAAATAGTTGTTTTTTGGGCATTTTGCTGATCTGTCAAAGTAAAACAAAACAAAACCCCATTCTCAACAACTTCTGTTGATGACTGAGCCTTCCATGGTTAAGGGGAAAATATTTGTAGCAAGTATTCACATGCCATAATGCAAGCCAAAAGACTTATATGTCTGATTGACTCATTTCTCATTGAGCTGTTTAGATACAATTGTTTTCTAAGGGTCTAATTTGTGATCTGAAGCCAAAATTACTGGGGTGTGAACATTGTAACTCGCCTTAAAGTCCCACCCCACCACATCAGTGGGGTAAGAAGACATGTCAGGGTGTTTTGGTACTCAGCCTCTCCAGGACAATCTCAGCGATGGACTGAAGAACCTCCCTAGGGCTCGCAGGGCACCTGCTCTTCACGTAGCTTTGAACATGATCCATCCTTCTCAGGCGCAGTAAGCACTGTTAGACATGAAAGGATTATGGCAATGTCCCTATGAAACAGGGAATAGCTTCCTAGATCCAAGCCCCCACTGGAATATGAGGGAATACAGGAGGAAAGTTGGGACTTCCACAGTGTATTAGGCACTGGGAAAGCTGTCGTTGCTGAGCACCTAGAAATCTGGTCCTAAATAAAGTAGGAAACTGGCATCTTCTGTAAGTCTTGTGTCAAAACTTCTCTACAAATGAAAAGTTTCAAATCTTATTGCTCACTATAGGTAACAATAATGTTTGCTACACCAGCTCAATTACTCTGAGCCTTGGCTAACCAGCAAACACTTCTCAGGAATGGCACTGACTTGGAAACAATCTAATAATTAAACCACTGATATTTCAAATGTGCAAAGTCAGAGTGATTTTCCAATTTTCAGTGTGTCCCTCTCTAATTCAATATTTATTTAGTCTATACTCTACTGAGTTAAGGAAGATGACTTCTTTAGGATCCTTTCTCCTCCCCGGGGTAAAAAAGTCAAGACCTGCTCTAACCTCTTTGAACATTCATGGAGTGTTTATAATATGCAAACACACCTTTATTCCATTATTTGGCACTAACAGTGTTTCCACAGCTCATTATTTCCTGCATGAAATAATGCTTAATTAGTGCTGAATTACAAGGGAATTGCTGTGGAACTACACAAGCCATCTTTGCAAATTCCCTAATGACTCAATGTGATTGCTGCTATAGCATTGAATTCTAAATGGATTCATAATGATTAGAAACCTAAGGCATACCTGCCTCTTATTGATCAGTGTGTGACAACAGGATTTCTTTATAAACAGAGTCACACAGAAAATATGTTGTATTCAACAGTATGTATGTACCTGAAGATTTTTAGTGCCTCTTGGGAGAAAGCTGGTGACTGTGGCATTTAAATCCAAGGCTACAGTGATAAATGAATCAAATCTTATTAGTTTTTCCCAGGCCTATTGGGGTTGCAAAGTTACCAACCTTGCTGAATGCACAAATAAATTGAATTTAGGGTTTTTTGCGGAAAAGAGAGATGATCCTGAATTTAATCAGAGGTACACAACATCCATGCTCTTAGCTCAGGTACAATGCATATGTCCACAAGACTGTCTCTCCACGACTAATTCATCTGCCATTGTAGTCTCATAGAAAGTTTCTTGCTGGTTTTGCTGGATGTTGGATTGGATCCCATGTTCACAAAGTTGCTTTATAGAGATGTCTTCATCCTTGAGCTGGGAACAGCTCTGCACTTTCCCTTTGCAACTCTAAAATAGAATTTGAGGAACAAGGATGTCTGTATCCACAAACCATCCAGATCCAGCTTTTGCCTCTGTGCTGCAAAGTTCAACAAGCCTGGTGATGTGTTGAGAAGCATCACCAAACCCAAATTAGGACTCCTGCCTTTGGTGTAAACTGGGAAGAAACTTTGCCTCCTGTTTCAATACTCTCATTCAATATTTGTCCAGTTGTGCTTATGATATTGGAGGAAGCATGTTGGGACTCATCTCAGTACCTTCTTTCACTGGTGGGTTATTAGCTTTCCCTTTCTAAAATTCCTGTTATCATAGTCTTCCATGCATTTAATCCTTCAACCCTTGAGGCCAATGCCAAAACCACTGCTGATTTCAGTAGGAATACTTTCAGGCATTATCTGCAGTTTTTTTCCTCTCTTGCAACAGATCTTCCCAGTTTGTAGTATCCTTCTGACTTGGACATTTGGAACAGGTTAGGCTGACACAAACACTTCACTTTAATACCCACTATGTAAGATTTATTCCCCAGACTTATATTGGTCTGTGTTCAAATTAGCAGTGGTTCCAGGCAGTCTGCTTCCTTGGGCTACTGGCATAAATTTACTGACTTTGGGGGAGTTACTCCTGATTTTCACTGATAAATGCAAGAAAGGACTCAGCACTCTCCACCTAAAAGGCTTAGATTAGATTCTTCCCAGCCCCATTAATATTACCACTGGTATTCTTTCTGTATTTCTTGTGCTGTATATGCTAGTAAGTGCTTTCCCCTTGCCTTTTAAAATTCCTTTAACTGTTAAGATAAGTAAAAGTCCTTTCCTGAAAGAATTCCCAAACTTATCTCACAGTCTGAAATATACTTGAATGCACTTTGGAAAAAACTCTCTGTCCCTGAACTACATAAAGGGCTGTAGAGTGAGAGAGGACAGTCTGGGTCACTGAGTCTCATCCCTCAAAATCTCAGCAAAACATGTAATGGATGCTTAGTCCAGGTTGGTCTACAGAACATCCCCTTCCCACACACCACAAACCACAATATGGTTCTCCTCTACTGAAAAATCAACTCAGGATCATTCATGAACCACTCATCTCCACAAAGTAAAAGCCACCTGAATTATAATAAACATCAGAGGAGACAGCGAGACACAGATTTGTATTTACAACATACTATACTGCAGTGGGAAAGTGAAGGTACTGGGCCCCGAGGAGGATGTGTAACACATCTGAGTCCAACTACCAGTACATGCTAATGTGGTGGCATGTCAGAGGCAGTGCAGTCATGGTCACAGGGACAGATAAGAGAGAGGGGGGAAGAATGGATAAAAAGTTCCTACAACTTGGCAGTCCCCCATACATGAGGTATTTGCAATGGGGTTTCAAGCAAAGAAAACTTCCACACATCTCCTTGCTGTAAAGTTGGAACTGAGCCTTGGATTTCAATGCTAGGACTATCTCTGTTTATAATCACGCTCCCAATTATGGGCTCTGTTTGCACAGGTTGGCCTTGGCAAGATGCAGATAGTAATCTTCTTGGGTTCAAATGGGAACTTAGTGCATCTGACTTGCAATTGTGAGAGCCAACAGTTGTGCAAAGGATCCTTTCAACAACGTGCTTAAACCAGGTCAAGACATAGACATGCTGTGTGTAGCCACAGGCAAATGTTGAGGCAATTATACTCCCATATAACTCCTGGCAGAGTTGATCTATTCCTAAGTCTCATTAAAATGGTGTGCTTTTGACATGTTCTGGTTTGCACTAAGCGTTCACTACTTTAAAAGTAATAACATGGTGGAATATCCTCCCCACAAGCTATTCTGCTCTCCTTCCAAGAGATGTAATCTGAGGCTGAGATCAGGAAGTATCATGCCTTCTGAGCACCCTTCTCTTCAGTCCACACACCCAGCAGCTGTGTAGACAAGGCCGGGTAATCACGTACACCTTAGAGATAAGCCTGTGAAGACATCTAGAAACGTGCACATCAGACGTCTAGTCTGATACAAGCACTTCCTACAGAGCGCTGTCACTCTCCTGTTGTGTGTCGTGGATACTGCTGGTCCCTCTCTGACAGCATTGAATGTTTGACCCTTCCCAAATGGCTGTGCACATTTGACCCTCCCGTGAGAGGTGAAGAAGGCTGAATGCAAGTCATAATCCCTAACTGTGCAATACGGAAGATAATTAGTCTCAGCAATGGCAGGCAGTGACTTTAAGTGGTATGCATGCAAAATATGCAGCTACATTAACCAGTCAGGCAAGGAAGCGGAGACATTTCCTGAGGTGGGAAACATATTGAAATGCTAATAGACCCCGGCAGGTATTGTTGGTCCTTTGGGGAAAGATACCTAGGAGGAACTTCTTAATTGTATGTTCACCAGATCCTCTCAGCAGATCAAAAGAGAGTACTGATACAAGCAAATAAACTTTGATATGTGCCTTTCACTACTGGTGCTAATTGGAAGGAAATTCCCTGGCCTGTGGACCAACATTCTTAATTTAAAAACATTGGAAATGTTAATTGAATAAGGGGGGAGGGTTGATTAGAAGCATGACCTCATGTCTAAAATGATAATGAGGGCTCTTGACACCTGAACAACAAAAGGTCATGAGAGTATAAACAATGAGATGAGAAAGAATCATCAGCCAGAGCCCAGACAGTGACATATGAGTCCCATGTGAGAAAGGGTGCTGGGCAGAGAGGAAACTGCCAGCTTCAGAGTTGAGACAGTCAAGCACACTCTAAAATAGAAGACCCATATTCTGTACTCATGTACGCCCATTCACCTTCATTAGAGTTTCAGGGCTATGATATAAGTCAGAGTTTTGCCTTAAATGCTTAGTTTTCTGCTCATCAAGAGCAACTGGGTCCTTTCTTGTGCAACCTTGTACCAGAATTACTCAGCAATGTACAGGTCAGAGAAGATTACCCCGATGATGAGGAGCTAGGGAGGCTGACAGATAACTCTCGGATAACTGGCTGGAAGGGTTATGCAGAGATATGCAATCTTCTCCTGCTTAGAAAAGGTCATTCCCTCGCCTTCAGCAAGGAGAGTCCCATAATTAGGTCAATAGCTGGATTTCTGCTGTTGGGAGAACAGGACTTGGGGGTATATCTCATCTCCTTGACAGAATGGAGTTTATATCTTGTGTACAGACAAGCAGCTGGAGCAAAGCAGAAGAGAAGGATATATATGTATTAGTTGTAAACTTAATTTTGGGCAATAATTCCCTACATAAAAACCGTGTTTGCAAACTGCTGAACTTCTGTCAAGTGTATATTCTTTCTAGATTTCCTTTTATCTCTCCTCAGACATCTCTGTTACAATATTTACAGAGGATGTTTACAATATATATAAAGAGAGATCATGAGGAAAAGTGCTTTTTATTGGCCCAGAAAACAGTTCCAAGATCAGGGAAGGGCTGTTTTTCCATGTCGGTCTCACTATTGCCCACGATGGGATGCATCTTAAATGCCAACATTTGAACTCAACTGACTTTGTTGGTCATATGAAAGTACACTGACAGTGTCCATTAAAGCTTCAGATAGTGCAAAGCCATTTGAGGATGGGTTTGGTTTTTGTTTGGGTTTGGGTTTGTTTTTTCTTGTTGGGACATGTATAAATAACGGTAGAAGCCCAAATAGGGTCAAAGTAGAGAAGAGGGTGTATTTCATAGCTTATCATCTTTCCACCTGAAGAGCCTGTCTGTGAGATGACAAGTTTGTGTGAACTCTTCAATATTCCTGGACTTCCCAGCTTCATTTTTTGTACCAACACAGCAGGACTGTGAGATGAGACAAAAGTTCACTGAGTAGAGAGACAATATGTGGACATGCTTTGAGAATTTCTGTATGGTTAGTAATTTCCCACATAGAGATTATGTTTGCAAACTGATGAACCTCCATTGAGTATATATTCCCTCTAGAGTTTCATTCTACCTCTCTTCTGAAGTCTCTGTTATATTCTTAATCTTGTTTGCAGTCTTCAGATTCCCCTTGCAAATTCTACCAGCCTTCTTCCTCCTTTATTCCCAAATCCTATTAATATCTAACCTAAAGTGCATTCAAGTCTCACTTTTTCCTTCATACATATTTTACCATCACTGCCTTCCACTCTAATGGCAACGCAAGAAAGATTTATCGACCTTGCTCTTCTTCATGCAGCTAATCAAACCTCTCCTGCTGATAATTCTTATTTACTGTTACATTCAGTTAAAATGATTTGCGGATTTTTTTTGTCTCAATTTTGATGATCCTTAGTCCTACACTGCCAAAGCCTCTCCTATTTCTTGCCAGGTTATTATGCATATTGAATTAATTTAATGAAATACATTGTATTCTCATGATTTTTTTCAGAAAGCAATAAGAAAAAGAGAGGAAGAAGTGAAGAAAAATAGTAGGAAATTAACTAAATGTGACAGGAGATACACTTATAGTAATCAGCTTATAACATTTACTACAACTGTTCTTTTTCCTTATTAGCATCCTTAGAAGTTGGGCACACTTTCACAGTTCCCCAGGAATGAAGTTGTACATGGGTAGATTCCATACTTTCAGGATATGCCATGGGGTTATATTATTTTAAGCTAAAAAAAAAAAAAAAGATATTTCATTTTGCATCTCCTGTGGAATCCTGGAGAACCTGACACTTTCACAATTCAGAATACGCTGAAGGAAAGCATTACTCAGGGTGGTTCCAGAACTCATTTTCAAGCTGAACCCATGCTGGTTTATACTTGGACCCCAAAGCTACAGCAGCCAGCCAAAGCAGAGTTGTATCTGAGCCCTTGAAAGTGGGTATTGTCAGTAGGCAGCCTGCCTTTCACATACTAGAGCTGAGGGGGCCAGGAAACAAGATCTAGTCATTGGCATCCACCTCATGCAGCTGCCCAGCAATCCCCCATGAGAATCTGGATTCTCTGGGAAAGTGAAGGGAATAAGAAAAACAGAGCAGAATAAGAGGTAACAGAAGACAATTAGTATTGTCAATTTATCACCATGCCAGTGTGGTTCCTAATAGATTGCCCATGTCTTAAAAATGTAGTTACTGAGTCTACTTGTGCCATGGATGCACATTTAAACTATTGTACTTGACAAACAAGATGTTAATGTAGCCACTGGAAACAACCCTAATATGATGAGCTGGGAGTCGTAACAATAGTGCTGAGAAAGTGGACATGACATCACTGAACCTCTCTCTTTTTGGGTCTGGATACTTTTTGTACAGTATATTTCAAAGTATGCCAAATGCCAGAAGGACAGGTTTATTTTAAAAACCTTAAGTGATGGAGATCTCCATATCTTTTTCTTTATAATAATAAAATATAAGAAAACAAGCATTACCAAATGAGGAAAAAGTTGTCTTAGAAGAGGGATGGCTTGTTTGAACTAAAAGTTAGAAGTAGGCTGGGTTTCCTTGAGCAGTGCAATGGCATTTTGTTCTTGCAAATCTCATGCCATACTGCCCTGCTGCAAAAACTAGATACCAAATCTGATACTGGACAGGAAACAACTCCATGTTTAACTGGTTGCGGTTGTGGATGCCCATTTCAGAGCTCAGATGAAATGATGGAGAAACAAGAGGCTGCAACGCCCTTGAAAAGAGGAAGGCAGAATCAGGAAAACACATTAAGGGCAAATTTTTCAAGATCTCAGCTCCTACTTTTGTTTCAACGCATCTTGTGAATTTCTTGGAAGGAAAAAAAAAAAAAAAAAAGGAAAAGAAAAGAAAAGAAAAGCCTAAAGGCAAGAAAGACGGGTCCAGGCAGTTCCAGCCAGTTTTCCTTTCACACTCATGATGCCAGCTGTAATTTCTCTGTAAGATATTGTCAATGATAATAATTGAAAACTGCCAGTCTAAATTAATAGACTCTTCTTCTCGTGACCACTCAATGCATCTACAGTAGTCGGCCACAGCAGAAAGCAAGGTTGTCCTCCTTAATGTCCCAAAATCAACAGCAGCAGCTACCTAACCCCCTGCCAAGCTGCCTCCACCCTCCTCTTCCTTTGCTACTGCAAATCTGATCTATCATTGAGGATTTAATAGTGATGGGTTCTCTTTTCAGCTGCTGAACTGGCTCAGACACCACTCAACCCTTCAAACAGTGGAGAGGACCCTCCTGATACGCCAGCCCTACAAACCCCAGAGCACTTAGTGAGGATCCTGAGAGGAGCCCCGTTCACACAGGCTTCTCCCCCCAACCCCAGTGATGCTGCTGATGTTATCATCCCCTTCCTCCCCTCAGTGCTTACCACAAATCTGGTCTTTGTACTCCTTAGACTAGCCCTGATAGTGGGCTGACATTTTTACAAGTAAAATTTTCTGCCGGTTGTTGTGGAAAGGTCCTGTTTTGTCTGAGGCACTGCCTCTGGGGAGAGTGGCAAAAACCCCTTTGTTGGAAGTTTAAAATTAGACAATAGGCTGTTCAATGTACAAATAAGGAGGAGTCTTGTCCCAACATGGAAATGGGCTAAATGATGGAAACTCATCTGCTTGTAACTGCTCTGAATCTGCCTGGTGCTCTGTTCACCTAGAATGTGCATCCCAGACAGTGATCAGAGACAAAGCTGACAATAGCTGCAAAATGGATTAACCGAGGTCTTGAATTATTTTTGTCCCTCAGATTACTCACTGCTTTGTGAAAGACTTTGTGGGGAGCTACCCTGAATGCTTGAGTAATCCAGCCTCTTCCAGAATGTTTTATGGGGTAGGACCATTTGCAAATAACTGTGAACACCAGAAATAAGTTATGGGCTTGGGGAAGTCCCAAATAGATTCCTTTTGCCCTCGTGATCTACATCCTTTTCATACCACTTTCTTCTGGTTTTCCTTTCAGTGCTTCCCAGGACCTCTGTGCTGACGTGCCCCGTGGCAGAGAAGGCAGGCACAGTGCAGCAAGAGGTAGAGTTGCTAAAGAGCCTACATCATAATCATTAAGGGCTTGCTCTTCAGCAGGACTAACTCTTCCAAGGGTAATGACCTTATTGGAGTTACACTGCTTATATCCAAAAGTAGAAAGGTCCCAAATGGCAAACAGCAGCTTTTTACTTCGTTTAAATAAATTGCTTTGGCTTAATGACCTCTAAAATTGTGACTAAATTCTTTCAAGTATTTTCCTTCACAGGAGAAATAAATCCTGTTAGGAAGTTAGCCTGGGTGCCAATCACACTATCTTTCTTGTTTACACGGTTGTGTTTAGTTTCATCTTTACTTAACCAGTCTTTGGTCACTTATCATTGGTTAAATCCTATGACATCACCTTAGGAATTCATTGCAATTCAGCACAGGAATCCGGCCCCATACACTGCAGATCTGTTTCTACCTTACCTGCATTTTAATGGCTCTTCCAGTCCATCATGCCCCAGACTCTGCAGCCCTTCCCACCGGACATTAGCACATTTTGACCTCAATTTGAGAGGAAACAAAGTGCTGCAAATGACTTTTCCATGACTCAAGCACCAGATAAGGTTTTACAAATGGAAAAGTGAGCTGCAGAGCACCATCTATGTTACACCCTATGTTTAAAAAAAAAGAAACAGCCAGCTACTACAGGCTGTCCCACCCCTCCTGATGCTGCCACACAATGCTTTGTAGTACACACCTTCCAAGAGTAGCGACTAAAAATTGCCACTCAATCATTTAAGATGAAGAGGTTAAAAAAAGCAGCTGGTATGTTACAGAGGATATTCCCAGCAGAGCAGTCAGGCAGGTTTTCTGCCTACTTCAGTTTGTATTCCTTCGTACATGACTACAAGATTGTAGCCATCCAAAACTCAAGGATTGCCTATTACCAGACACAAAAAGCCATGACGAGTATTATTCCTCCTGCTGTGTTTGCCACAGACTCAGTGCACAGGCTGAGCACAGAAGCAGCAACATTTTGCTGGTGGTGGCACAGCTTTGGAGGCTGTATTTATAATCTAAGAGACTTGATGACTTGTACGGACATTTACATTCACATCAAATCCCAAGATATTCCCAGGAGGAGCAATGGTTAACTCCGGTGTCCTTGACAAATACTAGCAACAGCATGTTTGTGCCAGGTTGAATTTCTCCCTGTGGCATTCTCTGCTTGTAGTCCTTAAGTGTTGTGCAGACTAGCTTGTTTGCTATTAAAAGTGGAGCCAGGCAGAAGATACAGAATTTCTTGAGATTTTTATTATTTTTCCTCTTTTTTTTTTTTTTTAATGAGATATTTGGAAATTTTCTGTGGAAAACAAAAGAGTGAAAATAGATCCTGGCACAGCACTTGGTTCTTTCTTGTTCAGTTTTTGTTTTTTAATCTAAGATCTAGTTCAGCATCTCACTTCTTTTGACCAGCAAGTCCATGTGCTCCTGAAAAAGTTTCAAAAGGAAAATTTCATCAAACCCTGTATGTGCCTGTGAAAAGGAGCTTCAGTCAGTTTGCATTTTCATCAAAGGGCTCCTAATGGGCTCAAATTAAGTCACCCTTCTTCCATGAGAAGCAGAAAGATATTCTGTTTTGTCTTTTTTTAAACTTGTAGACCAATTATACGTATTTTGGATTTATGATGCTTTCAAAAATCTAAAATACTACTCTGTTTGGATTTCTAGGTGATAAGCACAACAGAGCAAATTAAGGGGCTCCTCTACTCACTTGTCAGCTGTAGGAAATCATTCACTATGAGCAGATCACATTTTATGTGCTCTTAGTATTAATTTTCAACCAAATGTCAATGCAAGAGTTAAATAACTATTATACAGAGATTTTTTTTTCTCTTAGATTTCAAGAATAATAGTTCAGAGTATGCAAAGGTCAGTTGGCTTAAGTTTTTGTTAGAAACCAAGAAAAGACTGGATAAGGATCACTGAATTCAAGTGAATGTGAGCTGGCTTCTCTCACAGCTGACAATCTCTCCACTAGTTTGGCTTTTTGATTTGCTAAAGAGAGATTGAAGAAACCCCCAGGCCCACATTTACCACTATTGTTCTCCCAAGTCAGCAAAGAAAGAAAAACTTCAAAGGCTTATAAATCTGTTATTAGTTATGAAGATAATGATAATCATGCATATTACAGAAATGGCTGTGGGATAAATATAACGTTGTCTCTTACTTCTGTGGAGCAGCAGATGGCCATAGCTTTGGAAAGTCTGTAACCCAAGTGGGCAGTGGAAAACCGCATTGTTATTGTAAGCTTTCTTTAGAGATGTATCTCCGAGTTAAGAAGTAAATCAATCACTGCAGAAGCTCCTTTTGAACCAGGAGACTAGCACAGACAACCACAAATAGATCCAGATTTTTTCAGATAAAATCCAAGTTTTATTGGAGAACATTTGTTTCTTGAGACAACGTGGATTAACAAAATTTGCTGGGTTTGATGAACTTCGGTCAAGTCCAGCGCAAGTGTTCTGTCAGCCTGTCTTTTTTGCATCCATCACAGAACAGAGAAACAAATGCTCCAGATTACCTGCTCCGTGCTGTCTGGTGATGGATCACAGTCACACCAGGGACGTGGATGATCTCTCTGAATTGGGTTAACGAATCGGCCCTTACCAATCTTGCTTTGGTGCTTCATGAGTGATTTTTATTTGACTTTTTAAACTTCAGTCTGATTTAAAATGTGAGGAAGCATTGGTTTTCCACCCACCCTAACCATGAAGAGATTGAGGGAGCTGTCACTTCTTGCTGACCGTGATGCAAAAAAATGTCCCTGTAATAGCAACACTTCAGCCAATGTATACTCACTGTCCTGAATCAAAATGGACATGAGAATATGTTGTGATTCTTCTTGAACAAAGCCATTCTTATTAAAGAACTTAGAAGTCAAAAAACCTGCAATTCTATTGGCATTTGCAATTCACATCTAGACTCAAATCCAGTGCTTGGACACTGGTTCATCTGTAACTTATCCATAATAGCCTAAAGCAATTTGCTCCATTTGAAATAAATGAGGATGTTTTTCTCTGGCTATAAGAGAGGTGAGGCACCTGGGTTAGAATAAAGATTATCTTGCTCAGGAAAAAGGAGGAGCTGTGACAGCAGGGGACTGAAGATGAACAGGACTGTGCTATCTCTCCTAGTTTGTTTACAAGTCTTGCTATCAGTCATCAGTGCCTGAAGCAAGAGGAAGTGTGGGCTTCAACCAGCTCTTTAAAGTGTAGATTGAGTTACTCCCGTTGTTGATGTTCGTTGTGGATCATTTAATTCATTCTGCAGAAAATGTGAAAATCATGTGGCTACAGCAAGTAAGCCCAGCAGCAAGTTGTCTTGGAAGCTTAGTTTTCTCTCTTTTATTAGGAAGCATTGGAACATATCCCAGTGGCTACATCAGTGGCTCCACTAACGTTGCTGGCAGAAAAGGAGTAACCAGTGCTTCATGCTGCAGGGGTTTCAGATGGTATATTCCGAAGTTCCAGATGACACACAGATGATACCAAGTCTGCCTGTGAAAGTGCTTAGAGGCACTCAATGTCAAATAAAAATTAATGTTCATCACTGTTTTTCCCTGCAGATTAAGAAATTTAACCATTCAGACTAGAGATCAGGTTTACAGCCGGTATTGCCTGGTAGAGCTTGAATGACTGAAGTAAATGCATCGTAGATTAATTTGCAGGTTTCCTGTTACTACATTTCCATCTCCTTTCCCTCAAAACCCAGCTAAAACCCCAATGAAAATAATGAATTTTAATTATAATAACAAGCAGCATACTTTTTATCAGAAGAAACCACATGCTTTTCACCAGAAGAAGCAGAGAGACTTTACACTTCTTCCTCTCCTTCATTTAGATGCCAAAATGCTGGCGTCATTTGTGTTCCCGATTCATCTGTCCAAAGAGTTTCACAGTGATGACGGTACAAGCAAGGTCACCTCTGCAGCAAAGGAATGAGATAGGCCAAAGAGGGAAGTCAAAGCCTCTCCTACGGCTGTTGCAGGGACAGGACATGGGTTGAGTCATTGCAAGGGAACAAGAAGTCACATGGTAGCTTTTCTGTATGTGCCTGTGCTGATGTTGGCATGTTTTGGCAAAGAATAGGAAAAACAATACGTGACCCTAACCTCTGTTGGGGAGTCCAGGACTCTCAGCGCAGTGTTCTGATATATCATATACAGTATACACTTGCACAAATTTCAGGTAGGTTCTCATTCAGATTTATTCTTCTGCCCCAATGCAAAGGTGGGTCTGACCTACAGAAGTCCTGGAGTTCTCACCTGTTAGCTAGTCTAAGAAAATGGGCTGTCCAGAACTACAGGCAACAAATAATAGGGTTCCAGCACAACCATCTAATGAGTTCCCAGGTGCTCATAAATAGTACAAAAACCCTTGTTTTGTACTGTACTTTCCATTTTCTGGTGGAAAATCACATTAAATAATAATTTTCACAGAACATGGAACATTCTCCCTGCAGTATATGTGTTGTATTATTGTAGAAGAGGGATATCCCAGATATTGTTTACAGAGACAGACAGCTTGTTTATTCAGCATTGGCTAGAGCTGGCCAACTAGCCTTAAAATAAAACTGTATGTGAAATGCTTGTGGGAACCAAAATGATTTACTATCAGAAATATCCGTTCATTCAATAAATTCAGCTAAACCTTCCAAACACAACCTGCAGTTTGATTAATGGAAGAAGCTAGAAAGCTGTGCTTTATCTGGGATTCAGGATATTGCTGATCACTTATTTTTGATGGATGGGAGGGATGGGATGCCCCTTTCACAGGAGGAGAAGGCAGAGCATCCTCTTTGGTAGTTCCATAGAAGAACAACCCAGGGCAAGTGAACAGACAGGGTCATTTCTGGTGTGACAGCGCGTACTCTGTGAGGGCTGTTACTTTCAACAAGCACACTAACTTTTTATCTGATGGAAAATAGGGGGCAACTTTTATTTGATTTTACAGCTATGCCAGGACTCTGCCATCAAGTTACGGGAACTGGCAATCGAGGCGTATGAGCTCATGGACTCTGCTGGAGTCACTCATCTAAGAATTCATCTCACAAAACATTTAGCTTTTTCTCTATGACTGTCCCATAAAAGACTCCTAGGCAGTTGTTCTTCTCTCATCTTGATTATTCAAACTCTTCTTCCTGTTGCTTGCTTTAATAACCTCTTCATTCTCCTCTCAGACATTCAAAACCTTTAGCTGTAAATGTCCTTCTGTGGCCCTCTTCACTTGGCCACATACTTTTAATTTGGTGTTTCAAGACCACATGAAAGGGAGGTTATCTCACCTTTTTATTTCTTTACTTACCATTTTTTGAGGAAAAAAAAAAAAAACTAACACGTTCAAGGTGTCAGAGCATTTTTCAGATTAAATTATAATGTAACCTCAATGTGCTGCAGAGGCCAGGACCATAGCAAGCTAGTCTTGAAATCCCTAGTACCCTGGTCCAGCATTCATAATCTGGCCTTTATAAATAAAGATGTCTTGAAAAAAGGAAATCAAGGTTGATGGGGATCATTATTTGTGAGGCTTGGAAAGAAAAAGTTTACAAAATTCAGCTTGCTCAGCCCCTGCACTTAAGGACCATCCTATTGGGAGCACATAAAGCTGCATTACATTTTCTTGTCACGATCATCACCTTTGTTTAACAAAGAGATTATGAACCTGTGAAGCATTGCAGATTCACGCCAAGATGTTTTGGTTTTTTTTTTTCTTTCTGCCCAACCTAGTGAAAATGCCTCTAGTGAATTTTCCCCTTGATACCTCCCCTGTTGGAAGCAGTCAGTTGAGGACCTTTCCACAGAGTCCATTTACAAATGGCACAGTGTCTTGCACCACCCTTCATTAAAAAATGTTCTGCCATGTGTTTGGCATGCAGAAGGGGGCACCTCAGCAATGGTATGTACATTGGCTCTCTGTGACAAGCCTTTCAGGCAACCATGCAGGCTACACATGAATCACCCACCCGAAATACATGTCTCATGCCACAGGTTTATGTTCTCCATTTTTGACAACTCAGAAGGAATCAGCCCCCTGGCACGCCTGTCCATATACCACTGCTGGGTTCAAAAGGGGTGATGTCTCACATTTTGGGGGCTTGAGCCAATTTTTGGTTTTATTATGGTGCATTTGCAGTAGCTAGGATTTTCAGCAGCAGCCAGTCAAGCATGGAGCAGGTCCCCTGGGTGGCAGCCAAGACAGCATTAACTCAAAAACCTTGCCATTTCAATTTTTCCTACGTTTCCCTTCACATGCCTGTGTTTTAAATCTTGATGAAGTCTCACCTTCCCCTTTCTAGGCTGTTGATGGGCTTCCAGACTGATGCAAAGCCCAACCACTGCCAAAGACCAGCAGTTCAGGGACATAGAGCCAGATCCAGGGCACATGCATGTTTCTCTGTGCCCCAAGACAGACAGGTTAGTCTAAACCAGGCTGGTTGCTCCTTGTTGCCAAGAGAGGAGACCTGGGGTGTGCTGGAGTGGAGTCTACTCTGGGAGGAAAAGGGGTGCCCAGCCACTTCATGTCCCACTCCTGCTCATAAAAGAAAGCTCTCCTCCCATCTCCACCTCGGCCTTCCCCATATCCAAACCACCTCTTGGGGTAGAAAAACTCAGCTTTGCCTCCACCCCTGAAAAACTTAGGTCAAGTTTTGCCCTGAGGCTACCAAGGTGAGCAAGGCAGGCACCCACTGAAGTTGAATTGCGGGTCAAGGCACTGCCTAGCAGTCATTCTCCCAGCACTGATTTCAGCCAGCATGATTAACTCTGAGCAATTCTGTTTGTACACAATGAGCCAGTCAGCTGTAGCTGTGGAAGGAGGTTATCTTTGTGCAATTGCTTTCAAAGTCCAGCAACAGAATCAGCCAGTGCTGAGTCATTGATCACCCTAAATCCATAGTGGTGACCCTAGTGGTCTGATTCCTACACGTGGTCTATCCAGGTTTAACTAATGACACATTTCTTATTATCTTCTGGCAGCTGATAATTCATTCCTAACATATCTGTCTCTGGAAGACCATTGTAATAGTTGCAGTGCAAAGCTTCAGTCAAGATGCAGAAAGAACAAAGTATCTGGGCTCCAAATATTGAATTTGTGAAAATTGTCTTTTCAGGATTGTGAAGCAAACAGCATTTCCACCTGGAAGTCAAAATGCTGGATTTTTCTTCATAAGTGAAAATGTTCGATATTAAGGAAGGTTAAAGAGGTGAAGGACAGAGTAAGTGTTTCTGTGCAATATCACACAAAGAACCTATGGCTGCAATTAGTTTCCTGTAAGAGCCAAGCTGCATGACTTTATGCTGTGTGGTTTTTCTCCTTGACTGTACTGTCAAACGGCGTGGGAGGTTTGAATACTTGGGGTCTGACTCCGTGCTCCTTACTCAGCTTAAGGTCCATCAAGGGCAGCAGGAAAGCTGCCCTGGCTAAGAATTTCAGATTGAATTTCAAAAAGTTGAGCTTGCTGCTGCTAACTGATTACACAGTATTAACTCTGCAGTTCTCCCTGTGAAAAAGATAAGCACTGAGACCCTCATTCCACAAGCATGAAAGAACGACAGAAAGCAAGTTTCTCTGTGTTCTCTGTTGCCATAGAAAACACACATTTGCATTGTGCTGGGTGTTGGTGCAACCCAGGTCTCAAAATTCACACTAAGTCCCCCTCAGGCTTCCCCTTGGAGGATCTAACTGGAAAGAAAAAATCCAGTAAGGCTACAAACCCTCGTGCAAGTCCCATTGTGGGAAGAGTGGGCGCTCGCAGGGTCACACCGTCATCAACAGCAGAGGTTAATACAAAAGCGTTGAGTAGAGCCATCTCTTCAAATTACTATTTCATTCCTAAGTGCCCTTTAGCACACTACATCACAGAACAGAGATGACATTTCTATCCTTGCAAGGGTGTTGCACTCTTCTAATCGGGCTGTGTTGTGTCAGTGTTGCTGGCTGGTAACACAGCCTGGTCTACCACAGCCATCTCCTCTGTAAAATCCTGCCATCCCAATGGCAAGCAGAAGAGCTTTTTAAACAGGTCTGTATTGACAAGGAAGGGCTATCTGTTAAATGTGTCATGTTTCCAACACAGCTGAAATATGAAATGTAGCAGGGATTAGGAACAGCTTTTAACTAGGACAATATACTGCTTATACAACACCTACTCCTTGGGTTGATTTGTAGTCTCATCCATCCCACGTTCCTCATAGCACCAAGGTGATGTAGCAGATTACTGCGTTCCCCTACCATCCTGCACACTTCAGTTTAGCATTCCCTTCATTGTGCTGGGTTTTGGAGCAGTACAGGAAAGCACACAAGTGATGTTGGTTAACTTGGACCCTACTCCGATGCTGATGCCAGAAGAAAATTGTTTTAGTGTCTCCAGATATCCCAGCTGAGTGTAATAAGAAAGGAATCACCCAGTATGTGTAGACTACGACCCAAGTAATATTTCAGTGGTTTGCATTAGGATCTGGAAACAGCCTGGGAACTGAGTTAGTACAGGGTGAGGCGAGGCCTCTGTGCTAGTTGGGTTTGCATGAAGACTAGTGGACCCACATTAGACTGTTGGGGTTTTTTCTCATCAGCTGCAGTAACTCCCAGCTTCAGCACCGTATTGAACTCCAGGCAGAAGGTCAAGGATGACTGCAAACAAGAAGATACTTAACTTATGTGGTAAAGTTTTTAAAGGTATCACGGATCAGCTGTATCTAAGCATGTTTTCACCAGCTGGAGGTAGACAAGGAGGTTTAAAGCTTTCAGATATGCAAATACCTCAAATTTTCAATGTTTCAGATGGATTATGAGTTGATTCCTGAACAACCTGCCTGAACATGTTCAGCTCTTTGAGACTGGATAGGAAGTGCTACATAACAGTCAATCATCAGTGGGAAAATCCATCAGGGACTATTAAATGCAAATAAAGAGTTGCCCCAGTCCTTCCCCTCTGCTAGTCTGCAACTGTGAGTGCTGCAGACAGCAGACAACCCTCACGTTGTCTCTAAATAACGTCTCCTACCACCATTGCCTATACTATCAAGCTTATACTCAGCCCTAAGGAAGCCTCACAACCCTCTCCAGAAAAGGAAGAGCTAGCAAGGGAAACACAAAGAAGCCAAATGATGTCAGAAGACAAAAGAATAAATGCAGGGAAAAGGTGTATGTGTCACGAGTCTGAAAAATAAAAAGAGGAAACCAGAAATATTTCCCCCTCTCCCTGAATGTGTTCAGGGAGCTAGTGGACACTGACCAGACACTGGGCTTGGTGGAGCTTTGACACGACCTTCTATAGCTTTTCTTGTATTCTTTTTGATAAGTGAGGGAATGTACAAATCAGAGAAACTGTTACATTAAGAATGGCTGATTTCCCACTAACATCATTAATATCTAGGTCAAGAGAAAAGTCTGAGACTCACTTAAAATTTTTAGTCAACTCTATTTACAGCAACAGGTCTTCCACTCTCAGATCTTGTCCTCCCTCTCTTTTCTGCAGAGGATAATATAGTAGTTATACTATAGGATTACAAAGAAAGCTATTAACTCTAAAATAGAAGTCAAAATGCAACATTAAAGGAAAAATATACAGCATTCAGACTAATGGTTTTTATTATTGAAACGAAACATAATTTTACAAAGCCAAAGATGGTAAAAAGAGTGAGGCATGGTTTGGTGTCACCAGTTTCTAGTCAGCATTTCTACATCATTCCCATATGCGTGCCATCTGCAACGCTGCTGTTTGGCAGCAAATGCCATGAACATAACTAGCGACCACAGCATGCTTTTTGAAACATGACAGAGGTACCCAGGAGACCAGCGACTTCAGGTTACAAATCAGAACCGGTTCAAGCCCATCTCAGTAGTGAAAAGTATACATAAGCTTAAGTAAGGCTTCCTTTTGCTGCAATTTAAACTGTCTCCAGCCCCCTGTGATTGCCTTGGAGATATTCACCAGCAGCCTACAGTGCTGACAGGGAATTTGAGCTTGTGCAACTGACATTTCTGAAGGCTGGCAGGGAGTATAATAGTAAATGGTTGCCCATTCTCCCATGAATTTACTTGCCAGAGAGCTAGTATTACATCAGCTCAGACTCCCTGGAAAGCCTACGGGGGACCAAATCTCCTTCAGTCTAACATAAATGTGTTACATGGGGGAATTCAAAACCTTTGTATACTCGGATTTTCAATGAAAATTGGCTCCATATGTATTCAAAATTTTGGATTTGGAGCCTGCTACACAGTTCTGATGAAGTGGCCCTGAAATCAGTGAGCCAGTATAGCAAGTTTTTGGGTTTTGAATTGAATTCCTCTTATGAAATACAAAAGCCTAGTGTTTATTGTTACTCAGAGACAGATCTTTGTTAAGAGTTGACACTCATTCATCTGCTTCCCAATCTTAAGTTCTCCAGATGGAAGTGGTCCTAGGGTGAGACCATAAACTGGGTCACTAGAGCAGTATTTTGTAAACATTTTGGAGCAGTACACAAAGATCATTTCTTCATTGCAGCGAGGAGAAGAGGGGTAGATGTCTGAGACAGCGGTAAGAATATTTGAATGAGAATCAAAAGATCTGGACTGCACTTAAGATCCTTTTTGGTAAATCACTACGCTTCTTCACATTTTGCTTTTTCATTTTATAACATTAGACAAATGTCTTTTTTATACACGCCTTAATAACCTGACTTGAAAATATCAAAAGAGCACCTCAGTAAAAAAAAAGGAACTTAGACAAGTCAGTAGCTCTAATCTTCCTGTAGCGCAGTTTTCAGCAATATGCTAGGCTGCTCTTTAGCACTGGCTTACAGCGTTATTTAGTAACTGACCCCAAAGCCTGTGTTTGCTCACTTTATCAGAACAGAGATTTATAGTGCATGTTCTTCCACTAGAATGAGAGTCAAGACTTCCCTACCGAAACTGGATTTCCTTTGAGGGTTTTGAATCCAAGTGCATCCTGACCTTATTCACTGCCTGACAAAAATACTGCTTGTGGTGTTTTGTTTCTATGACGTGTCTTGAGAAATATTATAAATTCAACATTTCAGGCTGTGTGGAATCCTAAACCTCTTAATTTTTGGATTATAGCAATTGGAAGAGTTCTCTTTTGTATTCCAATTGCCTTGTTCCATGAATAGCCAGAATCCTGAAAGCTGT
Source organism: Numenius arquata (assembly GCF_964106895.1). Taxonomy (NCBI): domain Eukaryota; kingdom Metazoa; phylum Chordata; class Aves; order Charadriiformes; family Scolopacidae; genus Numenius; species Numenius arquata. The sequence goes on from NC_133581.1 coordinate 5,255,692, forward strand.
TTTTTTTTTTATGAACAAAGAAATTATTTTGCCCAGACTCACACCTGATGTTTTGTCACTTGGTCTTTCTGGAGGGTTATCCCACTCAACTGAAATAGTAGAGTGGATGTGTGATACCTTGCTAGTCCAGAAGGTTACAGGAGCACACGAGAGGGTTCTCGCCTTGAGCAGACTGACACGAATACATGGCAACAGATTCGTTTCAGTATGCATTTTCTTGAAGGTAATTTTTCATCCATCATGGTTGCAGTTTGTAGCTATTTTTATCTAAAGACCAAGTCTTTTGTTTCAAGTATGACATTTTACTTGACCCTGCCTTATTGCAAACATATTTCTAAGAATGTTAGAGAAACTGGTGAGCATACTCTGAAACAACTGAATAAATGCCAGGGGCTGAGGACAATTTCCAGTCTGTGAGGAGCCCTGATCAGACCAGTCATGGCAGTTCCAATGCATGCTGTAGGAAAACAGTAGACACTGAAGTTAAGTAGTGTATTGTGCTGTACTAATATTCATTCATATCTTGTTTGCTTAGATGCAAAATGTTGGTGTTGGTGTTCATTCTGGAAAGTATTGGTGAAATTCCACCTTCAGTGTCAAAACACCCTCTGATTTCAGCAGGGCCAGGATTTTGTGAGGCTTCTTGCATGGGACATGGACCATACTGCCTTTGATGGAAATGAAAATGTCCACAGAGTTGCCGGCACATCCTTCCACCTGGGGCAAAGGTACAAAGAATTTCCTTGCTTTAGATTATTCCAGGAAGCTTTGTAAGTAGTTCACAAGTCTCTGAAGGTGCTGAGTAGACTTCCTGCTTTCAACAATTAAGCCTCAGGTCATTAGACTCAGGTTAGTCTTATACTGTAAAGGAAAAAAATCCTTAACTCCCGGCATGAACTTACCAAATCAATGATAAAGTTACTTCTTCACAATGTACATAACAGTTTCCCACCCTAAGAATGAGCATTATGTCTTCCACAGTCTACTTCACTTTCAGGCTAAATTCTGTTTTGCATCTCATTAGGATAAAGCTGGCATAACTCCAGCGAAGACAATGAAGCAATTCCAGATTTATAAGGATGCCATGGTATCGTGGTTTAACCCCAGCCAGCAACTAAGCACCAGACAGCCACTCACTCACTTGCTCCTGTGGGGTGGGGAAGAAAATCAGAAGAGTAAAAGTGAGAAAACTCATGGGTTGAGATAAAGACAGTTTAATAACTAAAGGAAAAGCTCTGCAGGCAAGCAAAACAAAACAAGGAACTCATTCACTACTTCTCATCATCAGGCAGGTGTTCAGCCATCTCCAGGAAAGCAGGGCTCCATCACGACTTCAGAAGAAAAAAGGCCATAATTGCAAACATCCCCCTTTCCTTCTTCTTTCCCCAGCTTTATATGCTGAGCATGATGTCAAATGGTATGGAATATCCCTTGGGTCACTTGGGGTTAGCTGTCCCACCTGTGTCCCCTCCCAACTTCTTGTGTACCCCCAGCCTGCTCGCTGGTGGGGTGATGTGAGGAGCAGAAAAGTCCTTGACTGTGTAAGCCCGGCTCAGCAATAATGAAAACATCCCTGTATTATCAACACTATTTTCAGCACAAATCCAAAACACAGTCCCATACTAGCTACTATGAAGAAAATGAACTCTAGCCCAGCCAAAACTAGCACACATGGAGAGCAGATTCTGGTCCTCCAGTTTTATAGTTGAGACAAACGAGGACACAGACAGTGTGTTCATCACCGAAGGGGAAAACTGGGGTCTAATACTTATTGGTCTTAAATGCTTGGCCTCCTCCTGAAACAGCAAATAGAAAGAATCTGTATGAGAATTACATAAAGTGGATTAATGACTTGGTACTTGATAGCTCCCTCCTAAATCAAGAGTCGTCTGTTTGTATTGCAAAGCCTATATAAGCCCCCTCCCACTTGTGACTCGATTTCTTATTGATATTAAGTGCTGACACCAACTACAATAAGAGACCGCAGAGGACATCAAAAGGGGACACAGAAAAATTAGGAATAGTTTAAAACTTTGGATGGAGGGGAGGGAGAAAACAAGAAGCCTGCACCCATGCATGCCCTAGGAAAAGTGTAAAAAAGGAAAATGGCACTGGAAAAATAGAGCCAGTAAAAAAAAAGAGAAAAAAAGCCCTCAAAAGCAAATAAAGAAATTGATGAGAGAAAATCAAAAGAAGGGAGAATTCTATTTGGGCCTATTTTGCCTGCTGAACATTTTTTTCAACAGCAAGTATATGAGGCAATCCATATTCTTAAGCAAAAAAGAAAATCATTCCACTGCAATCTAGATAATTTCCCACTCCATGTGATGACATAATGCACTAAGAGCAAAAAGCTCTAAATCATCTAGAATAACCCACCAGTCTCACTTTGCAGCTAAAAGGAACAAACTTTATTCTAAACTGTTTCACTCTCCGAGCTAATGCCTTTTACAGCCCCTGTTAGGTATTCTGTGCATACGGCGTTCCTCCCACGTGGAGGTGCCGACCAAGTTCTTCACGCAAGTGTAGCTGCTCTGCAAGGTCTCTGCCCATACGTACCACGAAGCAGTTTCTCCTTTCCAGAGGCCTCCCTAAGACCATTTCAATCATGATGGGCATAAGCAAATGAAAGGAAACTGAGATTGTATTAAGTACACCTAGCTGTGCTAAGCAATTATTTTTAACTTTATTCTGCCCTTCTCCTGCAGAAGCAAGTTGCTGTTTTGTTGTTTGGGTGGGTTTTTTGTTTGTTTTTTTTTCTTTTCCCTTTACATAGTGCTAAATCCAGCCAGAAAGCTGTTATGAAAAAATACCCAAGGGAAGTGCGATGGAGAGTTTTTCTTCACTGATTTCTCTTCTAACATTGTTTCCTTCCTTCCTCCCCTCTCCACCCTGCGGACTCAATCCTCAGCCCATTGATGTCAAAGGAAAAACCCACACTGACCTCATGCGGCTTTGGTTCATGCTTCCAGTCCTGGGCCATTTGTTTTTATAAGTGAGCTAACAGGAGCGCTAAAAAACCCTGTCAGCGGAGCTCTGAAAGTGCCATCCACTGCCCTAATGGCTGGTGTGAGTTTTCAGTGGAACTGCGTTGTTTGAATCCAGGATAATATTTTACCTTCAATATACCACCATTATGAATTCATTTGACATTCAATGTACAGTAATAACAATGAATTTGCTGGATATTGAATGTCACATACTTTCACAAGTACAGCATTTCATTGTAATGCACAGCAGCATTAGTTTAACGATACCAGGGTTTTTCCAGAATCCTCTCTTTATGTCCCCCCTTTCTCCGGGAGAACAATAAATACTCCTTAACAATGCCTAAGAAAAATAAAATCATACTTTGCTTTTGGAGAGAAATATGATCTATATGCAGGCCTCTAGCGAGCTGAACAACAATGTTTCCTGGGACGCTGTGAGCATGAATTTGTGCGCAGAGGATTTTTCTAACCATAAAATGGATGGCCTGGAATATTAATCAGGGTTTTTGTTGGTTTTTTTTTTGCTTTGCTTTTCTTTGTGGTTGGGGTGGGATTTTTTCCCCCTTAATTGATTCCAGAGTGCAAAAGGAAATAGCCCTGCTTCAAACCATCCTGCAGTAAAAAATAAAAAAGATATAAAGATGTTAATCTGAAGGATGGTCAGGAGATTAGTTTTAAAATGAACATTATAGAGTTGCTCGTTGAATATTTCAGGTAGTGAGGAACAACATAGAGCTGTTCTTTGCAAAGTGAGATGTGAAGTTTGGGGCCAAATCCTATCTGTTTCTTACATGGGTTATCCATAGGAGATGAAGAGATCACACTGCAAGAGTGTGGTGAGCTGGGCTGAATCTCATCACTGGTGAGGGAGTGAGGGGCTGGGAAGTGAGGGAGGAGTGGGCTCCCCCCATGCCAGAGCAAGGGCAGGCATAGGGTGTTCATTCAGCATTAAGGAGAGGCAGTGACAAGGAGAGGCTACAGCTGCCTTAGACCTCTGGCCAAACCTGCACCTTTGTGAGGAGGATGTCACCCTTGAAGTATCTGAGCCAGACTTACCCCATCACTTCAACTTGGGTCATTAGTTGGATATCTCAGTCCAGAGAAATTCATAACTGTGCACCCAGCTGTTTGCTATACATGAGGATGCACCCACGCAAGTACTTTGCTGGACATGTGAACCCATGCTATTTATTTGCTATTTTTGTGAGATGGTCTGCCAGCCATCAGTTGGTCCCATCTCTGCACAGTGGGGCCAAAGCCTTGTCATCCACTGTCACAACGTCTGCTGGGAAGGTACCCAGGATGGCAGCCTGGTACCTCACCCTCCTCAGAAGGCAAAATGAGTTGTTTGCAGAATGGGTCTCCTGGCTACCTGCTGGTTTTGCAGGTTATCCTAGAATAAGGAAAAAAAAAAAAGAAAACAAAAGAGAGAGAGAGACATGCAAGTCATCTTTTATTGTAGATGGAATGATCAGCATTAAAATGGAATTTTTTCCTAACCTGTTTTTGTGCAAATCACTTGGATGTGCAATGTCTGTAAATGTTCATGAAGAAATCCAGAAAAACCTCCTTTGATTAACCAAGCTATTTTCTGAAGCATTCTATTTTGTCATTTGAAGGGGAAAATTAGTAATATTTCTGATGATAAAGTAAATGCTGACATCAGCTCTACTGCTAATGCTGAGTCCCTCAAGAGTTTTGTTACGGGAGGACTTTGATTAATTCCTAATGTTTGGCTGAAGTCTACAGAATCACAGATAAATCTATTGTTTCTATAAGTGGTCCTTCAGTAAGATGAAAAGAATTATTGAGTGACCAAATATGACAAGGCCTGATTGAGAAAGAGCCCTTGATGTGCATGTGGAAGTCCAAGGCATCAGAGTAGCCTGCAATTAGCATGTGATATGTGGCTTACTGTAACATGGGTGTGCCATTCCTTTCTTCAATTTAAAAGCTCTTGGAGCTGCAAATTTTGAAGCTGTCTCCTCAGCTTTATGTTTGCTTGCATGTATTCTGGTTTTCATCTGAGAGTTCGGAGGCTGTTTCCAAGGCAAGGTGCCCTTCAGTTTAAAATACAGAAGCATGGTGAATATATTAAACAGCGAAATGAATAAGACAGCAACTCTAACTGTTGCAGCTAATGCTACATCACCCAGCTTTGCACGGAAAGAGTTGAATCTACATAGTTATTTGCAGTGCATGTCCTCCAGAAGACCAATCAACATTTTGAATGAAATGAAAGAGAACCTGGGGGAAAAATTGTTCATCTCAGATAAAATAATGGAGGAAATAATCAGTGGGATAAGGCAAAATAGATGGCAAGACCTACTTGTTAAATATTAGCTCTTCAGACCCATACAACAACAGAAAAGAACCGCATCCTAAATGAGATACTGTTATGTCACCTGTCACGGATGTTTAATCATGTCTGGACAACATTATTTTTTCCCACTTATCTCCTAGTGCCAATATTTTATCCCCCATACTGTATGTGGGCTTTCAGCCAGTTGTCTACATATGGTAGTTTTAAGAAGGCTGGATTAGGAATAAGAAAGTCTGAAATCTGGGTTCCTCGTACTTAATAACTGATGTGATATTTCTATATTCAGCTCTCACACCACAGAATGGCCAAGAAAAAAATTCACCATAATTAGATCCTGTTGATGAAATGCTGCAGACAGAAGGTGTCTATGCATGGGGATGAAATGGGTTTGCCTCAGATATTTATATGCCACTTATTTAATGAGTCATTGATTGATAACTTACCAATCACTGCATTGCTTTTTGTAGTGCAAATACACCAGTATGTTCAGATATATAAACAGATAAAAGACAAATAGAGGAGGCAATGATCAATCCAAGCAGACGTGTTTTAATGAAGAATTACAAATAGGTAAGTGATTCCAGACAACGCACAAAAGGCAAAGGTTTAGATCAAACTATCTGAATAAACGGTGACTTGAAAGAGTTCAGAGCAAAGGATAGGGATGTCCCAGGAGGGTGCATGTGTTTTACCTGTCGATTTGTACAATTGCCTGCTAGATCAAATCAAATATTTCACTCGTAGAGTCCATGCACTGCTAGAACACAGATAGGCAGGTTTTGATGTGTCAGCATGTCAGTGCTGAGACACCAGACACATGATGTTGCACTCCATCATGAGCTTTGCTTCATGTGCTCCTTTTCTTGGACAGCAGTGAAATACCAGCAGAACTGCTTGGCTGTGCTACCTGGCTAGTATAATTACCAGCTTTGAGCCAGCCCAGTCTATGAGCAAGATGAGCACAAACCCTAAGATACTAATCACAATGATACCTCAATTGTGTGTAACACTTTCCCTCCCCAAAGCACTTAATGAAGCAAAAGCAGGGACTGTTTCATGCGTCACTTAAAGGAATATGATTGCTTAACAGCACATGGCCACTCTGCCTGAGAGCTTTGGATCAGAAAAGAAGACTAGCCCACCTAATTGAAAGTTTAAGGCAGTCAAACAGGCAGTAATCTTTCAATATGTAATGAGAAGAGAATTTCTATCCTTTCTCATGAAAAGTGCAGTTTAATGTTTTGTGAATACTGGTTACTGTGGCTTGAGTTTTACAACTTTGCTGATGGCAATCCCAGAAAGTCAAACCTGTTAATTCCATGATGGAGAGGATGCTTAATTTTATTTTAGAGGAAAAAGAGTAATGCTTACTGAATTAGCTATATCACTTCTTCTAGCAATTTAGAAGTTTTATGGACCCAGAGTTTTCAGTTATGAGATGTGACATGATAACAGCTTTAAGTGAGGCAGCTGCTCCTTATAATCAGATGGAATCTGATCATTAATTTAAAACGTCCAGCTATATTTACTGCTTCTTTTAATAAAAATATGAATTTCATACATATTCCATCTAGATATGTTCATGAGCTTCGAGAACACACAAAATCAGACATTTTACATTTTCATCAAATGCTATGTTATGTTCTGACACCTTATAATTAAGCTCTTTTAGTTTCCTAGAAAGAAAATCCATCATAAACTATGTGTCATCATTTCAACGCTTCACTTCCTGGCCTTTAACATAACTTGTACTCTAGTAATCTGCATTTTGAAAAGGCATGTTTGGCCACATGCAGCCTTCAACTTCAGAGTTTGTTTAGAGAATTAAAACGCTTGGGAGGGGAGATAGGACATTTGGGTTGAGCCTTTTACAGAAGCTGGAAGAAACTTAAAGACAGAAGAAGCCAGATTATTAGGTGATAAATGAAAACACGAGTTTGTGTCACTGACATGTTTGAAAATTTTCCTGGACCTTGTCCTGTACAATTAAACAAGGTATTTAAGCACATGCCTAAATTAAAATCTCCCTAGCTTAGCCTCATTTCCTCCCACAAAGTTTATTTCTGCAATCTTGCCTGTGCACACTTCCCTTCGTTCTCTTCCTCACCGTTCCTTTTCCTTTCAGGAGCCCTGTTTCAAAAAAAGTATCAGTGTGCTTACCCAACCTGTAGTTCAGTTCCTGAAGCACACCAGAAACTTTTAAATTGCTTTCAGAGAGTAAAGTCTGATTAAGTGCTGTGACATCACTCTAGCATTAAGGTTAAGTCCCAAATTAAATCTTTGGTAGTTTTAGTTTTGTGTGTGTGTGTTTTCTTTCAGCAGCTAATGACAAGGCTTGGAATATCTGAAACATCTCACTTTCTCCACCCTAGTCACACCACAAATAAACAACCCACCCATAAGTACTTATTCTGCATTCGACCCAGTTTTATTACATCCATACCCAAATTTACAGAATCACAGAATCATATGGGGTTGGAAGGGACCTCTGGAGATCATCTAGTCCAAGCCCCCTACCAAAGCAGGTCCACCCAGCGCAGGTTGAGCGCAGGTTGCACAGGAATGTGTCCAGGCGGGTTTTGAATGTCTCCAGAGAAGGAGCCTCCACCACCTCCCTGGGCAGCCTGTTCCAGGGCTCTGCCACCCTCAGAGTAAAGTTCCTCCTCATGTTTAGGTGGAACTTCTTATATTCAAGTTTGTGCCTGCCTGTTGCCTCTTGTCGTGTCCCTGGGCACCACTGAAAAAAAGACTGGCCCCATCCTCTTGACACGCACCCTTTAAGTATTTGTAAGAATTGATCAGATCCCCCTTCAGTCTTCTCTTCTCTAGACTAAAAAGACTCAAGTCCCTCAGCCTCTCCTTGTAAGAGAGATGGTCCAGGCCCCTAATCATCTTTTTAGCCCTCTGTTATACCCTCTCCAGCAGTTCCCTGTCCTTCTTGAACTGGAGAGCCCAGAACTGGACACAGTACTCCAAATGGGGCCTCACCAGGGCAGAGTAGAGGGGAACCTCTTATAAGCTATTACTGATACGGTTATCTAGGTACTGCTGGACTTACAAGATTTGACTCACTCCAAAATCTCCAGTATTTCATTTTTGGGCAAACTTCAGCTCTTTCTTGTGCAGCTTCCCCTTAACCACCTCTGCGATGCAGCCATCTTCCGTGGAGCCGTATGTAATTTTTGTCAGCTTCTCACACTGCTCTCTGTCATATCCAGCAATTTCTCATGTCATGTCCAGCAGTTTTCCACATCCTATTCAGTTAGCTACACCTCAGCTCGGTCGGCACCTGGCTGGTCATCTGCCTGCTGCCCTAACACTGTTGTTGCAAGAACTCTACCAGCCAAAGGTCTGTCTTCTGGATTCCTGTTACCTCTGTCACCACGCACAGGGCTCGGTGAAAGTCTCCTTGTTTGCATACAGCTGCCTAGTTCTTTCTTCATGAATTTTTGTCACAGTCATGTTTTCTTTTAAGAAAAAATACCTTGTTTTGTTAGATAAAGCACCCTAATCTGTTAACAAAGAAACAAACTCACTTGCAGTACTGATTTCCCTTATGTATGGACAACTCGATTTAAAATCTAATGAAACAGAATGCCTTTCAGCTCCTGTTCCCTTGTGCACAGCGGTTTTCAGTTATTCATTTTCACTTCAGGATGCTGTATTATTTTTGCCTTTGAGCCTTATGTTGGTAGGATGAGGAAAAGCAGAGGGATTCAATTTGGTTTCATCGTCATTTCAGTTTTCTCTAATTCATATGCTGGGTTTACTCACAATGGACCAGTCCACTGCACAAAGGCAACAGCTTTTTAACCACTAAACTCTTTCTGCTTATACCTAATATGGCATGTAATATGCAAGATTTTGCTGTTAAGTTACCAGGTTGTTGCAGGAAAATGCAGGCTATGCTGTCAATACTGGATTTATTCTGCCTTGCACCGACTCACTGCTTCCCCAACCTGCGCAGAGCACTGTCACCAGACTTCTTCTCCTCATCCAAATGGCACTTTCACCCCAGCTTTCTTGTCCTCACTATTCTTGGTCTTTTTCTGTCCTTCTACCTATAAAACCTCCTCCCAAAATTCAGGCATAGCCCAAATGGCCGAAGGCAAGTGGCATGGCACAGCTCACAGAGTAAACTCCCCCCAAAAAGGGATGACATCATCCCAAAGCTGGTACTGTCTCTGGTCCATGCTCTATCGATGCCCAGGACTGGTATGTACAGGCTAAATCCATGTCAGGCAGCACACTAAGGACTAAATAAGGATAAATATTGGGTGGTCAGGTGTAGCTGTAGAGATTAGGGGCTGAGAAATCATCCTTCACTTTTTCAACTCTTTTCTTTGATAATATATCAGCTTTGAATATATCATATTCTTACAGCTTGGTGCAGACAGATGATTTGGTTCCTTTCCCTACAAAGCAGGTCCTTGGTAGTAAGAGGTGGCAATACTAACAGAAAACCTACAGAGAAGTGAGTAGATTGCACCATGTCACTAGTGAAGGGATCGAAAAAATTGGCAAAGGAAAATGACATAGCTTAGTAAATATGTCATTTTATCAGTGGTCATCACAGTTAGAAAACCGCTTAGTAAAGGCTGGGGCGGGGGGCGGGGGGGGAAGAGAGAGAAAAATAGGGAGGGGGAAACAGGGAAAGCGAGATGGGAGTAAGTGACAGTTTGTCAATTCTGTGTATAAATGCTGAGGCAGTGAATAGCTCCCATCACCTACTGCAAGATATCACAGAGCATTTTGGTATTCTGCTCCAATTATTTTTTTGTGAGCAGCTGACCAGTCACCGTGAAAATTTCTCAATTTTATACCTAGAATTTTTATCAGTTCAATATTATAGTACATTCTTCCTAAGCTTAACAGCATCGGGAAAATAAAAAATGCAAATAATGTCCTAGCAACAACAGCAGCCAGATAGATCACTGTCTCTTTCCATTTAAACTGAATATTTGTGTGTTGAATTTTAAATATCATCTTCCTATCACTTTTCAATAAATTCATTTCATTTTCTCACCCAAAATGTCTACAGCTGTGACCACACCGTGTCGGTGTTACAGGGACTGTCCTATTTCCAGCCACAGATAATTTATTTAAGAATGGCCCAACCATGTCATGCAAACTTCAGCTGGCCAAAGAAGTCACCATTTTGTCAGGAGATAACAACGTTGACACTAATCTGTTTGCCAGCTGACCTCTGTTTATCATTGTGTACCAGTTAAGACCTAAGCTGAGAGTATGTCTGGGGAAGAGCTTGAAAAAACAACTCAGAACCTCAGACCCTGCAGTGCACTGAAATCAGCAATAAGATTTAGGTGAAAATGTAATTATTTTAATTATTTTAATATTACCTTGGTGTAATTGCAGAGAGCAGGGGCTACAAAGAATATAATCCAGATTCTTGCCAACATCCTATCCATTCTACCAGTCTCACACCCACAGGGATTTTCTGGAGATTTAAATCCAGGCCTTCAGGGAACATGAGCACTGAAGTGGTCTGTAAGCCACCAGCAAGTACATGTCCAGTTCATGTGCATAATGACTGGATGATCTACTTGAGACGCTTCCTCTCTTTTCCATTTGTGTGTTCCTCCTCTGCTATTTGTGTATTGCTTATTACAGTACTGGCATTAAGATCAGAAGGACCATAGCTTCTCCTGCCACTGTTTTTTTTTCCCCATTTCATTTCAAGTAATTAAAATAAAGCAGCAAGGCTCAGGGAAAATAAACACCCTTCAAAAGTTGTACCTGCCTTGGAAGACTTTTTTGCTGTTGTTCTGTCTGTAAGAAACTTGAAGAAGGCAGCAAAGTTATACAGGAGGGCACTGCCAATAAAGCCAGAGTCCATCAATGTGGCCATGGGAGCTGGGAGGAGAACGCGAGGGAGTGTATCTTGGCAGGCGGCGCGGGCACAGTTCTCCATGTCTGGCAGAAGAACGATGACTGAGCCAGGCTGAAATGTAAAGGTTACAATGCGGTGTCTCTCAGCACACAGAGGGCACGTTTGCTTTGCAGTCAAAGGTGTGATTAAGGCATTAATAGCAAATAATAACCACTGTACTGTTTCTGAGGGTTCCACAAAGGATGATGCAGGAAAACTCACTCATTTTTGCTTCCTCTGCCAGAAAATTTTCAGGGCTCTGGGCATCAAAAGGGGTGGGAACTTACTGAGTGAAGTAATCTCTGGCAAGATTGAAAGCATGCTGGCATATTGCAGACTTGCAGAAGACCCTGTGAACTTCCTTAGGTAACAAGTCAACGGTCAAGCCATTGACACCTAGTTTTCATTCCTGTGGTACCTGAAGAACCTGCAGGATGGAGCTAAATCCAAAAAGCCTACTGATGCAATCACTTGTCTCAACTGGCAAGCATAACCTTGCCTTCCTAAGGAAAGAGATGGTCATGTTCTGAGTTGATATAAATTGACATAAATACATGCTATTACAGAAATTTATATCAGCCATGACTACTCCAGGTTCCCATGTGTTTGATTGTACAATCAAACTCTTTTATGGTGCAGGTTGCAAATGAATCTGTGGCTCCTTCAAATTAATCCATAAAAAAAAAAAAAAGGTTATTTGAGGTGCATTTGTGGAGTGTGATGTACCTAGGTGTGATCCCGGAACCTGAGGCGAAGCTGAGCACTGGCTTTGGTTGAAGTTCTTGCCAGAATGGAGGTCAAAGCAACTGTCTTTGTATGTTGATTTTAAACCAACATTTTGAAATGTTAAAGTTTTTGCATCCCAGGCACAATAATAAATATGTGGTTTGAATAACTTTAAAGAGATTATTTCCATGAAACCTAATAAAATCCTACGTAGTTTACAAAACAAAGCCCAGCTTAGTTGGAGGCAGGAAAATTCATTCTGGTTACATTTCCATGAGATTAAGTTTAGCAGGATTAAAATTACTACACTGGAATCATTCAAATGGAATTTTTTGGCTTTGCAACAAAGTTGCCTTATCTTTGTTTAACTTCATTGTTTTATCAGCTGTGTCCTGTTTTCTGCTTCATTGACAATTCTGTTCACACCTAATCAGATAACATTAAATTCTGCATTGGAGGTTCATCCAACAAAAGCTTACATGTGGGGGACTCTGTGCTTTGCATCATTAAGAATTTTTCAGCATTCACATGCCATTTTATAGGTCGAAGAGATTTTACAATTTTACTTCTATTTTTAAAAAATCTCCCTCAGCATTGTCAGTTATGTACAGCATCTGGCAAAGAGTTTTTTGAAATAGTGAAATCCAGGCTGCTGGGTTTATTACATGTTCCACCAAAAAGATGCATGTCTAAAATGAGTAGAAGAGGTTTCAAAAAGGCCGTAGGTCACATTTAGAAATCAAAAATTTGATAGATGCCACAAAAGTTGAATTTAGTCTAATCTTGCACATTTGGAGACTTCTAAACCGGAAATAAATCTTTCCAGATTCTTGTCCCATAAAATGCATCCCCATGGAATGTCACCAAACTGCACACACTTGAATAATTTCTTTTATTAGTCACATGGGAAGTTTATTTCTAAAAATGAGTGCTTTCTTTTCCAGCTATACAAAGGAAGCCACAAATGTTTACAAGTGGAAATTAGAAATCTACTTTTTCACTGAGGATATTCTTTAAATTTCACCACAGCTTTTACTGCTGTAAACTTATAAAGCTGCTTGATTCTCTCATACACCCTATAGCATTTCCAAGCCAAATGTCACCAGGAGTGCAGGACAGTGAGGTGTGGTTACAAAGTCCATGTCCCATATTCAGCACATGCAGTTTGAGGAAATTTGGAGCAAGTGAAACACGTAATGGCTTGATCTAAAATGTAATGAAATCAAAGGAAAAAAAATCATTAACTAGGGAGCTGCGGGTAGATGGTAGGATCTCACTCTGTATTCCCTGAGACAGCCCTGATCAGAATTTCTCTCTCCCTCTCTCTTCTACCCTCATACCTCATTGCCTGTAGTCTGCAAATAAGGTTGTTCTCCACTAACTTTGACTGTCTTAACATAAAACTTCTACCCCATCTTGGCCACCTTTTAGACAGAAAGAGAGAAGCAGATCCTATTCTAAAAGTGATACCTGAGATCATCAGGAAAAAAATCTTTCTGGATGTATGTCCCTCTTTTTGGTAAGTTCTTTAGACTAGACACTGAACTTTCATAGAATCATAGAATGGTTTGGGTTGGAAGGGACCTTAAAGATCATCTTGTTCCAACCCCCCTGCCATGGGCAGGGACACCTCCCACTAGACCAGGTTGCTCAAAGCCCCATCCAGCCTGGCCTTGAACACCTCCAGGGATGGGGCATTCACAGCTTCTCTGGGCAATGTGGGCCAGTGCCTCACCACCCTCACAGTAAAGAATTTCTTCCTGATATCTAATCTAAATCCCCCCTCTTTCAGCTTAAAGCTATTACCCCTTGTCCTATGGCTCCACTCCCTGATAAAGAGTCCCTCCCCATCTCTCCTGTAGCCCTCTTTAGGGACTGGAAGGGGCTATAAAGTCTCCCTGAAGCCTTCTCTTCTCCAGGCTTAACAACCCCAACTCTCAGCCTGTCATCACAGGAGAGGTGCTTCAGCCCCCCGATCATCTTCATGGCCCTCCTCTAGAACTTTCCAACAGGTCCGTGTCTGTCCTGTGCTGAGGACTCCAGAGCTGGATGCAGTACTCCAAGTAGGGTCTCACCAGAGTGGAGCAAATAGTTATTTCCAATAGCTATTTAGATACAAGGAATTCACCCAGGTCAGACTATTCCTTACAGGAAGGAAAATTGATTATTTTAGCTGTTCAGAGGAGAGCAAAAAAAAAAAAAAAAGAATCAAAATGTAACAAAACTTGGGTGGAAAAGGAAGAAAGCATGGCCATCTCCCTGAGAAAGGAGAATCTCCCACAATTAGTCACGCTTGCATCTCTAAAGGAGGTTCCTCAACGGCAGATTCAAAGCATCATGCAGTCAGCAGGAGCTGTCGGGTGAGCTCTGCTCCTCAGCTCTGGATGGAGGCAGTGAATGCCCGCCTCCTCTTAAATGCAGAGTTATGGGCTTCCTTAAGTAAATATATGTGAACTAGGACTCATACAGTACATTTGGAAATAGTTTTCCTTCCCCTAGACTACTTCTAAGAGCCCACGGACAGAGGTTTGATATAGTAAAACATAAACCTGGCTGCTACATAATTAACTCAAAATTTAATGAGCAATAAAAGTACAATTATGCTTTTGTAATGCATTAAGCTTATACTCCTGTTTAATCCATTTAAAAGGGTTCTCTAGGTGTTCACTTGGCAAATAACAAAATAAGGCAAGTCAGAAATTACGCTTATTAAATGTAAATGTGTATCTTTAGCAATTGATATCTAACGTCATAGGACAAACTTGCCAAACTTAATTAAATGAATAAATGCGATTATGCACTTAATATCTCCTTAATTACAAGGCTAAATTATCTTCTACATGCCAGGCTGTCAGCACCATGGTTGCCTGTTACCTCACCAAAACGGCAGCGGTGAGCACCGAGCTCCCAGCTGGGCTCGGCTGGCGCAGATGGAATTCTCTGCACCTTCACGCATGGTCCTGTGTCACAAATTTAAATTCACATGCACTTACTACTTTCTTAACCAGATAACCGTCTTATTACAGTAACATGCAATTTTTTTGTTTAAATTTGACTATGTAATGGAGAAGAAAATAAATAATAGTTTCATTTCAATACTGTAGACTGTAGCTTTTGGAATGATTTCTTATTTGTACTGTTATGTCTACTCACATAGTGGAGGACTACGGGAATTTTTACTGATCGATGCTGAGTAATTCTGCCTCGCTCCATCTACCAATATCTCTTGGTGGTGTTACAAGTCTTCTTTCATCAGGAGGATGTATTTCTAGATGGTCTAGATCCTTCTCTTCAAGAATCCTTTATTTTAATAATTATTGTGCTTCTCCATTCCAGCTATATCAGTCTCTTTTATCCAAAAAAAAATGTTGAAGTCTAAATGAAGTGTTTCAACCTTCTTTAAAGAAACTATCTCCATGAGGTATATTTCCAAATTGAAGTTTTTAAGAAATATCATTTTTTGTCCAAAATTTTGCTATTTTCATCTTTGATTTAGGACAAAACGAATACGAGAATATTTGAGTTTCTCCTGGAAAAGCAATTCCAAATTTTGACGAGCCATATAAATTAGACTAGCCCTCAATTCCATTTTGAATCCACAGTAGGTAAATGGCACCAAGAATTTGAAGTGCACTTTTAATGAAAACTCTGCAGCATTTTGCTCTCATCATCACTGTGACTAATGGTATAATAAGAACATTTCTGAACTTTTAAAACACGTCCAGAAAAAACTGTTGTGTGGGTTTTTTTTTAAAAACCATATTTTTTAGTATATATTACAAGTGCTTGGGAACCACCAAAAGCCCTTCACGCCCATATTTTAATATGACTACTGAAAATAATATATTGAGGTTTTTTCTATTTTTCCAGGAATCTTTAGAAATTCCCTTCGTACTAAGCAGGCTGTTTTATCTTACATGAAAGGCAAAAGAATCAAAACACAAAACAGAGAAGTTTGCCCATTTATTGAACTGCAGTGCATCAGAGATTTGCTGAATAGTTAACAGAGGCCAAAAGGATTAGCAACAAATGCAAACTCCTTTCAGGGGATTCTTTTTGAAATGCTTTATTCATTATAGAAAAAGGAAAGTTTCCAAAGTGTCTGGTAAGTGATATTAAGCAGCAGCATTTAGGGATTTTTTTAAAAACCAGAAATTCATACGGTGTCCTTTCATGCAGCTAAATGTTGCGTTTGGATTCTAAAGGATTACTTGTTAAAGAAGAGTCCTTGAAAAACTGCCACAAAATATCATTGAAACCTACCAAGTCTGATCACAATTGAAACTAAGCATTTTATAATGCTTTAACAGTATACAAGGGACCTACCAGCAGACGTAAATTGGTTTTGCACTTGTTATAAATGTGAGTGTTCTGTCCAGATTTTTAGAAATTTTGAAGTCAGGTTGAGTGTTAATACTCATCGCATTATATTCAAAACACGCCGCGGTGTCAGTGTGTTAGGTCAATGCATCTTCATTGTTATTTAGCTACTGCACCATTGAAACGAGAAAGATTTAGACAGGTCGTAATTCTGGACAGAATTTGGCTCCCAGAAGGAGAAGAGTAGTCAATTGAAACTAAATCCTGACCATTTAAATGGTGTTCACCTCTGAAAACTCTGCTTAAGACGGTGAGAGCTTTGGCTTGGGGATCCCATTATGTGTGAAGGAAAATACATGGCACTCAGCTTCTCTGCCAGGCTTCCTCAGGTATTAAATCCTCCCCATATTTAAATCCCTTTTCTGTTATTCTGTAGAGTGCCCTTCAGCTGAGGTCCTTGTCATATGTTTTTGTTTTACCTTTGGGTGTTGGCATGCTCTGCTCTGCAAGTAAATATCCACACGCACTGACAGAAACACCCCCCGTTTCACTTACAGCTCAGCTGAATTCTGTGAGGTTTTTCTGGAAGGAAAAGCTGGCCAAGGATCAAAATCAGGCACAGGCTTTTGGGTCTCTGCCAGGCGTCTCCCGAACCCTGTGCTATAGAGGAGGATGCCCGGCAGGGAAGGCTGAGGGTGGCATTACTGGTGGTACTGGGTACCTTTTCCCAAACCGCACTGGTCAGACCTCAGGGAAATGCAGTCACTGCTTCCCATTCCCATAGCTCCTACTGTCATTGCTCAACCACCGCTCCGCTTTGGCTTTCTCAGCCAAGGGGTATTTATTTCAGAGGTCTTGGCCATATAAAGGCTTTAATACGAGGATCAGAGTGCAGAGGATTAGTAGGTCCTGATAAATCTGCCCCAGCGTATACCCTCAGACATCCCTTGCCCAAGCGCTTAAGGTCCATCTCCTTCCCTTTGGCTCTCTCAAAACACCTTGGAATTATTCCTGTCACACACAAATATGTGCTCCCAAACCAGTGTATGAAAAAGATATAGGCTGCCCAGGGAGACGGTGGAGTCTCCTCTGGAGACATTCAAAACCCGCCTGGACACATTCCTGTGCAATCTGCTCTAGGTGGACCTGCTTTGGCAGGTGGGTTGGACTAGATGATCTCCAGAGGTCCCTTCCAACCCCAGATCATTCTGTGATTGTGTGATTCTGTGAAATAAAATTTCATGTTGACAAGCACAGCATTTGCAAAGTGACCTGACTTGTGAATTATGAAGGGGCAGTAGAGATGTCCTGCTATTCCCTACTTCCCTTCTCAGATTTATGCATTATGTTTTCTATTTTAAAGCTGCAGAAAGGTCTTTGTGAACCCCAGAAAGTGTCTTGTGCTGCATCAGTTTTTCCATAGTTTTTCCATGCCACAAGCTCTCAGGATCCATCAAAGACTTTTAAGAGATTTATGGAAGGTAACTAGGAAAAATGGACTTAAGGGGGCTTAAATTTACTTCACAGAAATCCGTGTATCTATTGAAAAATTATTAAGACTTCCATAAACTGAAGCAAAACTGATGTTCTCTGGTGTGCTAGCTATGGATATGATTTGCAATTTGGGAGTAGAAGGATGTTCAGGAGATGACTAGGTTCTTAGGATGCCTAAGTTTAACTCTAACTTCATCTGCAACTGAGGCAACATAGTGCCTCAGTTTACCATTCGAAAAATGAAAATTGTACATCTCTTCCCCAATATTATGTTTAGAAACTAATTTCACCGATGTTACGAAATGTTCATGTATTAGCTTAATGAAAATCCTAGAATATAAACATATCCCCAAGCTATGGTCAAAACTAAACAAAAAAATATGATTAGGAAAAAATTACCCTACTTGAAAATGATCGGTGATTTCATTTTTTACATGTGACCCATTTATTCAAGACAGAGGAATCTTCTATTGAAACAGAAATATATCATGTGAAATTTTAATCAAGCTGTCAGGCTTCATTCTAATTCTCAGGCAGTCTACATGGAGGAGAGAAAGGGAGAGGAAACATTAAAACTGATTCTCATAAAGAGATGGAGAGACAGAGAGCAACAAGCTGTGCTGATATATTAATTATCTATTTATAATATGTAATCTTTTCAACTTCTGTCATGTTAAAATCAACAAAGAATTTAGCTGAAGACAGCCATAAAATGAACTGATTACAGCTTGCGTACAACAGCGATGAAAGAGCAAATACACACAGCTATGCAAATGTGAAATATAACATGACAGAAAGCACAGCCACGGTGATAACAGCAGGTAATTGCTGGGCTCTGTAGCTCTACCGCCAAACCGACTCTCTGATATTTCCTTTGTTCTGTAACTGGCACATTTTTGGCACATGGGAGGGAGGGGGAAGGAAGCAAGCTGGGGCTGAGCTCCTTGTGAAAGCTGCTGCAAACGCGCAGAGCGACGGAAGGGAAGGGTTACGCAGAGCTGAGCCTTCAAGGTACCACCATGTACAGTAACAGGGAGGAATCGTGTCCAGTAACCGCACGCAGCCAAAGGGTAAAGGCTGACATTTGCCCTTTTAATTCCACCACAAGCTCTCCACGAAGGCAACATGCTGAAGGCCTGATCCAGGTCTCTGGAGCTAATGGCAAGATTCCTTAACCCCATGAAATGGCTCAGGGTCAGGACCGAGTCTGAGAGCTCACTGGGTAGCAAATAAAACAGAGCATTTCGTGCATATATTTGCATGCGTACCAACTTAATGGTGCTTCTCATGGAACTAGAAATAATTTTGACCTGTGAGTGCAAAGTCAGCTTTTGTGGAGCCAGCTTGTTGTATCTGGGAGCTGTACTGTTAACCATGGCCACATCAGGGTGAGCACAGGGTGAAGCACGTCTTTAGCTGCCTTCCTCCTCTTCTGTTGGTATACGATAGCATTAAAAGTAGCCATTGCACTTAAGGGTTTTCTAGTTCCAATTCCTCTATTTTTGGCTGCATTTTTGTAAGCATTTGGGTGGTTTTCTGCAGGCTTGTGTTTGGGGATCCAGACAGACACAAGCCCAGACTGCATCAGAAATACCCTACCCAAAGGCAGGCCATAGTAGTATGGACTCAGAACCAACCTGACACGGTAATGGATCTTCTGCAGTGGAGCTGGGTGAGGCAGACTGACAGACTGTGCTCATCTGCTTCAATATCCATCTGTGCAAAACTCCATGTGAGCCCTACTCCCATTTTCACAAGTGACTTTGGCAGTAGCATGACAGCAATTTCATGAAAGTCCATAGTAGACCTAGGGCAGTTGTGCAAGTCACTTTAGAAAACAAAGTGCCTGAGTCCACAAAACGAACTTCAGGATTGTTACCCACCTCTCCATTTTGTGCTTTTTGCCAAGTGCTACAACTATACCAGGAACAGCATTTTGTTATTGTTTCATTCAACAAGAACTAGAAAGTGACCTTCCTGTGAAAGACTGGGGTCTTGTCAGAGTTGTATCACCTTCCTTCACTGTCCTCTCTTACCTGCTTCATGCCATAGGATCTGGTCCCAGATCCATGCTCCACAATTGTCATGCAGTTCCCTTCCAAAGAGATAGTCCTTCGGGGTGACTTTGCTACGAGCATGATTAATTACTCAACAATATGGGCTGGAGCCCAGGGCAGAGCCCAGAAGAATCCATCTCCATCATTTCTAAAGGGAAGACGTTTAAAGTTCTGCTCTACCAACACTATGTGGAGTTGCTACACATCCCTGTTTGCACCAGACCCAACTTCTGCCTATAATTAGTCACCAGATCCCCTCACCCTTCTGTGTTCAGTATTAAGCAACTACAGAACATGGGAATTGACGTGAGTGTAATGAAATACTGGTTTGATACCACAACACAGTAGATCCCTAACTTAGCCCTGTTTAATTAAAATTTGTTACTGCGACAGTAACCTCATTGTGTAGAGCTAGACCCAGCATAAATTATCAGTGATTTGCCACTTTGATAAATAAACATTAAATGTGTGTCAGGGCCTCTTGCTATCAAGCATGAAGTAATTCCTGCAAAAAAAAAAAGTAAAAATATTTTAATTATAAAATTCATTAGAATCTATCTAAAATAAAATGCTTTGCTTTTCTAATGTTAAAATTATAAAAGTACTCAATGAACCAATACTAAACAACCAGAATGCAATCTCTGAAAGAGCTGAGACTTGAAACAGAACAGTTTAATTTACAAAGCAAATACTGCACTTAATAGAAAGAGGATCAGGTTGCAAACCACAGGCTCATGACTGAGTTTCTAACTCCCCAAAGTTCACTGTTCTTCAGTGCCTGAATCTTGATTTATTTATTGTGAGGTGTCTATTATACAAAATAGGCATGAGACTGTTACATACTTTGCTCAGTATCCACATTTTGGTGTATATTTTTAAGATTTCAGTTTTAGCTCAGGGATTGCTTATCTTTTACCTCTTCCATTTTCCAGTGGCTCCAGGCATTCCTGCATATGCCAAGCTTTTAGAACATCAGCTAACCCACTGCAGTTGATTGGGTGACCTCATGCTCAAAGCTGAGATTCAACCAAAGCAATCTGTCACGGATTTAACCCTCTGTATCCAGAAGAAGCTGGTTAACTTCAGCAGAACTCAGTCATCCAGCACAAAGTTGAGCACGTAACCCATGCTTTGGGAGATGGGAAATGAGAGGTTTGTTCAATATAGGGAGATTGTTCATTTGGGGGATGAATAGTACTCCTGCAGATTTAGAGAATAAAAGTTCCAAAATGAAAGGGTAAATTATTCATTTTTTTGATATTCAGGAATCTTTCTAATTTGTTTAAATACTTTGAGACAAGAAGTTCTGTAGGACAAAGGTAGAGGTTCTGTTTCTTTGGGACCATCCTGAATAAAAGCAAGAGTTGTATGTCTTTGCTGTGATAACTCACACCCCATCTGCCAAAGTCCATGTTATGTCTATGCCTGATCTTTCAATTGATCAGACACTGCTGAAGTGACATCAAGCATTTCCAAAAAGACCAAACCCAGACTGTCTTTGATTTCAGTACGAGACACATTCTTAAGATTACATCACAAGGGAAGAAAATAGCCTTTGGCAGAGAAATCAGATCTGTAACTTAAATAGTTGGTATTTCCCAGAAACATAAGGCACAGAATTTCAGGTCTGTTAGAGAAGGGATTTGAGCTGAGGTCTTGCATATCCCAGGTAGAAGCAGTAATCTCTGCACTACAGACAAGTGATGGATGATATATTTTTGAGAATTTTTTTGGTGAATAAACACTCTTTGCAAAAAAAAAAAAAAAATTATCATAATGTTCCCAGCAAATTTTAGTGAGATCTAAGAGTTCTGGATCTTAAGGATTCATATAGTTAGCTTTTTGCAAATTTTGAAAGCACCCTAATGAATTTTCTGGATTTGGTAGTGTGTAAATATGTATGTAGCACCTTGTTTGTTTCTTTCATTTCTTTTTTTCTAAATAAATTCCAACATCCATGTTCCTGATAGTGGAAAGTCAGGAATTCTATGTTCCTTCATCATAACCAGAAAGAAGAAAACAATTCCTAGTTTCCTCTGCTTCAGGAAAAAAATCTCTTGCCTGAAAAGATTATTTCTTTTCCACACAAACCCTATATTTTCCCAGCATTTCTACTCTAAACAGCTTGAAACAGGTCTCTTGTTGCTGACAGAGGCATCTGCTAGAGGGTTACACTCGGGGTCCAGAACTCAGCTGTTCTGAAATGAGAGATTATTACATCAACCCAGTGGACAACCTGTAATTGCCTTGCTTTATTTCGGCTGGAAATTTTTATGTCATGATGCTGTCTTCCTATTAGTCTGCTACAAATAAGCCTTTGTTACATGACCATCAAATTAAGCTAATGTGAAAGAAACTAATCAATAGCTTTCTGCTTAGCTCCCTTTGGTTCAAACTCTATTCTCCTAAACCTTTTCAGACACCACAAGTCACTCTAACCAGTATCGGCTGAGAACAGCCTTTTACCAAACTTGGCTGATCTGGCCATTCAATTTTAAAGCAGTCACCTGCAGGCTAGCCCCCACCATGCATGGAGAGGGACCAGTATGACATGAGAGTTAATCTTGCATTAACAGATGTCCAGCGACGGTGCTACCCATGGAAGGGAGACTGGAATAGGGCACATAGAATCATAGAATGGATAGACTTGGAAGGGACCTTAAATATTGCCTGGTTCCAGCCCCCTGCCATGGGCAGGGACACCTCCCACTAGAGCAGGTTGCTCAAAGCCCCATCCAGCCTGGCCTTAAACACTTCCAGGGATGGGGCATCCACAGCTTCTCTGAGCAACATCACCACAGACCATTAGTGTGGCAGTGCAGGGTTCTCAGTGTCTGGGCCCAGGGTTACTAAAGGACTCGTGTTCAGCCCCCTTCCAAATTCACATAACTTCCTTCACATGTTGTTGTTTAACCTTCTTCCTTAAGGGAAAATTTTCCTGCGCACAGTTTGCAGATGCTTTTCCCTTTCTGAACTCCTTCAATGTGTTGGTTTTTGGTTTGTCTCAATATTGACATTTCCATACTTTTGGGACTGGTAATACAAGATTTGCAATGTGGGACCAGACGAATTGCCAGTCTTATCAGCACCCTGTCTCCTGAAGGAATGAGGTGCACTGGGCAGACACTCAATAATCTTCTCAGAGAAGAAGGACTGGGTGTTTTGTTCTTTGGGGTGGAAAGGAGGGGAACAGTAAATCCTAATCTTCTCCTGACAGTGATTGACAAACTTGATTCACATGGGTTATATTGATTTTTATCTTATGTAACTTTTTGTTTTTATATAAATATATTTTTTCTGACTTTTAACAAAACAAAACACAGAGAAGGTGCACAAACAGATGTGTCCTTGCAGACCTGAAAGCTATTTAAACTAATCTGGCTGATTTTACACTGTTAACAAGGCTCAGCTGTGAAGGCAGTATCAAGTAAACAGAAAGCAGTAACATGCTGAATCACTATCCACTGTGAAAGTGTTTGCACCGTGGTGAACCATGCATCTACCACATGAGCTCGTTACAATCTTCCACTTCTTCATCCTGATGTGAGTATTCTAACCCAAAAGGCTTTTCTCAGCCTTTATTGCTCCTCTATTTTCAGATTTGTTTAAAAGCTACTTCTATAAATAGACTTTCTGCTTCTCATTTTGTTATAAAAATGAAAAGTGTAGACCTTTGAGGAATGAGTAAACTGTTATTATATGTAAGTGGAAAACAAGTAGGTTGTTGTAATAATTGCTTATATACAGCAGATTGCCTAAGTATGCAATGAGAAATTATATGAAAGATAACAAGATTGTTTGATTGCAAGTGACTTCGAAGATGACATCTGAAGAAGAGAGACAGTTCATCAGCCTGCATGATAACCAAATCATGCCTTCATTCCTTCAGTTCCAAGTGTCTATTAGACGATTAAATCACCGTGGGAAGGGTAGTGATTGCAAAGTTACCGTGAAACTTCACAATATTTTTGACCGTTTTTCCTAAATTAGACAATAAACATTTTAAGGGATTTCAGTATATACGACTCCCACTGCTGTTAAAAGACTTGGGGTCCTAGGGTGAAATCTAGAAAAGTGCCTGATACAGTGCCTAGGAAAAGTAGACACATCTAGAAAAACAGAAACATATAGAAAAGTTTCTGAAACATAGAATTTGGGTTCTGACACTAAATTCAGATTCTAGGGAAAAAAATCTGCTCTAAATAGTCAGAAAACCCACAGGGTTACCTGAGCAGTAAAGTCTTCAGAAAGAAGGCAGACGTTCTGCCTCATTTCCTTTCATAGGTGTGTTGAGAGGGAGTGTATAATCCCTTTCTTTATACTAGGCTAAATGGTAAAGCACTCATCCAGGAAATGGGAGATGAGCATTTTAAACCCTCCCATCTCATCTTCTTCCCAGAAAGATGCCACTAACATCAGCCTAGTCATGGGCAAGGGTATGATTTCTCCAGTTCAAGCTGAGCAACAGGGAAAGTGTCAAGTTTACAAGCTGTAGGGAAAAAAAGGAAGGCAGCAATGAAACAGCCTTATTTTGTACTTTAGTGCTTAAGAAAAGAGGAAAAAAAAAAAGGTTTCTGGTTCATGTTTCAGTTTCCCTTTCCCAGATGAGCATCTTAACCATGAGCAGATTCCTCCTCCTTTGTTCTCAAAGCCAGGAAAGGCTTTCCAAGATAAAAGCAAGCAATAGGACTGGCGCCATGCTCTAAGTCACGTGCGCAGGAGGATGATCTGGAGCGTACTGAAGGCAGCCCATACCCTGCAGGGTCTGCTCAGGTAGGTCTCCCCCAGCTCCTCAGGCTCACTGAGCACAGGTCCTGAGTGAGTGTCACACACTGTCCTGGCTTCAGCTGCGGGAGACTGAGATAACCCAGATATGAATGTACCCTGCAGGCACTGTTCCTCTTCATTTTGTTATTCCTTACATTTTTAAGTGTATATCCTTAAGCAGCGAGTCTCCAGAGAGCTGTAGTTAGCCTTTTTATTTTTTTTCTTTAAATCAAATTATCTCCTAACTGCTGTATCATGAAACTGGGCAGCACCACAAAACAGAGAGCTAGTTTGTGGGATGCATGTTTTTAAGAAAGAAAAAAAATATTAAGAAAGAAGTAAAGCTGTAGTCGTTTTCAGTCTCCCTGACTAATGATGGTGTTGCCCTTTCCCAAGGGCCCTTGTCACCTGTTCTAATTCGCTGACTCTGACACTTTGCGTGCAACCACGAACAACTAAAATCAATGGGAAATGGAAATGTCCTGACAAGGCCAAATGGAGCCCACCTAGGCTGTCAGTGATTTCTTCGCCCTTATTAATGCCGTGTGAATCTTCTTGGGTGTACAGCGGTAAATCAAAAAAAAGCAGGGCAATACAGAGTGATGCAATGCCTAGCTCTGATGTGCCTGGTCTCTGGAGGTGAGCCTCGGGGTTAGACACCCTGCACTACATCAGGGGAGTTAAGAACCTGGTAACAGAATCTGAACCAACCAACACATTTACTGCAGACCTGTCTTGACAGTCAACAGGCAAACACTGAAGACAAAGGTGTACCTTATAGCTTACTTGGAAATAACCAGCTATCCTCCCTCTTTGCACCCTACTCCAAACGCTCATTTGAAGCTACTTTAACTTCTCATTGTAGTCCTTTGATGTGCTGACGTGCATGGAGGGTTTTTATAAGGATCCACAACAGAAATAGGTATTAATCACTTCTTGTTTTATTCAAGTAAGACCCAAGCCCTGTGATATATAGTCATTTAGGAAGATAGACTTTGGGTCTTCTCTTTATTTTGCCAAGTGGCATCTCCATATTCATATTTTGGAAAATTTAAAACTACTAATTTGCCTTTCAGATTTTTTCTCATTAAAAATTAATATGTTTTAAAAATCAGCTCTTTTACACTTCTCTAATTAAATTTCCACAGGATATTTTTTGGTGGGAGAATTCAATTAGGTTTTAATTTTAGTAATCAAAAAAGCACTGGTGCTTTGAGTATTTGATTTTTAATTTAAAAATTTGACATGGCATTCCAATTAAAATGTTCAACAGTTGCATTGTAGCATAAAAAGTCTATTACATCTGGTAATCAGGAGAATCCAATGACCATAAAAAATGCAAACAGTATTTCAAGAACCCTCAGGTAATAACCATATTTAGCAAACACTAAACACTTCAATTACAGCTGCCTGTAGTAGCTCTGATCACTCAGAACCAATGGCAGCAAGTGGAAGCAACTCCTTACCTATCTCACCTTCAGATAAGTTTTTGCCTTGAAAATGCCATCTAAGCTCAGGTTCCAGAAGTATAACCAAGCCTGCCAGAGGCAGTATTGAAAAGAAAGTGTTGACTCTGCTTCCCCATTTATGCAAGCTCCTTTCTCTTGTCTTTTTATACTCACTCACACAGTATCTTCTTTATAAATGATGGAGGCTGCATCTTGAAGATCTGATGTATTACTCTGTTCACTTTCTTATCTTCTTTTGCTGCTTGCCTACAGATTGGAGTCAGCAAATAAGTAAAAATTTCAGAAAGCTCCTGAGCACCCCTTTTGGGGGAAGAAAATATATTGCTTCTATTTTGCAGAATTGAGCACCTGATGCTCTTCCGCCTCAAAAAAACTTTTCCTGTTCTAAATAGAAGGCAATTTTTCCGAGAATTAAACCCCCCCCATATAAAATTTTTAATGCTGCTTATGATCCCTCATCAAAAGGTACACAACCTTTCAGACAATTGAAAAGCAGGAGCTTGGATGTGCCAAATCCACAGAACAAAGAAGAAAAATGAATCATGTATAGTCAAAGCAAATTAGGAATACAAAAAATTGTTTCAGTTTTCAGGAGGTAGGTCATATATAAAACATATACCAGTAAGTTATCAGTGTCCAGCACAAGCTGCATTTGTGGTAATTGTATACAAAGCAACCCAAAGACTATTTTGGTCCCTGAGGGCTTAGTCATTGTCATAATGGATCACAATTGGCTCCATCTAGTCTACTGACCTGCCTCTGACAATGACAAATGCCACTGAAAGATTCCAATATTGTCATTGCACCCAACAAATTGTATGACATTTCAGAAGAATTGTATATGTCTGTCTCGGCTTTCATATGTCCTCCATTGCTAAATAACGTAATATTCCCGTGTTAAATTTTTCCATTTTCCTTTAAATGTCAATTTCACCATGTAGTGCTCATCAATCACGTGATTATTAGCCATTATTTTTGAAGCTCCTTTGCTTCACATGACATTGCATGGTACAGACAGCAAGGCACAAGGTCAGGTGCCCCTGCATATTAAATATCTGTTATGCTGCAATGGGGAAAAAAATAGGCAAAAAATTTGTCAAGATGGACCATTTATTCTGTAAAGAATGATATCGTGAACTTGAGAGAGAAACTGTGCTTCAAACCATGGTGACAGGTGAATTCAGCATCTGGCCTTGTACCACACCAGGATGACGTTAGAGCAATGCCTGCTGCGGGTGTGTATGGCTTTGCTGAAGATGCTAAAGATGCAGCTGAGGAAGGGAGTTAGATTGGCTGATTGGTGGTTAATAGAGGAAAATCAAAGATAAAAAATGGAATAGAGAGGAATTAAGATGAAAACAAGAAAAAAATGAACACAGAGTCCAGTGGGACATCTCTGCAGTTCTCTGCCAAAGGGTGAACCGCACAGGGGCAGGCTTGGGGAAACTGGACAGAAGCAATGCTAGCAAGAAGTCAAACTTTACTTTCATCAGATCTGAAAACTACTTCAAATGAAGAGGGGAAAGGGCTTCATTAAAGCCAATAGGCCCAAGGACTGCTAAGATATGAGACGAGTAATACAGCAAAACCAAACTAATGGAGTTTTAATTAAAATAAAGATGGCATGAAACTAAACAGGCCCTGATGACGTAGTCAGCCAAGGACAAACAGGCTCAATGCTTGCCTAAGAGCGCTCTGAGGTTGGAATAGGTTCTCTGGAATCAACACAATTACATCAAGGTAGAGCCAGTTGCAGGAAATGAAAGTCCTTGCCCCTTTGAAGTACTCTGTGTGTCACCCCACCGCTTAGAACAGAGGCTTGGTACACTGGCACCTATTCCTGCTTACTGCAATCCCATGTCTAATGGTAGCCCTTGCGGGGGGGGGGAAAGGCTACAGTCCACCCAGCCTCTGCTTTTGTCACCTGAGAAAGATAGATCAAAATTAGCAATCTGTAGCAGGCTGGAGGAGCAGCTCCATTTCTCTGTGTTCACAGGAGTTTCTGCAGAAGACAGAAAAAGAACAGCTGGCATTTTAAGGAATGAATATGAAAAGGCATAAGCTTAAAAGTCTAACTCAAAATGTAATAACAAACAAGAAAAAAGCCACCAAGAAGATTAAACAAAAGTTGAAAACATGCTTAAAAATAAAGGAGAAAGCAAAAGAATCATTTACAAACCAAATGAAGAGGGGAATAGATAAGATAAACTCTGAATATTAATGAGCAATCAGAAGAAGGGAACAAAAAAAGAAGCTAAAATAGGTCTATTTTACCACAGGCAAAATAATGTACAATGTTTCAATCTCCCCAGTTAAATTATAGAATAAAAAGGAACCTTAATAAAATATCAGCGTGTAAATCTCTCTCCAAACCACCCACATGCTGACTGCTGCTGGAGACAAATAGGTACAATAACAGGTAGAAGGCAAAATGCCACTGCCACAAATGCAGTCAGGTTGATTTTTCTTCTGTGGACAGTAAAGATGGTATTTTAATAAGCACTAAGTAGTAAAATTAGAGCAGCTACACTGACCATCAGAACAATTTTAAAGAAACTGAAAATACATTATGCACCAGCCCAACCCTGTCT
Organism: Numenius arquata; assembly: GCF_964106895.1. Lineage (NCBI taxonomy): Eukaryota > Metazoa > Chordata > Aves > Charadriiformes > Scolopacidae > Numenius > Numenius arquata. Next base: position 5,284,319 of record NC_133581.1, read on the forward strand.
GAGGGGGCTGAATGTGTAGGAAAGCTACTAGATAGTCTTGCTGAAGTGTTTTGATATTTCCAGCCAGGAGGCTCTGAAATTGCTGATGACACTGTAAGGTGGTTGTTGCATTCAGGGTCCAGCCTAAAAAAAGTCATACTTTCCTGCATAAATGTGGCAGGGAGTCTCTAAGAGAGAATGTGACTTTGGGAGAAATAAAAATCATTTTTGCCCCCCCCCTTTTTTTTTTCTTTTGTTTGGGCTGGGTTACATTATTTAAGGGTGTCCTGGGGGCTGCAGGGCTCCTGAGAGTTGCTCCTCTTTGAAACAATGGTCTGTCTCATTTGTTGTGGCACTGGAGCAAACCTTCAGCTTCACATCTAAACTGCTCGTGAGGCATTCTGCAGTTCTGCTTGTTACATCCTCAGGGCACCATATACACTAATAAGACAGACCAAGAGGAGAACTTACGTGGAAAGCCTTTGATGTCTTGTGCTGAGACTCCATGTACAATCTGGTATGTTAATCATAGCATTAGCCATTATAAAGAAAGCGGGGGGGGGGAAATCATTTCTACTATAATGAACATTCCGTTTCCTGGAAGTGATTGCACAATCTAGGCTCTTTTCCTGGCTCATTCCTATCAGTTCCATCATGCTGTAATTTGTCTCACTGGGCAGTCTACTTATTCCTCACTGTCGGAAAGCAGGACTCTCCTTCCTCTGCTGGCAGAACAGCACTCTGGAAACAAAAAGAGCGTTGTCAGAGACTTCTGGCATCTATCTTCTGTTCAAGGATCCTCCCGGTGAAAAAAAGAAAACAGGTTTTTCTCATTGCCGGCGTATCTTTGTCTATTGCCCTGCAACCTAACAGAGACCAGTGCAAAGCTTTGAAGTTCAGTCTTGCTCTCCTGAAGACAAGTTCTGCAGCCTGAACTGTATGAGAGATGACACTGGGTCTGCTTTTTTTCTTTTTTTTCTTTTTGCTTTCCAAAGATAATTCTTATGAAAGGTCACAGGTGAGTATCTAAGAAAAAATACTGACTAGATCTGCAGTGGAATTTCCCCAGCTTCTGAGAGCTGAGGTCTGGCTTTGGTGAGCTCTGATGTCCCCCCGAGTTCTGCACAGCCATGAGACTTACCAGTGGCACGAGTATCCCTGTAGTCCCACCAAGAGGTTTAGTCATCTTTGTCTGGGAGCCTTTTAGCTAGCATCAGAGATAGGATAATAAGAACTCATGCAGACATCATCCAGGGCCTGGAAGTTCACACAGTGTGAACTTAAGTATTGAGGAGCATCCTATATTAATTTCTTTTAGACTGAGCAATACAAGATAAGTAATACAGAAAATAATCCTGCAGAGGATAAGGGAGCAATCACCATATATTGCATAGTGAAAAAGAAATACTTTCATTCTTTTTATCATCCTGAAATTATCTTGTGAGGACTCCAGTTCCAATAAGAGACTGCCTTCTTGCTCAAGGGAATTTCAAATTAGCAAAGTCAGTTAAACTCTAAGAGCTGCTTCTCCTGGGAATAAACATTTGTTTTGTTTATCTCCAGCCAACAGCTAATAGCACAATAATGATCCAATCCCCAGATCCCTTTGGCTGGAAACTGATACCTTAATCTCTGCAGTGCAAGTCTTATCAGTCTTTGCGCCTATGCAGTTTGAACATTTCCTTTATATCCCCGATGCCCTCTGCAATGAAAGACAGTCACAGATTCTGGTTATCTTTACCATGAGTTACCTTTCCCTGACCCCATTCACTCCTTTCTCACAAATATCTCCTTTGAACTATTTTCTTCTGGCCCCTGTATGACTGTTTCTGAAGCCCAGTGTTACTGTCTTAATTTTGCTTAACTTTGTCCGTTGTTCACTATCCTGTGGAATGGCATTATGTTTGATTCAGTGATCAAGACAAACAAGTCCTGATGTTACCCTGCCTTTACGCAATGGCAATCAAGAGAGATGTGTAAAGCAAGGACAAAGTGGACATTTCTTTTGAATCTCAAACTGCATTGAACTCCTTTGTGCTATCAATTCAATTAGACCTGGTAGTACCTCAATGAAAGAGAAAATTAATAATCCCAAAGGTGGTTTTGTGGCATTCCTACATGGTACCTTTTCTTTTAGATTAATAGTCCAGACATGTTGAGTCGGGACCAGGTTCTAGTAACATTTAGGGAAACTTTGGCAGAACTGAATCAAAACTAAGCTTTCTGTCAGAGTTTACTCATCACGTATATCAAAGCATAAAAATCGTTTTGTGAAATCGTAAAAGCTCAGGAAAAACACAAGAAAAGAAAGAATGAATGTACCTATCAGAAAACACACTCCTTTCTTCCCTCTGCACACACAAACCTAACCACTGCTTTACCCTGCACATCTCACACAGCTTTAACGCTACCCTTCTCTTACAGAGACCACCCATCTCCCATCTCTCCTCCTGCACCCTTAGATGCTGCAGCTGTTTGATCTGATAACTTGATGCATAAGGGAGAAATAGCATAGGATAGCATAACAGCATAAGTTTGCCGTCCCCAGGATACCTCACCAGTTTAATTATTTTATGGTCACCCCACTAGCTTGACCCTCTAATTAGAGCTGGCTTGTCAGATAAGCAAAAGTTAAGTGATTTTTACTGTACCTCCTCCAAGTTATTGCTTCGTTTGAGTACAACAAAAATTTCTGTATCCATGGTCATTCAGAGTACATCTGTAGCTGCAAATATCGCTGCATGTAATGAATAACAAGGATTTTCTTCTCTATTTAAGCTTCATTTGTTTGTAAGTAAGTTCAGATTTTCCAGGTGTCTATATCTCAGTAATAAAATTACAGACAGACAGGAGATGTGGCCACGTTTGCCCCACAGTATGCCATCCTCCCATTTATGTCATGCCGCCCTCTAAAAACTAAAGTTCCTAATTTTAGGAGACTAATTTTGGCTAAAAAAAAAAATAGAGTGAGAAGAGGCCTCTAATGGAAGCATAAAGCTTTGCAGAGACCATGAGTGAGTCACATGCCAGACAGTGACACTGTCCAGGAATGCAGATAACTGCATGATAAAAGGTTGCGGTCAATTCCTCCTCGTTTTGCCTCAAAAAGGAAATGTACTCAGAAATAAGAGTCAAGAGCACAGGGGCTGCCAACCTGACGCGAAACATATGTCAGATTTTCTTAAAATGCAAAATAAGCCTCAGCATACCTGATCAGGTGAATGCCACTTCTAATTGCACATTTACCATTTTTATGGTTGTCAGAAGATCGTTACGGTTAGGACATTTGGACCAAATATTTTCTCTTGTTGGAGGAAAAAAGAAAATGCAAAGGAAGAACATGACAAGTTGTTTTTTTTGTTTGTTTGTTTGTTTTTTTTTGTAGCATGGAAAAGTAAATCTACCACACTCTCTTTAGTATAATTGGTTGCACATCAGTTTGCCTGAGGAGAAGCAGCTCTGCTGGGGCATATGGAGTTTACCAGTGCTGTTTGGCATTTTTAAATTATTTTCTTCTGCCTCACGTAGGAAAAAAAAATCGTCAAAGTGTGCTGCTAGAAGCCAATTTGGCCCAAAATCTGGCTCCAAACAACCCTTTGCAAAATACAGGAAAAGTAGGAATAGTTTGGGGAATTTAACATTCCCCACTCTCCCTTTCTTCTCCTCCTTGTTTTTCCCTTCATCATTTACAGCCCAGTTATTGCTGATTTGAGCCCAGGAGCCCAGTGAAGCACCCTGACTAGAAACCAACGCTGAATAAAAGTGAACCTGACTGGTTTATTTCTACAGCCCAGCCTGAGAGAATTGCAAAGAATATCGAGCAACCCAGCTAATGGAAAATAAATCAGTCGTTTAAAGTCCTTTCTGTTTTAGTAACTGCAAGTGTTATTCACCAGTGACATGGATGAGGGCTTTCTTTTTAATTGCGCTACATCCTTGCAGCGATTTGGCAAACTCAGAGGTGATCCTGGGCTGGCTCCTTTGCCACGCTCCATGGCTCTGTCGTTCACACTTGTTGCAACTGGTGAAAACTGGTGTAAAATGCTACCAGCTTCAGTTTCAAGAAAGGAGCAAACCAAACTCACTCACATGCTGGAGAAGAGGGTGTAATGAAGACTTGCCTTGCATTTGTATTTTAGCCAGCTCAAGACTCAGCCTCAGTGGACTTGCTCAGGCCTGTAATGGGATTAAGCTCCTATTTGCACTGCACACTGCACTGAGCCCGTGGATATTTGAGCTATTTCTAAATGATTTGCCTGAGGAATCACGATTAGCTTCACCAACCCCTGGTGGGACCACATGTGGAGCACTGTGTCCATTTGTGGACACCCCCCAGTTCAATAAAGGCAAGGAAATACTAGAGAGAGTCCGGTGGAGGGCCACAAAGGTGGCCAAGGGATTGGAGCTTCTCTCTTATAAGGAAAGGCTGAGAGACCTGGGTACGTTTAGCCTGGAGAAGACCGAGAGGGGATCTCATCGATGCTTTTAAATATTTAAAGGGTGGGTGTCGAGAGGACGAGGCCAGACTCTTTTCAGTGGTGCCCAGCAACAGGACAAGGGGTAATGGGCACAAGCTGGAACACAGGAAATTCCATCTGAACATGAGGAAAAACTTCTTTTCTTTGAGAGTGACAGAGCACTGGGGCAGGCTGCCCAGAGAGGTTGTGGAGTCTCTTTCTCTGGAGATACTCAAAACCCACCTGGATGCGTTCCTGTCCAACCTGCTCTAGGTGAACCTGCTTTGGCAGGGAGGTTGGAGTAGATGATGTCCAAAGGTCCCTTCCAACTCCTACAATTCTGTGATTCTGTGACCAGGCTGAGAGAAAAGGGAAAGCAGCCTCTGATGGATGGCCACCAGCTCAGCCCAGCTGCTCCCACGACTTCTGCACAGCTCTGCCCTGCAGTGTGGGTATGCACGGGGACCTCACTCCCCATAGAGGGCTGGCTTCTCATCCGCACGGATCTGTCTGGGAGGGAAGAGTTTAACAAGGGCTGTCCTTGGGTCAGACAGTGGGGTCAGTGCAAAAGCCAAACAGCAGATTTCCTGCCTAGTGCCTTATCCACATGTCTTTCTTCTCGTGGACCCCGTACAGCTCCACTGTTGAAGACATTTTTGCTGAAATGCTTTGCACCATCCAAATAAGCACAGCTTGACACGTGTTTGGTGGGGGCGTGTGTAGGCAGGGAGAGTGTCGGAAGGGAAACCGTGGGTGGTGGAGGAAATGGAAAAACAAGGCAACGCTGGGAGGATTCAAGGGCATAAATATGACACTAGACCTGGAGTCCACTGGGCAGGGTGCGAGGTGTGGTGGATCCCTGACAGGGCAGAGGCGTCGCGTTGATTTGCCTGACATGCTTGTCCTGTGGCTAGTGGCACTTCCTGGGACAATGCAGCTTTGATCAGAAGGATGCTGCGTTGGCAGTGGAACAAAGAGATATGGGTCAGATCCTGCACTGCTGCCCTTCCATGGAGTTCTGTACTGCTCTGGCAGTACGTGATGCGTGATATTTCTCTCTTCTTGGTGACTGAGAAATTAAAATGTGGTCGACCACATGCATCACAAAATGCTCACATAGAAAATAAAGAGTCATGAGGAAGTGGCAGCCCTCAGTTCCCCTTCAACCACCACCAGGAAAGGCCTGTATGGAGCTTTATGTCAGTGAATGCTTGTGTAGGAGTATGGAAGCAAAGGGATTAAAATGTCTCATTACAGTTAAAGTATTGAATTCAAGCCTTGTCTTGGACTAGTGCAGTTTCTTAGTGAACCCACTGTACACATGCCCCTGATCACGCAGCCAGAGGAAGCAGGGGTCTCTGAAAGTCCATTGTGACTTAATTATAGAAATTGATGTGCCTGAGTCATGATAGTTCAATGGGCTATCTTGCCTCAGTGCCTACGGGCTCCATAAGGACTCCACACAGCAGTACAGGGAGGAGGGAAAAAGCCAAGAGGCCAGTATCTTAGCTGATAGACCTGAACAAGGTCCCAGTACAAAGCAAGGCGGTGAGGTGCAGAGGAATACCTTTTTCTTAAGGAGAATGAATGAATGAAGAGCACTTTTTCCTAGAGCAGGCAGGATTTTCCTCTGAGCCCATTGAAGGTTGCATCTGCATTGCACAAAGGACAGCAGAAGGGTCTTATGCTCTGTAGACAGGACCTGCCCTGTTTCTGCAGTGTGTCCATCTGTAGAATAAAACCCTCCTGAGAGATGATTTATCAGCAAGGTTTTTACATTCATTGCTTGGGCATATAGGAAACCCTGCCCCTGACTCCTTGAACAAGGGGGCACAGAGGGTCAGATGGGAATTGGTGTGTCTGGACAACATTCCTCCCATGTTTCTGAGACAGAACAGCTGCTCTGACTGTCCTGCCTTGACATTGGCTATATCTTGCAATTCTAGCCCAGCTGCATGTTTCTATTCCTGACAAATGTCATTTTTTTTTCTGTCAGAACTTAAAAGCAAAAGTTATCTGCCCATCACTCCGCAGAATCAAACTTAAGACGTAAGTTTCTGAAGCATCTTCCCCAAATGTGTGGTCCTCCCTCATTGACACAGCCCCAACTCACTCAGTCAAGCAATTTAGTTGTAAATTAAAGATTTCTACAAGCTTCCAACACTGCATCTGCTGGATCAATGTCCTCTAGGGGAAGGATGTCAATAACTAGCATTAAGGTTAGATTCGTAAACAGGGTTTCAAAGCTGGTTGAAAAATGAGCTTTCGCTGGAATTTCCAAATCTTTCGCCCATAACTTGCCCCCCAACCTCAGACTTTAATTCAAGTACTGAACACTCTCAGGGAAGACTGTTCCTCTCTGGAAATGTGGTGCTCGGTCTTTTGCTCCTGCCTTCTTCTTTAAGCGTGACTTTCTCTACACTTCATATGCCACAATATAATCCCTCCCCTGTAGGAGAAAAAAGGCAATAACATTGGACAGAAGCAGATGTCATTTGGATGGGAACTCCAGCCTGAGGTGGCTATTTGATTTGGATATTTTCCTCCATTGTCCTGCTTTCCTGTTGGACGACTTGGTTTGTGATATACCCCAGTGTTTTCTCTCAGGGAAGAAAAGTGATGCATTGTGGGGTGCATGCTCTAATTAAGAAACATAGCTCAGAGACACAAATGGATCACCAAATAACTGATAAACGTAATGGTATAAGACAGTAATAATTTCCAAGTAGCCAAATTATTTGGGGCTTTGGATGCTTAGCTTTTCAAGAACACTTCAAAAATTTCCATGGCAAATACAAAACTTTTCATATTATTACATGGAAATGTAAACCTAATTTCTGTCAGAGAAGAGTTTAAAAAAAAAAAATAGGAAAGAAAAGAAAAAATGCTGGCAATCTTAATAGTTTCCTTAGATGGCAAATCAAGAAATATCTAACTTCTGCACAGGCAAATTGGAACCATTTTGTGAAGAGACTTCATTGAAATGATAATGTTAGCAATACAATGAAACTGTTGCCTACTTCAAAACAGAATCTGGCATGTGCAGTGGATAAAAGGGATTATACACTATAGTTATAAATACAGCCTGTATCACAGATATTTCCCCATAGTAGAGGAATGAATTGATACAGTGAAATATAGTCATACTGGTCTGAAAAGAAATCAGCTTATCCCTCCTGAAGGAGTAGGCAAAAAAGTGTACTTTCTTTATAGAAGGGAAAATGAACCAGAATTAGACACAGAGCATCTTCCATTTCTGCTCCGGGAATGGTGCCATATCAGATTGGGGCCCTCTCGTGTATTTGCTCGTTCCGTTACAAGCCGGCACTGGGAGCCTGCCCAGCAGCAGGGTGCTGATAGTGTGTCAGACACACGCTGCATTGAGCAAAGCGTAATAGCTACAGATTTTATAAGCAGAGAGTGAATTGGAGGCAGGGTGAAAGTAAATAGGTCTAGAGCACAGAGTAGTAAATCTTTCTAAAAGTTAGTACAGGGTTTTTTTAACCAATTAAAAGTCAGACACTACCGAAATACTTTTTTTTTTTTTAATAATAATGAAAAATTTGGATCAAAATAAGCCATCTAGCAATTTCTTTATTCTCAGGGGAAATTATCTTTGTTAATGTTTCTTTGTGGCAGCTGTAGCTGGAGACTTCAAGTATTGGGCTGACGGACAAGAACCTCCGAGTGAAACATATTAGGATCAGGTTGTAAACAGAAGCGAGACAGACTAATCTATTTTCATTTCCCAAACAGAGAAACACCAAACTGTGGTCATCTGGCAGAGTGAATGGAAAGTAATGGAAATGGAAAGCATATTTGAGTTGTAATTGAATAACTCATTATCTATATCACTGGAAAATAAACTCAGTGTTCGGGGGCTGTTTTGGTTTTTAATATATGTTTAAAACTGACAACATCCCCTGAAAGATCAAAACTACCATTGTGCTCCATCCCAGGTGCAGTTCAGCAACAGGGACTCTGCAAAACACAGATGTGTTTCACTGAAGCAAAGTCAATGCGACTTAAGTGCTTTGTTGAACTAGACCTGAGTCAGAGACGCATCAACTTCACATCCTGGAGCGCTTCCATGCTTCACGGAAATCCCTTTTTCCAGCTGTAACATTACCTGTCCTGGCAGAGAGGGGTGAGAATCCTGCAGGGACCTCGAATAAAGGTGTTTCCACAGAGGGTCTGTTTCCTCGTTTGTGCTGATTATGCATGAAGCTGATGTTACGTTGCTTGCATGCTCTTACTTCTTTGTGATCTTTATAACTTGTGAATAAATTATTTGTTTTATGGAGCTGTAGCATATGGCAGCAAAGAATCGCTCTGCTATGAGGAACTCCCAGGTGACAAAAAGAAGGTGAATAACTAATTTGTTCAACTTCTTTATTGCTATGAATGTGTGAGCACTCCCTGGTACCCAGTCCTAGGTCTTACATGAGTGACCATGTCACTCCAAAGACAAGAGTCGGGGACCAAGATCTGCCAGATCTGGCATAAAACATGAGGCAAAGGACTGGATGAGAGTGATCATTTGAGAGGTCATTTCTATTGTTCTTCCTTGCAGCAAGAAGGACCGTGGTATTTCAATTATAAAGATGGAAATTAAATGAATCATATAAGCAACTGAATATCCAGCCCAGGATTATTTTATCCTATTATTTATTATATTGTTTTATGAATAGAAGACACCAACTACAAAGTTCACATCCAGTTGTGGACAGTAAGTAGTTTGTAAGATGATTTTAGTTTAGCTCACTGTAGAAGAGTGATCAAACTTGGACACAAAGCCTAACCCGGGTCTGTAAACTCATGCAAATTCAAATCCCCATTTAATTTCATTTGGACTAATCTTTTATTAGATCTGAACAAGTAAAGGTTTTTGTCTCTCCGGTATATTCACCAAAGATCTGTTTCATATATAAACCACTCTTACATTTAAGTAATGGAACAGAATTCATTAGCCACACCACAGCAGTGTTTTGGTGTGAGGTTGCTCTTACGCTGCTGATGCGGGTGCTGGGTGGATAACAGTCATAAAAGATAGTGAAAAATGTTCCTGAGGATCTATTACCTGTAATTGGCTATTTTTAAAAGAGCTATTGATGTGCATGAGCGGTTAGTATTTATTTAGTGCCAAAAATATGGCATGTTAGTATCAAAGTCTTTCCTGACCCCAGCTGATTACAGTCTAACAGAGAGACACAGAGGAGACATCATGGACTGGAAAATCCAGTGGAAGCCTTGTATTAATAGGTTTGATTTTTAGTTTAAATTCCCTTCTTGTAAGTCTTGTAGCACTGCCCTGAGACTGTCACAAAGGACAGATCATGGTGACTGTCTTTATAATGCCAAATGCCTCATAAATTGGTGTCACATGATGGAAAAATTCTGCATGGAGGATTGTTTCCCTTCAGTATTAATATTTTAATACATGGGAGATGTGTATGAAAACAGGACCTTCTACTTAAGAGCTGCTCATTCCCTCCCCTGAACCTCTGATCACTGAAGTATGACTTGATAATGCTTTCTCTAGCAATCAATTGTGATGTCACAGGAAGAAGATTATGACCTCAAGTAAGAATCAGTAGCAAGAAAAGAAAAAAATCTTAAACCCAAAAAAATGCTACTTTATGCAAATAGCATTCAGTAATAAAAGTGAGGAGAAAATATGTTCCAGTTGGTAATCTGCACCTTTGATCTTACTCTATTCCCATAGCCTCTTAATATTTGTTATGTCTTTTCCTCATTAACAGAATGGAAGTAATTGCCCTTGTTGAAATGGGATCATGAAAACAGGGATCTTGAGAATTCACATTCATTTCTATAAGTAATGGTACGCAAATATTTAAAAGAAAATATTTACTTAATCGGCACTGGTATTTAGATGAAGTCTCACCTTCATCTAAATATCAGTCATCTATAATGTTTGCTCAACAGATCTGCTGCAGAATCCTCACCTAACAGTCTCTCACAGGAGGTAAATTTATTAAATGGGGAAAGTGTGATATTCACCTTAACACGCCCCTTGGATTCCAGGGCATAAGATACCCTCTTAGACAAGGCCCAAACCTAGCGTGGGAGACTGGGGCTCCAGCCCCTGTTTTCCTTTAAATTTATCTCTGAATTCCAGCTCAGTCTCTCTTCCCTGTCTGTAGAAAGCTTGATTTTCCCATTTCCAAATTCCGTGATGAGTTTTACTCCCTGACCAGCTGCATGAGGTGGAAAAGTCCCTGACCCTTTGGTATCTACAATTGGCCACAGATCTGCATGCTGGAGAAGCTAAGCTGAATCCAAGGGGAGGTGGTTCCTTTTCCAACGTGCCTTTTCTTGGAAGGATAAGGTTTAGTACTTCTGCTGAGAAGGGTGGGAGCATGAAAAAGGGGAAAATGATTTGCCAGTAGCTGTGAGTCCATTCTGCTTCAGGAGGAGGAGACTCATTGCTTAGAGAACAATATGAATAGGGGACTACAGAACAAGCTCCAAGCCTGGAAACATTTTGCCAGATCAGGGCTTCAGTTCATCAGGAAAAGTTTCTACCGAAAATATGAAGAAGCACCTTGAGAGCTGCTTCATTTTTGGATGCCAGCCTAGCTCTGATGTTCACCAGATCTTAGAAGCTTGGTGTTGACCAGGAATTTCTTCAGCTCTCAGCTCAAAAGCATGAGCTGAGATTTCTTTCAGGCTTTCTAACCCTAGCTTCCATTTTAACACTTAGCTGAAGCTTAGCCTGAAATAGGATGCAAAAATAACAGGGTTTGGTTAAGACATTTTCCTAGAACTTTGCAAAAAAGTCAGGTTTATATAGGGAGGGTCAGTTTTTGTGAAGCTCCTCTAGGTGCTTTGCAATTTAGATTGACATACTCCTCAGGTGCTCGTAGCCGTAAAAAATAATTTATTGACAGAAATGCAATGGTAGAAGTGTTGTAACCATGGTGGTCCAGGCATATAGTATTCTCAAACTATTCTTCATTCTCTTCAGACATGAAACACGGCCTGAAAGAGCGGTGGTTGTTTTTCTCCAGCAAGATAATACCTGTGCTTACAGACCTTGCCCTGGCCAGTTGACTTTCTCACCACAGTGTGAGAATGTCAGCAAGCACTGGCTGCCTCCAGCATTAAACAGCTGGATTTAGTGACCTTGAAGGTTGGACCTGTGCTCCCATGACCAACTTCATTACAGTTCCTGTATTTTAGTGATTTCCCAGTTCTTTCTGCTCTCTTTCCCTTTGCCTTAGCCATATAAACCTGTGAGCCTGGAGATCATGAGCACATTGCAAAGGTTTCCAGTGCTCAGACCTAATCGCTGCTGTCACAAACATCCAGGACAAGCCCCAGGTTATTGCTATCCAATACACTGATCAGAAGAGGATACCTCGAAGTATGATTTTGGTCAACCTACAAATTGACTGGGGATTTTTCTGTAGCCTCAGTGCTATGCATTCCTCTCTAAAAATGAATTGAAAAATTGCATTTGTAGTAGCCTGGGTTCAAGATGTGACAAGACAAATCAGTGGAAGAAAAGAACCTGGTTTGTGTTATTAGCTAAATCCCCTCTGCCTTGAGGAGGCCCTTGGCCACAGACCACTGGGAGGATATTCTAGACGAGTGTCATTAGGTACTTGCTTCAGTCTTACATTCCTCATTAGGTATCTGCTTGCTTTTGGACACTGTATAATACAGGACGCAGAGCTGGGCTGTCCACAGTGGTTGTTCCCGTGATTCTGCATAAAGGGAGAAAAAACAACCTTCAACATCAGTAGGGCAGAACTGTTCCTGCTAGGCAAAAAAAAGAAAAAAAAAAAAAAGAAAAAGGAATGGGATTATATCTTTTGTAAAGAGATTAAAATCTGCAAGGGCTTTAAGAACGTAGTTTGAACACTTGAGGAGATACTAAAAAAAGAAGAAGAATCAGCAAAAATAGAAAAATGCAGGCCCATGAAAGATTGCCATGATCATTGCTACTGAAAACTATTAGAATACGGTTTGTGCAGATACTGAATAACCCCATGCTGGTTGCTCTGAGCTATCTGAAGATTGAATTCTGTCAGATCAATATAAGAAATGTGCTTTCAATACAATGTCAACACTTACTGTAATAGGCAGCACAATGCTGCATCCACGTCTAACTCTGTATTGCCATTTCAGATTAGAGTTCAAATATGTTAGACATTTTATGGCGTGCCACAGGAGAGGGACATAGTCTCTGCAGCAACGAATATTTTCCCTCTTAGGCATAATGCAACCTAGTAACCCCCATTTGCATTTTATGTGCATTTAAGTTTAAAAACGCAAATTTTAAGGCCTTATTCTCTCTGTCTGACATCTAGGGGTTTTCAAAAACCAGAACCCGAACTCCTGTAACCCAGCAAAGCCAGAAGCAGGGCCAGCAAACTTGGTAAAAAGAGATTCCCTGCCTGCACGGTGAGTTTGTTCTGACAGAAATGGATGGCTCCTCTCTTCAAACTCAGAATGATAGAAATACTGCTGAAAAAAGGCAAAGATGAACCAAATTAATTTTAAGCCCTGACATTTACAAAGCTATTTTCAAGACAAAAAAAAAAATGAATAGGCTTCATGTGTTGAAAGACTTGCTGTCACCTGTGTCAAGTTTAAAAGTCCATGTCATATCTCTCTCAGGTGCTTTTCTTCTTAACAAAGATGCCCGATTCTAAGACCTAGCTCGATCTCACCACTCCACAGATACAGAAAAGCCCTTAAAAGACAGGTTCTTCTTACTCTGAAAAATAAAAACAGAATGTCAGCAGTTTTTATTATTATAGCTCTAGGGAACTAAATTGGAATTTTTTAAGGTAAAGGCATCAGACCATTAAAGCGTATCTGTTTATGGTTATAGAAAATGGAATAGAAGATCTTTAGCATATACTGTATTCATAGTGTCATCAAAATGTTCATTTCAGGTCTGGAAGGTTTATTAAGTTACCTTTATGGGTTGAAGGTGCAGGCACAGGTTTCAGAAACAAGGTCATTTCAGAAGCTAAACTGCCTTGTAAGGGAATGGAGATACTCCAAAACCAGTTTTTAACATGAGATTTAATTGCACATAATGTTTCTCTTGCCACATATCAGTGACTCAGAGAAATGTCTTTTTTCATGGATATAAATTCACACTCTACTCCCAAATATAGTTAGCACTTTTCAGCAAATCTCTGACTTATTCAATAGGGAGCTCATTTATCTTCCTATTCAAAAGAATGAAATAAGGGGATCTCATTTTTCCTTTTTTTTTTCTTTTGTTTGAGCCTTCATATTCTGCATTGGAGAGCAGGGAATTATTAGGTCAGGAAATGGAGTCAGAGCTGCAAATTAATCAATCATGCCTCATGTCCTGATATTGCAACACACAGACTGATGTCATTGGGAACTGATGAATGCCACATCTGCATGTAAAACTCACAGGCAATGTCGGGAACTCATTCCGCAGCTATTTTGTGGTTACCTTCAACTCTGATTGATACCATCTTCTCACTGTTTCCTTCTGTAGTCCCTGTGCTCTGTGAAGGAAGACAACTTATTCCTGACACTCCACTCTCACTAAGAGATGGGGATTCCAGCTTTTTCTCGCAGACTCCTTCAAAATGGGTCCAAGAGACAAAAAAAGTTAACATTTAAGATCTAAATTTTGCCCAAATTCAGCAGTGTTCGCTTGGACACTTTTGTTCTGACACATTTCTCCTTTGCTCAGGTTACCTAAGAGCCTGTCAGGGTCCACATACCACAGGAAGTGATTAATGCTCTGCTGCTTTGTCTGAATATTGAATGCTTGCTCATCCAATATGAGCAAATCAAGAACAAAGGACCACACGCATTAAACTGCTAGATATACTACTAGAGAAGAGTTCACTGCAAAAATTTACTGCATTCAGATAAGGCATGGGGAAAAAGCAAAAAACAAAATCAGTTGCATTAAAATAACATTCAATCTGAATTTATGCCAAAAATTAAAATTAAAGGAAAAAAACCTGGGAAAAAATCTAACTAATAATTTCTATTTTCCCTTAGCACAATGAAATTTTCTGTCCTTTGGGGTGAGAAAGGGCCAAATGTTGAAAAAAAACTTTCATCGTTTCATAAAAAAATACTATTTTCTTCCATTGATGAGTGCTACTAGTAGTAACCTGAGCACAGAGGTGCTGAGAACAGTTAGGCCATGATCTTCGCTCTTTTAGCCAGGTCATGCAGCCTTCCAGAAGACAGCTTGGTACCTTTGCACTCTGGGTAGGAGACATTCATCTATTCACCCAGCTGAACACGTACATTAAAATGGAAATTCAAAAACTGTACTAAAAGATGTAAAATGAAGCCTCATCTCACGGTGGATTCAGTTGTGTTCACTTGGTGAGGGTCTGAGTGCAAGTCAGTTCATGTCATCAGAAGCTACTTGTATATCCAGTCACTGGGGAGAGCCACAGCACATGACAAGTGCTTTCCATAGCACTGTAGGGAAATCAGGGTACAAAAGGCAGGCCATGAGCTCACAGGACAATTAACCCAGCAAGCAATGCATCCATTGCACGTATCCAATGGGCTCTTAGGGAAAATGGCAATCAGGACCGTGTTCAAAAGTATTAATGAGAGCAGCGCTGAGTCTCTAAAGTCCAAATATTTGCTACTCACCAGCATGATGTCTTTTGGAATCCAGAGTAGCTTTGGATATGATACCCATGTCTACAGCAAAATCAGTAAACATGCTTTGAAGGTCGGGGAGAGGGGAATCACTCCTGGGAACTGAGCACTGTGACACGTCTCTGGTTCCGATCTTACTGAATTTTATGAGAAATAACTAATTTTAATTACTGCCTTTCCAAACTAATTTCAAACATTTCTCCAAAATACACAGGCTGCTACAGAGACTCATGTGCATAATGAACATCTGTAGTAAAACTGCTTTATTATGGGTTGTTTGATGCTGTTTATTGCATACCCATTGGTTTTTGGAATGGCATTAGTGAGCAGCATTTTGAAGACGGATGCTAAATTTTGCTGTGGCAAATTAGTGTCAACCAAGAACATATTAGCAAATAAAAGAGTGCATCTGCTCCAAACAATGGGTTTTTCTTTGTATCATGATGATGATTGAAAGACTGTAATAAAGAAATGATACATATACTGTATCCCTCAAACTACATTAAAAAGCTGTTGCGAGTAATCAGTAATGCAGCAGGATCGACAACTGCGTTGCATGTAAGCAGCGTTTGGTGGCAGGACCCCAAGCGGTTTTCCTTGTGTTTATGAGGAGAACACCATGCTCAGTACTCAAATGCAGTTCAGTGGAAAGCGTTTGCCGTTTCCCCTGCCAATAATTTTTGTCTCAGCTATCTCCCATCTGTCCCTATTTCCTGGATATCTCTTTGTCTGAGTTTGTCCCCCTTTCCTTCTTTCTAGATTAATATCAATTCCAGGCCAGGGCATGTAAACTCCCTTGATGATCATTACAGTAAAACTTCAAGAAAAATCTTTCTGAGATATGGATAGCAACATATGGGGACAGTTTGCTTTATGTCTCATTTTTCATACTAATGTGGTTATTTTATAGGACTGCGTCTCATCTCCTGTCTGACTAATGCCTGAGCTGTGTCTCATTCAAATGAGAGGTTCCTTAGGTTCAGTAAAGCACAGAAGGTTTTCAGCTTTATTGTGCATCCGATGTTGTGGTGAATATTTGCTTGACATTGCCCAGTAGTGAACTAGCTCCTCTCTTCAGCCTCCCAGATTTTGCCATCTTGTAAGCAGTTCAGTTAAAACTGAAATGCCGTGATACATACGTGAACATCTTTTTCACTCAGACAGGAGGAAATCGTGGTTCAGGCCATTCATGTGGTTTAGGTTTTCCTACGGCTGGAATGACACTCCAATGCATGATGCTCACAGTCACTTGGCAGACTCCTTGTGGGTGTCAAAAATGTTCTTGGCTTGAACTGAGCGTCTGAGCAAGTACATTTCCTTGAGGGCAACACTAGACATAGCAAAAATGTCATCCAGTGCAACTACTTAGGAGAGATAAAGTTTTTTAATGGAGGCTTTACGATGAAATTTCTGTTTCTAATTACTGGAGTAGAGGGAATTGTGGGGGATAAGGACGGAGGGAGAGAAGACTTCCATTAGGAATTTGGAAAAGAAAGGGTTCTTTTTTCTTTCAAAGTCTCACTTTAAATGGCTGCATTTTCAAATGCAAGTTCATTTTTAAGGAAAAAAAACAACAAAACTCAAAAAGATTAGTTAGAAAATCAGGTGAAACCATCCATGTGAAATTCTTGAAACCATTCATGTGAAATGTTTCAATGAGTCACATCCGTGTTTGGGGACACTATTTCAGGTTAAGCACATTTGCAAGATTTCCAATTTGTCTTGCCTTGAGTTTGGATATTTTTTTTTAATCTTAAATGTTATCGGAAGGGGAGACTGGGTTTGTGCCCAAATATATTCCTGAGAAACAGTTCATGCCCATAAAAAGTGCAGTAAGGTATATCCAGGAAAACCAAGTGCTGGAATGAACTCCCTGATGAGTGTTAGGGGGATTACAAGTGTAATTAATGAATGTCAGAACTTCTTATATTAGTTAATGTATTGTGAAGCCCTTCCTCTTGCAAAGTTTGCAATACTACCCCAGCAGCTCACATGTTCAGGGATTACAGTTAGGAATTTCTGCATCTTGATTGCTAGCTCTGATCACAAAGATGAAGTCTCCTCAGCTGCAGAAAGCTGGTGGCTGGCTGGTTCAGCATGAGCACCCACCACCACAAAAGCTGCCCTCCCATGGTTGTATCTTGCCACCTCTGAGTCACAGAATCATAGAATCACAGAATTGTAGGGGTTGGAAGGGACCTCTGGAGATCATCTAGTCCAAACACCCTGCCAAAGTAGGTCCACCCAGAGCAAGTTGCACACAAACGTGTCCAGGCAGGTTTTGAACGTCTCCAGAGAAGAAGACTCCACCACCTCTCTGGGCAGCCTTTTCCAGTACTCTGTCACCCTCAAAGTAAAGTTTTTCCTCATGTTCAGGTGGAACTTCCCATGTTCCAGCTTGCGTCCGTTGCCCCTTGTCTTGTCACCGGCCACCACTGAGAAGAGCCTGACCCCATCCTCTTGTCACCATGACATGACTGGCTGAGCTAGGGTTTCCCTGGCAAGTGCAGAGCAGTGATCAGGCACTGACATACCCCAAGATTCAGGCTCTGGTCCATGATGAGACTTCAGTGCTCTTAACAAAACTTCAGTAGAATTTAGCTGCCAAAAAAGACAGTACTCAAAATTTCTGCCTAGCCCCTGCCCCACACAGGGACTTACTCACCTTTAACTTCTGTGGTGCCTGCTCCAAAGACTTCTTCTGAGGGAAATACATGCACGTCACTGGAACAAAGACCAAGTCCAACCTCCCAACTGCATGCCCTAATCTTAGTTTGTTCCCTCTGGTTTCCTCACTTACTCCTTAACTGCATGCTGTGGACTAAGTCACCACCAGCAGAATGCAGGACAAAGCTGCTCCTCTTCCTCCTCTCTCTCACAGCTCTATTAGTAAGAAGAAAGGCTTGATTATTGTCACAGCTACTTACAGTGTGGTGTTTTGGGCACCTCATCAAGACAGGAGAAGTGGATTTGAATCCCATATTCAAAAAATGCCTGAAAAATACAAAGATCCCATATGGCTGAAGAAGAAAAAAACATGTGTGTCTTGCTTTCTGGCAACTCCTGTAGCAGCAGGCTTTAACATAAGGAGTTAAACATCACCTCTGCTTTCTCTGGCACTGCTTTAAAAGAAGAGCCAGCCATTCACCAAAAACAACCAACTTGACACCGAAATGAGGAAAGGCCTGGGTTATACATCCCAGGGTTACATTGATATTGAATTCTTGCCTAGCTGTAGACATCCAAATCCTGGAGAAACATTGGATTTCAGACATTTTCTACTGGTTAGTAAAGACACCTGGAACCTCATAATAGGTAAGGAGAAGGTGAGTAGGGAAAAAACCAATAACCAAATGAAATTACCACACAGACAAGC
This sequence comes from Numenius arquata, assembly GCF_964106895.1. Classification (NCBI taxonomy): domain Eukaryota; kingdom Metazoa; phylum Chordata; class Aves; order Charadriiformes; family Scolopacidae; genus Numenius; species Numenius arquata. The sequence goes on from NC_133581.1 coordinate 5,302,784, forward strand.
ACAGTACAGACAGATGGAAGTCCTTTGTCACCCATGGAATAGACCATGACATTCATTGATACAGGCTGCTGTAGCTGACAAAAGTTTGTATGGATCTAAAATGCAGGAAGACAAGTTCATAGAATTAAATCAATTAGTATGTACTGAGCAAAGAGAAATAATCTCTGATCCCAATGGTAGTGCTGCACCGGGAACAAGCCACTTGCTTCATTCTTACATACTTTTCTAAGCATCTGCTACAGTTCACTGATAGAGACAGTTTAGACTAGGCAGGCCTTTGACTTACCCAGATTTCCTTTGATTTCCCAGATTGCCTGCTCCTCTGGATCATAACTTAAAATGCCTCTTACTTGACTTTAGAAGTCTTTTCCCACAGACTTTGCCTTTCCTGAGTACTGTTGTCTGTGCGGAACTAGAACATCAACTATTGGACTCAGGATGATGAAAATTTGGGGTGTTATAATGTAGACTTCCCTGGTTGAGTGAGATAAAATTAGACCATTGAGTTTTAGTCTTTCTCTTGAATCCAAATTAAATGATAAAATAACTCATTCAAGACCTGCTAGTGATTTTTATGGTAAAAATCAATGTCACTCCTGAATGGCACTACTCCTTAATATCTATGTTTTACATAGTCAGCTATAAATTACAATAGAAATAATTCCCTTTTCTTATGCTTCATATTTCTCCAATTTTAAAAACAAAAGCTTCTTAGAGTCTTTATGTTCCTATATGTGTGAACCTGGCATTATGTACAATACAAACACAAATAATACAAATGCTAACTAGAACACTGAAACAGCCACCCAGCCGCCAGTTCTTCATGGTGTGCCAAGTGGTCCCTGACATGGGATAAGCGGTGCAGCAGACAGCTATTAATAAAGACCTCATTTTCAGATCTTCTCCTGTGAAGCTTCTAGCTCATATTTTCTTATTCCTCTCATTCTTTTTAACCCAGGGAGAGATTGGGAGCCAAGATATCATATTTTCATTAGCTGAGTGAAACTGCTGCGTAGCTAGTGAAGGGTTAAAGAAAAACAAACAGCCCCTCAAGATGTTCCTGAAAAAAATGTGCAGATAAGCACATGGGAAGCTCAGACAGCCGGCCTTCTGTTAAGTATGTGACAGAAATTTCCCATCTCGAGGTAAGGAAGATAGAGGCACTGTTAAATTATGTTTCCCGTGAGTGTTGCTAAGGCATACTTACACATATTATATGAGGTAGAAAATTAGTACTTTGAATTGTTATGGTTACATTTGCAGTAAAGTGTAAGCGTTTGCAGTTTTTCAGAAGTTTGCCTATGGTTTGTCATGCAGTTCACCCACTGAGAAGAAAATTTACTTGCTGTAAAATAGCGAAACAGATCGACGGCTACAAGGGAACGATTGCAAACTCTACCCAGAGTCCTGTTTCTGGAAGAGATGATTATTCTAGAGATGAAAAGACTTAAATGACAGCTCCAGGCTTCACATTTATCCACTATTTACCTTTGGAAAGATTTAGGCCTGATCCTCATGGCACACTCGGCAACGATAATGGAGGACTCGCGCACATTGATATCAGTCTCTGCCCCTCAGGGGTGTGAATCTGCTTGTGAAACAAGGGTCAATGTTATCACACACCTGGGATAAGGTTGGGGTTTCTTCAATAATGACAAATGTCGCTTGACAGACGTGGTACACAAGTCTCAAAATTTTTTAGATATAAATGTATATATCTAGATATGTATATACCTAAGTATTTTATTTATATGTGTGCATCCATATTTATATATGTGCATGCATATGTATGTATAAATGCATATGTATATATAATGTATATAGGCTATATACTTAAATTAGGTAGCCCCACTGCTGTAAGAAGTGTGAAGAAGGTTGAGCTCTGACAGCCCTGGGCAGTGGTGCTATGAATTGCTCCCCTTTCTCCCTCTTCAACATAGACAACAAAGTAAGGCACCTGCTGTAGACAGGCTGAGCACAGCCCGACAGCAATTGCAAGGAATTTTGAATTGGATAATCAACGCTCATGCATGCAATAAATTACGTGCTTTTTTCTGTATCTCCACAGCACACATGTCAGGAAGAAAAAAAAAAAAAAAAGAAAAAAAAAAAGAAATCAAATCAAAATCTCTGACTGAGGGAATGTGTTTCCTAACTTAGTCCGCATGTCAGAGCCTGGTATCCCCATCCTCATCCCGACACTCGTGTGACCAGAGGACTAATTCAGGGCAACTAATTTTCTCCTAGTCTTGACACTTCTCTAGCATTGAAGAAGCCACAGCACCGCAAACTCCTTTCAATCCTTACTCTCTTTCATAGGTCTCCTCTTTCCTGCCAAGGAAGGAAACAGGCATAGAAGCTGTCTGATATCTGTGCACCAACCGTACCGCTCAGCTCCTTACCCGAGTGCTGACCAGCCATGAACTCTGTTCTCATCACACCACAAACTAAGACAAAGCCCAGAATGGTGAATTAAAGTGTCTAAGGCCACACTGAAGTCTGGGTCGCAGCAGGGAACCAAATGTATGTGACCCTAAAGACCACTGACCCATTCTTCCCCTACTTGCAGTCCTGAGCAAAAGCACTTAAATGCCATGGAGTGCCAGCTAACGTGCACTTCATGTGCATATGTGCGTGAGAATAAATTGCCATCAAACTCCCACATAATTTTCAGTGCCACCACTAAGTGGATGAAGTTTTGTCACTCCATACAGCAGTATAAAAGCTATTCAATGGCAAAAAAGACAAAGCAAGAGCTTTTAGCATCAAATTCTGAAGTCAGTCAGACTGAAAACAGAAATCCCAACCCTCAGCTCATTCAATCAGTGTAACTTTGTTGTCTTTACCAGCTGTGTTTTTAGCCCTGATGAAGATGCTGACCATTCATTCCAACTAAGCATACAGTAAATGATTCTTCCCTTCCTGTCTCAATATCCTCTGCAAAGTTATATGCAATTGCTTCAAAGGGAAATTTCTTTGCAGTGTCCTTGTCACAGGAACTGGTTTCTTAAAAGCTGCAAGTGCTTTTGTATGGAACATCTCCATCTAGATCTAGCAGTTATTTGGTCTTTGAAGATGCTCTGCACATCCAGTGGTGGTTCAAGGTGAGTAACATGGACTAAACATACAGAGAAAAATCACAAGAAGCAACATTTAATTTCTCTCAGTGACTCATTTGTCAAGGGTCTTTGATTTTTATTTTGTAGGTGTAGGGCAAAGATGGAAATGCTGAATTTGTCTGATTTCTGTTAAACACTGAGCATTCTTACTGAGTATCATAAGAACCCATGTCTCCCCCACCAAATACTGAAAAAACTCAGAGCAGGATGCTCTATGGGGTAAAGTCATTTACAAGAAGAGCAAGGTGAGAAGTCAGTACCTTATTTCCATATTAAAAAGAGAAGTCTGGAAATGCATGGGGAAAATGTACTAAGGAGATAAGAATTCCTGGGGAGGGGAGAGGCAGCTTAAGGAAAAGAGGAGGGGTATTGACTTCCACTGTTACTAACTATTCAGCAGAAAATGGCCCAAGATTGAACATGTCCTTTTATGGCAGTTGTAAGAGAGCAAATCCATCACAGGGAAAAGGAACAGAGATGAGGGCAAACTGATTTAGTGTGAAGCAGTTTTGCCTTCCTGGGTTGCTTCTTTCCGAGCAAGCTACTTGTTCACCTCTAAACCCATCACCTACCACCACAAATGGTCACCTCATTAGGGCCTGTACAATAAACACTCATGCTTAAATTTAATCAGAACTTTTAAAAATGACAAGGGCAGTTGGTTGGATTGCTGCCCACAGCACGCTGAGGCTGCACCATTAGTTAAACACAAAGGTCACCATTTTCTCTTTGTTGTCTGCTAATATGATTTTGAATATTACTGCTTTCCAGCTATTACTATTTACACTGGGTGATTGGCTAGACTCATTAAAGTGAATGAATGCCAGGAGATGACATCATTTACATTTAATTGTCTTGTTTATCAGCAAAGCCTATATAGTTATTTTAATAAAGGGCAAGGGAAGATAAAGGCTACATTTGCATTCTCTAAGGAGCCTTTGACAAGGGTTTAGGATGGTGTTGACATTTATTGTTTGCAAATGAGGTAATCAAATAACGTTTTGTTTTGCAATTGTTGCTCTTTTTTTCCCCCCCCAATAAGTTATAGTTTTTCATTACTGTTATTGTTCCTGGATGCTAATGAACATATACTCAGTTTCAACTTTCTAGCAGACTCTTTCAAGGATTCAGAACAATTGACACGTGTTCAGCTTGCTCAGATTCCTCTTGCTCGCAGCGTAAGATGAAGCACTAATGCACCAACTTTACTGTAACTAGAACAAGAGTTTAAACGTAGGCATAAGCTGTGGGCTTTTGTGAATTAGGACATTCCAGCTTCAGAAATCAGATGATCAATATTTTCGCAGGGGGGGAGGTTCTCTCTTTTCTTTTAAGATTTCCAGACAATACAAATTAAGCATGCAACACATTGCTAATTTTACACCTTTTTTTTTTTTTTTTATCCCATATGTGATTAAATGGTTTGATGGGCTCATATGTGCAGATGCCATAATCCTTCCTCATGTGACCTCACAGCAGAACTATGTCAGCTCTCAGCTGCCAAATCTCCCGCTCCGAAGCTTCCCCATTATGTATCAGTTGCAGTTCATCTTTTTTCCCTATTTTCTGCCCTCATACTCCCTTGAGGGTGCAGCTGTGCTAACTGCTTTTTGCATTTACGCATGCAGCTCAAAGTGTTAACTTTATCCAGGATAAAGCCAAGCATGCCATTGCCATCTATGGAGCCTACTCCTTATTTGACTATTGATTCTGTCTTCAAGAAGTTGTTTTGTCATCAAAGACATGTCAGCATATTTCCCTTTCCACACTGAGGAGCAAAGTGCCTCTGGCCTTCTCCAGAGTAGGCTTGTGGAGTGTTTTGCTTTTTGGTTCACTGTGTGTCTCTGTCGTGTATCCACTTGGATGCTGCTGTTTGGTGAGGGGACTTGGTATCAAATGGACATGAGAGAAAGAAGAAAATGAAGGCATATACATTTCTGAATTAGTCAGACAATGGCACGTAAGACAGACTCTGGGTTTATGTGACACCTACGCTCAAGACAGTGATGAAGGATGGAGACTGCCTATTTAACCCTAACCTTTCAGGATTGACACAAGGAGTGGGGAGATGGGTGTTGAAACTCAGCTGGGGAGAGGTCCCTGTGAGGTGCATGCAACCCCTCCTTCTCACCATCAACTGTGTAATGAACTGGAGTCGAGAAGCCAGTTTGAACTGCTCAGGGCTGTCTTGGACTTAGATGCACTAAAGAGATATCTCCGTCCGTCTTAAGCTTCCACAGAGAGTGTTTTGGATAAAACCAGTAAATCCTTTGTACCCTTTCTAAACTTTTAAAGGATTTTCTTTTAACTTCTGATATAAAGGAGGAACAGTTTTCTTTCACCTTTAAAAAAAAAAAAAAAAAGGTTAAAAGAATCTGTGTGCTTGGGAGTGAAAATATAAGCCTTATCCATTCTATGAAAGGGACCGGTCCATGATTGTTTTTTGCTCTTCAGTCTACAGATTTCACCTGTTTTGCTGAGAAGCCAAATGCAGCAATAGATGTATAGCTGCTGGTTAGGTCCATGTCTGTAGGCAAGAATGTACTGGTTAGAAGCACTGCTCATGTCAGGAGTATAGGTCACATTTTCTATTCAATTGTCAATAAGCACTTTGGACTTGATTCTCTGCTCCAGTTTTACACCGAGGTAGGTTCGGTGGAATTACGCCGACTTAAAGTCCATGTGACACAGTAAAAACCAACTCTTGCATTTGCAACAGGACCTAAATTCAATTACAGGTATATATCTGTATAAACTTTTCTTTCCTGTTAAAGAACAAACAAAAGCCCCCTAACAAAAAGTACTGTGTTGTTTGTAACTGGTGAGTAAAACCAATTGCCAGAGTACCAAAGAGCTACTCCCAGTGGGCTCCTATATTTGGGATGATCTTAAAATAACCGATCATTTCTTAGCTGTTATTATGAAACAGTAGCAAGAAAAATAAGCAGAGTACTGCTTCACTTTTGTCTAATTACTCTGGCAGACGAAGGTGTGAAATGATTAGGCAGTAACATATGGGCTTGTGCTTGGAGAAGTTCCCAGTGAGAATTCTTTTTATTCCAGGCATATTTTATCATTTAATTTAAGGGCATTAATCCATGGGTGAGCCTCTGCCTGCCACTCTCTCACTTGCTTTCTCGTCCTTATCAAATGTATTCCTAATCTTAACCATGCTTTCTTCTGCTTACTTGCAAACAGTGTAAATAACCCCCTGGCCTGATGCTGATGACACTGGTGGGTGGAGAGCCGCGTTGCGATGTGGAGCCTGATCTTCACACGACAGCCATAAAACTGAGAATTTACTGTTTGGGTACAATAAGGAGGCTTAACAATGCTGATCATATCTATCAGTCCCATAATGAGAAGAAGGTGTCCTTTTCCTCCTCTCAGAAACACATTTTTCAGTGCTGTGAACAGAGCTGTATCACTACTGTTTTTACTCGAACACTGAAGCAGCATTTCAACTTGCTAAATATAGGCAGTGTAGGAAGGCACACCAAGGCAAACACCATTTTTCCACATCTACTTTAGTCACAATATTCCCCAGTTAGCTATATTTAGCTGATATCTGAGGTGCTTAAAATATTTGCATTAAAACAAGCCAGTGGGTATTCTCTTCATCCAGCTACTCAAGATCACAAACAAGAATTGCATCATTTGGTGTAATAATGTACAACTTTGCATGTGTTCATTCATTTAATCCCCTAGTACTCTGCTTTCTGAAGCTCTGTAGCCAGCAGATAACAATGTGCAAAGACACAGGGTTTCAGTTTTCAAACATGGGAAACTTAATCCCTAATCTGGACCCTCCAAATTGCCACTTAGACACATAAATGTCAATTTTATGCACCTAAGTGCCAATTTGAGTGTCCAAATGCATGACTTGGACATCACATTAAGTCACCCATTGGGTTATATCGCTTGTTTTATCTATCTGAGTGCACATTATGTGCTGTAAGCAATTATGCTCTGTTCCATACAAGTAAATCAATTCATTCAAGTAGCTTTCCAGAAGAAAGTGATTTCAGCACAGCAGAAAATATTAAAAACAAGTAGCTGGTGATGTGTCAGTGTCACACTCACCTAGGTGCCCCCTCTGTTCCCCCATCAGCACCAAGTAAATTGCAGGTGCCTGAGAGGCTCCATTTACCGTCATTTCTAAAAAGAATCTTAATCTGAGTGCAGCCATTTGGGAATCTTGTTCCTGCTGCTGCATTGCAGTCTACCTGCTGTGATGCCTGAGCTCAGAGGATTATTTGGGGTGCTCACCAGCAGGCAAGGTGGGAGCCGAGCTGTGCCTCAGGCAGCCGGGAAGACCAGGCTGTCGGGGAATCCAGGCGTTGCTCTCTCCACACATTCCAGGGCACTAATGGACATCTTAAAATAGGATTTGGGGTGTCGTTGTGTCCGCCACCGCCCTTCAAAACAGTGTTTAAGTGGCCTTGAGAAAATGAGACTAAATAATACCCACCATGTTATTCCCTGAGACGCCTTAAAATGCTGTAGGCAGAGAGGCGCAGGCAGAGGCCACTTTAACCCTAGCCTTTTCTGAGCAACAATGTCTAATATCTCTTTCACATCACTGCAGAGATTGCAAAATGAGGTGTAATTTGCAGCTTTAAGAGGGTGAGGAGAAAAGCAGCCAAAAGCTGGCAGCACTTTCTCTTCCCAGGCAAGAACTCTACAGTGTGTTACCTGTTTATTTTCTTCACTCCGCCTGACCGAAATGACCGTTTCAAAATTTCAAAGGAAAGAAAAGAAGCACCTCGAAATTACTCCTGAAACAAGCCCATACTGTTTGTTTGGGGATTTACTTGAGTTTTAATAGGCATTTTCTTTGTTTCAGTTGCTTTCTGCAGACATGCCACTGTTAAAACCCTGGTCGCACGGGCACCCTCACAAAGAGAGTCGACAAGGCAAATGAGAAATATTACCTGGTAGATGCAAGGCTGCTTTCAGTGCCAGGGAAATTTCTTTCCATGCTGCAAACCCTCACAGCTTTGCAAGGAAACTGCCTCAGCTCCTGCAGCTATGGGCCACAAATGTCCTTGGCGTGGGCAATACCTGACGTCTTCTTCATGGGCAGGGAGGGTTTGGGAAGACTTGAAAGTGGGAGATCCCAGCCCTCTGTTAAAGCCTCCTGAGCTCCTGCAGATGCTTTGAAGCCCAAGCCACCTGTGTGCTCAGTTCTTGGAGTTCACCGTGTTTACACGTAGGTTGCTCCTCCTCTCATGAAGTAAACCTAAGCCAAAATTCACCCTATAGCATTGTGACTGTGGGTCTGGTCCTGGAAAAGAACTAGGTACACCATAAAGTTACTCCTGTCCCAAGTGGAGTGAGGAAATGAGCCAGACAAGAGGCTGAATGGACTCCCTGGCAGAGAAGCCAGCAGAGAGGCAAGAAGCTTGTGCCCACAGCCATGAGAGAACTGCAGCCCACCAAATGTAGTAATGATCTCAGTATATTCTTGGTGAGGGGAACAATGACAATCAGTATCTCTTCATAATATAGTTCCCAGAATCCTCCAGCAAAATCCAGACAAAGACAAGCCCATACATAGCAAAATTACAGCTGCACGTGCATGTGTGGTTACATGCTATATGCAAGTATAAGGGGATATTATATATATATGTATATTATATAAGGGAATATAAGGGAATCCAATTTCATGGAAATGTTAGTCACCCAGTAACTCTTTATATCACCTAATTTTCATTTCCTCTCATACAAAACAAAAAGTGAGCTACCATTCCCAAACCCTGCTTTACTTGCTCATTATTTTGATTCAGGGCCTTTGCTCATTAAAGTTATTTTCCTTGCATGTGCTCCTCCAATTCACATATGGAACCAATACAATACAAATTAAGTGACCCATCAGAACAAAAAGTTCAAACTCTTGTTATCAGACATTTATGGCAACCAATTTTTAGGTCAATACTCCGTGAAAGAATACTTGCAAAACACTATGCTAAAATGTTACAGATATTTTTAATTTTCTTATGGAAATGCCTTCTAAATATAGAGAAAGTATATTTATCTACAAGCCTATTCTCTACCAAACATTCACATTAACTTGGAATATAAAACTGGAGAAACTTTCTTCACTGCAAGTAAAAACGAGTTTCATTTGCACTGAAATTACAATGGCAAAACACACTGTACCTTGAGTTCCTCCTGCTGTCTTATCACAGGAAGCATTAGAGAGGTAGAGCCCAGTTTCTAGAATAACCTTACTGAGGTATTCTCCATAGCATGAAAAAAATATCAGAAGTCTGCCACTTTTGGGATGAGGAAAGGGATTCTCCTCCTCTTCCTGCAGCTAATTCGTATTCAGATAGAGATAACCAGGTGGGGCGGGTTAGCAAAGGAAGTTGGAAAAAAAACATGCATCTTTTGTCAGCCAGGCAAAGTGTTGGCTTTCTGCAAAGGGTAAATCATTTTCTTTTTCTTCAAATTTGTTTCATTCTCGGGGGGAGAGTGCGGTAAGAAAGCATGCTTCTTCCTATGCAGTAGTTCAAGGCTTAGTGCAATCCATGGAAGTTGTCCACTTCTGTCTGTTTGTCAAAATAAGGTTTAGAATAGAGACCAGTCTCAGGAGCAAATGGCCATAATCACTCAGAGACACTTTTCCACCAAATTTTATTATTCTCAGGTTAACACTGAACACTTACAAATAGAGGCCTGAATATGTGCGAATTTAACTTAGTGGTTTGATCTTAGTTAACAAGGTTCACACTGGCACTTCGTGGAGCAATTTTAGAATGTGAGATTGTCTGACATTTACTTAAGCATCACAGAGAATTCTGTAGTTGCTGCTATTTCTGCAAGGCTTGACTGGGGAAACGATGAACACCAATAGGAAGCTATAATACAAAGCTGATATTATGTTTTCCAATAGTCTTCCAATAGAGCTAAACAGGCAGACAGTTTTTAGAAGTAAATCTGTAGAAAAGTATGAAATTATACACGGAACACATGTGCAGAGGCTTTCAAACATACAAATGAATGTCGGTCCATGTCTCAGGGGCTAGAACCACTTTTCCCTTTGGAAAAACCAGACTACTCATTAACTTGTTCAAGGCCAAAAATTAGTCATTGGGCAAATTAAATTAAACTCACTTGAAATGGAATTAAAATGATGAAAAACTGCTGAATATAGTTTTTGTAACAATTAGAGTTGCTCTACGAAAATTAATGAAAAGCTCCATCTTAATCAAGTCATAGTCCTGTCAGCATCCCTCTTTGTCGTTCTCTATTGTCATTTAAATAGCTAATCTTCCTCTTTTCCTTGCCACAGTTTCTACCCTTCATATCAGCTGGCATTGGTTTGTCTCCAAGTTCCATGGTAGTTAATTAAATGGTTAGGAAAACCAGCTGATTTAGACTTCCTATGGCTGAAGGAAAGCAGATACACTCGTCAGGAACAGAAAACGTATAAATGAGTTGACATGATATTTTTATAAAACTATGGAAGGCAGACATCAAAACAGTCTCTTAGGTCAACTAGTTCATTTCTCCACTAGGGAAGAATCATTTCAAACAGGAATAGTTTTCATGGTTTTAGCTAATCTAGTTTTAAGAATCCCAAGTAATGAGGCTTTCATAATGTTGCCAATTTATTCTGATTACTCCTTTCATAAACCCTATCCACAAACTCTTCTCTTTCTTGCTACTTTTTCTTTTTTGCTATTTTTGGAAATAATATAAATAATAATCATTATTCCAGATACCAAGAAACAAGCTGTGTATAAACATTGTGCTGGGTGAAAACACGCTTTCAAATGTTAACATAGAAGAGTTTTGAGACATTCATCAACATATGTCACACCTCATAGATTTTTTAGCTTTGCCCTCAATGAATGCCATTAACGTATTCAGAGGTGGCTTTATCAAGAGAGAAGAACCAATTGCAAGAATGATCCAATTAACTTGAATCTCTCAGGCTTCTGTAGGAAACTAATCTGTACTGACCTGTTACAGAGATGTATGGATAAAAGTAAAGCTATGCCCATGCTGACAACATATTGTCCAAGTTATATTTATCCCTAAGCAAGTAAATTGGTATTCTCTTTTCAGATACTAGAGTAAAGGAAGGATGGTGGGAGAGACTGAGTCTTCCCAGTAACAGAAATAGATGCTCTTTAATCTTGTTTCCAAAATTTCAACAAGAAAAATGTTTTAACTCTTAGTTGAAATTTAATTAAAAATTGTAAGATGCCAAAATACACTTGCAAAAATATGCATAATGCAGCACTTTTAGAAGATGTTTTGAGGCTTTGCTGGCAGGATAGTAGAGAAAAGCATGAGGCAGGATTCCTAGCAAGGGGTCAGTCTCTCAACCAGGACAGGGACCACCTGAAAAGGACTCCTTAGTCCCACCAGAAAGTGAATCAGATGGGCAGCCTTTGCTCCTCCTATAACAAAGACAGCAGGAAATAAAAAGAGACACAGGGATTGGAGGTGAGATAACTGCACACTGAATAGAGACAACCTATGTCTCTACACCTACCCAGGCTGCTCTTTGAAGCGCAGCAATAACTGCTGGAGGGTTCAACAACCATTTACAGAAACACTGCCTTTTAATTTTTTTCTATAAGCAACACCAGTTTTGCTCTTAAAGCATGTGAACAGTTAGCTGCTATAAATCAGGAGGACTCACAGGAATGAATGGACAGCTAGACAGTTCTTTTCCACAGAAATACTATGAGAACCCTCAGAAAGATACCCAGATGTTGTTACACTGGCAATCACAACACAGTAATGCAGTAAAACCCACCGCCAGCCTACATCATCCTCACCAGGTAGTATCTGTACTGCACCCCTTTCTCTTATTTGTCACCTGCTTTTTTATTTAAACTTGGAGACCAATCCCATGGAATTATTTTGCTTGTTTTCAGTGTGGATTCCAAGAAATGCTTCTCAAAGAGCTTAAGGAGTTTGGGTCAGCCACTTTCTTAATTATTTCCATTTTCACTGTGATATCTCTGCTGTTTTTCCCTATTTTCTTTCAATTTTTCCTTTAAGCTGTTGCTTCTGCTTTTTATTTGCTTTCTGGCCAAAAACTTTTTTCCCTTTTTATGAGCTATCTCATTGAGCACTTGGTCAGAAAAAGTTAAAACACAACTAGTTTTCAATCACAGAGGCACCATAATCCCAAGAACAGACGTGTTGTATTATTGTTTGTCTTAAATGTGACTCTGAATTGGAAAAATTTCACGTGAGTTTATGTGTTTTGTTCCAATGTATCCTTGTGATTTTACCCCTAGAAGTCTTTTATGTATCAAATTGATTTGTTATGCTTCAGAGATATGATTACAAATCCCTGAAAACTAACCAGTGAATATCAGTAATTTGAATCTATGAAGCACATCAGTCAATACATTCACTCTAAAACCCCTGTGACATGCTCATAACAATGCTTCATTTTTATCAGCTTCCTTCCAGATCAATATTTATAGTATCATTCAAACATTTATTATTGTAGAACAGCAATGCTCAGGATCCAAAAAAAAAAGGAAACAGAAAGCATTAAAAGCAGAGCGTGCTTTTAACCGCCTGCAGATCCCAGTGAGTTTTCACTCATTTGCTTTGCTTAGAGTTCAAACTGGAAGACTGTGGTCCTTTCAACACAAGCCAACAGAAGAGCTTCCTAAATCAAGGTAGCAAACTCTTTCCTGATAATTTCAATCATCCTGCCCAGGCTGGGATCTTCCGTGGTGCTGGTGGGCTGCTGCTGTGCTTCCGTGGCTGCACAACCACCCAGCTCTTCCCCACCACGTCTGTATCCCGTGTGCCTCTGCCATGGTACACTCCCAGTGCTGAAGCTGGACACCCCTTCCCTTCTCCCCCCAGTTATTCCCTCCTTCCCTGCATTATCCTGCATTTTAGGACCTCAAAGCCATTTTTAACCATTAAACTACTCATCCTAATGACAGTCCTTCTGAGTAGTACAAAAATGAGGGCATTAGGGAGCACACCACACTATGGGACGTGCTTCAATCCTTCCCCATCTCTCCTTACAGCCACTGCTGCACACTGTTGCAACACCACAACCTCACCACTCCTGCTCCCTGCCCACTGCAGTATAACTGGGGAAGCTGCACCTTTGTGAGCGCTGCTCTAAATTCACATCCAGAGACTGCGTTTCTTTCACACCTTCTGTATGTGGAACTCCTGGCCTGGGAAATTTCCATAGGAAAGATTAAACATTGGCAAAGTTGTGAGTCTCGGAAAACAGGATCTAACAAGAGGAAGTGCCAGGCAACCTTAATAGGCTCTGCTACCAGCCTCGCCTATAACATATCTCTCTGTTTACTGAGTAAGTAACATATAATTATGATGAGTGATTCAGTCTGCTAACTAGCCAGAGCTGTCAGAACTTGGCTGTCTGCACAGTTGATGGAAAGAGGATCATAATAATTTCTAAATGTGACTGATAATGTGGTTTACATTTTTCACATCGTTAGCTCATGCACGTTGGGGTCTCTGGCTGGTAGGGAATAGATAAAGTTTCTATTAAAGTTCTTAACAGTTGGTTTGCTTTGGACGAGTGGTATTAGCAGCATCCTGGCATTCTTTACACGTCTGGCACTTTTCTGTTTTTATTCCTGGACAGTAGACCAACAAAATATATTCTGGCATGTGGTCTTTACCTTTTCCTGAGCCAAGTTAACCCATCAAAGTATGTCTAAATAGAGACACTTGCAATATTCATAGCTGTTACCGCTAAAGAACCAAAGTAGATGCCAATATTTAGAGAGTTTACAGATACAGAGGCGTGGAAAGAATCCTTTTCATTTGACTTCTGATGTGCACACAACTGCAAACAAACATCTCCAAGCTCTTCAATTTCTCATGGAGTCCACAGACACCATTTTAATAGCCTTCCATGGGGAAAGATTAAGTGCTGCAACAGAATTCCACTGGTTTAAGGCAGCTTCCTGGTCTTCAGGGGAGTGAGAAGAGTTTCACAGCTGCTGTAGCTTATGGTATACTCTTCTCTCCTAACAGAGAAGAGGGACTATACTTAGTTCAGGAAGTTCATTGCTTCTTCTAGCAATCTGAAGATGGCAGGGGTTTGGAGAAGAGGCGCCATTCAGCTTCTGCCATATGTGTTCTTCCCTTGCTCTGTTCAAGGTATAGTTTGAAGAGACTGCTCTTTCAAGACTGGTCTTTTCCTATGGAAAAACTTGGAAGCAGACCCAGTTCTTGGCTTAGAATAATTTCCATGGCAAACAGTTTCTTGATTTGTGGCATTAAATATGATATTCCCAAAGGAGGACTCCTGGAAAGTGATGTATTATTTTTATACACAGACCTTGCAGAGCACAGAAAGACAAGTGCACCAGACTGAAAGGGTCCTCAGGGACACAATCACCACCTATGCCACATCATGTGCTCCCTTCCAAAGCCATGCCAAGCTCAACCTTAGCTTTTGTCTCTCCTCTGTCTATAATAATGAAATTGTTTCAGAACCTGTTTACTGAGTTGCTCAGATGCTGTCTTCTGATCCCAAAATAAGCGTGTTCCCATATGGGTTATACCAAAAAGGTCCTTCACCTTAAAAAGATATTTTCCCTCCTCTGAGCTGAGCCCATAAATGCATCCATATAGCAGTCATCACCATTCTTAATGTCACTAAGCTAAACAATCCAAGTTTCCAAGTAAGTCTCCTCTTATAAAGCAGCTCCTGCTTTTCCTAGTCCTGCTGTTTGCCCATTTCTGTGCCTATTGCAGTCAGAAATGCTGTCTCCTTATGGTGACCATACTACGTCCTCAGGAGAGGTACAGGAGCTTTGCACAGCTTTGCTTATTCTTCCCTCTTGCTGTTAGAAAGTATCTTGAGAGTGGATTTAACCACCCTACTGTCACATTATGGTAATATTCTGCAGCCTTTTCTTCTCCCCACAGTCATTTCCAAATTTTGAACTCCTAATGTGTAGCAGAATTATTATTCCCTCATGCACAACCTTGATTTCAAGCTCTTGAATGTAATTCTCAGGTTAGCCCAGTTTCTGTGTGCCAGTCCACTCCTCTCCATTAACAGTGCCTCCCAGCACCTTGTCATCAGTAAGCTGCATTTGATATTAGTTAATTTCCTAATAGTCCTGCCAAACTCATTAACGAAAATAGTGAATAGAATCAGTGCCAGATCTTATCCTTGAGGAACTCTGCTAATGACCTCTCTTCAGCCTAATCTTTCCCCTTTAACCCTATCTGTTGCCATCTCCTTGGAAGCTGGGTCCTCACATACCTGAGGTTTTCTCTGTGAATCCCCACCATGTCCATTTTATTCATAGTTCCCACATGATGGTGCAACTGGTATCTTCCCTGATTCCAGAGAGAAAGGATCTACAGCATTCCTACATTATCATTGTTTTACTAGAGAAAGACCTTGGTGTTCTCCACAGGTTCTCCATAGGTTTTCCATGGCACTCCATCACTGCTTCACATCTTTTATCTTCCCAGTTTCTCCCTGGGCAAGATCCTTTCCTCCAACCCAAATTTGCAAATTCAATTTTTTATATGCTGTGGGGAAGCTTTCAGCTATGCAGTCATTCTGCTTCCAATTTGACATATAAATGCAGTATATCATGCAAGGAGCATCCTGATAATTGATATGCATATACATATGAGTAAAGAAATAGAACATTCATTTTGTATTCATAATTACACATACACACATAGACACATATATATATATGTGTAAAATGAATTGCTGTAAATTAATTTTAATACACCTCTCAAGCCCCATATCCTAAGTCTATTTCAAACCATTTCAGAACTAATTTTTGTTTGTTTTTTAAGGAGGAAAAATATCCTAGTAAAGACTAATTGGCAACGCCTGTCTTATCAGGAATAAAATAGTCCTATTGGGGAATAATTCTCCAAGAAGTTTTTTGTTGTCAGACTAGTAAAAATGAGTTAAATGTAATTTTGACTCATTCATAATAATCTGTTTATAGCTATGATGGTTATTTCTGTTTTCTACAGAAGCAATCACTTCCTAGATAGAATAGTACCGTAATCTTAATTTATCACATACATTTTTTTGCCGGCAGCCAGCTGACTGCAGTAAATATCCCAGTCGGAACAAAGGTGCAAATAATCAATACATCTGTTCCATTTACACCAATAATGGCACATAGTAAGATTTATAGGCCTCAGTACAAAGGAGCTGCACTACTCAGTTATTACTCTTCAATAGCCGACATGCATTTGACTTTCACTTGTCTGTAAATATGACAAGATACTAACTATTTATGGAAAATGATTGAATGCACCACCAACACCCTCTCATGAAGAGTTTTTCCCTCCTGTATGTTTTTTGGGATTTTTTTGTTCTTTTTTTTCAAATGAAGTTCTCTTTGGGAAAGAATACCTTGCTTTCCTTCCATGGGAAGGGATTTCAATTAGCTGCCTACATTCCCACCCGACACCAAAGCCAGGCCTCATTTTAATTCCAACCCAGATGTATTGTTTCCTACAGAGAGGATTCATAGCTTATGACTGCAGAAACTCAGCTGTCTAAAATTCCTCAGAACATTAAGGACTTTATTATCTAAATGCTGATTTGATTATCAATACTTTAATCGGAGAAATAGAAATACTGTCACAGCTTGGAAGCTGAGTAGGCTGGATGGAGACAATTTATGATGAAGAGAGCCACAAGAGCAGGAACCTGCTGAAAGGGAAGAGAATTAAGGGTTTGTTAATGAAGCAACTTTTTATGTACTCTCTTTTGACATCGGGTGCTACATTAAAAACTTATCATAGTCTCTAAAAATTAGGTCAGCAAGAGTCTAAAGCACGCTTTCTAGGAATGGAGAACTTGTTCTCCATCTTTGCATGCACTGTTTGTTTAAGGTGTCAGGTCCAGGAACATTTTCCTTTTGCTGCAGAAAGGTAAAGTGCAGTAGACAAAGAGCCATCCTAGGATGGCAGGCTGACAAGAAGCCACTGAGCATTACAGGTTTACATATGCTTTTATTTTGCTAGCAGTTGACAAACTGCAGTAAATAACCA
This sequence comes from Numenius arquata, assembly GCF_964106895.1. Taxonomy (NCBI): domain Eukaryota; kingdom Metazoa; phylum Chordata; class Aves; order Charadriiformes; family Scolopacidae; genus Numenius; species Numenius arquata. The sequence goes on from NC_133581.1 coordinate 5,319,928, forward strand.
CTGGGACAAGGGTGAAAATGACCAATAGATCCATTCTGTTTAAATCAATAAAACCGTTTCTTATACATCAGGAATGACATGATGCTCATTGACGAGGTGCTCATGGTGCTCCTCACTTCTTCTAAGGGTAAACCTTCTACTCAGCATTTTCTGAGGCAAGTTCCTCTTTATGGTTTCTCCACGCTATTAAACAGGAGACAGTGCTTTAGGTGGCAGAGCTGAGCTGTGTGTGGTCTGACTGCCAGACCTTCACAGGCTGAGAAAAAAGAAAACAGAGAAAAGAATGGAAAATTTTCTTTTCTCCTTCCACCGCTTTATTATCTCAAGTCTGCAAATAAGACTTCCAGGTGTCTTCCCGCTGCTACCTGCCCAGCACACACAGCTCTTGAGGTGGGTAGGAGGGAAATAAATGAACAGCACAGCCTGCAGGCAGATGGTTAAGCAGGTAGATATACTCCAGCAACAAGGGCAGTCAATTGACATCTATGCTCACATCAACAAAACCCCACCAGGTGACATGATATGGCTTGGGTTACAGCCTCACAGCAAGTCATGAGACTGCACTAATCAGACCATATCATCTACCAGTCCATTGAGTAGGAGGTAGGTACCCAATTGATTGTCTCATCCAAGCTGTGATACATCTCGGTGTGCACAGTAAAAGAACTATAAAGATGTCTCACCGTAGCCCTGAGATGGTAGGAGCCAAAGTCCGAGAAAAAGGGGAGACAGGTGGTCCGGTCTTCCTGTGCTTCCTTTACACTTGACAGAGAAAAAGAGCCTTATTCAGCTCATATTTCATGCAAGTTCTTCAGCTCACTAAAAGCTAAAGACTGTTTAACAGTGTTAAAATTCCCCTATTGCTTAAAAAAGCTGGAATAACTACACAGAGTGGCATATATCCAGAATTGTGCTGAAGAAAACTAATTCAGATGGCACTTAAACATTAAGAAATGTCAGATTTCTGCTCACTGACAATTTTTCCTTCAGAATAAAAAAGTCCTATTGAAAGTGTGTATCATCTAAAACCAAGTATGAGGCTAAAGCTGCCTGGACAACTGGATAATACTCCAAAGCCTTTGATTTTGCAACTTTAATACCGTCCATTTAAAATGGGCATTTTTGTTTGATTTTTGTGATGATTCCTATGGTTCCTTTATACATTTCCTGTTATGTACTGTCAGTGGGGGTTTGAGCCTTTGCCTCCAGCACAGGCAGCTCATATTTGCATTATAGGAGCTAATTAGCTGCCAGGAGGAAAGTGCTGCTTTTCCAAAACTGGGCTGGACAGGTCCAGGTATGAGGCCAAGCCATGGGTTGAGGCAAGAAGTCCACCTTAGGCAAGTTCTTTTTTCTCCTCCCATGGTCAGTGCATTGTCGTGAGAGGGTGACAGAAACGGGCAAGGGGATTTGAGCGTGGGGGTCTGGTGAGATGACAGAAGCATCTTCTGCTCTTCCCTCCTCCAGAAGCAAATGGTTACTGCCCTGTCAGGACATGGTGCTTAAAAAATGCTTTGGAGGCTTGAGAGGGAACCCCTTTAACCCTGATGAATCTGGGCCCTATCACCAGGGTTCGTTCTGAGCAAGCATGCACACACGTGCACACACACACACATGCACACACACGCTCACAGCATGAGACTTCATACAAAGCTTGTATTTTAAAAAGCCCCAATCAGGAAGTCCCTCACTCAGATTTTTTTTTTTTTTAGATCTCCATATCTTTCTGTTTTCAACTCTAAGATCTTGCTTGTGTAAATGCAAGTAAGAATACTCGCATGAAATGTTTGAAAAACGCTTCACCTATGGGTATAAAAAGAAATAGAGCTCGTTCATCCCCTTCCTGGGTCTTTACAACAGCAAGCAATATTGGCCATCAGAGTATTACAACATAAGAGAATAATCCTGTGACATGGGGAAGCCAGATGCACAGAATTAGCTCAGTCCTCAGTCTCTCTCTGCCACTTTTTTGCCAGAGAGAAATTAGCCCGTCCCTGATTGCAGCTTTGGAAAGCTTGGCATGCCTTTTGGGTTAACCAGCTCCCACTACAGATGTAGCAGGCACCAATCAGGCAACAGCAAATTATTTTCTGTGAAGTTATGCCACAGTTCAGCTACGGGTCCAGCTTGTACTGCCAGAGCACTTAGACCTCCTTGGATAAGACCAGGGCCTCAGCCTAACGTGATCTGTGCTGCCTGTGGGGTTGTAAACCGAATTTCTCCAGGAATACACATCTGATGATTGCTCTCTGCAGAGTCACACGCTGGTGAGCCTGATTAATATGAATGTAGTAGGATAAAGGAAGAGCCTCCCAACCTTTGAATATATTTATTCCCAAGTGAAGCAGCATGGCTGCCAAGAGCTCTCAGAAATGTGAAGGTTTATTGCCTCATAATGGAATAAAAGGATTAATTTAGAATAGGCCTGTAGCCACTTGTAAAATATTTCATTTTAATAATTTATACTAATGGAATATATGATCTAGGGAGGGTCACATGGGTTACTTCTGGGCAGTTGTTGACAAGGCAAATGTGGCTGAGGACACCTGGGCTGGACTCGTATTTGCTTATCCCTGGTGGACTTGTAGGATGTTACAAAGAGAGAGTAAGAACAAGCAGCAGACAAAGCCTTTAATTCATCTACTCCTCATGTTGCTGCAGAGCACTCATCAGATGACAGAGCTGATCAGCTCAGCAGGTTCTTAAAACATGCACAAGGAGAAAAAAATTTAAGCTTTTATCTCTGTAATAAGTAATGAATCCTAATTTCCCTTCCAAATATTAAAAAAGGGAAAAAAAAAGAATTAGCCTTCTTGCACGAGCACAGAAGAGCTCGGTAACAGCAGCGATCTCAGCTCCAAGATTTAGGGGATCTCTGGATTTAAGGGTCACAGACACTGTTGTGGGTCTGAGTCTTAGAGATTTGGCTGAAGCAAGAGCTAGATGCAATAGGCAGGAATTATGCAGTCTGTACAGAAAGAGGGTTGTATCTCTTTCAACACATGTGCTGTAAGTCTGTTATCTCCCTTTATCCATCTGAACTCTGTTTGTGATGGATATTTCTGACGCTCAGTCCTGTCCAAAATCGGAGAAAGGACTTTGGGAGCTCAGAATTGCGCAGGGTCTCTTAACCGAGAGATTTGCAGAAATTCTTCAGTTCCGTTTCATCTGTGTCTTGTTTTACAAATCCCTCTGTGCTCTGACAGTATCACGCAGAGTCCAATGTCTCAGCAAGACATTTCCTTCAACCCTTCTATGTGACCACTAAGTCCATGTAAGAAAAGGCATCTCATAAATATTTTTCAACTGCTTCTGTCAGCATCAATAAATCAGAATCAACAGAAATTGTCCTCACTTCTGTCCTTATTGAAAAAAAAAGAGTTACACAGAAATTCCCGATTGTTTGGTTTCATCTGACAGAGCAGAAAAACACAGGACTTTGTCCTACCTCTGCCTCATTTTTAAACATTAAAACTTGACCTCTGCTTACTGTCTACTTCCCCAGCTTTGCTTTCGTTAAGCTGCAAACATTTTTCTTTCATAACAATTTACATATGTAATTACTACAAGTACTTCAGGAATTGTTTGCTAAAGGCTGTATGTAAATACTAATTATCAGTAATTAAAAATCCACAGCTATTAGGAAGATACTGATAGGGAGAAAATACTGCTTAGGAAGCAACATTTGTCTAGGCAAAATTAAACACCAAATAACTTTCTATCTGTGTAATTATATGATGTGACTCATCATCTGCTGCATAAATGGAAGTGCAAATGGGAGAAAGGTGTCCCCCCACACACACACACATGCACACCCAGCCCAGCCTGCTTACAAACTGTGCATCTTGAATATTGCAAACTCATTGCACGTTGGGAGCAAAGAACACGGTACAGTTGCAGAAACGTAACAGCTGCACTGAATGTGTTCTATGACGTGCTAAAATCGGGTGCTTCCAGGCCGATGATATGCAAACTTAACTCTCCTGGTCGTAAAATGCACTGGGATTCTTTATTCTGCCAAGAAAGCAAGCAAATATCCTGTGTAAAGAGGAACAAAGGACATCTGCTTCTTATTTTCACAAAAGCTCTACGGTGGGTTTTTCCCCGCCTTGATGTATTTTTTAGCTGCTAATGAATTTGTTTCCTTATTAACCGTGGTTCAGCATCCGTGTACTGGCAGTGGAATTTTGGCCCATCTACAGATGTCAAAGGGCATTTTGCCACTGTTGTAAGTGGAATTATATTTTCATTTTAGTGATTTATTACAGATTTCAGCAGGCTTTGAATCAGCCCTAGTCCATCTAAAATTAATCAACTTTCTGAGCCTGGTGGGAAAAGCAAGCAGGTAATCTATGTGCATTATACAGCAATCCCAAAGTTTGCTCTCTGCTGTACCAGCTCCTTATGGTAGGGGAGAAAACCCATTACCAAGCAGACAGGCTAAAGGGGGCAGCAATTTTACAAGGGGCGCAAAATAGATTTCTGCTCTTGGAGCGCAGGCTCCATCTCACTCAAACCTGTCACTGTAACGGGGCGGCATGAAGTCGCCTGGAGCACAAAGCCGCCGCTGATGCGCACCTCTGACAAGAAAATGATGCAGCTTTGAGAAAAACCTCTCTCTCTTCCCATAATAACGCTCAGCATCGGCGCCCGCAGCCGCATTGTCAACAGGAGAGAAAAGCCGCCGGTCGCACGAAGGCAGCCGGGCTGAGCTGCCTCCAGAATTCATTTTCAAAGATGTTTTTATTCACTTCTGTGGAGTTTATTTTTCCCTTTCTCTCTCTCTGCCATTTTAGGCTCGGATTGAATACAGGGAAACACTTCAATTATCTCTGGATCAGGCCCTCGGATTGTATTGTGGCTGAGGCTTTGAAAATTGCTGTTATCAAAACTATTAGCCGACTTGCTTGTGCTATTTTGAGCTGGACTGAAAAAGGGCTTGATGGGACATTGAGTCACTCACAAACCGCGAGTCAGACAGGAATAACAGGAGTTTCGCTGTCAGGTTTTGACTTTCAGCTTTCAAAAGGTTTTCCCAGCAAACAGCCATCCTGGTCTCTCTCAGTGAGCTGCTAGACCCAAACTCCTCCGAGCCTGAGGCCAAGGTGGGGCAGGAAAGGGTAGTCCTTTGGGCAAAGTCTGACCTTGCCTTGGCTTGGTTTCCTCCTGGCAACAGGACAACACCGGACTGATGCTGGGGGCTTTTCTCCCCTGAGATGTGAGGCTCCCACCACACCAGGCCATGGGGCAGCTCCAGTCAACCCATCGCTGGCCTCTCTACCACCAACAGGTGGTAGATAAAGCGTCCAACTCCTGTGGCTCTGCATTTGCTCCTGCGTATCCCTCCCCTTGGGCTCAGCCTGCCTTCAGTACACACCAAGCACGGGAACTCCCTGACATCTGGAAAAGCTTAGCAGCTCCCGAAAACAGTTTTCTAGCCCATGAGTAGTACCGCCTTCCTCAAGACTCCAAGTGACTAATGCTTTGGATCAATATTTTGTTAATTTACAGCATTTCCTCAGTCTTAACTTGGCATTTTTGTTCTTCCCCCTCCTGCTTTCACTTCATTTTTTTTTCTCTTTTGCTTCAACAAAGCATGAAATCATTGTTTGTCAAAAGATAATCTGCTCACTGCTATATCTCGTTGTAACTAATGATATTTTCTTCAGTATTCTAGATTGCTGGGGAGACATGGAACTGTACTCTAAATAATTTGTGATTGGTCAACCCCACTGCTGTGATTGTGTGTTACAATTAGGAATGTGCCAATCAGACCCTCTTGGTCTTATTTTGTTTGGCTTATTTACTGAAAAAGGTACGTGTGGCTGTCCCATACAGAGAGAGAGACCCCATCTCTCCCACCAGTCTCCCTCCTCCCCCAGCCCAGTCTGGTGTGCTCTGGACAAGGAACTGGACAAAACACGGTGGTGAACAAGGTATTTAGTGACCTATCCGCTTCATGTGCAACTTCTAGACCTTGTCACAAAATGGACACAAAGGAGATTCACGCTGAAGAAGAGGACTGCAAAAGGCAGCATGCTGCTGTGGGTGGAGGGGATTCATCTGTGGGGACCAGAAAGAAATGTTTGGGGCAGGAATGGAAAGGAAAGACCCTTTGGAGGGATCTTTGCTTGGTTCTGGATGGAAGGCTTGCGTCCATGCACATCACTCAGCCTCAACTCTCCCTGCAGGAAGGTCCCTCTCTTCCCAAGCATGACTAGGTCTTTCTCTTAGTTGAGAAGAAGTCATATCCTCTTCTTGCTCTCCAATTCGCAGGCTAAAACCTCAGCTAAAACACAAGATAGAGGAGATGAGTTCAAAGCCTTCTCCTGTCTGAGAGTATCAGAACCTGTGGTGTCCAGTTACAGATGGGCCATCAGGATGAGGGGAATTTGAAGAAGGGAGGAAGAATATTTTTTTGTCACCCCTACAGAAGCAATTTGACTTTTCATGGAACATAAAGGCATTCATTACATATGTAAACAATGTATAACTGTGTGTGTTAGCTGTTAGCAACAGCATAAAGGATGAGAAGATCTGGCACCCCGCTTCAGTGAATACAACTCCATGGAGTGTTATGAGTGACTTAAGGGAAAGGAAAAAAAAGTACACTATGTTTCCAAGAACAAGAGTGAGATGAAAGTGCTTGTCATCCTCTGGTGAGCGGTGTGTCATTGTAATGGCTTCCGGAAAAAATTACCGCTGAGCTCTGGATGACAGTGTATATCACTCAGGACTGCAGAAGGGTGGAGTAAACAGAAAGAGAGAAAAAAAAAAAAAAAGGTAGCAAGTTATCGAAGTTTTATAGTGGCATCCATCACACACACTGCAGGAACTATCACCACCAAAGCATCCCTCAGTAAGTGGTCAAGCCCAGAGGGGACTGACTGCTTGTCAGCAGGCCAGATACCAGGGTAAGGGTCTCTCCTCCTGGACCAAACGTGGGGCCACCCACTGTTGGCAGGGCAGGACATGGACCCAGACACCAGGTGCTCTTCCCTCCCACATGCTTTCCCTTCCTTCACCTGATCCCTTCAGGTCATTCAGACATATTCACAGCCCTCCTCCAACTCACTTCTGTTTTCTTTTTCTTTGCTCTCATGTGGAAAGAAAACAGGTTTCAAAAACCTCAAGAATTGCTGGTTGTCCTCTGATCGGCTTGAACTGGGAAGCCAAAGTGCATCGCTTAGTGGGAAGATCAAACAAGCACCCCAAAATGTGGACTATTTATTCCAGGGCTGTCATTCAGCCCTCTAAAGATTGCAAAAACTAAGCTGGAAGCACAACAAAACCAGACAAGATTGTCCTTATTTCCAGCTTCTTGCTGGACCGTAACAACATGAGCTCGGCGTTTCCTGTGGCTTCAGATCATCTGTGTCCAGGTCTCCAGAGACCAGCAAATCCCAATAAGCAAGGGGACAGAATTAATGAAGCTAAAACTGTTTTGAGTCTGATTCTATATTCAACTCAGGACCAGCTTCCCTTGTTTTGGCAAGAAGTAGGGCGTGTATTTGTGTACTCTTATGTGTGTTTACCTTGTGGTGGTTTCACTGGTGGTGGGAATTGCAAATGTGTTTTCTCATTCCTCATGGTTTCACTGTACAAGACAAATACAATTGATTTAGAAGGAAAGAGACTTGCCAAGGACAGTAGTAATGGCTTTGTGCTAAGTACTTTTAATGCGATATGCTTTGGCCAACAGCTGCAGCTTTGGATAGACACAATTCACCTTCTCCCAAAAATAACCATGAGAAGCTAAGTAACTGGCTGAGAAGCTATTTTATGCTCACAAAGATTCAAAGGCCTGCAGTGCTAGCTAATAGAATCAAACAGCTATCGAAAATCATGGCCAGCTGAGCTGGTGAGTCCCAGGAGGGTTGAGGAGAAAGGAGGAGAGATAAAAATTCCTAAGCGTGGTTTTCTGTGTAGATTGAATATATACTCTTTTATTCTGTGAAAGATAAAATGGAATAAAAGTGTCAGACTGCCAGATTTAGGTATTAAAATATTTAAAGAAATAATTATTATGATATTAGTCCAGAAAGTATTATTTCATCTCGCAGAAGTTAATACATTTCATAGATTCTAGGGCCAGAAAAGGCTATTTAGGATCACCTAGATTAAGTTTATTACAGTTCAAGTTCAGTAATAGAAGCAGAGACCTGTTCTGCCTGGCAGACAGCAAATTGTAAGGTCTTCACAAAGTCCTTAAGAGAAAGGGGAGTGAGCCAGACACAGATCTGCCAACCAATTCTCCAACAGAAGCCAGCGGAATTTGTCTAGAGGCATGATGTTATTTTATGATCAGGTCCAACAGCTTCCCTGAAGCAGTGAGGTCTGCGCTGAAGGACAGTCTCAATCCTGGTGTGGGGAGGACCAGAGGGGTGACCTTCCCTTGCATGCAGCAGCCATGCTTTGCTTCAGATGCAGAGCACCTCATCAAATCTCAGCTCTCCTCTTGCAGCCTGCGGGAGTCTCCTCTCCTCTCTCCCACCCAGCTCCGGGCTGGTTTTCGGAGGAGTTACTGCCAAGCAGAGCCCTTCACTGCTGTCATTGTCCCATGCAGACCATGTGATTTCTTCTCCCTATTGACATCTCCAAGGGACCAGCTGTGGGGGGACTGGTGAGCAGCTGGGCTGGCTCTTCTCACAGCTTTTTCAAGTACCGCCTGATAACCAAGTGCGATAGCGCTGGTGGGTGGTCTGGCCACAACCTGCAGCTCCTCACAGGGAGCAAGGAGCAAGTTAAGTGCTTCAAAAGGCAGTCGTGTAGGAAGCTGCCTCAGAGGCTGCCCACTGCTGCAGAGATGGATAGATAGGACAAAAGCTCTTCCCACCTCTGGGCTCCGGCACCTCCCCTGGGACTGCAGAGACGCACCGGGTATTTTTATTTCCACACCAAACTTACACTGTTCACCTCAGGCTTTAACAGAGGAGCATGAACGTATTTCAAATTTACTTTTGGGGCTGGTTGGTTGTTTTCTAAACCTGTCCTTGTTTTGGACAAAAAGAAAAAGGCTTTTAAAAAAGCATCGGCTGGGAAATTTGCCCTTGTTTATAAGTGGGGGAAAAAAGTAAATATACAAACAAAAAGAATCACTTTTATTTTCACCACTAAAGATGTTTTGCCATTTTTTTTCCACCCCAGCAAATCATTGCACTTACTATAAAGCCCCCTCTTTTTCCAAGAGTGACAAAGAGTTTCTTTGAAAAGCTTTTGTTTGGTGCTGGCACCCCAGGCTGCAAAAACCAGGGCCTGGCCCCGAGCTGCAGGTACTGCCGCTCTCTGCTATGCTTTTCCTTCTTTCGCCTTGGGGCAACACAGAAAGAGCAAAGGAGCCAGTGAGGCCACTTCTGAGCCTTATGTGTTTGCATCTCACCCCTGCAAGAGAGCTCAGGTGACTTTGTTCTCCAGCTTCATTTGTATGCTTGGAGCCAATCTTGCCATGGATCTGAAAACCAATCATTCCTATTGATTTCATTTTGAATTTGCCATGTGGAACAACACTCAGAAGAAAAGGTTGCCTTGTAGCTATAAGTAGAAAAAAAAAAACCACCCAAAAAAACCCCACCAATAAAACAACAGTAAAAAAGGAACCCAGAACTCTCTTTTGCAGAAGGTAAGCATCCTGGCATGTTAAAATCACCCTTGAGCACCTCCCACTGAAAATTAAAAGAAAGTCTCAGTTTTGCCACCAAAGCTGAAAAATATTATTATTTAACAATTGGTTGTGGGCATTGTTGATGTTATAATATATCTCATTTCAAATCATAACAGATGAGTGATCTCTAAATTGTTGGTTCAAATGAGATAATACTCCATCATGCTTTCCTTTACAACACAAATCCACATAACTAGCACACATATAAATACAATCACTGGCTGGTATAGAAGCTTCAAATACTATTTTAAATCCTGCAAGTATGGCTGGTGTTCAAATTGACAGCTCAATGCTCTGTCAGTTCCCACTGCCAATCTCATTATGGAAGTAAATGGCTCTATCTTATTTTATCCTGTTCTATACATGATGCATTTAAAAGGACTTAAAAAAATCTAGTAAATGGAAATATATGGTACAATGAACAGTTAAAAATGTCAATTGAATTAGTGGTTGTGTGATATCTTTTCAGCATACAATGTGAACACAGATGCCTTTTATAGAGGTTTATGCATACGAGGAACGTGAAGTGGAACAAATGAGATTTGAATTTTATTATTCTTTTATAGTGTTGCATTGCAGATAGCTTTTTTTAATTAGCTCCTATCTCAACACCTATGGCAACTCTAAATAATTCAGAGAATCTTGTCTTTTATTGTTGTTGCTGTTGCGGTGGCTTCTTTCACACAGAATTAGCCCTTGCGAATGACAGGAAGCTTATCTGTAACCTAGTGTAAAAATGATCCTCCAATTAAACAATTAAACTCACAGGGAGTGTGCTGTGCTCCACTCAGAGTCTTAAACCCAAATCAGCTACCAGATGCATAGTGACAAATCTATCCCAAACCCTGAGAGGTTCCAGGAGTGCTAAAAGTTTGCTTCCCTTTTCATGAGATTTCCTACATGCTCCACCAAGTGGAAAAGCCTGTAGAAGTCCGTTTGATGGAGGGGGATTCAGGGAGCCAGTTCCCCAACAGTGCCTCAGCTCATCCAAAGGAAGGACGGGAGGGACTCGGTGCCACCATGGAGTTTCATCAACCTGTTACTGCCTCCTGGCCTGGCATTACACCCTTAGCAATAAAACACGAGCTGGATATAAAATAGGCACGAAACCCATCACTCCCAAGACTTCAAAGCAACAGGCGGTATTTTATGTCAAAATAAATAAACAAATGCATGTAGACAGAAGTTGATGTTTATGCTACATTGCGTGGGGTGGGGGGATAGTCCCACCAGCTCCATTTCTAGACAGCACATCTTTGCACACCTTCTTTGTGGAAAAACTTCAGGGACACGGTGTCTTATAAGGATTCCCTCGGGCTCCCAGCCTCTCCCTCGCTTCACAATGTGTGGGCAGGATACAGCTGTTCAGCTTCACTGCGTGGTCTTCTCATCCAAACTGTTCACATAATGCAAAAATTACATCCCTCAAGGCACTATGGAAATTCACATCCTAACACAGCTTCAAATACCTATTTATTTTGCAGCCTAGTGCAAATATTATGTCTTCTCCAGAGTCCACTGTTTCAAACGATACCGCAGTGCCTCAGATTAAGTCTGTGGGATTCCTCTTGTACCTAAAAAGGACAAAGAATTTCTTATTATTTGCAGAAAACCAGAAAATAATTATTTCCTTTTTTAAAAACAATGATCAAAATGACATACTTCAAAATGACAGTTTCTTTCAAGGCAAATCCAAACTTTAGACAATTTGTGAATTGCTTAAAAGGTCATTCTGGGGGCTCAACAGAAAGGAGCATTTTAGGTTAAGTATTGCACTGTAGCCTGTTCACTTACTTCAGCTGAGTACTCCCCATTCATAGGAGAAACCAAAAGGATTTCTGCTCCCGTATGTCATACAAATGTAACATGATATGAAATTTTTATAGGCATGGATTTGAGAAATTTCTAACTCAAGCTTTCGGCAATGACATTAGTCTGAAAAAGTAACCCTTATGTTTTCGGCACCCGTTTCAAGCCTGGGAAGTGAGCACAGAAGAATGAGCTCAGCTCAGGGGGTCTGGGGAACCTCTGTCCGGTATCAGCCCTGACCCGGATCCTTCTGTGACCCTTGGGGAGTCACGTAAGGTCACATCCAGAAATGAAGGGGCTCACATATGCTTCCACCGAACCCAGATCCTGACCCCACCACCACGCTGTGTCAGAGAGGTTTCGCTGTAAAAAACGTCATTTTTTTGCATTAATGTACATTCTGCTGTCTCTCTTGCTCATGTTCCTCAACTCTCTTTGCATTTTGCCTGCAGAAATGTTGTTCATATGTGTCCGTTAGCTCAGCTGTAGAAGAAAAAGGCATTTGCCAGGTTATGCAATAAGGAATTTGGTAAAAAAGGTGATTGCAAACCCAAGGGGCATGAAATGGTCAACAAAAAGCCCTGGCATGGGCATCCTGCATTCAGCCCCAAATTTAATTCAAGCCATCAGAAAAACAAAAGGAAAGAGGATAAGAGACTGACAATTTGCCAGCATCCGCCTCTTCAGAAGACAGCAGGTACTTCCAAAATATTAGGATCTCTCATCTGTTTTCCTCATCGTTTTTGTGATGAGGGGGGATTAAATCCTACAGTTGCAATTGATCTAACATGCCAAGGCTCTTTCCTCATAATTGATGATTTTCTTGATCTCCTTTTTTTGACACGCCCTGTCCCCAGATGCCCATTGTGCCTCCAAAACTCTCTGCTGTCCCTAAGCCTTAATTAGGTCTTGCAGGTTCTGCTTCTGCGGTGCTTTCACTGCTGCACTTTTCATTTCCACTCCAGGTCAGACTTTTGTTCAGGCTCCGGCTGTAGTTCAAAGATGCTCTGCTGTTCTTTGCCATCGGCTGCTCCACTTCAACTACCTTTTCATAGCAGTGGTTGTAGCTGCTGTCCCCGTCCTCTCTGAACGGCTGCTGTTCACCTCGGCACTGATGAGGAAGGACCGACGGCAAAGAGTGAGTATGAAACAGCAACTTTGGGTTAAACTGCATGATACGATGCAGAATTTAGGTATCTGGTTCAGGAATAGAGTGGAAAAATCTAATTAACATCTCTACACTGTGTTACACATTATGCACCAAGAAATGGGATTTATGGAAAACAGTGCCTTGCCGTTACCAAACCCAGCTGAGGGATGCATAAGGCATTGCATTTCTCCCAGGCAGAAGTCCCTAGCCCAGGGCTGAGGTTTGGATGTCTCTTAGAGTTAATTCCTCCTCCTGTTTGAATGCCCAAGTCATGCATTTAGGGGCATAGTAAGCAGCATGGATATTTTGCACTATTGCCCACCTCATGGTTAAGCCATGGCACAGGAGGACAAGCCAGAGAGAACCCAGGCCCTGCACCTAGAGCTAGGGCAACCAGTTAGAAGTGGGGGTTGGTGTTGAATTTTCAGCTCCTGCTCCCTACATTTTCTAGAGGCTTTCTAATGTAAAGGATAAGGGCCAAACTCACTTGCCCAGAGTTGCGTTCTCTTTTGCTTGCTCTTCAGGTAGCCCCGTAACTGCAAAGTTTCCCCTGGCTGCAAAGTTTCCTGGCGTCAGCATATTGTGCAAAAGGTGGTTTGGATGAAGTCAGCTCTCTGTAGCCGAGTGGTAGGTGTATTTTTGAGCATGTTTAATGAAATAAGGCCTGCAGGGCAGGGGATTTTGGAACCAAGAAGCCTATATTTTTGTAAATCCAACCAAGCATGTGTAGGAGGTCGACACCCTCCTCTTGGCCAAGATGACAGTACTCCTACTCCTGAGTATAACAGAACTAACCTATAAAAGACTTTGCAAGAACATTTACTCTCCTTTAGGGTATCTCAGGTTCTGAGCTGAGTTAGAGATCTTCTGGGCCAGTGGGTTTGAGTGAGGGTCTAGAAAAGGTCTTCTTCCACAGTCAGAACGTCAGACATGGTACACCCTTGTGAGGAGGGAGGAAAGGGGGCTGTAGGCAGAGATCTCCATGGGAAGACTGAATAATAGGTGGAACATTGTGAGGAGGATACTGCTTAAAGCAAACTAAACTAGACATTAGCCACAAAACTCCCCTGCCCTGCCAGTCACCAGCCCCTTACTAACTTCATAAGGTAGGGTTTGACATTTGCTTTTCTACTCCAACCCCCAGCAAGGAGAGCAGTTTGTCTGCTGGCTGAGAGCCCCTTTGAAAATGCTGGCAGCTTCCCTTTTGACTTCCTTTCCCTGCCCTGTGTTTTTTTGGCAGCAGAAGCGGTGACTTCAAAGCAAGCAGTGGGAATGAACTTTTAAAAGGTGGGCACTCAGTAGCAGCCACATTAGCAGCTGACTATTTCAGAGAACTTATCAAAAGAGAGGGGCCTCAGTAGCAAGGGATACATTAACAGCTACAGGATACTTACAGTGCAGAGAGAACAGCAGCTTGTTCTTTATTTATCAGCTGCCACGTTGGTAACTAGCTATGGTAGAATGGCAGACTAAGTCAGGAGTCCGGGGAACAAAAGAGGCAGATTTCTTTCTGCAGTGTTTTTTTTGTTTGTTTTTTTTTAGATTCTGCAGTTGCAAACTGCCTTGCTAAAGAGATGTAGAGAAGGGAGAGATTATGGCTGTGATAATCTACATAGCAACGCCAAGTTTAGGGAAGCCGGGTCCCAGTTCACCTGGGAGAGGGCAAGTGGTGCCAGAGGGCCTTTGGAAAGCAAATACAGCACCAGTTTCTAGTGGAAGCACACAGGCCACAGAGGGACAATGCATCGTACAGTGGTGACACGTAGTTTGGAGAGGATGGCCCAGGAATATCACAGTGGCAGATTTTTAACAGCTCTGGGTGCTCTGGGCACACCCAGCTTTTCTAAACCTATTCAGCATAGCTCCTAATGCAATCATCATAGCCACGTTTTCAAGCCAACGTTATGTCAGAAGCACTCAGTATATGGAGCTCTTTGGAAAATTGGCTCCTACTTTTTGGCAGTAATTGAAAGCTGAGCTCTTAAGAAAATGAGAGCTCTAAATACTTGGATGATATTTCTCAACTTTCCCCACAAATAGGAGAACCTGTAAGGCACAAAGGCAATGGCATCAGCCATCTTTTAAGGATAACTGTCAGATAGACTATTATTACATTAGCTCTTCTATTTTGTCCTCGTGAGAACTATAAGACAAATTTAGCAGTAGCAGAATGACAGACCAGTCATTCAAATTCAAATATCCCCTGTTTTAATACACACCTATATCTAAACAGAAATAACACTGATGTGCATGTAGGTAACAGTATGTGTAGTGCATGTCTGTTCCTTTAAATGAAAGGAAAGGCCAGGCAGTTATCTCCATCAGATTTTATTATGTGACATAGGATGAACAATTACATACTGTGCAATAAGCTAAGTGAGGTTTTAATCGCTGCCGCATTTATGGATGGTTTATCCTGACCTTTCATAGCCTTAAAAACTAATAACTGAAGCAAAACGAAGTTTACCATCTCCTCTCAGAAACTAGCCATGTGAGCATAATCAAATCCCAGGCATTAGTAAAGCCTGGATTCCTGAGCTGGTGAGGAGCTGCGTCACTTCCCATGTCAGATGGGGGACAAGCAATGTCTTTTCTTTTTGACCAAATTAGAAAAAAGGGTGTGGGGTTTACAGCTAAGGCCAAATCATCACCTGAAGTAAATTACCCCGAATTTGCAGCTTTCATTGTCTGCATACCTCATTTACAAGACAATAAAAACTGTTATGATATCTTTAATGAAGAATTTTTATTATAAGAAATTCTTATAAGAATAAAAGAAATATTATAAGAAAAATAGTTATATAGAAATTACGCTAGAATGGTGTCATACTAAAAAGGGAGAGCTTTGTCTTACAGAGATACCAGTTCTATGGAAAGATTCTCTTAGGCAAAGGGATTTGACCAAGTCCACGTGTAGGTTAGTAGCAGAGATATGAACAAAACCTAAAGTGCCACTTTTTCTCCTTCTTCATTATACACCATGGCTTTCTGGAGAGGTGAATGAGATGAAAAGGAATAAGAGATGGTGTTTAACACTGTTTTCACATTAATGTTTTTCTGCTGGTCCCCTGAAGACCCACAGCTGTTGTTAGGACTCTGATCCTCCATTCCAGAAAACTTGGAATAAGAGTTGCCTCCCCTTCATGTGTCTTTTGCAGGCCATTGATTTATGGACTTTCATGCCTCTTGCAATCAAATGATGCCTTGGAACCCTAATGCATCCAGGAAGCAATCATTTGAAGTAAAAGACCTGACGAATCACCACCATGAAGCTAACTCTCATGATAATCTCTTTTCACCAGAGCCATGATTGTAAACACAGGAATGCAAAGCAGCCCTGTTTCAGCTTATTTCAGACATGAAGGAAACAAGATACTGCAATTCTCTCTTTTTTCTTTTTCTTTTTCCAAAAAGGAAGGCACATTTGCAAAGCCTGCCTGCAGCAAGCCCTGTCTACCTGTGGTTTACTCGGAAGAGTGGCTTTTCAAGGCCTCTCGAAGGCTGCCTCATTCCAGGCTTGGAGACAAAATGGCCTACAGCAAGATTTAGCCATTTTATTTGCCACCCTCAGCTGCAAATACAAAGCATCAGACACGCCTCAGATTAAACTCACCACAAACATTCAGAGAAGATAGCTGTTGTGATCCGACCCACAAAAGAGAGAGAAAATGCACATATCCGATGAGTTTGCAGGCATCATTTCTTGCAGCTGCGCAGCTGTCCTTCACACATGAAAGAAGCAGGTCCGGCTACCAAACATCTCTTTCGGCTTTTCTTTCTGTACAGCTACATTCAGGTTTCTCCAAACCACAGCTCCGCACAACATTACAGCTGCCTGGGCCAGGTCCTCGGCAGTTGTAACCCATGGATTTCAAACGCCTCTTCCACCCACTGGAGAATCTGTCTGCAAGTTGAAAGTACTTCCCTCTCCTCCTTCCCCACCTGCCACGCAAACATGCACACACGCATCTACACACATGGTAAATGGAATGAATCCAAAAAGTTTTTCTCCACTCTTGTAGCATTATTTTTTTTCAAACTAACTTGGAAGGAAAACTTTGAAAGCTTGCCAATGCAAATGTTCCTGGGGCAAGAGGGCTGAATGTAAACAATAGCTAGGGCTTGGTTCTACAAGACGTTTTACCATGGAGTCCTAAGTCAAACGTCCTTTCCTCCTCCTCTTCTTTCCCTCCTACAGCTAATGCGTACTGTCCACACTTGTGCATCGCCCCATCAGACTCTCCTCATGGCTGCCAGCTCCTCAGCTTCTGCCAGGGAAGTGGAAATGTGCTGGCCTGACATTTTTGATAATGACTTTCCCCTAGAGCATCGGGGGAAGATAGTCATTTTCCCTAGTTCACGTGGTTCACTGAGGAACAGGTAAGACATGCCAGAGAAGTATCTGCTGCTTGGTTATGTGGATGTGAAAACTGCTGGGAAAACCAGAGAAAGGATCCTGTCTTGCAGTAATTAGGGTAAGGGGAAAAAAAAGGGGGGGAGATGGAGAAGTAGGAACATTTTGTTCCTGTTTCATAGTTTCTTTGGGCCTTGAAGTGGTTAAATCAAAGAGCTTCTCATTTTCAAATTGCACAATGGCAGCCCTCTCAGACAACATCATTAAAGTGGGAACGATCACATGATAGGATGCTGGGAAAAGGGGGTCAAAAGATAATGAAGGCTTCTGTTTTGATTTGCTAAAGAAAAGGTAATCACCAGAGTGGGATTTGATGAGGTCAAATTGGATAGACCTAACTTTACTCTGGAAATAGTGCAACTTTCCACTAGAGGAACTTCAGTTGGGCTGGGTGAGGTGAACATGCCATGAAGAGGTCAGGCAAAGGCCATGAACTTTGGCTACTCGGCTGCAAATTCAGAGCATCCAGTGAGCTCTGTATGACTCCCTGAGAACCACCCAGGTACGAGAACATACTGAGCCATTTTCTGAGTTTATACAGCTCTGGAGGCCAGGATAATCCCGTTCTGACACATGAACAGTGTTCAGCAGATGAAGCCTCTCAGTGCCTTCGCAATACAAACCACAGTAAGACTGTTAATGAGGTACTATCTTTTAAATTAATCTCTCCAATATAAAGTTGGTGCTGGTGGGCTATTAATGTATTTCAGATAACCATATTATCTGAGCATCTTCTGGGTATATCAAACTTATGCAAAGTTTTTAGCTGATTTCATCATCCCACTGCCTCTTTTCCCTTTGCAAGGCTTTAACACTTCTTGGCATATGGGCTGCTATTGTTGCAAAAAGTTTGTTGCAGTTAATTTTTTTTAATTGGTTGATCAATTGGATTTGAAAGATGCAAGGCTGATGGAGGAAAAAAAATGCTCATTTGACTAGATCTAGCTGTGAAATACACTACTAATCCCCAAAGATCCTTGGATGAATTCTAAATTCATATAAGGATTGTTGATGGTGTTGATTGTTTAACTTCTAGGTTCGTAAAGCCTTTAATGCAATGGATAAATGTAACCACACATGGAAAAGAAGGTGGTCCGTTGGAAACTCAAGCCACCTGCTGGCTTTATATATGACCATTTCCTTTCTTTGATAGGCAACACAGGGATTTCCAGATTCAGCAACTCGGCATCTTCCTTTAAAGCATGTACCAAATTTGTAACATACCATAGGCTGGCTTTATTAGATTAATTAAAGAAACCTATTAATTTCCAAGTAAATGAAGAATATTTTTAATCATTGCCTGTGAACCACTTAGCACATTAACTTGTCCCTCTGAAGTCATTTACTTAAGTGTGCCCTCAGTTTGCTTAATCCATAACTGGTCAATAGTATATTAATATTACAGTCTCATTTCAGATCTAAGCATGTCTGAGCCTATTAAACTGTCACCCTGGATTTACTTGCAGGGAAAAATTATCTGCATTCAGAGATAGAGGGAGAAAAGTATTAAAGTGAACCGAGCACTAATGAAATTAATCATAATCATTGTAAGTACTTTCAACTGCTATCACCCAGTGGGAGATGCTGCTACAGGAAAGTCTTCCTACTCTATTGTTTTTATGGCTGAGCTGTGGAGCATATTTTAGCTTTTTTCCAAAGAGGCCTATAGCACTCTGGTGATCAGTTGGAATCATTCCTTTTTTTTAAAAAAAAAACAAAACCCTAAGAATCAACCTTAGAGAAGACCTTGAAATACAGCCACTTCGTATGAAGCTTGTTCTACTGAACTAGTTTAATGTAGGTCAGACATACTGTAGTTTGTGTTATAATTCATTCAAACTGTGAGACTCCATCTTTTGCTGTTTACTTTTACTGCTCTGCTTTTGAACCTAATATATATAATTTACAGGTCCAAGACAATAGGAAAGAGCAAGTCAGGAGAAAAATTATCTATCAGCCTAACAATATCTGAAGGGAGCCTACAGCAGAGCTGGAGAGGGACTCTTTGTCAGGAAGTGTAGTCACAGGACAAGGAGTAATGGTTTTAAATTGGAAGAGGGGAGATTTAGATCAGGTATTAGGAAGAAATTATTTACTGTGAGGGTGGTGAAGCACTGGAACAAGTTGCCCAGGGAGGTTGTGGATGCCCCATCCCTGGAGGTGTTTAAGGCCAGGCTGGATGGGCCTTTGAGCAACCTGGTCCAGTGGAGGTGTCCCTGCCCATGGCAGGGGGGTTGGAACACGGTGATCTTTAAGGTCCCTTCCAACTCTAACCATTCTATGATTCTATGATTATCTATGTCCCTGTACTGTAAGATACATTTAGATATACAGAACCAGACCCTGAGTTGTGTAAATCAGAATAGGTGCGTGGTGCATTAAAGCCAATAAAGCTATGCAGATTTATATTAGTGCTGTAAGATTATCCTTTACAGCAGTCCTCTTAATTCATGCAAAAATTTTATAATCCTTTAATAATACTTGAATTTAAAAAAAAAGTTTTCCTTCCAACTGCTAGAGTCTGTAGTGGTAAGACACTAATCTGTATCTTGTTTGATACTCTGTGAAACTTTTGAAGGGTTCCCCCACATATCTTCTTTGAATTCTTCAGTTGTCTAGAAACTCTGGTGTTGTATGGATTAAACAGTTGAAGGAAACCTCTGATGAAGAGGAACATGACAATGGGAAAGACAAAAAATAGCAGCAGATCAAAAGCAGTTATCTCTAAAAACAAATTCGGTGCTATCCACAATTAAGCAACATTTGACATTTAAAAAATATTTGATCAGTGTTTTGGCTTACAGAACTGCTTAAGGGGCACTGTGATGTGTAAATTAAATTCAAATGAAGGTTAAATATAGTTCTTTGGGAAAGACTGCACGGTTTAAATTACCTAATTATTTGGACAAAATCTGTTCTCCTGTAATTATATGTATACAAAAGAATGTGTCTTTTTACTAAGTGCATTTGGAGAGGAGATGTTTATCAGTAAATGGTTACTTCCTCTTGAAGATCGTAAAGATACTGCCATCACTCAGAACTGTGTAAGAAGGAGGAAAGTTAGTTTATACATTTATCAGAGGTCTGCTGAGGTTGAATGGAAGTGAGACAGCGCACTCCTGTATTTTGCTGTGTGCAGTCCTCCGGGTCCTGATCCTGAAAAGCCCTTTACTATATGCTTTGCCTGAAGTCTTTCCCTAGAATTCACACCTATGCAGGAAAGCATATACCAAGGCAATGTGCCCAGTTAGTGCTCTGGTGATGAAGAACTGAGAATTCGTCTAACCCATGTCTGCTACAATGCAGGATCGCTGTTTGCAGACTTGGGACCAGATTTCTGCCTTGCGTTCAGCTCAGATCCTCTTGTTCTGCAAATGTTCCCAGGCTCCAGAGGGGCTACTGCTGGAGTGAGTTATGGCCCCATGTGAGTAAAGGGATGAGGGTCTGGATCACTGAGTCTTGTTTAGTCTATTTTTAAATGTGTTGAGTGAGAGGATTTCACCATCCTTCTGAGGGAGATTCCTCCTGAGCCTAGCAGATGTCAACAGCAGGATAACTTTTGCATGATATTCAGCATGAACTTTCTTTTAGTCTTGTCCATTCCTCTTCGTTATGTTCTTTTTCACTTAACTGTACCCCGACCAATATTCACACCCTTCAGCAACCCTTCAGTATTTCTGTTTCTTTCTCCAGAGCCATTGCTCATTCTCATAAACTGTAGCTCTTTCATTCTACCTTTGGCGTCACTCCATTAGCTTCCATTCTGCTTTGGGAGGACACCCTTCTCACCCTTTTCTGCCTCCCTCCAGTTTGCCAGTTCAGTTCAAATCTGCTGTGTGCAGCTGACAGACAGAAATATCAACCTCGCTTGGGGCTCAGAGCTCTACGCCATCAATTTGATAACGCAATACAGGCATAATGCACTTGGATTGTTCAATTCCTGCTCGTGAACCAAAGTCTTGCCCTCAAAAAGGCTGGAAATTAGGTCTGTGCCTGAGCTTCACAGTGCCGTTCACTGCAGCAGATCTGCAACATGGGACAGAGCATTGGAAAAGAAAATAAAAAGCAAGGTCGTATTGCTTAAAATTCTGTCATTTCCAGTGTGTACCTGGAATTATGCAAATATCTGCGGTTTCCCAGGTTGGAAGAGCAGCATTGCTCTGCATGTCTGGTCCCCAGTCATAATATTTGTCATAATTATCCTGGAGAAGAAATCACATGCTCATTAGAAAAAGCGCATGGATGCACAAAACTTGTGTGATGGGCCCAGAGCATCTGAACTGCATGTGGGGAGAAGGCTTGGGTTTCACACGTGTCAAGGAGGGATTTTTCAAAGTGAGTGGGAAATTAAAGGCAGCTCATCAAACTTTCCCACAAGTTATTTTATAATCCACTCTATTCAAATTCATTCTGCAGAACACTTAAAGGAAAATGAAGAGAAAAAGAGAAGGGGAAAAAAATTGATTTATTGCTAATAGTCATAAAGGGAAACCATAAATCTACTGGGGCCATGCAGTGAGTCTAATAGTGAGTAAGAACACATGTAATCAATATGAATGTATTCATTTTTATTTTCTCTCAGCCACAATCAATATGCACGGTATCTCACTGTTGAATAGGAAGGCACAGCTTTTGCCCCAGTGAGTTTACAATAATTCAGCAAAACTCCTGCTGAGTTTTGATTGAATAATAAACTTGGCTCTAGCTAGACAAAAAGCACAGGCAGGCAATACACTGACAGGGAGCAAAACCGGGAGCCAGCAATCCTGGGAATGAGGTGGGTGCAGGAAGGCAAGGGAAGAACAGAGCACTAAGGGGTGACTTCAGGGAAGAAAAAGTGCTGCACCTGTATCTCTGGGTGGTGGAAAAGATTGCAGAGCAGAAGGTACCTGTCCCCAACCTTTGGTGCAGCTTGAAAAAAAAATCCTTCAGAGCACTGCAGGAAGGGGCCGCTCGCACGCGAGGAGCTGACCTCCACAGAGCTTCAACCTTCATGCGACTCCTCCAAACACTCATTTACAGCATCATTCTTAATTGCCTTCACAGCCCCTGATTACATGTACCCAAAGGGCATAAAACAGCACTGGTGGAGTTGCCGACAGCAGAGGAGGAGGAGGGGGAGACAGAGGCCTGGGGAAATCTGGAAGCGCACCGGCTCCCGCTATCACACCCCGGGCAAGCGGCTTTGTACAGAGTAAGGCACGGACAGTGCGGAGGAAGCCTCCGCTCCGCTCCCCGCTGCTAACACTGCTGAGCAAGCAGCCTGTTGCACTCTCCACTGACTTTAATTTGCAAACAGCCTTAAAGCACTGCAGAAAACAGCATGGGAATTCTTTTTTTTTTTTTTTTTTTTTTTTTTTAATGACAGTAACAAAGGCTTGGCTTTGTAATGCCTGTAACGTAATTGCTGAACAACCAAAGAGTACACAAGGTGTCACGCAGAAACAAAGAATGAGGTCATCCTGACCAGAACAGGGAATGAAATCAGAGAGGAACATTCATATTCATTGAATGAAGCTTCTGCACTATCATTTCTAGACATTGAACCTACCTGGGGCACTAATACAAATCCAAACAAATAAATATAACTGTTTCACGTGCTCTTGAGCTTATCTGCCAGAGCATGGTTCTGTTCCTCAATCCCCTCAAGCAGCCAACCTGAAAACAGTTCAAAGAGCAGTGGAGTATCTAACTTTCACTGAAATCCAGGAGTCCTGGCCATTTGGCTGTTCTTTGAAGACATACACACGAGCATGTACTGCTCTGCGTCAGACAGTATGTTTCTCAACGGCCTCTCTCTTTGCCTGGGAAGAATTCCAGAAAAATCCCCCTGGATGAGCTCTCCAGGACTAATCACTGTATGCTGCTTACCTATTCACTTCCCGGGCTGCTGATATTCTAGTAATTATACGGCATCCTGTCACGCCTTCAGTTTGTTAGCCTCCTAATGAAAAGACCTAATTCCTTCCCTAACTGGTTGGGAGGCTTGGCTAATGGTGCTGTGTAAATGAAGAAGATGGTTATTACTATGATTACGAGTGTTACATTAGTAATAACAAGGAACTGTGGTCAGGTATATTAGATATACAGGAAATGAGAGAAAATACCCACTTAAAAAGAAGGTTAAAGAAAAAACAGCTTTTCATGAACTGAGGACAGAGATTTGCATGTGAAACAGAACATGATGAGCTCGGTGAAAAAATTCCTACTAGCATTAAC
This sequence comes from Numenius arquata, assembly GCF_964106895.1. Lineage (NCBI taxonomy): Eukaryota > Metazoa > Chordata > Aves > Charadriiformes > Scolopacidae > Numenius > Numenius arquata. The sequence goes on from NC_133581.1 coordinate 5,343,181, forward strand.
TTAAATTTAAAAATGATTTGATTTTGCCATGTGTTTTAGCCCAGGGAACACTGGCTTCCCACAAGCATGCAGGCAAGCTCATGAGCTGCTCACGGGAATACCTACAGGAAGGGAAGGTTGAGCTCACGTATTTGGTGATTCACATCCAGTGAGAACTACACTACCTTGAGTGAGTGGAGGATTCAAGGAGAGAGCTCCTCTCCTGTGCCAGAGAAGCCAATGACTAAGGGAGAAAGTAAAAGACTAGACAAGTTAAGGTGGTCTTTTCCTACCCCACCTTCATGGCGTTTGGTAGTCAGTAGGTTTTTGTCTCCCTGAAGAGGCCTAGATGGCACCTGGACACAATAGTGTTGACAGTCACATCAAAGGATCTGTCTCACCTTTCTGTTTGCTCTCGAGTTTGGTGTACCAGTGCATCTGGGCCAGATGCAAACATATTTCAGACAGCAGAGTACAGGGGGAAAGAGTGGTGTAAATCCCACACGTAGTCCTGAGCACAGTTCTCCAAGGTGGAGATACCAGCTTAGTCTTCAGGTGGAGTTAGGTCTTGTTTAAGCGAACAAGGAGAGCTCTAGATGATAGTGATCAAGTTATCTCCTCACAAGGAATGTGCAGGCAACAAGAATTCAAAACACAACACAGCAATTACTTTTAAATAGTCATCTACTCACAGCAGCTTGCTTTCAAAGTAAGAGGCAATATTTTTCTCCAGGAAATTATTTCTTGCAGCTGGTGCACCAAGCCCTAAGCCAAAAAAGCCCACTGGTGCCATGGAAAACCTCTTACCAACTGCAAGGGGCTAACTGTAAAGTCCTTTCCAAACAGCAAGTTACCGAAATCAACACATACCAAAGACCAATCCAGACATTTCTCCATTCCTTCAGATGTCCAACACACCAAGATGTTAGTCAGAGAAATGCTGCTGTGTTGCACTTAAACATGGATGGAGAAACCAACCACAACAGCAAACATGTCAAATTGACCTTCTGTTGTATTGGCCTGTTTATTCTTTTCCATTCTGACATTCATTAAAAACTCTCATTGCAATCCACCTATGCCCTAAACGCTGTCTGGCATATTTTTCCAGGGAAAACCAGGAAGCTCATTAGCTTCCTTTAAAAGATACAAATCTGCAGCTCAACATAAACTTCAAGAAAACATATTTGATTTCCTGTACTGGAAGGTAATGTTTTCAAAACTAACGGCAGAGGATTTGATACATCTCCAAGATTCTTGTTTGCTCATAGTCATGGTTCATGAGACACCTCAGGTATCTGAACATGGAAGTAGCTCTACTTCATGTCATCTGCAAAGCCCTGGAGGAAAAAGTTAGAGGAAGTGGAGGAATAAGAAGATAAATTTTATAAGGAGTAGCAAGAAAAGCACAGGAATTATTTCAATTAAACACACAAATTAAAAAAAAAATTAAATGGATGCAGTTTCTTGTTATTTTTACAGCTGGCTAAAGCTTTAATAGTAGCAATTCAGTGCTAGTACAATAGCATCTGCACAAACAGCTGTAGTTCCCTTGTGTAAAACATGCTGGATGCAGCAACATATTTGCTTGAACTTGCTTTCACGGGCAGCCTGGTCTAACAAAGGAATGGTTAATGATTTCTGCTAAATAATAGAAAGCTTCAGACACATGGCAGTGTAGGATGCTCCTTACTCTCCCTTTGTCTAGGCGCACATATTAAACCTTGCACAATCTAGAATCTAATTTGGGGGGAGGGCCTGGGGAGCGTAAGGAGAGTCGGTGAAGAGAAATCTTCACTCACTTTGCCTGGTTGTGGGGTAGACCACGTGGATTACCTTTTATATTTCCATTTACTCTTCTCAGAGTATTTGTGTTTAAAAAGCCTAATATATGCTATCAAAAAGGATTATGTGTAATTGGCTTGATGCTCATCTCCTTGAAACTGATGCTGGGAGACAGTGTATTCAATTTATAAGTTTGCATATAGGGCAGTGCCCAATAAAAGTCCCCGAAACCTGATAAAGTTGTATATTATACAATTTCTCTGTACCCCCTCTTTATTTTTTTTTCTTTGTGCAGAGAAATGGTAGAACATTTCTGCACTTGATTAAGACCAGTTAGTGGAGATTTATTGGCGAGTGTTGCACTGTGGTTTTTGGTATTAACCTCTTAGATCACAGCAAGCGGCTTTTGAAGTTGGTTGGGGGCTTGAGGAAAGTTCTTTGTCAAGGGACGTATCACGCCTGCCTCCTTCCAAGGGGAGGCTGAGGGCAAAGGGGGAAGTGCGAAGGTCACTCTGTTCTGTCTGCCACATCATGCAATAAATATTAACTGGAGATGATTACTGAATGCAAAGAAATAAATAATAAAGAGCTCTTACAAGCCTTGCAGCTTGTGTGTATCTTGTTAGATGATTAAAGAAAAGCGGGGTTAGGAAAGAATGACTCTGCCAGACGAAATCTCACATGTTTTATTCCTAGCTGAGTTGCAAAGAAAGTGAAATGATTAAGGGCTTTATCAACCCTTACTTCTCCATCCCCTTCTGATTCCTTCTGAGCCTTCCAGCAATCCCAGTAGCCCTGTTCCTGGAACCACACTGCCAGGTCCCCCCCCACCAGCATCAACAGATTTTTCTCCCTGCTGGTTAGCTCACACAGAGCATCAGCTCTTTCCCACTGGGCATGACAGCAGAGGAGGACATGTCCCAGGAGAGGAGAGCGGAGCAAGTCCTCTCAGTCCCACCAGCCAAGTGAAAGGGGACTTGCACACTCTGCTCCACAGGGCAAAACCTTGCTTGCTACAGCTGGGCCTGAAAGAGAAAATTAAGCCTGTGGAGTTTTAATTTCTCTGATTAAATTTCCCTATTAAAACAAAAAAAGAGGGAAAAAGAGAAATGTGTCTAGTAAAGGAGGTTGGAACCAGACCACGAACTTCATCGCAGAGCACAGTCTTTCCAGGCAAGGAGCAAAGAGATCGGCAGCTTTATTTCTACCATTATTAGGACAAGGGCAAATTGACAAAATTCACATCTTAGTGCAGTTTCAGGTAATGAATGTGCCACAAGATACAGAAAGAAGATGTTTAATTGACAACTCTTCTAATTGTATTACTTTAAATGCTGGAACAAATAATCAAAGAAACTATTTGTAAGCATCTAGAAGATAACGAGGAGATGAGTTATGGCTAGCATAGATTTGTCAAGTACAAATTGTGTCACACTAATGAAATTTCCTTCCCCCACAGGATAATAGAGCTCGCGGACATGGAAGAAGCAGTAGATGTCATATATCTTGAGCCTAGTAAGTTTTCTGACACTGTCTCGTATAACATTCTGATAAATAAGAGAAGAAAATGTGGACTAGGGGAAACCTACTAGAGAGTGAGTGCAAAACTGGTTAGAAAGCCATATTGAAGAGAATAATTATCAATGGGTCACTGTCAAAGGCTGCATCAAGTGGTCTCTCTTGGCCTGATACTATTCATTGCTAATGAATTGGATGATAGAAGACATTGTGATGCTATTAAATCACACATTGCCCGTTACTGGGAGAGGTTCCACATCTGCTACGGAAAAGGCCTAGTGTTCAGGGGTTCTTGACTATTTTGAAACAGTCTCAAAAAATAGGATGCAAGTCAAACAAAGTGACTGCTATATTATACAATGACCCAGCAGTAGTCTGCTGCTAAAATTAAAAGTTAATAATAATTGACTTGGTACTACAGCTTTATAGGTAAGCATCTATGTATTACAGGTGGTCAGAAGAGAAGCACAAAAAACTTAAATAGAATATTTTTTTTTTCCTTTACTCAACTCTCAGGACATTGCATGCAGACTAGTTTTTGGGCCACCTAACTTTAAGGAACATGTGAGTCAACGAGGTCCAAGGGACAGCAGCAACCAAGTATCTGGTCATCCAGGAGAAAGAGCTGGGCCTATATAGTCTAGAGAAAAAAAGACTGATGCAAAACACAACAGTGATCTTTGAATCTGAAAAAGAAAGCGGGCACTTTCTTCTCTGTGACCATGGTGACTAGGACAAGAAACAAATGATATATAATTCAGGAAGAGAGTTTAAGATTAGGCATTAGGAAAAAAATTCCAGTGCTATGGACAGTTGCACAATGGAATAGACTTCTTAGGGATGCTGTGGAGTCTCCATCGTTTAAAGTTCCATGTACAACTTGATGTGGTCCTGGAGTGGGGAATGGACTAGATGACCTCTAGAGACTTTCTTCCAATCCACTTTTCTATAATCTCCTGAATTCTATGAATACCGCAATCTACCTATGTTTAATAAATTAAACTATAAGGGAGAAAAATAATCCCCTAGACCCAAGCTAGGTCTGAAACCACTAAACATGTTGCAGTAATAGGCCATAAATTCGTTTTCATTCTCTAAGGAAATTTTATTGCCTTAAAGACTAACATACCAGAGGCCTTCTCTAATAGTAGAGTAACTCCAACACACTGGCAGGTTCTTTGATTCATATTCCGAAAGAAGTAGTTTATGTTTATAGAAACAAATTGGTTGCATCAGAAATACAGGTTAGGTCAATCTTCTGAGCTCTATATGTCTCCAAAATGCTTCTTTGTAAACCCTCATATGTCTTGAACAGCAAAAACACAACTCCAGACCATTATTAAAGGACACTTTGAATTATTTTCATCCTATTCCTATACTCACTGCTTCTCACTATAATATTCAAATAACCTACGACCAGAATGAAGACAAAAAACAATGCAGACAAGATGTTGTATGACCTCTTCAGCTAATCAGAAACAACACAAAATTGTGCTGTTCTTCAGTGTCAGACATCCATATTTTGTGTAAAGCAGAAAGCACTTTATTTATAAGTTGATGGAAGGGACCCTGAGGGATTTCCTTTGGATACCATGAGTACAACAGAGAGAAAGAGAAACTTTCTAATTAAAATCTTCCTAAGAAAGTGTGGTTTCACAGAAAGGAATAATTATTGTTGTAAAATGTCATACCAGTAAAGCAATCCAAGTTATCAACCAGGGTTTTAATTTTCTTTTTGCATCACCAAGCAGATTCCATAATACATTTTCATATAAATGCCTAGGTCTTATTCTTTTTCACTTGGGTTCACTGTGGTGTTATAGGGGAATGAGGCCTCTCGCTCATTTTGATGAGCTAAACCTGGTGGAGGGAAACAAAAGCCACCAACTACTTTCTGTCTGGAGTGAAACTAAACAATTCCCTCAACGAGTTTGAGCTTCAGAGAAAATAAAGTCAGAAAGAACCGCCCTTGTAAAAGTCTGTCCCCCAGCAGTTCATGGGGTTCACACAAGCTAGATTTGTTCAAAGCAGTCCCAAGAGGACAATGCAAGCCCTGTTTTACTACCACAGGATATAAGGTGGTATCAAATAATGAATCCAAGCATTTCCCTTCTGAACTCAGCCCAGAGCACTTTTAAAGTTTTCTAATATAAAATAATATACCATGAAGTGGAAATCTTTCTGATATTTTGTCATTTTAAGCTGTGGTAATATATTTTCCCTTCGAAAATATAACTCTGCACTCATTGTGTGCTTTTTTGTTTTCTGTTTAATCTGTGATGCATATCTGAATGGAATTTTTGCCTGTAATTCTATAAAATTTTCTCTGAACCGCTGCTTATGCTCTACTGATCACAACTCTGTTTTAAGGATTGGCTCTTATTTTTCAATCTCCTCTTCACTGCCCTTTTGCTGTATTAGAATATGAGGAGTGAAAGGGAAACAATTTTTGCACATTTAACACTTTGTTTCCCCTGGACTTCTGCCTAGGGCTATGGGGATCTTGATACCTCACAAGAGCAAACCAGGAAATCACACTGCTGGAATGACAGACTTAGTGAGATTAGAAAGACAGACTTAGATAGACACAAGCATTGATTGATGTTTTTGCTCTCCAAAGTTTTTTAGAGTTATCTACTGTGTTTGAGCTGTGACAGTCACAACAGAAGAAGGCTAGATCCTCAGCTGGTGTGCATCTATTTAACTGTGAAATCCTGAGTTACGGCTTACGTACCTGTACGTCAGGCCAAATTTAACAATGGCTCTAGACCATAACCGCTGGCCATTGCCCTCCATGGTCATTGGTTCTCATGAGTGTTTAAAAATGACACTGATTGAAGAAGTTCCATGCCATTTAATTCAGCTTCTACAGGAAATGGCTTGGTTTGGTTTCAGTCCAAATGAAGCCTAAAATCACTTCCGAAAGTGATTTTAAACCAAAAAGTATGACAACTACACCAAGGCTAAGCTGAACCCTGCACTTACAATCACTTAGCAGCTTCCCAGGTGCTAAAGTATAGTATTTCGTTAGCTGCTAGGAAGAAGATGTGCAAGTTTACATAGTCTGTTGAAGCCGCCTCAACTGGGACACTTTAAAAGCTCAGAAATCATAAGGAAAGTCCATGCTTCATCCTGTCTTGAATAAGGTAAACCTTTGATCATCACAGGTGGAGAAGCGATGTTCAAACAATGCCACAGAAGAAGCGACTGGACTTCTGGCTCCTCTGTGTCCGACCACAGAGCCACTGCAGAGGCTGCAGTCCTTGTGAAGTGCAACACAAGTGAAGAAAGACTGATCACTAACAGGAAAGAGAGTGAGTGAGGTGAAGATAGATGGGGAAAGCAATCTCAGAAAGAGGTGCGAGCTACAAACAGGTCATTCAGTGATCTGAGTTAACACCTGGTTCCTCTGTACACGGGACAAGAGCAAACCAGATGTCTGAAGTATCCTGCTAAAAGTAAACTAAGAATGTTTGAAAGTCCCTCTGCCTTTGAAGTAAACATGACTTTAAACATGAATCCATAAAAGAGAGTATAGCTATTTATAGGAAATCAAACGTAAATGAAATAGGATGAGCTTCCATGAAATAGCAAGAAAACAAAGAAAACAAAGCAAACAAACAGGAATTTAAGGAAAGCACAGTCAGCATTTGTAATACGGTCATTAACCATGCTTTGTACTTCTGAATGCCCTTTATTTGCTGGCCTCAGAGCCTGCAAACATTAAGGATTTGTCTAGTGAGAGGCTGCGGCAGTAGATGATTTATTTATTCTGCTGCCACTTTTGTCTCTGGTTACCCTTCTGCCGTGTCGAGTCTATTTACACTCTTTATGGATGTGGTGTGATGCAGTGTGTGTGTATGCATGCGGAACCAAACAAGGACTATCCCGGAGCATGCCCATTCATAGCAAACATGCTCTGTCTGTGCAAGGAACACAAGGCACCTCCACACACCCAGCACTGGCACACAGCTCACACCCCGCAGGCCGAGTAATGACAAATTCCAGTTGCCGATCATCACCAGCACCAACTCCTGCTTCACCCAGATTTTCCTTGAGACCGTTCCTCGTGAGCGTTCAACGAGCTGCTGGGAAGGTCTGCCCAAAACCCTCCCACTGAAGTTAACCAAGCTCTGAGAATCTGTAAGTCCTGTGTTGGGGTCTTTTGAAATGTCTGGGCTCAGCGCCTGACAACGTGGCTCTGATACAGTTGGAGTACACACCTGGGGAGCTCTCCTAGCCTTTACTTCCCTGTTTGTAAAGAGACGCCACATTTATTTACATTAGAACCTACTGTGAGGATTAGTTGTAAACAGCAGTGATTTAGAAAAGAACATTTCTAAGTGATACCAAAGGGAAATGCCTTCTTTTATTTGTGTTGGCATTTTTTTTTCTCCTTTTGTGGTGAGTTTAGTGCCTGTGAGAAGCACTCAGAAATCCTGTTTTCTTAAAAAGCAGCTCTAGGAAATCAAGTATTGCTGTCATGGAACAGTCAATCCCAACACGTTGCAAAAGCCTTGTCACCTTACATTACACACCCTGATGAGATGCAGGCTGAGAGATCTGTATCTAAATGGTTTCATGGGTGGTAAGAGGGTCACACATGAAAGTAGCCCCTCTCCCTGCAAGGCAGCAGGTTCTCCCAGGAGATAATCAAGATTTTCTTCCCAAAACAGTGGATCTCTCCAGTTAACAGCCCATCACACATAGGAAAAGCCAGGGACACATTATTCAGATTTGATTATTGTGAGAGCTCAGGGAAAATTGTGGGGACTAGGAAGCTGGGTGCATGGGAACCTATACTTTGATGTTTCTATTCTGCCACTACCTTCGTATTTGCGCTTTCTCTCCAAAACTGATGGATTCATTATGCTGCACCACCTGCTTTAGGCATTCTGCAGCTGCCACAGCAGAAAATGGACAGATATTACATTGTCACTGAACTAACTGAGCTATTGCTTACTGCTTCCTTCCTACAAAGGGGAAGACGATAGACCTGTTTCCCCCAGCACATTTCTTACATAGAGATGGTGCTTTGTTAATAAGCCAAGCCCAGTATTTTAACTGCAGGGTGAAGGGTTGAAGCAGTAATATGCCTTAAGGTCATGTGGCACACGGTCATATTTTAATTACCACTGCCTGAGGCTATCTCCACAGGTATGTTTCCTTCCTGCATAAAACATGAACCTGGGAGTGATTTCAAAACACACTGTCAAATAGTCTGTGACTCCAACAGGATGTACACACTATCAGACTTTAATCCAAGGGCAAATTTTATTCCAGTATTTTATCTTGAAGGCTCAGAGGGGCAAGAGAAAGAAACACTTTTCTGTTGGTAAACTAATAATGTTTAGCAACGCGAGGTGTATCGTGTGTTCTAGAGATCTTTCATTTCCTTAATAAATACCCAAGCATAGCAAGCTCTCAACACCAATATCCTTTCAATAAAAGGTAACCTTATATGGTCACTACATGATACATGATTTATAAGATGTCATGTTAAAGTAAACTCAAACTCACCCAACACACTGAAGGAAGGAAATGGTTGTCTGACTCCATATGGTGTTTTCATGTTTCTATTAAAACCAGACTATTCAAATACTGTGGATACCAGCACAGGTTTTAGCTCTAAAGGAAGGATAAAGAAAGTCTTATCCATACCATCTGTATCAATAGCATAAAAATTGCTGGCAACACGTGAATGTGGTTAAAACACTGAGGGTCATCTTACTGTTGGGGATTAAAAAGACATTGCTCCCACAGACTGGTTTGCTCAAAGAGCTATCATGAAAGTGGATCATTGAAACCCTTTGCTAGCCAAATATCATGCAAAAACGAATAGGGATAGTTGAACTGTAAAGAACAAGTCCTTTGAGACAACCTCCTTTAAAGTAGGATATGGCATTGCAGAAGTTGAAACCTAATCTTCACTATCATACTTGTCACTTAAATCCAAGGTCCACATTTTTGTGAAGTCATGCTATTCTGACTGAAGATATTATACTGCTTTCGCAAACATCTTCAATCTACAAATGTATAATGCACCTTAAATAAATAAAAAGTTCCTTATTTATTATGGATGACTATAAAAAAAAAAAAATCTAGGGCATTGAAAGAATTTTTTCCCTGTCTGTTCCCTCTGTTCTCTGTCCCTGGTGGATCCTAGGAGGCATGGTCCTACAACAGGCTACTTCAGGGACTCCCAAGCTCAGCCCCTGCCAGGCTCCACCCATACATCAGCAGAAGAAACCTGATGCAAACAGAAGGTGGCTGAATTATATTTTTCCTTCCCTATAGGGGGCAACCCTTCACCACTTCAGTGAATGAGGGGCCACCACATGTCTTGGTTCAGGCCCAGGATCATGCTGCATCACCGCAGCATAATGAAATCAAAGAGGGGAACAGATTTCAGCGCGTGTCACAGCAGGTCAGTGCATTTGCTCGGTCGTGTGCTGCACAAAGCTCACATAGTTGCTTTATAAATTATTTTAAAACCTGCTGCCAAACCATGCTGTTGTAAAGCCCAGCTGAGCTGAGACCCTGCAATAAACTCAGTGAAGTACAAGATCTCCTAGATTTTGTAGAGAAGGACTCATTCCACATATTTTCAAGGTGCCCTTTCACCCTGCACCTTAAGTTACACTAACGCTTTCAAGCATTCCACTTTGCTCGAAGATTAATGTATTTATTATATACTTTTGACTCTACAAGAGTTTTGGTTCATTCACTTCAATGGATAGACAGTGGTCATTAGCCTTCTGCGTCAACCACTACTTCTATTTTATTAACACAAGTACCTTCAAGAACTTCTGCTAATGAGAATGGCAAAGACCCAGAAAACACTTTCAATTCTTTGAACCTCACTCATAGCATATTACAAGGCTAATAGTGTCACTACTCCATTAAAATTTTTAAGTATTACAACCTCTAGAGGTGTAATGTATTTAATGACTTAATACCTCCCCTTCCACCCTTTTCTTCCTACATTAAACACTATAGCATGCAGCAGCTTTTCTTTCGGCAGCAAACACCATCCATGGTTCTTGTGTCTAATTGTCCAAATGGTTTCTATTTAACTTTCCATGTACAGGACACATTCCTTGCCCAGGCAGAGCTACCAGTGAAGCCCAGAGGGCAAAACATCTTTCTCGCTACCCACTACAGCACACAGGCAGGGAACCTGAGTATGAATCAACACGTGGGGAACTGAGGAACATCTTACTGGCTGCAGCAGGCACAGCGTTCCCAGCTGCTTTCTTATCAGGCCAAGGGACTTTCATCCAGATTTTGGTTCCTCCATCTTCCTATGGCTCTTCAGCATTTCAGAAAAATACACTGAAGCTGGAGAAGAGTCCGAGAAGTATCTTAAGCATCCTCAACTTCAATAGCACAGTATGTAAAGTGAGGCAACTGATCCCAACAGGGTGATTCGAGGGGGTGGAGATCAGTACACCAGGTCATATCATAAAGCCAATAAGGAGGCCTTGAAGCCTCCTTGGGGTGATTTGCAGTGTGTAGGGGAAACCAGAAGGACGAGGGGCAGAGGAGACGAAGCAGAAGGACGAGGGGCAGCTGAGCTAGAGCTGCCTGGTGCTGGGCGACAGGGAAAGCTGAGCACAGGGGATCTCTGAACTCCTGCTGTTTTTCAGGAGCATTGGTATCCCTGTCCATGGGATTAAGACACTTACCTAGGAACTAGAATGCCAAATATTCAGACTCCCCAGAAGACCACTCTTGACCGAAGATTCTAAAAAAGTTTTCCTGTTGCAGGTGGGCCATCAAGCACAATGCAGAACTCCTGGGCTAAATGAGCACAAGCAAGAGGGCCCTGGGCTGTAACTTTGGGGTTACAGGTGGGAAGCTCTGATCTTTGCTGCCACGCTGGATTTATCAGAGGGAAGACCCAGGCTTCTTCCTGCCAGAGCAGTATCCTAACCACAAAGTGCAACCTCCCTTTCAGGCTGCCCAATAATACCTGTTCCTACATCAAGGCAATGCTAACTGCGGTCCTTGTGCTGGAGCCAAAGCTGTTGGCTTGCTTAGATCTCAGCCTTCATCAGCTAAAGCCTGAAGAAGAGGAGGTCCTTATTCCCTGCATCGTTCCACTAGTACAGTGCCAAGCAGACAGATCTAACCCACAGAGCAAGGTGACAGCATGATATCCAGAGGCCTTCAGCCTCACCTGGGAGGAGGAATTGGCTTGCTCACGTCACACTCATGCTGTGGGTGCTAGAGAAGAGGAGCACAGAGGTTTGGGGGTGACTCCAGCACATGCAGTAGAGGCAGAGTAGGAAAGGGAGAAATCTGCAAGGAGACCCTTTTTGAGAGAAGGATCCTGAGAGCAAATTAAGGAACCAGGAAACCCCTTTTCTGCTCTTTCTCTTCAGGTTGCTGCTCTCCCAGCCCAACAGCCAGCACCTGCTCCGGCCTCATTCAAGTGATGGAAATTTGCCACTAGTGAAGACAGGCCCTGAGTTTTCCTGACAGTGTTTTTGTGAAAGGATGTACCAGGAATAAGGGCAGTGCTGCCGTGTTAACATCGAAATCTCTACAGCTGGGTGAAGCCAGGCCTGCCTCAGTTGCCAGTGTGATTTCTCAGTTAATTATTTTGTGACCTGACTAACAGGGATGGTCATTTTAGGTGGGCACTCGTTTTTTCGGTTTAATTACTGTGGTTTGTTGCTGCTTTGGAGTGGTTTTGTCTATAGGTTGTTTGTGCAAGCGTACATGTGTGCGGGGGCTCTTTCAAAATAAGTGGTGTGAGACAACAAAAATTTCTACTGGATGCTGACACGATCCTCTTTATCATCTGTTCCTGACAGGACCTGAGTGTGCTGTGAGCTACACTTGCAACTGCGCTCACCCACCCGGGATTTAAGTTACAGTAATATATTTCAGCAGAAATGAATATGCTCATCTGAACTTAAGGCCAATTTCATTGCAGTGACACAGAAATAAAGTGACAGAAGCGTCTGCCAGCAGTCTCAAGCACAGGGCAAACAGTATGCACAAGCATTTGAAAGAGTTTTAAAGAATAGTATTCTTCCTTAGCTTATTATCTTGCTGTTTACTATGTTGGAACCAAGATTAAAATGCTTTAGTGTTTACTGAAGCAGCATATATGGTATCTAACAGCATGTTATTTTGTGCACACTGTTTAACATTCTTTATTGCTCCAACTCATAAGGTTTATTTGAAATCAGTGGAGGAATTCATCCCATCCACCATTTACTCAGCTATTATCAGCTACTGCAAAAGTGCCGTGTAGAGAATAAACACTGGTTATTTATGAGCTTTCGCAAGCATGCAAACTCCTGATAGAAAATTACATTCTTAAGATCCATTATTATTTATGGCATGTTGTGTGTCACCAGATGCGGTTGCGTTTGGTATATAGGTTGCTCCAGTAGTAACCCTGAAAAGAACCGTAGCTACCTGGTTTTACTTGGCATTGCAATTGTTTTATGGTTGATTCCAGCTTCCTTCTCTCCCTCCCGCTCCCCCACCCAAGCAAAAATCCTTTTTCTTTTGCTGGTAGCTACAATGAGCATAGAGTTGATGGAGGATTAAACTCTACCTAATGGTTTGAACAAATCTTAGTAAAGTAAATGGGAAGCCTTCCTGTCAGAGGGGAAGACTGATCATGGAATATTTCTCCCAAATGCCAAGAAATTTCCACCACAGGAGATCAATAAAATGTTAGCCAGACATTGGTCAGGAATAATTTAGATGCCATTTACACAGATGTGATCGGAGAGAGGAGAGGTTCCCTCTCAGTGGAACATGAGCCACTTCATACAGGGATACCATTTGGCTCCGTCTGAGCCATGGATCAATGCTCACCTACAGGCAATTCCTGACTGTCGGATCAGTTAAGGAAACTCTTCTAAATTCTCCAGCTAAATGTAGGAAAATATTGCATGTTTTTCCAATATTTCCACTTAGTCCAGCTGGCTTTTTAAGTTTGGTGCATTAATACAGTTTAAATTCCCCTCTTCCACCTTTGTGAAATTTTTCCTGGTCTTGCTACCCAGCTAGAGACGAGGGTGTACATAATAGCTAGTGATTGCTTCAGATGAGCAATTTGAGTGGAAATGTTTAGTGCAGCTTCATGTTTCATCTTCCCAGAACCTCGGTGACATCTCATCTGGAATACTTGGTTTGCATCACGTCTACGTGTATGTATTCCCAGGTTTGATTATGTGAGTTCTCAGAGGAAATAAATGCCAAGAGCTATGTACCTTTGCTAACTAGCATTCTTATGCTGGTTTTGCATAATCAAGCAGCACCTTTCATCCAATAATATATTTAAAATATCTTTTAGACAAAGCCCAATTTGATGAGGCTGACTCTGCAGCAGCAGGGAGCATGCATGGTACATTGGGCTTTAGAGTAATGGTTTAGATCTCTCTACAGCATGTAGCACACATAAGCTTTGAAGCATAAAAATCATAAATGATTAACCTACTTGATTTCACATAAATGATAGAAATACGCTCTTCATGGTTTATTTTATTGTCTAAAAACAAAGACATGTCATCATGTGATGAGGTCTTTTTATGGACTTTAGCAATGCTTGTCTATTTTGTTTTAATTGCCAATTTTTCACTGTATTAATTGCTAATTATTATATATTTGTATACGTGACACTTCAATTATCATCATGTGATCATAACTGTTTGGATTGAATATTGTCTCATCTCCATGAGCTATTTCCACTGCAAGCTGGGCAGCCTTAAAAGAATAGCATCCATTTTTCTTTTCTTTTAAACAAAATTTAAAATAAGAAAGAATCTTACTAAAACATCCAGTTTGCAAGAAAACATGAAGGGCCTTTGTAAGAAAAACTAAATCAGCATTTTTAAAATTTTCAGTGAAACAACATCTCAAGTCAAAATTTGGGGGGAAGATATGATACTATGAAAAGAAAATGTGATAATGCACACCAATGTAGACGTTTCCAACAGCAATTAATAAAAACAGACAACACTTCCCAAGAACTCTAAGATCTACTACTATCTTAAAAATAAAACACTGTGTATTTTTATATTTCTCTATCTTAAAAGTGCTCCAGAAGCCTCCTTTGGATGTTCAGGTAGTGTTTGAAAAGAGTAACAATCTTAGGGATTGTTATTTTCCACAGAAGCTACTGGCTGCTTGCTATGGTTTTTTTTATAAGAAAACCCATCAGACAGTACATCCCTGCCTGGTTAAAATCAGCAAAGTTAGACAACTTGCAAGACACGTCAGAAGCACAATTCCTGTTGGGGTCATGTAGGAAACAGAGAATTTGGGGTTTTTTTGCAGCTTGGCAACTTTGTCCTCACAATGTAATGAAGTTATTTTCAGAGAACAATGGAATTCCCGAGGAATTCTTGAAGCTTTACTTCAGTTGATCTTAATCCCAACAGCAAATTGGCCACAGTGACTACAGGAATGTTGAGGCTAAACTGGCTATTTAAGCTCTGGTTTTAAACACCTTACATATGGTTCATTAGCTCATCTCCTTGCCAGGTCAGAAAACAGGTGGAACCTGCTTGAAGACAGTTAAAGCAACGAGGAGACTCTGGAGGCAACCCAGAATGTGTCCCAGTGTCACATACACGTGAGCTCACCCAGAGAAATTACGGCAGTGTCACCTACAATACACGCTCAGTCATATATTGGTAGACCTGAGCCTCATCTAGAGGCACAATCTAAAATATGCATCTCTCCAGCAAACTAAGAGGCAAAGATAAATTCCCCCACTTTGTTTAAAATGCTGCTGTTCTTGACCTCTGGGAAAGAGAAAGATTTATATAAATAGAGTTTCTCTTTCTGCTTGCTTCCCTGTCCTGGAGAAATATGTATAAATAAGAGATCAAAGTTCCTGTACAAACACTCAACATAAAGCTGACAGGCTGCAAAAGCAGAGCTTCTCCCTCAGCGTCTCAGAGAATGGTGACTTAGTAAGCCCCTGGGACTTTGCAGAGCTGCTTCCTCCACTAGACTATACCCTGTGAGAGAGGCCTTTTTTTAATTTCATTTTCATTTCAGTGGTGCCTCTGAAAATATAAATATGTCAGAACGATTAGGTGGTAAATGGTTTATATTAGCTGCTGCAAGATATCTCTGCAGCCTATTTGGAATCACACGGTGCCGTCTGTGGCCTGATCTTGTCATCTTTCTGGAGGCTGCTGAATTCTCATGCGGCAGAGAAGATGGAGGACTTGCAAACTTTGGCTTCAGCTAGCCCCTCAAAAGCCCCAACAAACTTTTTATTTGTTTGTTTTTTTTTTTTTTTCCAGTTAAGATTCTAGC
This sequence comes from Numenius arquata, assembly GCF_964106895.1. Classification (NCBI taxonomy): domain Eukaryota; kingdom Metazoa; phylum Chordata; class Aves; order Charadriiformes; family Scolopacidae; genus Numenius; species Numenius arquata. The sequence continues at coordinate 5,358,760 of NC_133581.1, forward strand.
AGGCAACATGACATTTCCTGGTTTATCTTTATTTTGGCTTCTTTGAATGTCTCATCAGTTACCTCCCGACATCCCAGCCAGCTGTGCAGATTCAACTGAGCAAATAAGGTCCGGTAGGAAGTTATTGATGGCTTTATCAGTATGAAACACTCACAATGCATCACCTGCATGCTTAGGAGTGTAATGCTGACAATAAATATGATAATAGTTGTCACACATCAGTGAGAGAAATGTTGAGCTTCCAAAGCACTGAATAAATTGCATTTCCTTTTATTTATTCAGTGCAATAGATGGCACAAAGATGGTAGAACCAACCAACCATTTTGACATGTTTACAAGGCTTTTAAATCATGAAATGGATTATTGCAGTGCTGAAAGTATTTGGCAAATGCATTTTATGCACAGCACATTCTGCTTGAAGAGGTAGGCTTTTTAATTTACATTTGTTAGAAGCGCCTATGATGAAGAAGGATGGTATGTCAAAGAAGCTACACTTTTGGTACCAAACACCTGCACTGTTGTATCCAAGCTGCCTCACTCAAAACCACGCTGCTAGACAAAAAGGAGACATGAGAGTCAGAAGAAATATGCAGATGTCCATGAATCACCTTGCTGGCTGTAGCCTGATGTAAGCTGAATCCACAATAAGGCCCAAGCATGGCCGAGCTCTTTCTCTTGAGTGGGTTCACAAACACACCTGATGGTGAATTTGGATCCTTAGATCTTAATTAACAAACCTTCTTTACTGGTCCTTCCCCACTTCAAGAATTTGGGTGTAATATAACAAATCTGTACCCATTTGAGCCTGATGCAACAAAGTGCTAAATACCACCTGCAACATGTTGAACGTTGAATGAAACAGACTTGTTTCATTTCTCACTGAGTCTCATAAAAAACAGTAAGAATAAAATCAGACCTCCATAACTTCATGACTGAGAACTGGCAGCAAACATCTTGATTGGCCTATCTTACATACATCCCACATTTTATCTCACCTAACTTAAGCTGTCTAAAAGTGAAGCATTGCTAAGCAGATCATCTGTGCTCCTTGTGCTGAAAGAAAACAGGTGTATGCAGGACATGACTCAATCCATTTACCTCATTGACCTGTCCTCCTGCGTATGATTGTCGGTCTCTCTCCACTGGCCGTGGTTAGTCTTCGACAACTAGCTCAGCCTAGAGTGGGATTCAGGTGCCATGGCCGTAGAATGCTGCTAAGACTTACTTGAGAATCATAAAATCATAGACTGGTTTGGGTTGGAAGGGACCTTAAAGATAATCGAGTTCCAACCTCCCTGCTGTGGGCAGGGACACCTCCCACTAGAGCAGGTTACTCAAAGCCCCATCAAGCCTGGTCTTAAACACCTCCAGGGATGGGGCATCCACAACTTCTCTGGGTGAGTCCTGGATAGTAACAGCACTACCCAGGACAGCCTACCCACAGCACACTTCCGGGGTGGCCATTGCAAGGCAGGATGGCACAAGCACCTATGACAACACTGTATGTTTTCGTCTGATCAACAGTCCCACCCTGGATGTCTAAGTTTTAGATAGTCAGGTACGGATGAAATAAATCCCTATGCAGCATCATCTGCCCAGTACTCAGGAGTCTATCCCTCACAGAACAGCAGTTTTTAAAAAGAGATTCCACATGAAATCTCACCCCAAAGGTGCTACTTATGCCAAAATCTGATGAGCAGTCTCTAAAGAAAACAGTTTTACTTCAACCGTTTCTTTTTTTCCCTTCCATTTCTGCATCCAATAAACCGGATCATCAGCAGCTGTAAGCCAAACCCTTTTCAGCTCTGCTAGTTTAGAGCAGCTGATGGTCTAGTCAAAGCTTCAAAATCAGCATTTTGGCTTCAATTAATCTTTGCTGCCCCGAATATAGTGTTCAAACATGGGAGCAGTTAACATAAATGTGAATTGTTTGAGGAATTAAGAAGCAGAAAACAAACCTAGTAAGAAACAAACGGTGCACTGTAAGCTGTTGGAAGACTTGCGTTTTATTTGGGTTGTAGTTACAGGCTAAATAACCATGGCATTCTGCCAACAGTAAAGCTGTGGCTTTACAGAAGTGTCTTGGTTTTATTTAGAACAAAAACTCAAAGATATCAGAGCATCTTACAACCAGGGGAAATAATAACTTCAATATAAAATGGAATAAAGAAGGACTGAAATCCCTAAAAATCAGTTTATAAAATGAGCCAAGAGAAATGGAATATTAGCGATAGGTCAAAAAAATTAGAAAAATGGCTAGTTCTTTGTTCCCATAAACCAGAAATTAATAACATCCACATATTTAATGTTCTCCAAGTTTAGACACGGTACCATTCCCGTTGAATTAAGCATGTATACATTATTAACACACATCAGACTACATTAAAGTAGCATGAATGGTTTGATTTAAAATCCACAAATGCCTGGCAGTAATGTATCTTCACATCAAGGAAAGAAGCGAGCAGAAACCTTTCCACAAGTTTCTAGTTCTGCTGAATAGTGCTATATCCTTCACATGATTTCAGGGAACACTAAAATTAATTTCTCCTCTGAGCATCTGTGGGATTTTGTGTATTTGCTTGGCTTTGGGCTTTAAGGAAAGGGGAAACAGTACCAGAAGAAGTATTTCGGGCAATTTTAGAAACCACAGGCCATTGGCAGGACAGAGAATAATGGCTCTGAGCAGTGCCAGTGGCTGCTAAAGACCTTTCTTCACTGACTCCTGATGCAGTAGAGCAGTGCACATTTCAAACAGCAATGCTGTGTGCAGCCTGTGTGCTCTGCTGCCTGTGCACAGTAGGCCCTTATGCTAAGTGGTCTCAAGAGAGTACTATTTGTGCGTTGTGCATCCATTCAAGTCTGAGATTTTTCTGGGCTGTATGAAGGCACATGGAGAAATTTTCTTCTCCTCCGCCTTTCTTCACATATACCCCATGTTAGCAACAGGGGCTACACATTCTGCTTCACAGCGGAACAGACTGCTCTCTTCATGGCTATACCCTATCCAGGAGCTATTTCATAAACTATTCTACAGTACCCTTTTCTTTATATTGTGGAACACACACACATGCACACACACATGCTGTTCCCGGACCCATCCTCACCATTGGCTTAGTTATATTTGGTATAAGTCAGACACCAGTTTGCACTGCCCTGTGTGCTAGGCTGCAGGCTGGGCTTCATGACCTTTCTACAGTCTATTCAGCTGCTGATCCACAGCCAGAAAAACTTATTTCCATTACAGGAAAAATTTGCAGGAGTGTTCTGATAAGGACAGCTGTTTTTTCATCTCTAATGCAGTGTGTGACAGCAAAGTTCAAGGAATGCTGTAGAAAAATCTTTTAAAAGAGAGATGCTGTAAATAACAGAATGAAATCAGAGAATTGTTTTCATCTGATTTCTATAAGAATGGAGGGTTATTCAATTATGTCATCTGCATGTGTGTGCATGAATTTGTCTCTTTTCCCCCACATTGAACTTACCAACCTTCTTGAAGCAAATTTGCCTGAGGGGTAGGGACCTCAAAGGTATGTTTCTTCATGTATGATGACCAATGGTAGCCAGGTTGGTAGCCAGGTAAAGAAAGATCCCTTTTACGTTTCCACTGAACAAATGACAGAAATATGAATTAAACTCTTACTAAACAGTAGAGAAACCTCAAAGGAAAATAGCTTTAAGTATTTTCCTACAACAAAAGATATTTCTCTAGGTGATCATCTTGAAAAACAGCAGAGAATCCAGCATAAAACTGCAGGAATCCATGCTTTATCAGTTCTTCTCAAGGAACTGCTTATGTTCTACTAACAGAAATGTCAGAAATAAAGGTTTCCAACAAAATATTAAATTCCTTAAACTAATTTAGAATATTGCACAAGGGGATTATTTTGCAAGTTTCCATCTACTGAAACAACAGCACACTCTTGGAAAACAAAACCCACAATCTGCTATTCACAAACTGGTCTTTAGATTTAGTGTTGGCTTGCAGTATCCAGATATAAAGTTTACCATAGCCGCCCTTGGTGTAAACTAGCATAAGTTCAAGAAAATGGGTATAACTCCACTTGTCCACATTAAGCAAGGCCTTTAGGTTGAGATATTTGGCAAGAAATCCATGAAACAGTATGAGCAGAAGCTGGAGCTCTGTATGGAGCTGGAGACTGCTGGAGCTCAGTATTAATGACTGCTTTTGCTTTAAAAATTATGATTAAAAAAACCAAAACCAAAAGCATCCACCCTAAAAATAATAAATAAAAAAAAGGTCAAAAAATAAAATAAGAGCAACCCACATTGCTGCAAAAGTATACAGAAAATATTGTGCATTCTGCTTCTCCTAGCATCTTTTGCCCTGAGGGCAAAGGTGATGGCTGTCCTAAACCCTAGTTTCTCCTAAACAAGCAGCAACTGAGAATCAACTGAGCAGCTTCTTACAGCAACTGAGAATCAACTCCTTATGTGCAGTTTCTTCAAGTTTTGATTCAACACAGATGCCTTGTTTTCCATTGTTTTAAAATCTTCTTCCCCCTTGGACATATTTTTCTTTTCCTTGCCTTCTATGGTATATCTTGAAGAATCTTTTCTTCATTTTTTCGGTGGCTTTATCCTGTTGCTTAATTCATTGTTTTTTTCAAGGCTCATTCAACTTTCCCTTCAGCTGCCTACCAAGGCTGTGTGATGAGATGGCAACAACCACCTGAGGGAGTCTGGATGTGTCTGGTGCTGCCTCAGGCAGGAAGTTGGAGAAGATGTCTTATGGTTCCTTTCAGCTTTACATTTCTGTCCTTTCAACTGTCTTTCTTCCTTGGCCCTGATTTGTTTCATCTGGCAATAGATTACATGATCCCAAATTCAACAAAGCTCGTTAAGTGTGTGTCCATGTTCACCCTGTCTGAAATAGTAGTCAGGAATGAACTTGGATCCCACTGGAATCGACTTTTGAGAATCTCAGTGAAGTCTTTTCTCCCAGTTCCCCCTTTTCCTCCAGTTTCTTCAGAGTGTTTCTCATCTCCATATCACTTTGCATGTCAGACCTTCCATCTGATCTTTTTCCCAGTCACTCTCCAGCCCTTCTTTTTCCTCAGACCTCCTCTCTTCGTCCTCTATATCGACAATTATTTATTTGTACCCTAAACCGCTCCACCTACGTTCTCACTATGCCGATCCTGTTGTTCCCATGCTCAGAGCCTACTGGTGAGGGAGCTTTGGGGATTAACTCAGCTCCAGCTGTGCGGCCTCTACCAAGTTGTCCTTCCAGCTGCCTCTTTCTTCCGCCATTCCCAACAACAGGTTTGGTTACTAGCGCCCAAGAAGATGAACTGCAGAGATCTTCAACCCAAATGTAAGCAAAAACTAGGAAGGCCAGGAAATGGGCAGTAAAAGACTGAGGACCAAAAACTGAGGACTCAGGTTCCCCTACGCAGATGCAGTGAAATAGAGAGCAGCAATCAGCTCTAGAGTTACTTCCCTCTGTCTCCAGCAATACGTGGCAATGGTTCAAATCAATGTAAGGACCAAGCTGACAGTTGCACAACCCAAAGATTTCTCAGCAGGATATATACTAAGAAAACAGGCAGTTTATTTTGAGGAAGATCTTTTTTGTGATTTTTATCTTCCCAAAAATTTAACGATAGGAACCCAAATCTAGTCTAGTAAATAATATTCCTGTCCTAAGGCATTACATAATAAGTATGTCACCCCAGAATAAGTTTTTGTCGTTCATTTTGAGATGCCTGAAAATAAGATTTACATTTAGAAAGGTAGAGAGGGGAAGGACACTATTGATCATTATTATAATAATGAGGCTTGTGCTTGCAGGTTAAATCTGTTTGTGCTAGGAAACAAAGACTTACTGAAGAAGAACCTGTATCTCTGGCATAAATACAAGGGCATTAGACTGGCTCCAGGAAAGAATGAAATCTGGAAATAACTGTCAAAATTTGTGGATTGATTTTGCTGCACCTGTGAGTTTAAGCTTTCAGTTTTAAATTATTATCATTAGATTCTTTTATTGTGTGGGTTTAGTTTCTTTTTTAATATGAGAAGAACAATTAGTGATCCTTCTATCTAGCAAAAATGTCCTCCTAATAGCGAAATATCAGGAAGATGATAACAGGTTATCCTAAGTGACTGATTTACCCTTCTTCACACGGGCCAATTTATTGCAATTAAAGATTGTCACTTCAGTACAGAGGTCAAAGACTAGGGCTTGTACAATCATTTTCTAAAGAAATTCTGAAGAGGCAGAAGAATGGGCTCTCTGCTCCCTCCATCATTTTATTCTGCCTCTGCATTGTTAGCAACGCTTGTTGTTAAAATGCATAATTTGCACACACACAAGGAGCTTAATTTTGATCTCAGTTACAGACTTGTTATTCTAACCCAGAGCGAATAAAAACAGCTTTATGTAACCAAAGACTGAACTAAGCCCTGAGGGCTAGTCCTGCAAGACCTTCCTTGTGTGCATTTAAATTCAGATGACCTGTTTGCAAAGAAGATGATAGTACAAACCAGACTGTATAGAACTGGCTGCACAATTGGTACAAAAGTGGCAAGTATTCTCCTTTAGTTCTGTCCTTACCTTTGTGGCTAACTATCTTACCCACCGGGAAAGTACCTCTGAGGCACGGCTCACACTATTCTGGCCTTTTTATCACTTAGGGTTGTGTCAACATTATTTGCTAAACAAGCAGAGAGACACACAGAGATCTCCCAAACATGAAAATGGTTCTACCTTGGCCCTGGGAATTAGAGGCAGTAGGAAAACAGTAATGCTGACAGGCATACATGTTGCTGGTGAAGAAAGTGGGGACAGAAGGAATAGCAAAAGCAGGAGGGAGACCTGAGGAAGGGAAAGACATGGATGAGATCTGATGCTGATGGGAGGAAAAAGAGAGGGTGCTTGTGAATATTCCCTTGCATGCCCAGAAATGAATCTAGCCTTAGGATGAAGTCAACAGTGCCAAATAGGAAAAATGCTTCCCGATTGACCTTGGGTATTCCAAAATTTAGGGTTTGTTGTGGTGAACTTTGTGCTCATAATACGCTGATTTTATGCTGGGGCTACTGGTACTCTGATACACATTCGTACTTGTTCTCTTGATATACATTTTTTTACTCTGAGGTTGTCTTCAGCACTTCTTAGCTTTGCCCAAAAAGCAATTTAGTGCCAAATTATGAGAGAAACAAAATACACCACACAACTATCAGATGGGCAGGTATAGTGCTTTCTCCCCTGGAAGTAAAAGAAGTGCATAATGGTGTATGAATAACTGTAAGTTATAATTCAATTTAAATTAATGGACAGGTAAACCAAATAAGGCCTCCAAGTTCTTATTTTCCAAAGGGTTAACACTAAGGAAGAAAAGGAAAGAGTGACTGAAACTAATTAAACAGGCAAGCTCAAGAGTTTGCAGGCCAAGGGAACATACAAAATGTGCAAATCTACCTGGAACAGACAATCAAAGCAGAGAGGAAAAAATGTATAGATGCATTCAGGCTTGATTGATCCAGTTTAACTGGATGAATCAGTCTAAGATTAATCTCCAAAATCATCAGCTCAGTGTGAAGCAGCAGCCAAAAATACCAAGTAAATCTTGGGCATCATGAAGCAAGTTATTGAGAACAAGACAATGGGAGTCATTTTGCTGCTACAGAAACCCACGGTGAGCCCTCATACTGAGTACCAGGTGCTACAACTAGTGTAGTCCTGCAAATCCAGAAGGGTGTCATGAAGTCAGGGAAAAGGTAACGACAGTCAGGTAAATCATCAAGGTAAAGATGAAAAAGGCTGGGGCTCTGGGTTTGGGGAGGTGAAGGCTTGGGAGGACGTAATCAAGGATTTCAAAGTCATGAAGGTGATGGATAAGCTGAATGCAGAGCCCGATCGCCTATTCCTGCAGTATGAGGGCTGGGGGACGCTCAGTGAAACTAACAAGGTATCAGTATAAAAGAGATTAAAGACAGTGAGTACGTCTTTGCACAGGGGCAGTGAACTCATTGAACCTGCTACACAGGAGGTTGTGGATGCAGAGGTGTCAGCAGGGTCAGAGAGAGGGATTAGAAGAATTCATGGACTACACACAGGCCCACGGGTGGATACAAAAATGTCTAGGCAAGGACATACCTTCTAACATCCCTAAAAGAGTAAATCTGGAAGAGGGGGAGCAGAGGGCAGACTGCAGAAGATGGCAGTCTCCAATGCTCATCGTGAAGAGGATGTCCACCCTCCACTGCTGGAGACATAGCCTCGGGCAAGATGAACTGCAGCTCAGATCTATTTCTTATGTACTTAAAAATCAACTCAAAAGGCATAAGAATGCTAATCTTAGAAATAAAAATGTAGTGTTGATTTGATCCTGCTGCAGAGGAAGTGATAACTGCCAAAGTCAGTCTGAGTCAGAGCTAGAAATGCAGAGGAAAACAAACTGTTCTTTTTATTCCTAACAATACCAAAACAATACAGAAGTTAAAAAATGCAGCACCTGGGCCTGAGGTTTACTATGGCAGCCACAAATGTGGTAGGGCATATGAAACCCTGTATAAAGGACAGTATTTCCAGAAGATGTGGTATTACCGTGGGAAGCTCTGGTGGCATCTACATACAGCTCTCCTCAACCTTTATCAAAATAATTAACTTAAATGGGTATACTATGCAATGGGGAGTCTAAATTAGGAGGTGAAACTAAGAAAGTATGTGTTGGTGAGCCTAGCCAAAGAAAGCCTGAGAGGAGAGATAATTTGTTCTCTATAAACATATTAGTCAGGTAAATGTCAGAGGAGGAAGATGAGGTAATTAAGCTAAAGGAAAATGTTGTCAGAAGAACTAATGAGCAGAGACTAACCAGAAATGTCCTCAGGCTGGACTTGCTAATCTTCAGAAGAGTTCGATTCTGGAACAGCTTTCTGTTTGGAGCAGGAGGAGGAAAACAAGTAGTTTTAAGCTGGTCCTTGATCAGCCTGTGAAAGGAATAACACAAGGAGGAGAACTGCAATAGCAAAGGACCAGACTTGATGACTCAGGAGACCCCTTCCTTTGTGTCCTGGTTTGAGGCCTAAACCACGACACTTTGCCATGTCCTTTGCTCTCAGTGTCCCTTAATTGTTAAGCACGTCATCAAATAAGAGTGGCGAGTCCTGTGGGATTTCTCACGTCAAGGGCCTTGGGGAAGAGGAGGAGCAGCTGTCTGTTATTTTGATGGTCCCACCATCAGGTCAGCAGTACCTCATCATCAGCAGTGTCAAAGGCGACTGACTAATCAAGCATGAGGTTTTGAATGGCTCTACCTATTGCACCCTAAAATGGGGCTCCTTAGCAGGAGACTGCAGCATGCGGTGTGGATGGGGGATGTCAAAGGCACTGGACATCACATTGTATGCCTTTTCTAGACCCAAGGTCACAAGTATGTTTATTGTAAACCTGTATTGTATTATCCCCAGCCCATTTCACTGCTGTCCTTTCTACTGTTTGGGGGTTTTCTTCACTAAAAGCCTATTCAGTGTTTCTGCTTTTCCTCTTTCTCTATTCTCTTTTGCCTGAGCCGCTCCCACCCCCCTTTTTCTCTCTAATGCTTCTGCCTCCAGAGGTAAGCAGAGATGCACTAAAGCAACCTAACGCCACCACATCCAGCTTTCGTCATGACCTTCCTAAGCCTTCATATTTACATGTCAAGAAACAGAGGGAAAGAAACAGGTGGAGAATCTGCTGGGAAGGTTCTTTAAGCTTGCAGCGCTTAAAAAGAAAGAACAATATATTGAATATTGGCTATATTTTTAAACGATGGTGATTAAAACTTCACAGTTGTCTCCTGTGTTACCTGGAATATGGAATAATACCACCAGGGTTTCAAGCTTTTACCATTAAAGCTGATGGTTAGTTATTTTGAACACCCTCAAGGCAGTAGTTTAACATTGTGTCTCTCCTCTTTCTTCCCCATGAAGTTTCCATATTTCCAAGTCACTGCACACAGTCCCATGATTACTGCTGTTTAAATATATTCTAATGCAGAGCATTTAAAATCTACAGGACCATAATCAACTCAACCCACACAATAGCACTTTGAACACCAAAGTGCTAGGGAATAATGGAAAGGCCACACGTATATATCTAATTAGCTAAATTTAGGAGCCTAAGAAATCTATTTAATATTATACCCAAAGGCCTAAAAAGCCAAGTTTTCACTCCTGATGTGTCAGCTTTTCCGATATTCCTGTGACCTGTGCTGTTATAGTCCCAAGAATGACATCTGTACCAGTCTGCCTAGGGTGTCACTTGAAAGAGAAGATGTGCAGAAGGTATTCCAGCTGACTGTTAGTAGTTTCCCTACAGTCCTATCTGCTCCGCTCCTCCCGGGCAGGAAACGAACGGCCTAAGGAGTGATGTAATGGATCTATCACTGATGCAACCTGTCAAAACAAATGGAGGACTGAAAGTTTGGATCTGGTGCCACGGTTTCTGTTCAGGCCAGGTGCATGTGGTCAGAACAGAAATGAAGCACATATTGACATGCAAACGTTGCGAGTCCCTCCAACCCCTAATGGAAAATAGTACTAGCAAAGGTGGTGTTAGATGTATGGATCTAAAAAAGGAAAAACCTTTTACAGTCAGCAAGTAAAGCAGATACTGGAAAATTACTGACAGGGTAGAAAGCCTGTTTCTTTTGCCTGACTTCATAGAGGAACAGATCTGTGATGCAGCTGTTTCCAGCTCTATGTCAAATTGCAAAACCAAAGTTGTCATACCTTTAAGGATAAAGAGAATAACAGCCTTTTAAACTCCACTCAAAGTGTCAGGGCCTCACCCCCCACAGCCACCCCACCTTTAAATCAACAGTAAAGGGTTCACTGATTTCCAGGGTAATAGGAATTTGCTCTTATTTGAATGTGACATTAACATGGATATACTGTTCTCAGGAGAACTGACTGCTATGGGCCAGAGCTGGACATTGATTTCACACCAAATTCCCCATTGATCAGGCACGGTAGGAAGTCTATTCATTGAATTGATAGCAGGATATAGCTATACAGTATTTGTTTTTCTTTTAATATACAGCTTCAACAGCAAGCCATGCATGAATTTAATAAAAGAAGATAATAATCTATCCATTCTAGGAGCTATAGACTGAACCTGGGTGGTTATCAGACCTGCCCCCACTGCTATAAATCATGTCAAATAGGAGACTCATTTTAGCTCTACAATGAAAAGAATTCTCATGTTTTAAATATACAGAACCTGTGCTTTCTCCTCACTCACGTTGAGTAAATCAGTAATGGTATTCAGTTATGGTTCATCAATGTAAAACCATCAACGGAAAAGAGTCAGACCTATTGCACTCTTAGAAACCAAACATTTGAAGGCAACAAAGTAGCTCTAAACAGTGAATTAAAGTATTTGCAGTATCTATTGCAATGATCCTTAGTTTTTTAGTCAGCTCTTTCAGTCGTTGATTCATATTTAGCTTTGGAGGTTTTGTTAAGGTGATTTTACAAAACAATAAAAGGAGGTGCTTTGAATATGCTAATGCCTTCTATTGCAGGAGAGCTAACGCTGGTAGGAGAGAAAATGGGCTGATGTAAAAGTCATTGACAACTGTAAGGGAAACTGAATGGGCGGCACAATTGTTAGCAGAGTGCTGTGTCTGTAGCTCAATCTGGGAACAGATCCTTAGCAATCATTTTCTGCTAGACACTCGCTTGTAAATGACAGAAGTTAGGCAAGAGGAATTACACCCATAATGTTTTTCAAGAAGAAAAGAGCTGTACTTTTAACATGTAGGTTGAAAGTTACTTTCTAGATGCAGAAGTGGCTCAAATGCAGCTCGCTCTTTTCGTTCAGGGAGCATCAATAAAGCCGAGAAAAGGACTCTGGGTGCAGACTGGAATAAATAAGCGGGGCTGGCATGTGTGAAGATTGCTGCCTCGCAGACAGCATTTTCGTTTCATGGCACAACAGGGTGGCCCAGATGTTCTTGCTGGCATAATTAAACATCAGAGTTTCTGTAAACTATGTCAACTCTTCTTTCTCCTTTACCAGCTCATCTGGCAGGAATTAAAGTTTTGCTTTCTACCTCACCTGACCTAGAAAATGTGATGTGGTTTTGTGTAACAAACCCCTCAGAACAGCACAGAGTGTTATCAGACAGTTGCTAGAAGAACTGTGGAGCCTAAAGGCTGCTTGCTCTTACCCCAAGGTATGGCACTCCATCAACTCTGCAGTTACAAAACTGGCATGGAAACCTGGGTATGGTAATGAGTTCTGCTGAGCTATCTAAAGTAACAGATGAATAAGGTAAAGGAAAAAAAAATAATCCTTCTAACTTTCTCTTAACTGTGCCATTCTAGTAATCCTTCACAATTATTATAGTGATTGAAATTAAGAAATATCATAACAAATAGAAATGTTGGGGAAAGACATTCAAACTCAGAAATTAATTTATTCCCCTATGTTTAACTGATGAGAAAAAAAGAGACCGATGTTAGTTACATGCAATTCGTTCCCCCAGTCAGCAAAAAGCATAAAAGATGGTAACAGCCTAAAAAGAAGCAATGGCAAGTGAACAGAAACAATGCAGGAGGGCAGGGCACAGAAACTGGGGCAAAATTCCTGATTTTAGCACTGTTCATCCTTACCTGGGATAACTCCAGGAATAGCTGAGACTTTGGGAAAGGTGAGGTAGGGTTTTGGGGTTTATCCCATGCTTAATGACACATCTAGAAGTTCTGCAATTGAAGGAAAAGATGAGGGCAACCTCTGACAGTCCCATCACTGAGCCGGTGGTGGCTGGATAGGGCAGAAAACAAATCAGTAGCATCACGGGTGATGGGAGCCCAACTCAGAGCATTAGGGAGATCAGAGGACAGTGCAGTAAAACCCTCTAAGTGAAACACACAGAGAGAAAACCTTGGAAATAAAGAAAAAAAACCCAAATGGTTTGTTTTCATTGTACAGAATATAAAAACAGTTGCAGTACCAATATAAATGTGTGTTTGAGACCAAACAAGCAGCATCTCCTGTTTCCAGTGTGAGTAAAACACAATCAAAAGACAGTTGTAAACCTAGCTGTGCTTAACCTATGTAGGAGATTTCAGCTGCACAGCTCAAAGTGCGGTTTTTTCCAAGACTCATAGTGTTTGAGGGTGGAAGGGATCATCACATGGCTTGACCATCAAATTTTTGCCACCAAATTTTATCCAGTTACTAAACCAAATACCAAGTGATCGTCTAAGAAATAATTTATACCTAGCTAAAACAGAGATTCTCAAAAGATCTTTTATCTTGGACTGAAAACCTTGGGAAATGGAGAATCAGTCTGTCCCAGGAGCATATTCCAACATTTAATCATACTGAAAGTTAAAAAAATTTATATTTAATCTAAATTCATCTAGCTTTAGTTTCCAGCAATTGATTCTTCTCAGGCTTTTCTTAGATTGGTTAAAGAGTTCTTTAGTACCTTCATTTTCTTCTTGTGAAGGTACTTATACACTGCAATGAAGTCATCTTTATCCTACTCTGATAAGATTGAGCTCTTGAATATCTATTATTATAAGTAGGGCTGACTGGAAACAAGACTCGTGTTTTGTTAGGTCTTTAGAATTCAGTTATTTTTTCCTACTATAAAATAAAATGGAATTTCCATAACCCACAACACTAAAAGCAATATTTTCCCTATTTACTCCCAAATTACAGATTAACTGACACCCATTAGGCCTACTAGCAATACCTACATCCCTACAAACTTTCATTTATCATAACTTCCCTTTGATGACTGTCATTGAAGATGAGCTGTCTGCACTGTGTACTAAAGTGACACTATTTTTTAGCTATGCAAAAAACCCCAAACCACTCTCCATTTTCTGAATAAAGAGATTGGGGTACAATGCAATAATGCAACAGTGGCAGAAATTTAATAGTAATCCTCCTATCCATTTGGCCTCTTGCAACACATTAACTTTGCTGTTTGGTCCAAATCTCTTCCTTATTAGTCCTCTCATTTTCTCTTTTTCCATTTTGTACCCTAATCTGTGCCATCTTTTCTTTACCTATGTTTTCCTATGGAATGGTTGTAAAGTTGTTATAGTTAGGGACAAGTTCTAAGGGAATAAAGGAACAATGCTTACGATTAATACAAAAACCTGGAATTTTGGTAATTTTTGGTCCATGAACATCAGTGGAAATGTAAGGAGATGGTTGAAATATCCTGTATTTCCTGTTTCCAGTGTATTTTTTTCCCCCAAGAGTATGATTTTACCTGAAAAAGAATTCTAGCATTATCTGAAATGAACAAGGGGTGTAGGATATAGGATTGTTTCTGAAGCTCCTGAGTTCCTTATTATTTTTGAAATATCAGTTCTGTTCAGAAGGTTGATTTTGTTAAATCCTAATAAGCTCAAAAAAAAATTGAAAAAGTCCCACCAGTGTATTTTCTGAATTTTCAGAATGCTCAAAAACTCCTTTTACCACTCAAAATCCAAACAAAAAAAACCCCAAACTAAAACCCCAAATCCTGTGCTGAATATGAAAATAGACCAAGAATCTTTTTTTTCCTCATATTTTTCAACAACTTCAAATTCTTAATCATTTTTGTCAAACTAAACTACCAAAACCTTAGGATGATTAAATATCAAATGACTTCATCACTGACCTTTAAACTACAGTGTAGAAGGGGAAATAATACTACACAATGGGAACTGATAAATATAAAAATGTCTTTTTAAAGAAAGAGACATTTTTGCTGTTTATAATTGAGGTTACAGAATCACAGAATCTTCTTGGTTGGAAGGGACCTTTGAGATCATCGAGTCCATAGTAACTTATTACGTGATCTGAACAAAAAAACAAGCCTAAAGCTTGCCTAAAAGCTTTTCTTACTTGACAAAATAACCCTGAATCATAGAATCATAGAATCATAGAATGGTTAGAGTTGGAAGGGACCTTAAAGATCATCGAGTTCCAACCCCCCTGCCATGTCACAATATTTTCATTGCTGTGACACTTCGGGGCCGGGGCGGGAAGGGGAGGGGGTGGAGAAAATGTTAAGTGTATCAATAGCCATATTTTATATCTAGTGAAAAATTCAGACAGATTAGGCAGGAGAAAAGCTCTTAATTTTAGATTCAGATCCATAGCAAAACCTGTCAAGGAATTTCTTCTCTAGAAGATGGTTCCAAACCATCATTCTTAAGAGTAAACCAAACTAACCGTAACTAAGCCCTATGGGCAAAATCATCCCAAAACCCGTCTTCCCCAATACTCAGCCACAGAAATTAGCAGTACTACAAACCACAGTAGCCAGTGACATCAAATTTATAGACAGAAAAAAAGTCTATAAGAAGAAGGTACACAAAATCCTCCAAGGGCAAGGAACGAGATGAGAAGCAGTTGTACCATCCAAAACCACTGGACTAGGTCCTTGAGATGCTGAGGCTCAAAAGCTATTGTCAGGTGTCAGGAGTAAGATGGAGAATGAGGTGAGGGCAATGTATTTTGTGTCACTGCACTACAGACTAGAATAAACTTTTATGAGTATTTAAAAACCATGGGAATTATGTGATTGAAGCTTGAACATTACTTTTTACTACTCGCCTTTTTCCATCCACTGGTACCTGGTTTTGGTTAAACCAGGAGGGTACAGTTCTGGATCCATGCTGTTGTTGACTTCAGTAGGTGCAGAGTACAATCCAAAAAAATCAGATTTGTAGTAGTTCTTAGGAGCCTAAATAAAGCACGTCAGTATTTAGCACCTACCATGTTCAATAGGAGTTTGACA
The DNA here is from genome assembly GCF_964106895.1 of Numenius arquata. Classification (NCBI taxonomy): domain Eukaryota; kingdom Metazoa; phylum Chordata; class Aves; order Charadriiformes; family Scolopacidae; genus Numenius; species Numenius arquata. Next base: position 5,374,518 of record NC_133581.1, read on the forward strand.
CCTGTCTGCTTCTGAATATCATTCTTGGCATTTATCTATATCTTTAATGTTTCCAAATGTCTTTTTAAATCCTGGCCCAATAAAAAAAAAGAGGGATTAACTGATACCTCAAAATGACTATGCAGAGGAGTTTATAATCCTGGCACACATTCATTACATACAGTTCTCCGTATCCTGGGCCACAATGGCTAAACACAAGCAGGTCTTCTGCTGCCTGACAAGGGTCTTCTGTCCTGAAAACCCTCCGTCTCTTGAGTTGTATGGGACTAGTTCTGCTTGTGGCAGCTTGTCAGCTCCTTTTTAAAAAAATATAACCTTTTGACAATTATTTATATTACACAAGAAGAATCTTATGTCTCATGCTTCTCATGAAAAAACCCCTCAAAGGCAAAGTGGAGCTTTGTTGCAAAGAGCTATGAAGAACTGTGTCTTGTATTGGTATATAGAGAGCTCTGCCACTCCACTTAAAAATCAGAAACACTTTCCTAGCTCCAGTGACTTGTAGGTCTTGTGCACTAGCAGAGGGGAGTTCATTCCAGCAGGACTGATTAAAGAGTTGATATAAAACAGAATCATGGGATCCCCTAAAATAAGATTAATATATGTTTCCCACCGTGTAGCTTTTTTCCTTATAGAAAGCATCCATTTTATCAAAATAATTGTCAGATAATACCAACCAGTGACCACATTTCATAGTTCATGGTGTACAAACTGAACCTGATTATTCTGTAAGCTCAGGGGAGCACCTTACTCATCTTCTACTTCTTGTGTGTTGCTCCATTCTGATGATTGATACACCTCATTCCTCAAAATTTCTATATTTTACAAAGCCTTACATTACAGCTCCCTGCTTTCTCCCTGAGAACTCCCATAGACTTCTTTGAACATACCTTTTAAGTGTCACTGAGAATGGAGTTCAGGTTTTGCACCACAACACCTTTAGGATTATGGCTGGACATGTCAAAATCTCATTCGTTTTTCAGAGATGCTGATTGCAGAGAATGCAAGTAAGTAAGTAGCGGGGTACCCAGCTTGTGTGAAAATCACACCAAATAATGGAGGTGCTCAAAAACTTCTCGAAAAGTCTTATGTCTCAACAGCTATAAACATCTCCCACTGTACAAATATCTTATATGAAAACAGGAACATCACTTTTCCAAGTGACCACCATGCAAAACCATCTCAGTCTAAGTCTGTTTCTCAGCAAAAATATCCTGGACAGACTACATTAATTTAACTGCTAATGAAGGTAGCAGTCAATGGATCAGCATGTGCCGAGAGAGAAGAAATGGAGAAAATAAATGAAAAACACTTGAAGAAGGAACTTGTTAAAGTCTTTTTCAGAGTGCCTCCTTTTAATTATTCTTAGAGAAAGCAATCAGGTTTGGACTCATCTTTTGTACTCAACCTATATTAAGTCTTTCATTTTTTTCTCACTGACTTAAAGCAATGTTCTTTATTCTTTCCACTTCAAATGAAATATCCACATCATTTGTTAATGCAGGTTGTTGGTTGTCAAAGCTTGTAAGGGTCCTTCAGTTTTGGGCAACTCACTTACAGAGCCTTAGGCTTCAATCCATGAGATGTAATAAGGCAAACTGTAATATACAAGCCATGCTATGGAAAAAAGGTTTCACTTTCTAATGTTCATATAGCTCAGGGTAAATTCAACTAAAATCCCGTCTGACTTTGACATAGCATGAAAGTAATTCTTATTCATTGGAAATCAGATGGTAGCAGAAAAAGAATCATCCTTATTTTATATAAATATAAGAATTTCCTCTCAAGTGGTTTTCATTTTTGTCCTGGGGGGAAGGAGGGAAAAGAGGGGATCTTATTCCATGTTTTGTTCTTTGTGTGTTCATGTTCCTTTCTTTTTTTTTTCTGCAATTTAGGGAGGGAGGAAATTGTTCCATAACAACACTTTAACTAACTTTACCACCCTGATCTCAAAGGATAAACTAGGTGTTCATAGTTTACTGTTCCTGCTTCTACTTTTGTGTTACAAATCTAAGGAAAGAGATTTCATGAACACTGAATATCCCATACATCCTGATGAACAATTCAGCCCTAAAATAATTTCTATGTCATTATTTTTGAATGCTTTTTAATCGGTTGTTCAAAGAAAGATCAAGTTTACACCAGTAATCAGTGCTAATGCACAAATTTAACTCCATTATATTATTATAATTTGCCATGAAAAAATATTGGTCTTTTAATGGCCATGCTGTTAAATCTTTCTACTGTTCTTTATTTCTCATATCAGGTATTACACTCTCTCCCTTAGATGTTCAGATCCCTCGTAAACTCTTGCCTGGTTGTTCAACAAGAAAAGGGCTTTCCCTGAGAACCAGTTCTTCCCAGACATCTTAGCAGTACAGTGCCTCCAAATGGGGATCGGTCTCTTCTTCCAGATGACAAGTGATAGGACAAGATGAAATGGCCTCGAATTGTGCTGGGGCGGGTTTAGGATGGATATTAGGAAAAATTGCTTTACTGAAAGGGTTGTCAAGCATTGGAACACACTGCCCAGGGAAGTGGTTGAATCACCATCCCTGGAGGTATTTAAAAGATGGGTAGACGTGGTGCTGAGGGACATGGTTTAGTGGTGGTTTTGGCACTGTTAGATTGATGGTTGGTCTCAATGATCTTAAAGATCCCTTGCAACCTAGACGATTCCGTGTTTCCATATTGCATTCAACATGGATAAAAGACATGCAATCCCTTATAGTATAGCATATATTCTAAGACATGGGCTTCTAAAATCAGAAAAAAAATTTAAGCTAACTTAAAAGTCCTCATAGCTTTGAACATTCTGGGCAAAAAAAAAGCCAGCATTTAAATGCCGTTGAACTGTGAGAAGAATCAGACTTTAAGGAAATAATTTCAAAACATACTGACAGAACTAGTACAGCAAGTAGTAAAACTGGTTGAAAGATATATTTGCTACTATGTTTCCAGAAAAATTACCATTTCTCAGAAATGAACCAGTTTTGATCACACTTTCTCAACTCTAACCAAAATTCTCTGGAAAAAGAGTCCTTTCAAAACTAGAATAGCCCAGTCAGTGAAGAATTAACAAAACAGTATGGATGGCAACATCCCTGGGCTAGGACCCATGACTGTACTGGGCAGAAAAGGCAGCCTCCCAAGCTTTTGCTGGAGCCAGTCCACTTGGTTACACATCTCAATATTCAGCAGCTCACAGCCAGCAGTTACCTCCACTGCCTTGCCATGACAGCACCAACCTGGGCCAGCAGAGATGTACGTTTGACTTTACTCCAAACTCAAAAGAGCAGAGATCTGATCCTGCCCCTTCAGCGCTATTTGAAAGACCATTACCACCATCTGAAGACATGACACAAAGTAAGGTTTTGATTTAGAAAATAATTTTTTTAGCAAATAACAGCATCTTCTGGCCAGCAAACTGAACTCACGGTCAAGAAATACGTGGAGAATACGTGAGCCCAGAGAATGCTCCTCAGTAGTTAGGCACACACGAATCTGTGAAACACTCTGAATACTCCCTGAAATTGAGTGCTGCAGCAGTGAAAGAGTGGGATACACCCTGCTGAGTTCATTCACATGAATAGTCCTAGGGCTTTCTATCAGACTGTTTGTGTCAATACGGCAAACAAGTTTTGGCCTGTCCTGAATATTGTTCATTACAGTTTGCAACAGAGCAGATGTAATTATGTAAGTGAGAGAAAGGCAGCAGGAGCAGTTCCTAAAGGCAGGACATCATTAAGATTTCACAACAGGAACATTTTCCCAAGGGATCCAGAGGAAACGAGAGCCATGGATTTCCTGAGGCCAGACTCTATGTTTGGCTTCACACATCCAAGTGCATTCTTAATTGCGGCATTCACTTGAAAGGCATAAAGTTCCTGGGAAGTGAACAGGATTTGAAACAAGTCCTAAAAAAACGTCCAGTCCTTCATCCTACACAACATGGAACATGCACTAGAAAAGGAAGATGGCTTTGGAGATTTACCATGTGCAATTTTCACTGGATAATAGAAAAATAAATGTGTGTGTTGCAAAGAGTAGCAGTTGTTACATGTTTTCACAACCAGGGCATTGTCAATGAGAAGACCGAAGTCTGCAGGACAACTCTGAAGCAAGTCAAGAGGCATGAAGAGTGAAAGCATTCAAAGTTGGCCAATGAGCTTAACACATCCAATAGGCGTGGAAAGAGGTGCTGGCTGGGCTTGGATGCAGATTCATTATAGGATCAAGAACCGACAAAATACCTTGCCTTATCATTACAGCAAATTCTTTACTACAGGTTAGAAATGGCGCTCAAAGCTAGATAGTCACACCTTTGGGTGAGCACATACACTCAAGTCCAGGTTTGCTTGGGGTTTTTTAATCTAGTGAAAACTGAATTAACATTAAGAAAAATCACACGCTGATTGGCTTTAATTAAAGGGGAATACTTCAGAAATTACTCATTGAAGCAGGAAATTTCCTGCTGGGAAAAAAAGTCTTGAGAGAACTACCCTGTTGTATGTCTATGTTGGGGTCACTAAAACTGTTCATACATCACAACAACATAACACCATCACACTGCCACCTAAGCTGCTTTGCAGCAGGGAAAATCAATGTTGTAGCTGTGTATGAAACTGTGCTATATACTTTTATAAACACACACACACTTATACCACACATATATGTAAGACAAACAAGAAGGTCCCAGGAACTAGAGACGAATGCTCATCTGATAAAGATTTAATATCAGATTTAATGTGGCAGAACCCCTGTGTGTGAATCTTGCTTAGCTCTGTTAGGTGGCAGTACTATTTCTGAATTGCTGCACTTCAAATTTTAATCAAATCCACTCCTTTGTGACTATAATACACTGCTTCATAATAATGAAGCTTAATGAACAGAATTAAAAGTTGATTAATTGTAAGCACAGTTAAACACAGAAATGCTTTGCTGCTTTGCCATAAAATCTGTCTACTGTTAAAAACTTGTCACTTGCTGTCCTCTCTGTCTTTGGAGTTTTTAAACAGCTTTTATGGGCTTTTCAATTCCTGCCTGAAATTCAAATCCACTTTCATTTTTGTCCGCCTTGGCCCTTCACCCTCCTGCACCTCCACTTTCCTTTATCTAAAGGCAGAAAGCCACATCAAGTTCAGAAAATGTGTGATGCATATCTGACAATGCCACAACTTTTTTTACATAGTTTAACTGAACTCATAGTGTAACAATAGAGGATGGTGTTGTCCTGTATCTTCGCAGAGATTCACTCAGAGCCGCTCTATTCACTAGCTCATTAGCTGGTCTCGTAAGAGTACGGGGCTGCCTTATGACTGATCAGACCTCAGTTCAATCCTCAGCATATTTCCAACCTCCCAACGTGAGAAAATGAAAAGAATGTTTTCCACATCAGAGGGAGCAAGGAGATAAATATCTGAGGGAAGTAAAATACTGAAAAGAGAGGATAAAGGTTGACTTTGCCAGGGGAATAAAAAAATGCTGAAAAAAATCATGTTGGAAGTTTTATGCAGCATTATGTGCATATATTTTTGTCTGATTTTGTCTTCCTTGACTGGCCTTACCTGGATCATGTTCCTCTCATGTCTTATAAATGCCAATGCAGCCAAGGTTTCCACAGCAGTGTATTGAGCAGGCATATCCTTCAAAAAGCGCTGCTGTGAGAAATCCCAATGTACTTATATTCCTATGGGAAGAAGACTTAAAGTTAGGCAAATACTAACTGAGCCCTCTTAAACCCTTTGGAAATTCTCATCTGGCATATACTACCTGTTGAACACTAACTAAATTTGACTGATCTTAAATGATAATCTAAACTCCTAAGTCACTTGGCCACACAGGAAAAGGGCTATTTTTTCTTTATATACAGAAATTAGCAACTATACGTTCTACTGTCTTTTTTTTCCAGGAAGGAAACATGATTTCTTCAAATCATTTCAGTCCCAGACATCTAAAGGAAAAGTATTAGTTTTAAGTAAACTATTTTGACTTTCTTCTTACTGGATCTTCACACATATGCCAAGATTCAAAAAGACCCAAAAAGTTACTCAGAACATTGAAATATTTTAAAAGTTTAAAAGTATATATGAAAAATATAGATTCCTGAGATATTATGTATCTCACTTATGTATTTCTCAAAGCTTTAGAAAACAGGAAGATGATACAAAGTCTTATCAAAAATATAAATGCAGTGTGTCAAGTGAAAAATAATAATGATTAGCTTAACAGCATCTTGGGTATGTATCTTTTATAATACATGATGTATTGGGAGTCTCTTTTACTCAGGTTACAGAATTAAACCAGTAGGAGGTCTAATTTGAATTAATATACAGGTTCATTGGGAAATATTGATAGGTTTAAGTATGATTCCTTATAATATGCTGGTTTATGCATTTACAGTTTGGTTGATGGGGAAAATGAGCCGCATAGACTAAAATTATACAGTCTTCTTAAACACATTTAGGAGAAGTTTTGAAGAAAGCACAACACAACAACTGCTTTCAGAAATACCCACCCCAGTTCATGTGGTGCATGAAATTGTTGTGATTTTCCTTACTGTGCACTATATCTTTAAAAGTCTAGGAGGTGCCTGCTATTTTTCAAGACAGACTCGATGATATATGCTGTGATGTCTACTGCAAATTTACCTTTGTTGTTGTTTTGTTGCTTGTATCTCTGGTACATATTATGCATCTTCCAGCAAGGACAAGCAGATCACACCGGTGGCAAAGCTAAGGGTATCCAACCGGTGTCATGCAGCTCCCATGTCAGGGCCACCATATGGATTTCTGGGTAACCTGAATCCCTCTAGGATGAAACAAACCTGCAAAGACCATGTAGGCTGATACTCATTGCTCGCTAACCCTCAACCACCACGGAGGAGCCCATGCAGCTTGGGACATAGACCCCAGGCAAGTCACTGGGGGATCATTCATCGGTCAATGTCAAGTCATTCATTTCCTGAAACCTCTGTCCAGATGTCATCTTTCCCTTTCCTCTCTGTAACACATACTTTGCACCTATGAGCCTTCAGAGGATTTAGGTATGCAGCTCTGAAGGCACATTACCTCTGAAGGTTGGTTACTTTGCCATGACAGTGCTGAAACCCTTTCTTTCCATCCCAGGGATCACATTCCTTTCACAGTTCAAATGCAGGGTATTAGCACACATCCACTTCTTAGCATTGAATATGAAAAGAGCTTAAAAATCAGACTCCTAAAGTGAGTTGGCAACAGAAGTAGCCATTACCCTGTAAAACACTTTTAATCTTCTAACTATTGGGAAAAAAAAGCACATGGATAGCAAGGAGCTCTCACTGGTCCCAGAGTGCCAGGTGACTACACCAACTCATAGTCAATCTGTAGCTATAGAGAAATACTGCAAATTTGCTCCAGCAAAATGTCCTGCTCGACATTATAGAGCCCGGCTGAGTGTTTCCTGGTAGCTCCTTATGCTTGTAAGTGCCATTGTTATTTTGTGAAAAAAAAAAAAAAAAAGAAAGAAACCATGTTAAGTGCACAAGTAAAACGACAAGCATCTTACCATTCTCTAAAAAACCTTCCTGATTGCATGTCACTCACTTTAAATTCTGATTAAAAGAGGGCATTGAGAATCTCAGCTGGGAATGCAAAAGGATAAATGGACTTATCATCAGCTAAATTTTGTACAAACTACCAGGCTCGGTAGCATTCATTTCAGAGCAAACTACTAGGGACCGCCACTACCCAGATGTTAGCATATGGTCTCACATTGCAACATTTACAGTAAAGCATTGCAAAATTGTTTTTTTAAGAAAAGCCACCTCTCATGCAAATGGAAGTGGTCTATGTAAAACTAAGGGTAGTACTGACATAGAGCAGTAAAGACAGCTTTATTTATAAGCTCGGAGATGGGGAAATAACAATACACATGGAAAACTGTGAAGTGTAGTCAGTACCAAGAGGCTAAAATCAGGAAGACGTGGTGAGTCCTGTTTTGGTATGACTTTGAAAATACCTTGTTAGAGCTTAGACTTAGAGGTTAAAGTAGAGTGGAGGACCAGCTGGGGACAAAACAGACTAAGGGAGGACACGGTCATGCTAATAATCAGTGTGAATGGACTATCTGATCATTCTTCATTCTCAGATGGTTTTCATCTATTATTTGCAGAGACAGAAGAACAAGACTTCCGTGTGGTGAAAGCCAATGTGGGAAGATTTATCAGCCAATATGAGCTGGGACAAAAATATCAAAACAAGCCTGTTGCTGAAGAAGTGTTGGTGATGACTGAGGTGCAGGATAAGAACAGCAAATACTGGATGCCTACACCGGGTCTTGAAGGTGAGAAGAAATGCAGATTTTCTTCTTAAATGTTCAGAACCGGCAAGAAGGCTTACGTGGTTTATTAGCCAAGGGTAGAACAAGGCTCTGTAGGATGCCATTAATCGTTTAGGATAACCTGAAGCAAATGCTTCTGCATATTCACTTGATCTCAGTCTCTTTCTATGCATTCTGTTACTACACTAACACCCCAGCTGTATTTGCTGTTCATTGTCATTTTCTAACAGTGAGCTAATGACACTGCTATAAAACAACGAGCAGCTGGTGGCACAGTACAAATAAGTATCATTCAACATGAATTATGAATGGCATGGAAGCACTAAAGAAAACTTTTCAAAATACATGTGATAATGCATCCCAATTCTTCTCCCATTCCCAGCTGCTGACTCATCTCTTAACACTGCCTGAGCGAGGGAAGGGGCCAGCAAGGAGCTCTGGTTTTGTTCGGATGCCTCACCACGGGTGTGTACGTGGCACTTGAGCAGTTCACTGAAGCTCTAGCTTGACAATACATCATGCCAAAAGACTGATACTTCTCATCCTAATTAGCCTGCATGCCACTACAGCTTTTTGTTAGCACCGCACCCACTTGGGAGTAAGTAGAAGTGGTAGGTAGAAGAAATCTGGACCTAAAACTGTGGAGTCCCCAGACTATTCTGCAGTAATAAATAATGGAACCATTCAGGGTTGCACTACGCAAACTGGCATAGCAGGGAAACACTGGTAGAATTTGAAGCACTGGTCTTGGAGAAGGATGAAAAGAGAAATCTAAATCCACCAGCACCATGGAACAGGGATGGGAGATAATAGGCAGGTTCCAGGAGAGTCACAATCCATCTCTGAAACTGTGGTTTCAGCAGAGATTTGGTTTGTGTCTCGGAATTCGCTGTAATGCACTAAGCTTGGCACTCACCTGCGAAAACGGTGGTTCGAAGAGGGAGAGAGGACTGTCTGCTTTTATGTTGACAACTGCCACAGGGAGCAGACAAGAAATCCTGGCTTCTATAAATTGTTGGAATGAGAATGTTTGGGGAAAACTAAATCTATAGGACTGCTTCTACCTATTTATAGCATCCTGTAAGGCAAATGCAGCTGGTGATAACTTTGAAAGGTCTTAGATTTTCATTTTGTAAATAAAAACATAAACAAATTAAGATCTCAAGAAACGTATGGTTTGTTCATGGACAATGGTCTTTTCAAGATATGTAGAGATGTTTGTTTGTTTGTTTAAATAAATTCTGTTTTAGAAAGATGGTGAGAATTCAGCGGAAAAGCACTGTATTGATACAGTCAGAATACAGCCTCAGTAAAGTCTTCAAAAAATGGAGCCTTTAAATTACACACTGAGGCTCTTCAGTCTGCAAGGACTTCATGTGTATACTTTTCTTTACAGACTGCAGTTAGTCCCACTGATGTAAATGCAATTATTTTCATGGATAAAGTTATTTATATTCCATGTCTCTCAACAGATCATAGCCTGCATGTATGCACAAATACTGCATCACAATGTCATTTATATATGGTAAAATGGTAAAGTGATTCCCTCTTCACACATTTAGATAGACAATTCAGATGAGCAAATACTTGATTCAAGAAAACCTTAGTGTGAATGGGGTCTTTCGCTAGTACACATCTTCAAAAAATCAACTTATTTATAATTGAGGTTGAAACGAGGACTGCTATTCGGTTTGGTAGCACATAAATGGTTTCCTAGGAGAAAAGAGGGTGGGTTGTTTTCAGATAACCAGGTGTAAAATTACCTCCAGTAACAGTTCTTTCTGACAGAGATGCAGCATGGAGCTGTAGAGGAGGGATACTACCTTCATCTGTAGATGCAGGAGCTTCCTGAAGGCAGAACAAAGTATGAATGCCTTCCATTTCACGAGAGACATCAGTATGAGCTCAGAAACCTTCATAAAACAAAGCAAAGCTTGATTACCACAAAGACAGAACCGGGCTCCCACTAACTCTAGCATAGTTTTTGTTATTATTATTGGACCACTGGGGTACCCAGAAGCCAGGGAATTTCAATACCCACACATCCTCATTGAATATTAATGCCAGAACCATAACAATAGTGGCTAATAATGCAGCTTTTTGCTGCCATGTGAATTACACATCAATATTAATGAAGCCTTTGTTAACAGTCAGTGTTCTTTCCTTTCTGTGTCTCTGCCAGGATTTTGGACTGGTTTATGCCAACACCACATACTTAGATGTCAAACCTGAGCAGGTCCTAGACATTTCAGAAAGGGCTTTCTTTTGCAAATGTTCATTTCAATTAAGAAGTATGTCATATCAAGGTAGCTTTAAATTGACAGTTGTTCAGTTCTTTCCCTCTAAACAGAACAGATGTGGCTTTATATTGCTGCATATCCTAGAAGTAAGGCTGTCTTTTATTTCAAAATGTTATTACACAAATTCTAACACAATCATTCACAATTATATATAGTTCTCCTTCTTCCCAGAATCAGACATACCAAGAAAAGCCAATGGTTTTGTGATGAGAAATGGAGACAAGTAGTTTCCAGATCTGTAAGAAGCCTATGGTGCAGATTGGTAAATGAGTTGACCCTGAATTCTGCTGTTCTAAACAGGAAATCGTTCCAGTGCTTTGAACCTTCATATGAAATTTAAATGTAATTGCCAGAAGCATTACCTTATTAATAAAAGTAGAAAAGCATCATTACTAATTATCGTGAGCTTCATTTGCATTTTCTAAACATTTACATTATCTAATCTAACTATGTAACAGATGCTTGCATGATTTCCAACTCTGCTCTTTTCCAAAACGAATACACGACACCAGTAAATAATAAGTGTTTCTTTGGACTACTCCTGTCAGATCTAGCGTCTTACTCAGAAAGGAATTTCATCAGCCACAGAAGCAATACATTTTTTAATGAATACCAAACCACTTCATTTCAGCACAGCTGATCAACCTTGTTGAATGCTTCATCAACCGATCCCGTTTCAATAGTAGATCCTGCACGATATCTGCAACAAATTACCTCTTTGAAAGAAAGATTCAATTGATTTGCACTAATCTAATTTAGAGAAGGCCAGAATAAAATCATACTGGGACTTAATCTCATCTGAATACAAACAGTACAAAAATGCTGCCGATAAGTAGCTGATGTAATGCTCTAACACACCAGGGGGCTGATGTACCAATCCCACTCCCATTGAGGCGAGCACTCCGCAATTCCCAGTGGTTCCTCTCGGATTAAGACTTGAAATTGCATGTTTAGCATAGAATATCTGGAACTTAATATCACAAGATTAAAGAAGAAAAGAAAAAGAAAAGGCATGCTGTTTTTTGCAACAGTTGTCATGAAATGGCAATGACCAGCTGTCATAGATCCACTATGCCCAGCACCAGGCCCCTGGTGAGATAACACCCAGAAAGAAATCAATGTTTTACTTCTCACAGCAGCAAAGGAACAATAAGGAGTGCAAGGAAGCCAACACAGACCCAAACCTGACCAAATCACAAGGAAGTTCTTCTCAGAACTCTATTTTTCTAAGCTTGAAGTGAGCATGGTCTGATGTCGTTGCTAGCAATCATCAAAAACAAATGAAACTGCCAGTGTTGCTTTTCCTCCTTCTAAACAAGCCTTCCAGATTTTGGTGGACAGTCAGGCAGCCAACTTTTAGCAAAACCATCATTTTGACCTGAGCCATGAAGTCCACTGTACCAAAGAACAGAACCAATTTCACAGCACAGGGCAGGATGGTGTAAAAGCCTGTAACTAAGAGTAAATGGAATTTGAGTCAGTATGTTTCATTTATAGGCATTTATTTGTTGATTTACTGTGTAGGTTTAGAGCAATTCATCCCTCCATCTTACTGTATCTGTAAACTGGTGATAACAATCCATGCTCTGTGGGAAGCTTAAGGCTGAACTTACTAATATTTGCAAAATACTCTGAGGTGCTGCAGTAATATGAGTGTAAAATGCCACTGTACTATGGCTATTATCTTTAAATTCATCAGCTTCACCTGGAAATGTATCTTTTCTAAGGGGAAATACAAGAATTCTTCCTTGATCTATACCACAGAAATAACTATGTGAATATTTAGGGAGTAATTTTAAATTAAAATAATTGTAACAAACATGGAGAACTTGCAACATATTCTCATCATCTAGGACAGGAAACAAAAATAAATGGATGAAAAGACAAATAGGTACAGAGATGCACAAATGAATCAAGTTAGGCAAGTAGAAAGGATCTTTGGATCATAACCTCCAACCTTACAAAACTGTTTTGTTTGTGATTGACTTTCTGTTTGTTCACAGTTCTGTTACATTCACAGAATACGCCAAGAGCACAAAATTAGGTGGATTACCCACTAAAACCCTCTTCGTTCTCTGAGCATCCTTATTCCTTCACACCTTTGCAAGAAAATGTCTCAGCTATCGTAAGAATATTTCCATGTTTGGATTCCTTTGTTCCTAAATTAATGAAAAGTTTCCTCGATTATTTGAAATTTTATGCCATGTTTCATATCAAATCTCTGGAATGAAGCAAAATGTTAGGTCAGCTTTCTAGATAGCTGACATGAAGAATGGAAACAAAACCCCTTACCTCTATAATTCAAAAATTAAAACCTATAACATTTGTCCTTACCGTGGCTGCAATTTAACAAGTTTTCCTGAGTGTGTAGAGAACACGGTTTCTGATGACAGGCACTGTTTTGGCATTAACAGCTGTCCAAAACCACTTCCAGTTATAAGTTCTTTATAAATGTCTGTCTTCCAGGAGCACTCAGGTCTGAAAACTGTATTTTATATTCAACTTGATTTCAGTAGCTGTCTGGAAGTACACACCCATCAGGCTGACTTCCTACTTTATGCTGTATTCACATATTTAAAATATACTACTGGAGAGAAAAGCATTCATGGATTAAGGTATTTACCCTACTTTCATTTTCTATTTTCATGGCCTCAAACAGAAAGCAGAATTTCATGATAAACAAACCTCAACATGGGCTAAAACAATTCCCACTTATTATTCACAGCAGAGGTAAAGCAGGATTTCAAAGGCTAGAAGATGCCCTCAATTTGCATCCTGCTTCATTTGTCAGTAAATCTGCTTGCTGTTGGGAAGGCGTTTGCCATTCTGTTCTATTAGTCATTCAGTTAAAGCAAGACTTGTAATTAACACTTGTGATAATTAGGCGTTGGTTTGGTTTGGAATCAACCTCTGTGTTTTAATTAAATCTCAGGAATTGACAAAAACGGATATGGGGTTTTGTTTAGCCAAATGATTAAGTGTTATTTTTTTATCATCTTTTTGTAGAAGCCATGCTATTTTCTACCCCAAGCAAGTGGGAATGTTTCATTGTGGATTTAAATGAACAGTTTACAAATAATTACAATTTTTCTATTTAATGTTAATAGGAAATTCATTCTAAAAACAAATGACTAACCTCACACAGAATGCTGCTCTCAATGGACGTATTGTCTTTATGACAACACTAGGTCAGCCAACAGTACTTGTATTACACGAGTTATTCTTTAGCGGAAGATGGGGAAAAGATATCCTAATATCCTTGCACCAAGCTCAACCTATACCAGTAAACCTATTACACAAACATTTTGTCCACCAGCAAACAGACAAGCCAACCTGCCATGTCAGATTCCAATTACAAAAAAAAAAATATATATATCTTAAACAAATGAAACCCTTGTGTACCTAATGGCGCAATACAATAATTACAAAGACGATTGGACCATCTGTGCATCAAATTTATGGCCTTATCATATACAGTCAGACATTCCTAAAGTAGATTGTCAAAGGAGCAGAACTTAAAAGGAAAGAGCTGAATGAGCATGTGCCTACATTTTTAAGTGGCTTGCAAAAACCTGAAGACAATGTTTTGCTGACCAGTTTTCAGAAAGTGAAAATTGCAGGTCAAAATTAAGATGAAATTAAGACTTTGGTAATGAAGCCATTTTTTTGTCTGGCAAAAGCCTGGTGGTGAAAGATGAATGGCCGGGAGGAGGGGCTGTATCTGGGAGTTGCTTTAAGAATATCTTACAGGTCAGCACTGGGCTCCAAGCATTGCCTCTCCTGTTAGTGGGGATGCTCGCGGGAATCTACCATCATAGAGGGGGTTTGAATAAGGCAGAGAAAGGATAAAATAGTTGATTTGGTGGTGGTGGTGGTCTCATTGAGGAGGCTGGAGGAGGTGGAGTTTAGGAAAATCCCAAACACCCCCTGATCACCGAGTGTGCAAGAAAGGAGCTGGCTATAGATGACTTACAATAAGGAATGAGCAAAATGGGAAGCAAACAAAATAAGAGCATGCTGTAGTGTATTGCCTAGGACCCAGTTTCTTTCTCAAACAGAATACTCTTGGGAGCTGCATTATCAGCAAGCAGAATTAAAAAGCTTAAAATATAGTTTTAAAGAATCACCAAGCTTTTCATTTTAAACTTCAGAGGAGCCATAACGTTCACTACTTTAAAACAAAAACACCACAAAGGAATGTGCTGAAAAAAAGTGATATATGACAAGGTCCTTTCCTAGAGATACGTCTTTCCCAAGCAACAGCTAGTTCAGAAACCTGTATATTCTAAAACCAGCCAGTGCCACACAGAAGAAAGCCAGAGCAGCAGAGCCAGTCAAGCTTTAACAGCAAGTCCACACTCCAAGATCCATTACAGAGCCTTTAAAATGGCATTGTGATGGAGATATGAAGCCCACACAGAAAGCTGAGGAAATTAAGTTCATCATTCAGAGAGACTACTCTGCAATGTCAGGGAGGAGTCCATTTATCTGCCTCACTTCCCCCTCAAAAAAAAAAGAGAGATTAAATAGTATTGTTTCATACACACTCAACTGGGTTTTGTCAAATAATTTTAACTCAAATTATAAATATGCCAATGGATTAAAGGACACACAGGGGCAGCAGAACAATGACACAACAAGCTAATCTGTGCACAGAGAAATTAATAAAGACCATTAAATTCATTGGAAAAAGATAAAGCAAGTAAAGAATTGTCCCAGCCTCCACTGCAAATAGTTTACAGATGCATAATGTGCATAACTATTACAGTGAAATGAGTTCTCGGAAAAACTCAGCTGAGTTTGATGTAAACTCTTTCTACTTCTCTCAGTACAGTTATCGATGAAATAGAGCTTTGAAGGAGAAGGAAAAGAGAAGAGACTGTGATAAAACAAGGGGGAGAGGAAAAAAGCTAAAACTGAAAAATAAAAGTAGGGAAAACACAGGAAAGTCAAAATACTGACAAAATGTACAGAAAAATAGATACAATCAATTGGAGATAAGAAGAATGAGAGAACAGAACTCAGAATCCGAGATAAAGCACTAAGCAGGGAGAAAAAGGAAGAAAATCTGGTTTGAATAAGATAGGAGAAGACACAGGGTGCAAAACACTGTATTAAGGCTGACAACACTCCAGCCCCCAAAATAATTCAACATTAAAAATCTTTAAATCAGTGAGGAAAAAAAATAAATAGAAAAAGACAGCCAGCAAGTTTTAAAAAGGAATAGAAGTCAAGTTAAGTCAAGTTACAAGCAGCATGCCCAGAAAATATCATCTTTCTCCAGCATGCAAGTCCTGTGCTGAGGGAAGCAAGAACATTATTCATGTTGTTTTAAGTTGCCAAACTGAGGCATTAGGCAGTGAGGAGACTTGCCAGTGTCTTGAAGGAGTGAGAAAACTGGGACTTTTTGCTAACAAGTCCCAGTCCAGCTGCCGCCAGCATGCCTTTGGCTGGGAATCACCAAGAGGATATCATTCTTACACAAACTCTTATCTGAAAAGGAGAGGGACAACCCCAAGCCACTCTCTGTGAAAATGATCCCACCCAAAGGTGGAAATGACTTAATGCTTTCTAGCTTCAGGCTGGTCATGAGCTAAGCCTTAGTCCCACTCAAGAAGAAAAAAGAAATAGAGAAAAATACCAATACTCTGGAATGCGTAGAATATAAGTCTGCTTTCTCACTTGCCCTCTCCAGCCAGGAAACTGAATTCCAGGCATTTAACTTTGAGTACAGGTATTTCTCACTCTTCTTCCCTTCACTCAAGGGCTCAATGCTAGGGACAGATGGGGTTTTCCACCTGTTCCTTACTGTCACAGAGCCAGTCTGGTTTTCCGAGCCTCCCTCCCTCCCTGAATTAGATAGCCATAGTCTTCTTCACGGATGAGGTAATTTTTTAAATCATTTTTTTCTCCCTAAAGGACAAGTCTGTTTTATTATGTATGAGAAAATGAAGAAGCCTTCAAAAACTGCAGGATGCTGAGGGGAGTGGGTGGCTTTTCTATTAGGTGAAGTCCCACATACGAAATAAACCTCCCACTTCCTGCATCAGGAGCAGGATTTCAGCTAAGGTTCATCTCTGCTTTACCTTTTCTACCTCCCACTTTCTCCTTCTTACTTTCTGTTTGATACTCAGATGCCCAATTCAGCTAAACCTCAAATGAAGTCTTTGCTCCAAAGCTGTATGGAGATACGTACACGAAGAAACAGAAGAAAAAGACCTGTACACACTAGTGGAGTTTTATATATATTGTATAAGAACTTGTGCATGGTATCCCCAAGGTCCTGTCCAAAAGTCAATGAGTTCAATATGACTTTTCCTCTTGCCTTTAAAGCAATTTTGGAGGAGGCCTTAGAAGAGCTGTAATGATGTCAGCTCTTCATGTCCAGTGTAGATACAGCAATAGACAGTAACTTTTCAGTCTCTGAGTGTGTCTTAGGTTTCATGTCATGAGGGATGTCCCAGAGCATGGGACAGAGTGCCACACATGCCACATATGCCACTGTAAGGGTCTTGGCAAACAGAGGCACGTGAAGATGCGCAGTGGCTGAAATCCCGCCTCTGCATTTAACATTTTCAGCTTCAGTGAAAAGCAAAATGTGTCAGGGGATGGAGTTTGGTCTTGCAAAATCTAGTCATTTTGTCTTAACAGATGCAATATTTTGGGGAAGCTTTCTTCTCATAATTACATTCCTACCTTTGCATCAGTAAGAATGTGAAATGCTTTTAATAACTTCTTCAGACTCCCAGTTGGAAAGAAAGTTTTGGAAACATGAGCTAGCTATGGCATGCATTTCCAGAAAGCAAAAACACTCTTGAAGTGACTGATATTTTAATAGCTCCTGTGTGTCAAGTCAGCTGCAAGATTCTTTGTGGCTTTAATACTAAATAATACTACAGAGGAATACCTTTGTATTCACCTTTGTCTTCTTACAGGTTCCAGGCCACAACTTGTCACCACTCAGGCTAATTCTCGCCTTTAGGGACCACTGGGACAAAAGGACACAGTTGGTATAGGAAGCAGAGCCTTGTCTCCAGTCTTCAGCTGTACCCAATGGCACTGACTGGAAGGAGAACAGAGTGGTTGGGGGAAAATCCTGCCGGCAGGGACCGAGGAGGAAAGAGTGGTGAAATTGAGTCACAGACGTTGGCCCCAGCATCTCCCCATCTGCTGAAGCACTGGAGCTGATACTGCTTTTGCTCTGGGTTCTGTCACAGTCAAGCCTTATGTGTTTGTGCTAATCTCTTTTGACTGAATTTTCTCTCTCTCTAGCTGCCAGACCTACTGAAATATCTTTTCCTTCCCTTAGTCGCTTGAACCTAAAGGAACAAGCCCATAGTTCGTGGTGCTCTGTTACCTGAAGACAAACTGGAAGGCAGTACCGTGTTCTGGTTAAGGTTGAAGTGACATCCATCACTTCACTTGTCAGAAACAATCTGAAATTTCTGGATGGACACATGGATGCAGTGGAGGAGGATGGGGGGAGGAGAATTTTCCCACCATGGGGAAGAGATTTACACAAAAATAATCATAAAGCAGAGCAAAATGTTGAAATGTCAAATAAAAGATACCAAAGTATGTCCAAGATTTGGTCTTTGAATCATCTTCTTTTTGTAAAAATGCCATACTTGACTAATTGTGCAAATTTGGAAAAATTATCCCAAAATACTGTTAAAATAGGATGCTTTCTAGAGCTACTGCTTTCCAACAGACAATGAACTGACATTAAAAACAATCAAACATTTTTAAAAAAGCCACATCAACGAAGGGGTTTTTACCAGAATGAAAAAAGCAGTGAAGAAGGATGGAAATAAATCCTGCATCATCTTGGAAAGTAACAAACAGAAAGGAAGGAAAAGAGGGAGGAGGAATCTCCAAAACTTGCCCAAGTAATGGATTCCAAGGGAAAAACCAGTAAAGCATATTAATGAATAACCAGATGTTTCCAAAGCCAGGAAATCTCCCCTTCCCCTCAGCCATTTTCAGACTTTCAGACTAGAGTGAACTCCCCTTCCTGCTCCCAGTTTGTTGGTACACACTGAATACTCAGGCAGATGCTTTCTATGTGCCTCCTGCAATGCTTATTAAAACCAAGGAAAGTCTTTGCACCATTTGGTTTTGGAGCAGTCTCCAAGCAAAGCTGTGCTGTGGTTAATGCAACACTTCAGTTTGCTCTGAGACGTGACACCACATTTTCCATTACAATAAGCTTTCCTTTCTTGTGGCCATTTTAATTATATACAGAATAAACTGTTCTTCTAGCTATTAAGCCAGGCTTTCAAAAGATTTAAAACAGAATCCAGTATTCATCCAGTTACTTTTCCAAATTCATGTCAGAGATTTAATCAAATGATCACCCTACCATTTTTGGTTTTGCTTAACTATTGACTTTGGTGAGCCTGTGAAGTTAAGCATATCCCTACGTGTTTTCAGATCAGAGTCTCCATCTATAGTGAGACAGCAGTCTGAGGAATTAGCATTTCCTCATCTTCTTCTAACATTCAGCAGACAAGATGGGTCTGTAGTGTAACATGTCAGAGAACTACAAAGTCCCTTTGGACAAGTTTCTGTGAGAATTAGATCCTTAGGATTATTTGACAAGTGTTGTTTCTTTTTCTTTTGTTCCTCCTGTTGTCCTCTATGGCAGGTAGAAAACGAGCAATTAAAAGGATCTTATGTCTTCCTGTATTCAATAAAAAGAGATGTGTAAGCGGCTGTCATTGTGTCAACCCATTTCTTCATCACTGCCTTAAAGACATGCTTTCTCATCTCCCACCCCAGCCATTAAAGGAGCAGAAACTAATTTCCTCTACAATTTCTTTGGCTGGGCCTAAGCAGCTTAAAGAGCAGTCCTGCGAATGCACTCCGAAAGAAGTTCCACAGCTTCTGCCGGGAAAGGAGTTCAAATAAATTAGAGCTCGTTGAGCATTACTACAGCTTGTTGCCTATGGTATTTCCTCCCCCCAGGGTAAAGGAAATAATCGTGATTAATGACACCCAAAAAAATCATTTTTCTCTTTAATTCACTAATTGGTTGATCTTTTATGACATCAAAGAAGGCTGCAGCATTTGCAAAAAATGGTCAATGCAAAAGCCAGATTTCCTGTGCATTTTCCATGTGTGCTTTGTTTCCTGATGTAATTTCTAACTGAAAAGGAATGAAAAATTGAAATCTCCAGTTTACATGAGGAATGGCAGCTTTGAGCTCCCTATCAGACACCTCATTTTCTCTACATTAGTCACAATCAGACAGACAAGGCTCTGTCTTGTTGAGCTACATTTAGCAGTCTGTCTGAACTGCAAATTTCGATGACATCCAAATTACACAGACTCAGCCAGTAGGTTACACTAATGCAAACTAGGAGAAAAAGAATCAAGACTATTGATTTTTTTGGTCCTTTCTCTGTCATATTCCCTTAAAGGCATTTACCAGGGCTTTTAAGATCTTCAGCATTTTCACAAAGGAACAAATTATGTGCAAATAAGACTGCCTTAATCTATTCTTCCCTGCTTAGATTGTTCCTTCTCTACAGTCATTATGTGTTTTTTACGCTGCTGCTGCAGTTTGCTTGATCCACTTTCATGCACCATGTGGTCAATATATATGTTGAAGAGTAACTGTGGAAAAGCACATCTCTTGCACCTGCCTATGATAATCAAAACCTTGTTTGTTAATTCCCTGCAATCCAAATACATCACACATCTCTCTGCTCTTTCTTGCAGCTGTTTCAGCAATTTGATGTCATATTCTGCAGAAAGCTCTTCTGATCGCGTTTCCATTTTCAGACAACTTGATTTTTTGCAATGAATATTTACACGGGGTTCACAACAATCTCACTAATGTGAAAAGCAAAGAGCACAGATTCTAATGACAAATAGAGCTGATTTCCAAAGTACTGAACCTTCACAACTCTGTCAAAGCCTAACATCCCCGTCCCTTCTGACTCACACTAACGTGATTCCACTAAACCATGTGGAGCTCTACTGAACTCATACAGAGAGATAATCAGCTGGTGTGAATTTTTAAACCCCACTGAAGGCACCAGGTGTATGTATTATTTTTTGCCTGCCAGTCTCTGCAGTAGAGCTACCGCCAATCTCCGCCCCAATAGTATGTTACTGAGAAAGAAACTCTCAGAAAACTCACTCCTTGGAGCGGTCTGTCATTTCAGCGCAGGTACAACACCTAGCACAACGGGCCAAAGACTCAAGTTTATAGATGCTATGGCAAGTAATAAACATAATATCAGCTTCAGAGATTTTAAGTGCTTCCTTCTTTGAACCAGCTACCCACCAAGAGAATTAGGAAGGGCTTTTTCTAGCTGATCTCACTAAGCAGCTGTATAGGCTTTTTCAGGCACAGTTAGCAAACTAAAAACTCATTAACAACTACATATGGTACTGTCACTTTCCATGAAATCTGAAACTCACATACTTTCATTTTAGGCTGTGCACATGCTTCCTGTCGGAGCCTAACGTATGTGCCATCAGGCAGTAATATGCCCCTTATGCATTACCATTTGTGTTTGTTTGATTTTTATTTTTCATAGGCTCCTAGGTTTCTGACCTTCCAACTAGGTTTCAGCCTTCCAACTTACATGTCCTGTTTTTTTTTTTTCCTGCACTATGAAAAGGAACCAAAGCATTTGCCCTTTTTTTTTTTTGCATGCCCACTGCAACTCCATCATCCATTTTCTGTTCCCTCTATTAATTTTGATGGAAACTGAGGTTCATGCTGGCTTTTGGTGTTTGTTTTTTTTTTCCCTTGCCAATTGCAGGATTTGGGATACGTGAGTTTCTCACAGGCAGGTAAAGATGGCCAAACGCTTTCTTAGTCCTTTTTGCCATCCAGGAAGGCAAATCTCTTTGCAAAGTACCCAGAAAGGTCTCATTTATCATTCCAAGACAGGTTAGCACATCTTTTTCTCCCCACCTTGTAAAACATAAAGACATTTCCACTCTTCAGATTTACATTTTCCCTATCATTGCTTTCTTTTTTCTGACCACTGCAACGTTACTTCTGGCTTATCCCTTTGCTGACCCTGGTGGAATAGAATTGAAGCAAAGCCTCAAAATTCCTTGAAATTTATATCTCTTCCTTCCTTCTTTTGCATCTAGCTCTGGCGATCTTTTAGCAATTTTCCATTCCCACAGATTTCATTCTTCTAGAGCTCATCCAAATCACAGAAATAGCCCGTTTAAGGTATCTGTAAATTGTGCTGGTTTCCTATGTTCCTTTTTAATCAAAACTTCAAGTTTATACCGTTGCTACGGGCTCATGTCATCTCAGAGTCACTGCAAGATAATACAAAGATTGAGTTGAATTTGAATGAGCCCTAAAAATTAATTTGAATTACAGAAGCATTGCATGGTTGTCTTCTGAACATTTCTCTTTCCCAATCAGTTTAGTCTGTGTATTTCCATTAAAAGAGAATTTGTGTAGCCGGAGAAGACAGACGAAGAGAACAGAGATGTTTTAATGGCTAGAAATGAAATAACATGTGGCACCTCCAGAAGATTTGACTGGGAGAAAAGTAAATTCATCATAATAATAATAAAAAAAAAAAAAAAAGGAAAAAGGTTGCCTGCCTTCAGTAATATAAGTACTCAGAAGAATGCAGGAAGGCCAGTAGTTTAAGATCCTTTCTTGAGTTAAAACATAATGTACAGTGCTATCACTTGCTACCACCACACTGGTAATTACTTAAGAGAGGGGAAACAATGCTGCCACAGTGAAAAGCAAATCAGCTGGCAACAGGACAGCCTTCATGGGAGTGCAGCATTTCGGAGATGCAGTTTGCCACCCTACGGAGAGATTAGAAGTAAACCTTGCTTGGCTCAGTCGCAGATAGGGGGTACCCCACTACTTGCCATGGAGACAGCAAATATCACAAATGGAAAAAGAAGGCATTTAATGAGCTGCTGTTAAGGATGATAATATTTTCTAGCACACCATTTTGGGAGTGAGGATAAGCCTCTGAGAGGATGGTCAGCAAATCCATTTCCCTTCCAGCTTAACTCACAGTTAGCCATAACTGGCACAGATGGCTATCGCAGGACACTTTGATTCTACCCATATCTGTGTAGCACCAAAGCCAGTGATAAACCTCTGTTTCAGTACCAGAAGGCCACATTTTAACTTCTGCTGAATCATGAAAAAAAATCCTCAGTTTTTCATTATTTTATAATAGCTCTTCAGCACTCACACAATATCCCATTTTATACTTTCAAAACTCTTTGGGAAGAATAAGCGTATACTAATACGCATGTTCTCTAAAAACAATTAAATGTTATAATCCTCTTTTTACCAGTGGAGACAGCAAGACACAGAAAGGTGAAGTGATTCTCTGTATGTCAGAAGATTCAAAGAGTAAATCACAGCTTCCTGAAAATCACAGGTTACTGAAAAACTAGTTTAACTGTGTATAATACACCTTCTGCGACAAAAAGAAAAAAAAAAGAAAAAAAGTGGTTTTTCTGAATTTTGGGAAGGGCTTTCAGGAAAAGGTTTGGCCAGAAGCAGTACTTTACAAATTATGCCTTACAAATTTTAGAGATTGAATGTAAAACTAGGTGCTGGAGCACACAGCACAAGCCTTAGTTACCATTCTCCATATGTAAAGGGGATAATCCTGCCAGGTAAGAATAGGGTCACGGAGTACAATGGAACCCCATGAATGCTATATTATATTTCAGATTCCCAACTGTGAATACTAACTCCTCTGATGTCGCTAATTGGTTGGCCACAGATCTATACAAGATACTCTTATTTTATGGAGGATGCCAAGTCTATGACTGCAATCACTCAGAAAAATTAAAAGCCAGGCTCAAAAAATGATATGATTGGTACTATATATACTGTGGTATCTTCTGTGCTTCACAAAAAATAATAGTTATTTGTATTAACTTTGGGGAAAAAACACTTTCTTTTCTTTTTCTAAGGTAAAATAAAATCTGTTGCTAAATAAACATTCACATTTACACTTGGTGGATGACCTTTAGTATTAAGAAGAGGTCACCTGAATCACATCATCCATATTTGAATGGTTATATAGGACTTATTTTACACAGAGGTCCCTAGGGTAATTATTTCATATCAGAGCTAGCAAAGTTTAGTATCTGTATGCAGTATGTATTTACACTTCATGCCAATGCATTAAATAAAATTCTATCACATTCTGCCTTTGTCTTTGTATTTTCTTCATTTCAAAGACATACAGTACATGATCGGATTGCAAATTCCCTCATAGTCTGAAAGAATCCCTCCTGCTATTGTTAAAGCAGCTAAGAAAGATTCAGCAAAAATTGGAAAAAAGTCAACAAAGAAGCCGAAATTCTTTTGGAAGAATGTACAACATCTTTGAAAACCACTCTGTCATAAATGAAAAGGCAAAAAAGTAAAGGAAATGCATTATTATACTATTGATGGACACACATACTTACATGTACATTAAAACAGAAGAACATAAAACTTCAATGAAAACCTTAGTTAAGAGAAACAGCTGAGAACTGTTTAGTTAAAGGTCTAGTTCAAAACCCTTGGAAGTTGATGGATATTCTTCAAAATAACTTATGCAACTCACCGAGATGTGCTCAGCACAGAAAGAGGAGGACACACAAGTTGAAAGGTCTGAAACATAGGGTTTTAAAGTGCTATTAAAGGGATTTAAATTCCATACTTAGAGCCAAAACCAAAAGACTGGAGATTGACCTTGAATCTGGAGTGTTTGAAATCAAGATCTGGATGCATCTAATTCCTGTGGCCACTACGCACTCAGATTTGTTACTTGAGCTAGTTGAAGCTCAACACAATTTATAAGGAGGCTGACATAAGTGTCTTCTTAAATTCCTGATACCTGAAAATCCTGCAGCCACACAGCAAACTGTTCAGAACAAAAATACTGCTGGTTAAAATATATTAATCTCTTTTTGTGAGAAATGTGTACACAAATGCAGCTTTTTCACATTTTCCAAATACTTTCTACATTTCTTACAGGCAGGAAAGTAGTAAAACAGTGGTTAGGAGGTTCTTTCTCCCTTCTCTCTGCTCCATTTTTCTCACCAGTTTTCAGAATTGTCCACATGGAAATACATTTTTGAAAAAGCAAGAATTTTTATCTCCTTTTTCCAAAGGATATTAAAGAGGAAAATAGGAAAAAAAAAAACAAAACACCAACCAACCAGAAGAAAAGAAGGAAGGGAAAAAAGAGCAACTCTGTTCAAAACAACATACTTTTCCTGTTCACAAAAAGCCACTGGGATTCACATGGTTGCCATGAATTTACACAAATCAGCTTTAGTCCCTTCAATATTTGGCTAGTGTCCAGCAACTGGGCCACCACTCTTAGCCAAACTAGCCCAGAGGGAAAGGGGCAGTGGGTCTAGATGCCCTGCAGGGCCCAAGGCAGCCGAGCTGTTTCATGGGGGCAGGGAACATCATAGGGGCAGGGAACAGGCTGCTGCTGCAGTATCCTGTTTGTCCCCCCCATTGTACATTGCAGCACACACTGCCCTAATGGAGGTGTGCAGAGGGGAAATGCAAACAGTCCTCTGATTAAAAAAAAACCAAGCACTTTTCCTTTCATATGACAGCAGAGGTGGGGTTCATATCCCATTCCTACTTTCCAGCTGCTCAAGAAGTCCCTTCTAGAATAACAGCACAGGCAGGACTCCTCAGCTCCTAATTCAGGTTCATACTGCAGCAGAATCCAGGTGGTGACACATAAAACACACTCAGTCCTCGTAAAACACAATTCACCTGAAGAAAGGCCATACCCCCAAATCCAGCTGCTCCCACTGGACAGTAGCAAAAGAAAAGCATCCCAGGCTTCAGCGTCCAAAGGTCCTTTCCAACTTCATTCCAGCTGCTGTGTACATAGGAAAAACAGGAGTCCATTTGGCACAGGGCTGGCAGGATCCATACCAGAAGGATGGGAAACGGGAATAGAAAAGGTGCTGCAGGTCAGGACTGAGGTACGTTTGCAATGTTGATGTTTGCACAGTGCTTGCCAGCACTATGGCTGTTTTAAGCCAATACCATTAATCATTCACTAAACTCACTTAAAAAAATTACAAATAAAAATAATTAAATAGTGCCAAGGCTTTGTATTTTCATACCACAAGCTTTGACCTTCATGTGCATATTACATGCAGACCATGCCTGCTTAAATAAAGTTTTGTAGCAGACAGAACATCTGCTAGGTCTATTTTATATTCATGTTTAAGATGGGATTAGTCTCTAGGCTTTGTCAAATAATGAAGAAAAACAAAAGGGGAGAAAGAAATTAAAATCTTAATTCCCCTTTGATTTTATGAAACAATTTGAATTTAAGATAATTAGTACAAATGCTTATAGGAAATTCTGTAGGATACTTGACTGAAATCTCCCAACCTTTCAGAGATTAACAATGCATCTATAGCGTAAAGCCCTTTGGAAATGCAGCACGTGTGTGACTCCGAAGAATTATGAGGAAAATTACTTTTAAGTCCAAGTGCTTGTGTGGTGTTTACTGCTACAGCTATGTTGGAGGTAACCTTGTTAGACCCGTTTTACACCAGACTAGGAGCTGTCACCAGCTGAAATGTTTTCTGTGTTTTCCTCTGGTGTGCAGAAAGCATTATTTTCCAAAAGTTGCTGTGATTAGCAGTGATGCTGGGTGAGAGCCCTCCTCATTTTAAAGTCACCGCCTCTCCGGTCTCATCACTTCAAAATGCTACTCGGTGCCAGAACAACCCCCTTTGAAGGTTTCACATGACTGAAGACCTTCAGCAGAAGAATATCTGACCTCTCGGTGGGTGTTTCAGCCCAGAGAACACTTCAAAGCCGGTAGCAGGAAGCCAAGTGACAGCTGAGTCACCGAGCACCGCTCAGAGCCCACCCGCAGGTGACCGAAGCTTGGGCAGAAGGTGAGGAGTTTAGGCACTAGGTAAATTGCAGGGAGTATGTGTCCATAACAGGACTGGAGTGGAGGGCAGTATGTGTTGGCAATGTTGAGTCAAAAGGTAGACCAAGCAAATGCTGACTTGTTGCCAGGAGAAGCACAAAATATCAAAAGTGTGAGACTGGAAAAAAGGCCTCAGAGAGAGAGAGAGAGATGTAGGTCAGAACAACTGCACTAAGCTGAGTGGGGAGCTTGTCAAGGAGCCCAGAGTCAACCCAAAGAGCTGGAAGGACAAGGAGTGAGCCATCCATAAGCCAGAGATGAATGAAAGGGGGAAGTATGGCTTGAATAGTGGTTATCCATCAGCCCCAGTGTCATTCCTTTTCTCATCGAACTGGAAACCATCTCCACTTCAGCTCTACAGGCAAAGCTGGGTTGCTGTGCGAGGTTCCTATCTAAGCTATGGGACAGTGGCAAAAGACCACAAAGCAGGAATGAAAAAAAAGCTATTATTTAAAACCACAGACAAACAATACAGGTATCCACCCTACTACACCCCGAGAGGCAGCGCCCGTTCCTGGACAAGCACAGATTTACAAATCAGAACATATTTTTGCTCTCATAATCTTTTGCATGGCAGGACTTAGAGCTTTAGCTGCACAAAGAGCACCTGCATCAAGATCTTTTCCAAGATCTCCTCTCCCTACTGAAAACTGGACCGGATATTCCCTGGTAATGGCTTTTACAGCGAGCATATGACAGCCAATTTGGAGGGGTCACTTCACTAGTGGGGAAACAGATGGGAGCGAGCAATTACGAACAGAGAAATACTGCACGCAGATAAATATCAACCGATAGGATGACACCAGCAGAGCTCTCATAAGAGTTAATCGAGCCCCTTCGCCTTCTCGAATGTGTTGCAAAGGTTCATAAAATAGTGGGCAAAGGGGATGTGGTGGGTGTAAATTATTTGCAATTTCGAAGAGCTTTTGACAGAGTCTCTCACTGGAGATTATCAAAGGGAACAGATAACCATAGGATAACGAGCAATGTCATGTTAAGGATTAAATCCCAGTTAAATAATAGGAAACAAAGAGTTGCAACTAATGGTTTTTTTCTCAGAACAAAGAGAAGTTAATAACAGGACACCCCACAAAACATTACAAAAACTATTATGGTTCAATATAGTTATTAATAAAGAAGGAGCAGGACTGTGGGGTCACAGTGTATGCCTGGGACAAGAATAACCTGCGACCTTGTCTGCTGACTTTTTTTAGCCCCCAAAGCCCCCTGTGAAATCAATGGCAAAGCATGATCATGGTTCATAAAAACCAGCTCTCACTCTCAGACCTCTGCAAATAGCTAGTCATACTGGGACAGGCTGTAAATCAGTAAAAAGAGCTCCCGAACGCTGCTGCTCTAATAGCTAACAGCTTATCTGTATTTCAAAATATCTCTGGCCTGATAGTGATAAATGGGGTGTCATGGGTTGCTTGGGAAAGCATAGCTGAGACGTTATAAACCACAATGTGAACTTTACGTCAACACCCATGATGCAACAATTGGACGCAACTAACTTTGATCAATGATTAAACTTAACATAAGAAAAGTTAGAGCTTGGGGGGCTTTGTTTGTTTGCTTTTCACTGCATGAGGAATTGATTGTTTACAACACAAAGAATTGTTTGTTTCTCTTTTCTGATCCCACTGACAATGGCAAGGCAGGGCTCTGCAGGGCTTTGGTAACCAGATGCTTCACAGTGATTCTTGTCTAGCACTTCAGGCAATTGATTTTTTTACTTTCCTTTCACATACCTAAAGCCCCTTTGAAGCCACCAGCTTCCCTTATTCCCTCCTCCTGCTATTCTCAGCCTTCTGCCCTAGAGAGACTGAAAAGATAGAACAGCTGCTTGCCACAAATAAGTTTTCACATACCCTAATTTTAGAGTAGAAAGAGCAAAGTAGCCGGGCAAGACAAGCTAGGGATGACCTCCGATGTCACAGGCTCTGTCAAGAATAACACCAAAGAAATGTGATTTCTTCTGCACATCCACCCCTGCACGTACAGTCACAGGCAGAAGAGCACCAAGGGGAAGAATTCAACCCACAATCAGTCTGAAAACTAATCTAAATTAGAAGCAGGGAAATATATCAGTCTATAACCAAGAGAAAAACCAGAAGCAGGTCACAGCCTTCTGATTTCATCAGCAAAAGGAAACGAAAGAATTTTAACTGGAGGATTCCCAGAAGCACTTACTGGTGCCTAATTCCTGTTTACATCAGTGATAAAAACATCAGCTCCCACCAACCATTTCTAATATCTTGCCCTTGGGATATCATTTATAATGTCCTTGTTATTTAGAAACAACACTTCCCAGAGAAAATACGGCCCACTTAAACCCACAAGTCTGGGTCAACAGTCAGTGTAAATCATTATTGTTTTACTACAGTTCTAAAGCACCCATCCGAAAACAGTGAAAAATTCATGGTTTTGATGCAATTTCTCTGCCTTCCTATAAAACTGGGCATAATTCTCTTCTAATTAAATCAAGAAAAGTATGTTTTTAAAATTTAACCACACGATTCAGAATAATAGAAATAGCAATATATTCCTACACATGCCTGT
Organism: Numenius arquata; assembly: GCF_964106895.1. Taxonomy (NCBI): domain Eukaryota; kingdom Metazoa; phylum Chordata; class Aves; order Charadriiformes; family Scolopacidae; genus Numenius; species Numenius arquata. The sequence continues at coordinate 5,403,643 of NC_133581.1, forward strand.
CTTGGCTTTAGCGCATTTTTTTGAATCAGATTACACTATTTTTGACAGTTATTAATTTTGCATGAAAGAGAGATGGCTTTAGCTTGGAGAGTCTAGAAATGACTGCTTGCAGTTTTCTGTTGATTTTTCTTTTTATTTGAACAGTTACAGAGAAAAAGGAATGATGACAGTTTGAATTCTGGAATGCTACCCAGGGATTATATTTTTAGCTGTTCAAATAGGCTTATGATACTTAAACAGTATCGGTACAAAAATAAAAAAGTTGTTCTCCTTGCAAAATCTTCTTATGTACAGCACCAAAGGTGAAGTCAACTTTAATTGACTCTCTTTATCTTATATCTTGCCTTCCAACCAACTGTTGGAAATAAGTTAGATATTGAAAAAAACAAGATATTCACCAGAAACCAGAGATTCTGGGAATCACATGATAAGATTGTTTTTAACCTTTCAGCAGAAAGTTGTAACAGCAAAGCTTTCCTTTCTACATCATTCTATATGCCACTTCTGTTGCTAGCCTCAGTCCAATTACAAATGTTATCCTGTTGTACTAAATAAGAATCTGGCCTTCACATTAATAATTTATTCACATCGCTTCACTAACCAAGCAACAATTACACATACACAAATCAGCAGAAGGGTCATGCAGAATTAGGAAATGTTTTCTATTGATCAAAACAAAGCAAGCCAAGGATATTCCAGAATAAATTACCCAAAATGTGCTGCGTTATCCATAAACACTGACCGTGAAAAGATGAAAAGTTCATTCCTGCAGTTTAGTTAAATATTTTAAACGTGAAAGACTCTGCAAGATGTTAGCAAAGGAAAGTTCCTTTCTGTGGGGGTGGATTTAAGTAACTACTATTTCACAAGCAGTTACATTGAAATGGGAAGCTGAAAGTATCTAGAGTAGTACCTGCAACAGCCCAGGAATATAAAACTGAAATAGCTATTGGAAAGACAGAAAAAATTTAGGAACTGGAATTGGAGGCATTAAAAATTCATAGGCTCTAGTGCTTTAACTCTGATGCATTTGAAGCACTGAAACAGTTAAGGTATTTCAGCGAGGCACAAAATAACCTCATTATCATTTCTAATACAGATCAATACTCAACACTGCCCTTTGAAAAACACAGCCCTTGCTGGTTCTATGCATTTATTGTGATCCTTGCATTAGCTTACTAACATGAAAGCTTTTGCATAAGCCCTTTGCTTGCTTCTAAAACATGCCTCTTCCCCCCATATTTGATCAGCATATTCCTGTATCAAATTGTAAGAAAAAAAAAAAATGCAAATCAATATCCAACATATTGATTATTTTTTTAGTCTTTTTTCCTCGTGACATTTTGTCAGGTGGGTTTCTCTGCTCCTTGGGGCTGCCTGGTGGCATTAGAGGGCTGCTCCAGTCAAGACTAATGGCACAGGCTCCGTCCCAGGTGGACGCCGGGTATTGTTTGAAGTAACTGATTGGTGTGAGAGCCCTCTAGCTCCCTCTCCCCAGCATGTGGTCCAAAGCACAACATATGCTTCCTGCTTGCTAAATTTGTCTCCAATAATAAAAACAGGATTTCTTTTCAATTTTAGTCTTGTGCCCAATTTATCAAGCAAAATAACATCAAGGCTTCAAAAGGCTTGGTTGGTAATCTGGTTCTGCATTGGATTAGTGGGAAGAGGTGTAACACAGTGAATAGAGAATTACCAAGATAATATCTTTTGCTGTACCATGAAAGAAAAAAAAAATAATGTGTACGTGTATGTGGGGTGGGTATGCATGCGAATTCTGACCCATTATTAGGGCCTCTTCAGCACAGAGCTGGGAATTGCAACCTGCAGCTCTCTAAAATGAGCTAAAAAAAAATAATAATGCAGGGGGAGGAGAATTGAAGCCACAGTAATACTGAGATTCTGATATTTGTTCTTTTCATTGTAAATGCTGATAAAATATGTTTGCTCCCTGGGGACTAGGGGTATGCAATTGTTTGGTGATGTTTCATTCATGCTGCTATAGGTCTTTAAACAGAATGGGAAGGGGCCCAGTTTTTCTTGCTGGTTTTTGTTTGTTGTTATTTGTTTGTTGCTCTTTTTTCTTTAGAAGATTGAACCATGAGAATAAAACTCCACCCTCTCAATTAACACAATAGCACAATTTAAAGAATCTTGTCATTGTTTGCTAAAATGGTAATGAACAGTGCCACAGATAAATTTAGAGCTCTTCCTGGCAGTACTTTATAATAAATAAGATAAGGCAATAATGGAAACAGCCAACTTAATCATATTAGAATATAGCATGCAAAATATTTACTAAGATTTTCTTGTGAAAAACAGATTAGACATATTAAAAGCCATTGTTTGGTATAAGCAGTTAAAATTTGCATAACTAACATAAGATGTATTCTCTTTCAACAAAGATTTTCGTTTGTCTAGAAATCTCTCTAAATACTTTGTATTTAGATCAGAAAAAAAAAAAGAAAATAATTTGTCATTGTTGATAGAATAAATCTGGGACCAATTAGACTTCTTTTTCTTTTAGTAGAGCATGCAATTAAATGTATTGCTTTAGGGGAGGTTTTAATGCTAGTTGCACATTAGGTGAGGTAATGCCAAGCCAACCACTTTACAAGCTGCTCTAGGAACAGGCTGACTTCACATACTCGGCTGCAAGAATGTCTCAGTCTTCCCATACAGCCCCATTTGACTGACTGAAATCTGGAACCAGCCCTAGACATTCGGTTAGCTCAGTTTTAGCATGCAAAGATACCAGACATAACTCCTGCAGAGTATTAGGATATTACGCTGTCTTTCACCATATGATCTGCTTCTGTTTGAATGTCTAATTTGCTCCGTATCAATCATCCTGCCTGATAAAACTTTGCCTTCTTTATTGTTCTTACAAAGAGAACTGATCCATGTATGCCCATGCGGAATGTACTTTCAAAATGGCTCCATTTAAATGGAGATTTGGACTTTCTCCACAAAAGGACTTGGAAAGTCTTTGATAAGAAATACTAATACAGGATTATATTCTACTTCATACTTTTCTCTCACAGATGAGAGGTTTTCCTTGTTTTTCTTAAGGATTTTCTCAACCACATCTGATAAAGAAATGACTGCCAGGTAAATGGGGAAAGTCTTAACTTTGAGCCCATCCATTTTCTGTCAAACGAGCACAAACATCTGAAAACTCCAGGATTAACGTTCCTCTCAAGAAATACTTCATCTCATTGTAAGACTGAGAATAAACACTAGGCTGGTTGAGGAACTACGGTGATGCTATTGCTAAGTTTCAGAAAACATCCAGAAAAAGTCCAAAGACTGGATGCCTTGGAGCATCAGCTTCTTTCCAATTTAGCAGCAGGAGATTTCAAGAGGAGCTTCTACTGAACGCAGCGCTAAGCAAAGCAACATACAGCTGCTGGTTTTTGCCACCGTAAGGGGAGACAGCAGAGCTGACAGGGCAGGATCCAGCTTACCATGAGAAACTGTTAATGGTCCAGTCTGTCACGGGGTAACACAGAGATACAGGTGGATACGAATGGGGCTGTGATTGCAAAAGACTCAATATTGTGTAGCCCCATGTGCATCTTGCAAAGTGAAACAGTGTGATTACATTTCTGTACCAAATATAAATAGCTGCTGTTCATCCTAATATATCTTCTGGGAAAGGCAGCAAAAAGTACAAACTTGCAGATGCACAATCAGATGGGAATACTACACACTGAATACAAATATTCTGCTTTGTCTGCTTTGTTTACATTAAAAAAAAAACCAACCCACAGAGTAAACATTACAGTGGCTGAGTTTTGATCACACCCTGTGATCTAAATACAAGTCACGCTCAGGGAGAAGATGTTTATCACATTCATCTCAAATGCGATAGAGCAATATCCAGTAACGCAACCCAGTCTGAAGGAAGAGCAATGCTCTTGTCTTTTATGCTCTCTCCATTCATACATGCTTCATGCAGAATCATGCATCAAAGATCGGGTCAGAGAGAAATTTTATGGGGGCAACATGATTTATTTGTTCATTTACCATGAAATCTAGAGTATTATGTTAAAACCTACGGGATATAGCCTCTCCACTGGAAACAATTACTGCTGCGTGATATGCGATATGCATTATATTTAGTTAAGATAATTATTTGTTCCTGAGCACCACCAAGGAGAGACCGAATGATCCCCGCATGAAGGAATTTATGGTACAACAGCTACTTTCTATGATTCTCAGGCACATAAAGTTCCCACTGAGGCCTATGTCTGATAATGCTCCTCGTAGTTAGGATGCACTTAGGGATTCAACATGGTTTTATTACAGGCTGTAATTCTAGGAATAAGAGTTCTTTTGTGAAGTCTTACAGGCACTACAGGTTTATATTACCGAATAGTCAGAATATTCCTGTGATAAATGTGCAAGAGTCTATTTACTCTACAGCCTCTTAAAAGGATAGTTTAATCACAAGAAAAACATACTAATTGCTCTGTTTGCATGTCCACACCTTCCTCTTTGTACCACAGAAACAGAAATTAAAAAGTTTAGTTTACGGAATGAAAAAAGTCAACAAAGTGAAAAAACAAAAATATTTAAAACAATAAATAAATAAAACCTGTGGACTGAGGGAGCTAAAGAAAGAATGGGTGTTGTTCCAAGTTTGGTCTGGTCACTCTTACATAGTACTTGACACTGTGATTATTCACAAAAATCAATTATCTTTTGTAATGGATAGGCCATCCTGAAGAAAAGTAAAGATTTGTACATGCTATGTGATAAGAAAGGAAATAATTCTTTGCTATTCCACTTTTTCAGGCAGGTGTGTTTGCCTGTACATTGGATGAATCTTACTTTAGAACAGGTTATCTGTCAGTGGATGTCATTCTATAGATGAAGGTTAATAGAGATAATCCAGGTATCCCTCCCAAATCCTTGGACGTTTGGCAGAATTTCTTTAGAATAATATAAAAAAAAAAAAGTATCTCCAAATACCAACACTGCATTCTTTCTTCCCACCCTGCCAAAAAAAATCTTTTAAAACATGATGAAATTTGTGATTTCATTACACATACAAATCTTTCTACATCACAGAATTCATTAAGCACTGAGAAGACAAAAAATATTCTTTCCATCATTTCAAATACTAATAAGCTTTCCTTAATTTCTCTGAGATAATATTAGTCAAAAAAATGGAATATAAATGTTAATAAGACAACTGATGTCTCCAAAGCTTTGTTAAACACAATAGCCTGGGAAATTATAATTTATTTTAGATTTGATGAATCTGGTGAACACAAGCACACTGGGGAGAAGTTGCAGTCTTTAACTTGCAAACCACATGGCAATATTTTGAGTCTGCCTCATCCTTTAAAGGCACAGATGCATGTCCTTCTTTATGTGCAGCGGAAATATTTCCCCAAAGCTTTGCTAATCACAAGAAATATTGAAATTACTGATTTAAATGGTCTAAAGAAAGTCTGTCATTGCATAAGGGAAACAGTTCAGCGAGTCTTCTTCCATTACTGTATCTGCCCTGTTACTCCTTCAGGACTGGGCTGTGTGATTCCAGCTGGGGGGTCAGCAGTGGGCTTGGCACCAGCCCCAGAAAACAAAATGAGAGCAAGGAGAGTCCTCCTCATCTCATTCCCCGAGAAGGGAAATACATCTCAGAGGCAGTTTTTCAGCTATTCTTAATTTGGAAGGATAATTTGCTGAGACAGACAAAAATATTTCTTCTCGCCCTCCACAAAAGCAGAATCTGAAAACAGGAATTCAAAACATCAGTTTCCTAGATGCTCTCAGACACATGTTTTTAAGATACCAGTAATGTTTTACAAGGCTACCAGCAAAGGGGGTAAATCTTCAATGAAGCCAACACGGCTTCACTAAAAGCAAATCGTGTCTGACAAAATTGGTGGCCTTCTACTACAGGGTTACTGCACTGGTGGATACGGGAAGAGCAACTGACATCATCTACTTGGACTTGTGCAAAGCATTTGACACTGTCCCACATGACAACCTTGTCTCTAAATTGGAGAGACGTGGATTTGGTGGATGGACCACTTGGTAGATAAGAAATTGGCTGGATGGTTGCACTTAAAAAGTTGCAGTCAACACCTTGAAGTGGCAAGCAGTGACAAGTGGCATTCCTCAGGGTTTGGTACTGGGACTGGTGCTGTTTAACATCTTTGTCAGTGACATGGACAGTGGGATTGAGTGTACCCTCAGCAAGTTTAACAAGACCAAGCTGTGTGGTGCAGTCAACATGCTGGATGGAAGGGATGCCATCCAGAAGGACCTGGACAGGCTTGAGAGGTGGGCCCCTGAGATCTTCATGAAGGCCCACAAGGCCAAGTGTAAAGTCCTGCACGTGTGTCAAGGGAATCCCAAGCACAAATACAGACTGGGTGGAGAATGGATTGAGAGCAGCCCTGAGGAGGACTTGGGGGTGTTGGTTGACAAAAAGCTCAACGTGAGCGGGCAAAGTGCACTCGCAGCCCAGAAGGCCAACTCTATCCTGGGCTGCATCAAAAGAATTGTGGCCAGGTCAAGGGAGGTGGTTCTGCCCTCCAACCTAAACTATTCTATGATCTACTACTAGAAAAAAAAACCAACAACCAAAACAAAACAAAAACCCCAAAACAGGCCCCTTTAATAACTGGTTACTCTTCCAGCTCTGTCTTACAGTATGGAAAGGGTCTTCTCTTTCCTACAGTGGGCAAAGTGCAGCTGGGACTGGTTTGAGATGGGGTAATGGAAATTATAACCAAGTGCATATCTTTAATGCATGTCACCTGTTTCCAACTATAAGGGAGTCAGAAGATACCATGTTAGGGCTCCATCTGCATTCAATGCTTTTTGGGTTTCAGATGCCTGATACAAAAATATCATGCCAAGGCATCCTGGCACCACTATCTTGCCTTCTTCAAAACCTATGGACCATAACAATCTGTATGAAATTATGAAATGAATGTGGAGATCAGTTATCCTTGTCATACAAAAAGCTGCTGTAGGGTATAGAGTGAGACCTGGACCACCAGAAGTCCCCTAAACCTTGGACTTCAGAGTAAATTAGGAACTAAAGTCTATGATTGTCCCTGCATCCATAAGAATCTGAATTTTGGACTACATATATCCCTGCATATCTGAACAGAGGTGTTTTCATGCACTGGGAAAGAAAACTATATTCAAGCAGCTAAACATTTTAGTTGAGCCTAATAAGCATTACAATTCAGAGACAAAGTAGGGAGGTGAGTAAATAAACCATTGGAAGGTCCTGATTCATTGGGCATGCTTAGACCAAACGTAGCAAACATTAGCAGTGTAACACAAAACTCTGCATCCTAACACATCCCATTCATCTTTTCATTTTTTCTCAGGAGACTCCTTACATTCAAAATCCGTGAGCAGGCTCAGGTGCTGGAAAAACTGGAAAATCTTACTTCTTTCCTCTCACCAAAATGCCATCAAAAACTGCCTACAGCAAAAAACTCTTGCTTCCTCTCACTCTTTAACTCTTCTGCACAGTTTCAAAAGGATGGGTAGAGGTTGGCCACCTCACAGCCAGGTGTATAAAGTGGTAAATGGAGTCCTCTCTGTGGAGGAGAGGCCCTTTTCACGCTGGCAAATGAACTACATGAATCCACCACTTCTTAAGTAACTGCATTAAACACCAGGCTGCCTGCAAAGGTTGATTCTCTTTACTGACAGTACAAGGAGCATCAAATGCCTAAAACTACTTCCAATATTTTCTTCCTAGGGAAAGGGAGGTCAGAGAGGAGCCTGTCTGTCTGGTAATTTTCCACCGAAACAATCATGGTGACTGTCCCCTGAATGTCACAACTTGATTTCTGTGAGTGGGGATGACACAGGCTGGTCTAAAGCCTGAAGAAATGTAGCTGGCACCAATCAATTCACTATCCTTTAATCAGATCTGATTTGTTACTCAAAAAAAGGGCATTTATTTTAGGTAATGATGCATGGATGCATCTGCATCCATGAAGGTGTGTAATCAAGGAAAAGACAGACTTAGCTAATCCACCTTACAGGAGCTGCAGTAAACCTGTCAGTCAGAGGATGCACTGGCTATAGCTACTAAGGATAACAAATCTGAATTTACAGCCAAATGCTCACTGCTATGGTGCCAAAGCATGATCCACAGCTAATTCCACAGGTTTTTCAAAGTTATTATATAGGGGAAAGGCTGCGGACTGGGACATAGGGGTGATTGAAAGAGATTGAGTGACCCATATGGAATTTTGCTGAGTCCTGATCAGAGAGGCAGTGCCAACACTTTATGTCAAAATTATAGAGGAGAAAATAGATTTGGGGCGAAACTGAAGGAATATGATTGATGAGCACAAATATGAGAATAACATATAACACAGTGAGGTCAGTGGAAGTCTTTGCAATGACTCCAGTGAGACCTGGATCCATTAGCAACTGTAAAGTTGAGTCCACCACAGTGCTAATCAACAATTATTAATTTTTATCTACATCTAAAGCCTCAACTTACATGAAACAAATGTCACTTAAAACTACTCAAAAAATAGAGAGAAGCCAAAGGAACTAAAATAATCCTGGAGGTGATTCTGCCCCTCTAGTCTGCTCTCGTGAGACCCCACCTGAAGTACTGTGTCCAGCTCTGGGGCCTCCAAAATAAGAAGGATACGGACCTGTTGGAGCAAGTCCAGAGGAGGCCCACGAAGATAATCAGAGGGCTGGAGCACCTCTCCCAGGAAGACAGGTTGAGAGTGTTGGGGTTGTTCAGCCCGGAGAAGAGAATGCTCTGGAGAGACCTTATACCAGCCATCCAGTACCTAAAGAGGACCTATAGGAAAGTTGGGGAGGGACTCTTTATCAGGGAGTGGAGCGATAGGATGAGGGGTAATGGCTTTAAACTGAAAGAGGGGAGATTTAGGTGAGATATCAGGAAGAAATTCTTTCCTGTGAGGGTGGTGAGACACTGGAACAGGTTGCCCAGAGAAGCTGTGGATGCCCCATCCCTGGAGGTGTTCAAGACCAGGTCGAATGGGGCTTTGAGCCCCCTGGTCTAGTGGGAGGTGTCCCTGCCCATGGCAGGGGGGTTGGAACTCAATGATCTTTAAGGTCCCTTCCAATCCAAACCATTACATGATTCTATGAATGCAATGCAGATGTATATGCCAAATTAATTCCAGGTAAAGGTGATCCATTCTATAATACATCACAAGAAAAGTAATAATTTTTAAGCAGAGAAAAATTGAAGAAAAGATGCTGAAGACCTTGGGATTTTCCCACAATGAAGTACAATCAAAGGAATGAACACACAGGAGCAGAAATTGGAATGGAGCTGTGTGAAATTATTAATAGCATAACCATATCTACAACGTTATTGTCTGCGAACTTTGACCAAGGACAGATCTCTACCTTTTCAGAATTGTACAAAAAAGACCTCAATCCTACTCCAGTAGTTTGTCATCCAGTCAGACAAAGAAAAAGGAGAAAGGAAATATAATTTTATCTTCATTTTGAAAATGGAAACTCTCTAGAATTTCTTTGGGTTTGTCATAGATGACACATGAAGTTTGCAGAGAAGCCAGGATTTAACCGCTTTTACATTCTTCACTTTCGCACAGGGCATTCCTCCTCCTCAGACACACGTTCAAAATCAGAGTTCTTGTGGAAACAGTAAATTATAGGAATGGAAGGGACCACAGAAGGGTCACAGAATATTTTTGTTAGATGTACATCCTCCACACAAGCTTATTACAATACTGATAGTGTTACTGTTCAGAAGTTGTTTCTAATGTGTAGCCTAAATTTTCCTTACTTACTTCCTTACTTCAGTTTAAGAGCATCAGTTCTTGTTTGTTGCTATCAGACAAGGAGAGAAGATCATTTCCTTCCTCCCCCCAGCAGAAGGAGTTTTATGTATTTGAAGACTATTAGCTTATTGCCATTAGATTTTTTTCCTGTAGACTAAACAAACCCTATTCATTCAATTTTTCATCATGCCGTCTAGATTGCTAATTGCTGGTCTCTGGACTGATTCCAGTTTATCCCCTTCTTGCTTGTAGCACAGAGCACAAAGCTGAACAAAGTACTCAAGCTAAGGCCAGCCAAGTGCATCTCCAGGTGACAAAAACCCCCCTTCAATTCCTTTTCATAGAGGAGGAAGCGAAGTTGAACCATGTTCTCACTCTTAAAGAAAGTCAGGAAACAGGCCAGTGTTTTAAGGTCATCTTTTCTTGTTCAGCTTGCCTGCCTCTGGCACAGGTCAAAGAGCAACTTCCAACAACCTAGATTTAAGCCAGCCCATCAGCTTCACTAAGAGGCAAAGCTTAGTACATTGAAGAACCACCATATCAACACAGCCACGTTCCTTCCAGCACCCTGAAATAGATGCACAGTAGCACAATTGTGCTGTGTAAAGGTGCCAGCATTCTGGAGTTGGTCAAGGATCTCTCCCTACACTTCCATTTACAAGCTTTAGTAACCCAAAGCTGATACACAACTGGTTGAGAGAGAGGAAAGTGAACAAGATGCAAAGACTTATGCTGGGTTCAGGGAGAAGCTGCAACATCCAAGCATATGGCTCTAATGTCACTGGTATCTCCCAAAGCCTCGTTTGTCATATGTTAAATATTGTGTGTTAAATGTTGCTCATTTTCAACAAGCAAAACAACATTAATGGGCCAGCATAACTTCAAAGCACTTAGAGCCTATTAGCACATGTTCATGTCCTCTTAAGAGTGCATGCATGGAAAATATGAACATTTTTTGTTTCATTGAAGTTTTATTACATATTAAAATTGGTGATCAATGAAAAGCACAGAGCCCGTGTAACCTACATGGAGTCTCTGAGTATTTAAAACGTCTGCCCCTAAGTACTGCAGGGCCTTTTTTTTCATCCTAGAATCACAGACTAATTTGACAAGGGACCTTTAGAGGCTATTTGACCCAACCAGAGCAAGGCCAACTTGGATCAGGCTGCTCAAGGGATCATTCAGTCAATTTTTTTAGTATATCCAAGGATCGGGATTCCACAACCCCTCTCACTTATTCAAAATTATTCCTGTTGATTTCAAACTGTCTTGCTAGCTAAAATATTACTCAATATCCACAGCAGAATCTGAACACAACCCTAATATATTACAGGCAGTGTCCTGGTCTGCAGCTGTGTCTCTCTGTGAATAACACAAGTTCACCTTTATTTTTAAGGGCCAGATGAACAACTCTCTGCTCCCACTGTAGACATTTCAGTGCAGTCAGTGGATCTCTTCTGGTGAGCATTTGGCTGTTAAGAGTAGCAAGACAGTCACACTTTGGCTCCTAACGGTTAAAGGAAAAAATACAATGTGTGATGTAGCGTATGGAAAACCCCAAAGAATTAGTAAAACAGTCCTTTTCATTGTCTAGAGATAGTAAAATGATGTCAAGGAAAGGATCAAAGAAAAGCTAGTTGAAGCATACCTAGGCCACAATTAATAACAGTAATCTTGGAGAAGTACAATAATTCATAGTTCAAATAATTTCAGAAATTGTACCAACTTTACTAGACTTCTTTTTCTAATTTCCTCTATATTCAGTGCTAGCAATCCTCACTGTTATCCCATTCCACAGAGCAATTTTCATCAGCAGAGCTCAAAATATATTATAAAAGTGCTCATTAGCAAGAGAGTTCTTCATTCAAAATCCACCAAGATCAATGAAAAGTGCCTCTACTGATGTCTCCCAGCTTGTTTCAGTTCTGCTAACTAGGAAGGGATCTATTCTATCTAGCATCTGGAGGGTGTTAAATAGTCACCCATTGGCCAAACACTAGAAAAATTACAGTTTGCAATATAATCTGGCTGTCAGTGGAACAATATGGAACAGCTCAGTGAATGTCAAAATAAGACCAAGTGTATCAACAGTAGAAGAACTTTAATATTAAGGTCATTAGACATCTCTATTTTTCACTGTTGCCATTCTAATGGTATACAAGTCTATTGAGTACCTTCAAGACTGGATCTCAAGGACAAGGCCAGGTCCATTATTTAAGAAATCATCCACCTAAACTAGATTACATTTCCAAAGGATTCGTTAACTGAACAGCCCTGCTTTGAGCCAGGAAAAACTGTACAGTGTTCACAAAATTTGACAGTCAATAGTCCCCATAATGTAGAAGGAATATCCCAAATATCAGAGGTGTGTAGTATCACCTGGCATTGCTACAAGTTACAGAGCTTGCCACTAGCCTCATCTGTGCACAGCTCTGGGCTTTTCCATAACTTTCATCTTCTAAGCAAAGTTTTCTGCTCCTCAGCAAACTTTATGGGCAATAAATGGCTAAGTTTTCCATTACCTGGGATTTACTTCAATGTTTAGAGATTTTGCCAGAAAGGCGGAAATACGAAGGGAAACTGTTGAAAAAGAAAACAAAAAAACCAAGCAGATCAGGTCATTAAACCAGTCCCAGCCAGCCTCCGGGCAGAGTTCTAGCAGAAAAAGTACGATTCTTAGTCAATGGTCATCTCTTCCTGATCCTCATTAAAAATGCCTTCTCATGTTCTCATGCTGAGCAAAATGAAAATAATTGCATGGCTAACTAGGATAAACAGAAATCATGAATTTCTGTGTAACACTAACTGCTTTGGTCGATTAGCACAAAATTTAGTTTGCACTAATCAATCTGAGGTGAGGGGTGCATGAAATTAAGCTGACACGTTAACTTTGTTTTGTGGTGCTTCCTTTTTTTTGTTGCTTTGTTTTTTCCCCTTCTAGATGAAAAAAGACACCTAAATATCCTGAGTATTGTCAGCATTTTCAGACACTCTGCATGAATATAAACTTTGGAAATGAAAAGTTTCTAAAAGATAGGTCTGCACATAGGCATAAGACTATATGTTCAAGAGTACTACGTTAACTAGCTGACCTAAACAAAGATGGCTAGAAAGTATGATTATTAAGGTGAACTTGTTCTTGAAAAACAAAATCAGGTACTTTTTAAACAAAAAGCTCTGGCAAATTAATCAACTGGAAAATTAATCTAGAGTTGAAATGACATTTTTACCACAGTGATATTAAAATGTGAAATGTGTTTTCCCAGATCTGGGTTTTTTCTTCACCAAGCATTCAAAGGTAAAGCAATACCTTTGTCCTTTGTAAATCTCTGCACATAACAAAGTAGTGGTTGGCAATATAAATATATGACTCAAAGCCTAAATGGCTCTTGTGGGCTTAAACACAGCTTACCGATAGCTCAGTCCTCTGTATGGAGTAATGGGTAACAAAGCCAATGATGGAAGAAAACAAACCAGTGAAAATACTGTGTTTTCCCAGAAGTCACCATTTCCCTGGATTTCTCTTTTGCCTGTGGCACCAGGTGGCTACAAAAGGTTGTGTATCCATGCCCTCAACCTGTAACTAGTTCTCTGGACAGTATAGGGAGAAGAACAATCCCCAGTTTATTGCTAGATTTTCCCAATCTACTTGAACATTAACATCAGCATCTCTTAATGCCCAAGAACCAGCTGGGCCATAGTGCTCTGCTACTTAGAAAACATTCACTCTCCTTGCTCTTCAAGGCTTGTCAGTAACCACGGAATCACGGAATTCTCAGAGTTGGAAGGGACCTCTTGAGATCATCTAGTCCAACTCCCCTGCTAAAGCAGGATTGCCTAGAGCACATCACTCAGGACTGCATCCAGGCGGGTCTTGAAAATCTCCAGAGAAGGGGACTCCACAACCTCCCTGGGCAGCCTGTTCCAGGGCTCTGGCACCCTCACCGTAAAGAAGTTTCTCCTCATATTTAAATGGAACTTCCTATGTTCCAGCTTGTGCCTGTTGCCCCTCGTCCTATCGCTGGAAACCACTGAAAAGAGTCCAGCTCCATCATCCTTCAACCCACCCTTTAGGTGAGGTGAAAACCTTCTGTATCTTCTTCCTCGACTCTGAATATGAATTCTCTCCAGCCCCGTTCTTTTTCTTACTTTGTGTTTACCTCCACAAACATTACAGCCACTGCATTTTACAAATTTATGAAAACCAGGCTGACTGCATGCCATCGTTCATCAGCTCAGTACTGACTATGAACAGAATAAGATAACACAACATGCAACGCTATTTGTAGAAACCTATTTTCAATTTGCACATGCACGTATCCACACTAGTTGTGACATTGTCCGGTCCAACAAAGGCAACAACACTATGTGATCCATGTGACAAGTCATCTCTCTCTAACGAAGTAGAAGTGCTGAATCTGTCCTACCAACAAACCAGATCTGTTTGATGCATCTACAACACCATGTCTATAATTATTTTATTATCAGCCTAAGTGAATATGTTCAAATATCGAGCATTGTTCAGGGGAAATGTTTCCCTTTTTTTGATATTTTTGAGGCAGAAAAGTGAGACTAGATTTACTGAACAGATTATTCCCACCTGGTGTATTATTTGTAGTACCCGAGTGCTACCTTTTTTCTAATTAAATAGGTAAAATCTCAATTTGTTTGCAGTCTTCTGGCATCTAACTAATAATCATAATTTGATTCCTTTATAAATATAATTATTCTTAACATCTATATGCTTTTCTTATGGCACATTTTAAAAATACACCTGTTTTTATTTCTTCAGAGACAGAGGAATAACTCAAGAGGTTTCTTCAGGCGGACCACAGGAACCTCTCCTACAGCTCCGACATTCATCAAAGAGCTTTAAAGTCTCAATCAAGCAGCCTGGAACAATAGCCTTATCACTGGATGGAAACTGCCTTTTGTCTATTGCACAAATCACAGATCTTCACAAGATACACCAGCCCGGAATTCATTCTCATTGCAGACAGTTCAGAGGAGCTGCTCCCGATTTACACCTCAGTAAGCGAGAGCGGAACCAGGCCTTTTCTTCCAAGCTATTTTTATATTTAAGTAAACGTTGATTCAGGGATAAATTTTAAAATTTTTAAGTACACAGGCAGCGAAAGGAATTCTTGAGCACATACCCACTTTTGAAGAGCGGCACATGGTTCTTAAGGGGGAAGGTCTAAATGTCTCTGTGCCATCAGTGGCAACACCGCATTTTGAATCAACTCCCATTTTCCCCTTAATTGTTCTGTCAACCTGTTTGGGATCTCATCTACCTTCCTCATTAGGCCTTCAGAGGGAGGGCTCCTACCACACTGAGAGTCAAGAGCAGATCATGTCCCTCATTTAGACCCAACACATCTTTCCACAGCCCACTAATTGCATGGCAGCTCAGGCTCATTTGTCTTCCTGGATCGTTAAAATTCATCACCATGCTCTGTGAGCTCTCACTCCTGCCCTTGGATGGGCAGCTGTAGATTATTTAGCCAGACCAATCCCTAATGTTTTTAACTAGGAACTGACCCCAGCACCTGAGCACCTGCTGGGCTCTTAGTCTCTGTCATGTTAAAAGAGTGCACAGAAGGACCCGAGCCATCAAAAGCATCCTGCTGCATTACATTAAATATTGATAAAAAATATGCAAATTGTTTATTGATCTTTTCCAGGAAGGGCTGAGATAATGAGAGAGGGACTGTTTGAGATGATGCTTGGGATTTTTAACTTTTGTGGTTTTTTTTTTTACATTAGACTGTTGTTGATAGCTGAAGTTAATGAGGTCTTTCGGTTCACTCAGTATTTCAGACCGTACCACTGGTTTGAAGATAAAAGAGATCAATGCACCTTTATTGTGCATCACTGCCAGCAAGTGCCCTGAAAAGGGCAGGAGTATTTGTACAGGTGCAGTGCCACCGCTCCTTACTAACTTTACCTGGACTGCTCTGGTTAATATTATACTACTCTAAGTTGTCTTATCCTTCATTGTATTTGTTTTCCAAGCCTGGTATATATCAGAAGTTGATGCTCACATTGTCTCCAACTTATTAGCAGCTCAGTATATAATTAATACCGAGAGACCGGTTTTTTCTTTCCCCTTTGCTCAGAGCATTAACTGCATTGCATACGCTTCCTACCCTTTACGTGATTGACATGTGACAGCTTTTAGCTGTCTTTCTGTGCCTTCATCCTCATGGTGGAAATGTCTTCACATTCACATCATTGGGTTGTTTTTTTCTTCCTTTCTTTCTTTCTGTTCTATCTTTGTCTCAAATTTTTGGGTGCTCTCCGATGCATCAGGGGAGGAGGAAGCAACAATAAACCCAAAGCAGCTGGACCAGAGCACTGCTGCACACACACTGACCATCCATTTGAAACTGCAAATCTGTCATACCTGTTTTACCTGCAGGATGTTGCTTCTGGACCTCTATTAAGCCTAATTCCAGACAGAAACACTGCAGTTGCGGCTGCCAGAAGTCTTCCTCTGCAATCAGGCCCCTGTTAAGCAAATTCCTGGAGTGTCTGCATCTTGTCTAGGAAACAGCGAGAGGCAGGTCGCAAGGGTTTGCCAACACGGAGTCCAGGCTGCAATGGCTGTCGTTCCAGACTGGCATCAATTTGAAACAGAGTCTCCTTTCCCAAAGCAGTCAAAGAATAAGCTTCAAATTTTCAACATAACTATCTGAATTTCCTTGGGGTTTGGATGAGCCCATCTAGGTGGAGATCAGTATTGTGCTAGGAGCTGCACAAAACCATATTAAGCTGCATCTTTGCCCCGAAAAGCTTACTGTTCTTAGATGAACAGAGCAGATACAATGTGATCTGAATGTGAGAGAGTGACTGTTTGTTTGGTAACAGGGAAAGATCTCAGGTTTCTTCTTTGCCATATAGTCCAACCATGTACCACCTTGGGCAGTGCCCAGGAGACAGGGAGGAACCAGGGCTATGACTTTTTTGCCTTTCTTTTCTTTCTGCAGCTGACAACACAGAAACAGAATGAGAAAGCAAGCGAAGGCATGGAGAAGTAGCAGGACTTGCTGCAAATTACAGCTGATTAGTGGCAAGACTGCAAGCACAACTCAAATCTTATGGGTTCCAGTCTGCTGCTGTGGTCCCTGGACCACCAGTGTCCCCGTGGGCAGACATGCAGATGCCTGCCACAACGGATGCCGTCCTGACCTGTACTCCTAAAAGCAACAGTTTACTTTGTTAATGTTATCAATTGGATTTGTCACAGAAAGGTAAGTCCTAGGAAAGATATTTCCAACATAAGCAGACAGCAATAAATGCCAGCAAAATATCAAAGAGGGGACAACACCTGGGGATGATGCACCTAAATGGGATGGCCAGATAAAATCTTGGATGTGTCATGCCCAGGTTCAGGTCCCTACTGTGTCAGTTTAAGAGTAATCTGGAATTTAAAACTTGGTTGTAGCTTGGTCCAGGGGCCTAATCCTGGATCTGCTTGTGTTCTCAGTACTCCTGCCACATGCAAACACAACTTTACAAACACTACCAACTCTCCTGACAATCTGCAATGTGAAAACAAACACTACTATATTGTTTTTAAATCTTCTACAGGTTTGGATACAGCAAATCTTAACTATAAAATCTCAAGTATGCTCTTCCTAGCAACAGTTACATCCCTGCACTGTTAGGAAAAAAAATTCTAGAAGCAATTACTAAAGATATTCTAATTCATACACTGAATATATTCTGAGATTTTGTATTGTATCAGCTAAGAAGAGAAAAGATGGGAGAAAAGATGGGGAGAAAAGATTTTACTTGAGCTATGCTTTCTCAAGGGAAAAAACTCCACTGAGAGCTTGAAAAAGTTGGTTTTCCAGAGCAAATCAGAAAACCAGAAATAAACAATTACTCAAAATTGGATGGAAGAACAAAGTGATTGATGGACTATACATCCCTGTGGACAATTTCAAGATTGATGCCATACTACTGTGTATGTCAGGGTACAACAGACCTGAATTATTAATTGCTCTATAATTCCCATTCTCTGAATGATACACTCCCTCAGTGCTTCTCTGAATGTATATTCTGTACATGTAAAACAAGAGCAAAAGCGTCGCTGCATTCCCAGATAAACAGAAGCGTTTTTTAGATTTGACAGTATTTCACTGCCCCCACTAACAGAAAGAACCAACCAATTTAAAATTGCTAAGCAGCAAGGAAAACATTTTTTCAGCATCTCTTTCACACCAGAGTATTTAATTATGAATTTATGCAAACAAAAATTTCAGAGCTCTCACTGCTCCAACAGTCTCTTGCCCGAGGTGCTTTCAAGCCCACAACTGCAGAACAGAGGGGGCGGAGTAGAGCCCCAGCATTTCAGACAATCAGCTTTGAAAGCATGTTACAGCCTGTTTAGTTGCAGGGCCCTATTCATTTTCCATGTTTCAAACAAGAGACATTAGCTTGAATGCTGTTTTCTTTTTTTTTTTTTAAAAACGAATGTCCATTTAGTCAAATAAATGAAAACACGAAAACAAGAAAGCAAGCTAAATGCAAGTGGGAGACAATAGAAAGATGTTGTTAAATACGAAATGTGACCAAGGAATTATGTTTTTTTTCTCTATTGGCTGTGTCGGAACTGAAAACACAGACAAAGGACCTCTTAATTATACTTCTGTAGGCTGAAAATAAAGCCACTGAAGTCACGGTATTTTCATCTGTTAATGAAGCCAGGATAAGCCCAAGGTATCTTTGTTTCTTTATCATACTAAATGTATTAGCAGTTCAAAACCCTGATTCCCATTTAAACAAAGGCCACTGTAAACATTTCTGGCGGTGCAAACAGACCTCAAGGTAGGAAAAAAACTAGATTTACATCTACTGAATGACCACTCAGAACAGTGAGAGTGGCATAAAGTAGCCTTCATGTCGATAGAAATCAGATCTTAAGTTCTGAAAGCAGAACAATATGACGACACTAATAGCTAGTAGTGACCAATTTGTAAAACCAGATGTTTTAAAAGAAAATCTTACATTTTAGCTTTACAGGAGGTTTGGGTTTTTTCAGGTGCTGGTCGTACACCAAGCAACAGGCTCTATAGGAAATAAGGAGTACACAAGCTTCACTTCTACATCTGTTTGGGCAGAGGTGACTCCATTTAAAAGAGGACTTCACCTCAGTTTGGAAGAAAAACTTCAAACCTTCTAGAAACAGATAAGCTCCAAATGTGTAATCCAAGTCAGGCAGTCCCACCAGTCGCCCAAGTACCACCAACTCCAGCAGTAGTGAGAGCATTTCTCTGGATACACAAGGGATGCAGACCCAACAGACCCCATACCATCTGCGTGGTTGGCAGTCACACACCATGAACCCTTCCCCAGTGGCCCTGCAACCTCTGGGAACCTCTGCTCTGGGGTGGTCTCTCAGGAAAGCCAACTCAAAACTAGGAGCCGCTGAAGATGCTTGGAAATGTGACTCTCAGCAATCTGTCTAAAAAGCTGATATGACCTATGACCTTAACTAGAAACCAGACAGCCTGAAAGGAGGCTGGAGCTTTCAGGCTCCCAAATCTTTTAGGAGCCTCCCTCCAAGACAGACATGATCTGCTATCGGTTGAGTATGGGAGCTAAGGAGCTGGCTCCCACAGTCTCCTCGGCACCCACTGGGCAGGCAAGCTAGCAGGAACAGTCATCAAAACTCTTCCTCTGCTCCTCCACCTCCATAGATTATTTTGGATTTGACAAACAGGAATTTTCTGGGAGGAAAGGATTCTCTTGGAAAACACCCAATTGAGCTCACATTCCACTGACCTCAAGACACACAGCTATCTCCAGCAAACACACGGCATCAGATACACCTGAAAACTGGAACACACACACTACTGAAAATGCATTTCTTTCACAGGATTCCCACACTGCTAGAGGATTAGTGAGAAAACAAACCTTATCTGACAGATATTAATCACATCACTTAATACACAAGCACCAGGTGTGCTGGAGATGAGATGGCAGAAGAATTGATACAGAATAAAATTAATTGTTTTCAACTAGGTTTTTCACACAAGAAAACCCTCTAGCATGTCTCCCTAATTTTTTTTATAATTATTAGCCATTCTTTCATCAATGAATTGTAAGTTAATATTCTGAAGTGAGTCATTTGGAAAGAAAAAATAAAGGTACGTTCAGAAATGACAAAATGCTGCTCAAAGAAGAGCAGTAACACCACACCTGCAATCTCCTTTGAAAAATTACCTGAAGCCCACAGTTAAAGCCCTTGAGAACAGAGCAGAACATAGCTAGCATCACCTTTAATAGCATTCCCTTATCAAACACTTTCTCATCTCACCCTAGAAGCCAAAAAGGAACATTAACAGTGTCAACCCGTATCTGCAGGCTGTGTTTGGGTTACCAACAAGGATGTCAGAAGCCACAGCGCACGATCCGAGATGTCATGCATTAGCCCCCCAAAAGCAGAAGATGCTTTGCAGTTAGTTTTCCAGTGCTCCAGTCTAAACAACCTAGCACAAATTAAAAAAAAAAAAAAGAAAAGAAAAAATTACAAAAATGAGTTACTGTGTGAACATTCCTCCTCCCCAAAGAGACCTTTCTTGACTCCCTGACTGAGCACCAGCCCATCTGATTGTTTTTGTATTTGCAGGTAAGCATGGCAACAGCAAGAGGGAGGTCACTGAAGATACTTTTAGGTTAATGTAATCATTTCATCCCTTTGAAATACAGCATCTCTTGCCAGCAAGGCCGCACATTGGAGAGGCAAGATATTCCTTTATGAGCAAGGGACCTCACTTCATTTCTGCTTGTTTTGAACTATCATAGCTCAGCTGATTCCTCTGGCACTGTCTGAAGGAAGTTTCTAGAAACAGACAGGAGTCTAGTGATGCCAAGACCCAATAAAATTTATACCATCGTTACTAGTGATGGAAGAAGTGTGCATCCAGGAAAAAGAAGGTTCTATCAGCTTCCCCAGTCACAGCAGCCAAGAGGAAGGAGCATCTGGTTGATCCAATCCCTGACCTCCAAAAGCTCTAGACAATCCATGGTCACAAAGATAGGGTCGGCCCTTCCTGCCTTGGTCTCCAGCACCCAAACTGTGCTGGAAGATACTACCGCAGCACTGCCAGACCAAGCTTTACAGTACTCCACCACCCCACAGACAGCAGGACCAGCAGTATTGGGAATTAGAAGAGAACTTTATAGGGCAGAGAAACTGATTCAGGTGGGACATCCTAGGAGCAGCAGGAAACATGATCCCAGAGCTCTCTGAGCTAAATGTTTATAGACAGATACAGCTCTCATTGACACCAACAGAAAAAGGACTCATGGACGCCAGGAGAACGGCAGATCCTGCTCTTCATACCTGGATTTCTGCTATGCCCTTTTTCAGACAGAAAGGCACATTTACTTACACTTGTATCACAGCGGGAGCAGGCTGTTTCAGCACTCACAACGATGGAAGTAATGTACACAGTTTTCGTTGTACCATCCAAAAGAAGCATGTTATCTATTGTCTGGAAAAAAGAAAAATTACGCACACCAGCCCTCTTAATACTCCAAGGACCTGATTCAATATCCAGTGAAGTTTTTTCATTGTCTTTAATAAGCTTTAATAATCCAGGTTCATAGAATTACTTCTTTATTAAATTAATGACAGAACTACAAGCTGTTTTGCAATAGGACTGGTAGTGTTATTTACTCAGGATACATATTTACTCTTGACCACTTTCTTTTTCTCTCTTCCTCCTCTTCTGTTATTTTTATTTTCATTTTCAATAGATCTTTTTTGTGACTATAAGTCCAGAATTCAGCAAGTGAAAACAGTAATTAGAATCAGATATGGAGATTTTAATGATAAGCATAAGAATATTTCCTGTTTAATAAAAAGCAGATGAGCCTTAATTTGAAAAAAATAAAAAATAAATCACAGTAAAGGTCAAATCCTGGCACAAACAGCCCCTTCATTACAGCCACTGATAAAACCACCCGTGATTTTCAGTGGCATCCATCTAACGGTCAAGCTGATAACCACACGAGAGAGGAGAATCAGGATCTGTACTGGAAATTCAAGCTGACACTCTGACCTTAACTCATGCTGTGGTGCTTTTTGAAAGGGAGGGGAAGGAGTAGCTTTCTTCTCAACAGCACAAGTTCAGTCAGAAGTGTCATCCCGTATTTTCCTTTCCTTCTTTACATAGTTTTTTTTAAACATTGCTTAAATATGTGCCAAGGTGGTTAAATATTTAAAAAGGGGCAATTCCTTGCATTAGGCAGAGTGCAATCAAAATTATTCCATTTCAGAGGGACAATGCTTTTATGCATACAAAGTCTGTGAAGACCTTTTTTATAGTGAGAACTCAACATTTTTAAAGCAAACAAAAAAGAAAAAAGGAAGAAAAAAAAAAAGGGAAAAGTCAGCTTGTATCGCCTGTTGGTTTATCTCCATTGGTCCTTAAAATAACAGAAAATGTCTTTTCTAAATGCTTAATTTCCACCAGAAACTAAACTTGCCAATATGGAAAACAAAACATGAGCTCCTAATCTTGCAAGATCTGGAGATCTTGAATACGTGTTTTATTTTTATATTTCCATGAGTTGCTTAAATGCATAATGCTGATGAGATTGTTTGTCTGATTTTAATGCAGGTAATGTACTCTGAGCTCAGTGATCCAAGAGAAAATTTCCCAGCAGGCCATACTTGACAAGCAGGTGTCACTCAATCATGCACGTTTTCACCTCCCTGAGAGGACAGATGGTCCCAGCCTACTTAGCAATTCCATCCTCTGTTGGCAGCCCCCTCTCCAATGCAGTGCCATAATAAAGATGCTCTGAGATTTGTGTTAATCTGTGGTCTTTGGGGTAAACTGTAAACAAAGTGTGTAGAGTTATCGTTTCTCATTATGATCTGGACCTCTTATCTTCTTCTCTGCCTATAGCATATCTATATGTTTAATAGCCTATACCCCTGGACTCAGCTTTCATGGAGATTAGTTCCTATCATTTTAAGCACCACAGAATTACTTTGTCTGCAGAGACTTGACCTAATCTGTTTGAGGCTTTTACTATAAAGACAGTAAGACAGCCTTTTTTCTCCAATTTCTCCTAATTAGGAGAACAATGCTTTAAATTGGCAATAGCTCCTGTTGCTGAATTTTATGCATATGCATGTATTATACTGGCTGGTTTCCTGCTCTGAGATGGAAGAGGTAGTGTTACTCCTCTCGTCATCACTCAGAAACAAGAACAGCAAAGACTGGGAGGCAATAAAAAATCCTTACATCTGAACACCATGTTGAGGGGGGTTATTTGTCGATTCTGTTTTCACTGCTGTGATACATTTCCACTGCATCCAATTTCCCCTGTGTAAAACTAAGATTATCTTCTTCTCACAATCTGACAAGTGCAGTAGGGAAAAAAAACAGAGGGAAAGAGGGACTGTGTGCAAGAGCTCCCAGAGTCAAGTCTGGCGTTTCCTATAATTTGTGCCATTAGGGAATTTTTCAGGACTTTCTACTTGCAGAAAGGAAAAAGAAGGTCAAAGGTTTAGAGTCCTCATAACACTACTCAAAACAAAGCCAGAGCTGCTTCCAGCACCAGCATGTGCCACGGAATGAAGTTAGAAGGATAACACATCATTAAAATGAATTATCCAAACTCATGCCTCTATTGCAATTTTAAATCCCTTAACCTCATCTTTCAGGTGTAACAGAGATTACATGAAAATCAGGAAGCACGATGCTTTGGATTTGGCCTATGCCAGTCTCATAAAGGGATCTATGAAAGATTCACACAAAGGGAATTTGGTCAAGAGTTTCTCTCTGAGAAGGAGGAGAAAAATTTTTACCTGTTGAAGCTGGTGGAAAGAATTAAACAAGATTTAAATGTGTGTGATTTCAGAAGTTCTTGGGCTTCTCAGTCACAAATCTTGTAAATCTTACCCAGTCCTGGAAAAGAGGAACACTTTTACATTATTTTGTCAAAGGCAACAATAATTACCAAATAGGAGTTCAGAAGAATCAGCTGACACATAGTGGAGCTGACTAGATGACAGGGGAGACATCACGTCACCACAGGTCTCCAGGAAACATATTTTCTTGCTTTCTTAGTATCTAAATAATCACTACATTCCTCACGAGGTAACAGACACTTGCAGACCTCACATAGACTAGTCCTTACTGATGAGCCACACGAGTGCTCGAAGCCATGAGATAACCACTTAACCGACTTCATTCTCGTCGCTGACTCCAAGCCACCTAAAGACTATCAAGTAAGATAGGGGTGGAAATGGAAGATTAAAAAAAAAAAATCAGGTTAAAAGTCCTGTATTAAAGTTTGACTCAGTCCTGTGGTCAACAGGACATTGCACATTCTGGCGTCTATCTTAGGAATTGAAATACTTTTGTTGTAATATTTTATTTGCACATAAACACAGAGACTGAGCCAATGAATCCTTCTCCATGTGAATAAATTGCCCGGTTGTTATCTGTGTTACAACAGTGCCCAGAGGCTTTAGCGGCTTCTGGGGATTTGAGAAGAAGCTCAGTGATAGCCTGAGTATCACACTGGGCTGAGGGCACATTAACGTGGGCACCTCCAGCAGTTGAAGCACAGCTCAACCTGACTGGTAGGGCATAACCCAGAGCAGGTCCTGAAGCTACGCGGGCACTTTAATTCCCATACTAGGATATCCTGCTTTCCCAGAGTCACCCATTAGACTGAGCTCAGCCATAGCTGCAGGGCTGCACAATCAGAGCTGGCTCACTATGAGCAGGGATCGCACATCAGATCTAGTGGGAGGAGAGGAGAAAGGGCAACAGATTTTACATTTCCATGTCTGTCTGTGGAGATATGCCCTGAGACCGAAGATGTTGAGGTTTCTTTCCTAATTTCGCTACTGGTCCTCCTGGGTCACCCAGCAGACCATTGGCAAGTCGTTTCACCTCCTCCCCTACAAGCAGCAATGACAGGGATGTCCCATGGACAAATGATGCTCCCTACTCCAGGATGAATGCCAAAGGTAAAGGAAGAATAAGAAATAGCACCAGAGTAGTGAGATATCAAGCATGCTGAGTATCAAGTCTCCTGCCTTTCAGCTCAGTACCCTGTTGAGTACCTGGTAGAGCAGTAACCATGCGAACACCCCCAGAGTTGCCGTGCCTGGTCCCTCCAGTGCCCATCCACTCTGCTCACACAGCTCAGTGGCCTCCAGCGCTCAGAAACTGTAGCACTATTTCCACAGAGTGCTTGGCCATATGTTCCTTTCCCTTTTTTCCTTCCTAGAAATGGAGCCTTGCTCTTTTATTGCCTTAAATATCCAAGTCCACAAAGCTTCCCCACACTTTGTGAACTCAAGCCACTATACTGTGAGTATATTTTGGATAAACCACTTCAGTTTTCTCCTTCCCATCATTAGGAGAGCTCACAGGAAATGAGAAGTGAAGGACTCGCAAGCGTAAACCAATTTAAATTGTTGCCAAATATGTCTTCCACTGAAAAGAGGAAATTATTGTAGCATTGTTTCCTGTAAATCCAAACCAGTGTCAAATGAAATATGAACGTAAGAGTGGCTACACTGGGTCACATCAGAGTTATGCTTGGACATACTCTGTTTCCAGCAGTAGCCATAAGTAGATGCCCAAATAAGAATAAGAACAAGACAAGTGGAGGATGGGACACTCCTTCGTAAGAGTCTCCCACCTTCAGCTATGTCAGTTCAGGGACTTCCAAAACTGGAAGAACAAAACAGAGAAGATGAAAACAGAAGCAAAACATAAATCTTAAAACAAATAGATTCATCCTAATAAGATGAGGTAGTAAAATTTACTTTCAGACACATTTGAAAAGATATTCAGAGCTTAAAATTAGTAAAAGAGCTAGCATCCACTCACAGTCTGTCTGAGCCATTATTTTCTCTATTTTAGTTTATATTATTCAGTACTGGCAATAAAATCTGGGGTTTTTTTTAAGATGTTATAAGGAGAATATAGCTACATTCGAGAGGAAAGGACTGTTTATTTGTTCTGTATCTGGCAGTGCTCACAACTATTTAGCATCACAAGTGAGAGAAATGCAATTTCAAAAGAAACGTGAATGAAGCGTGTCAGCAATAACATACACACAGCACTGTACCTTCAGTAACAGGCGTGCACCCTCTGGCTCTCAGTTAGAAGCTCTGTGTGTGTGTGCCTGTGTGTTAACACCCTCACACACGTACATTTCCCTTTTGCAAAACCACTTTCCATCCCTGAATGAGGAAGGGCAAACATATCAACAATCTATTTTGCAGAGCGGCATTTTCTTCTCATCCATACACCCAAGAAATAGGGTGCATACCAGAGCAGTTATGTCCTTTCCCAGTTGTCAGTCCTTTTTTCCATTCTGACCAGTGCTTGATGCACTGAAGCATCTACTGACAGTAAAACCCAACTGTCTTTGATCCTACTGTGGCAGAGGCAGAAGGAAGGAAGCCATGCATGCAGTAATACATTACTCAGTGGCATATGCTCTCCGTAGCTCGCACACAACCCTCCTCCCCTCCCCAAACCTCTCCTCAGATCATATCATGGCAGTGAGGAACCAGGCTGCCATCTAACACAGCTGGATTCAGAGACCCCCATGGAAGTGAAACGTGGCGTTATTCTCAAACTTACAACCTCCCTCTGCTTACTCAGAAGGAAACAGCTAAATTCCTCAACATGTTGGTGTTAAATATCCCCTTACATCTCTGGAAGGAGTCACCTGAGGACCATAACCTGGCCCATAAAATGAGGCACAATGAAACCAATCCATCTAGAAGAAATAAGAATCCTACAAGATGTTATTATTTTTAGGACTGGAATAGAAGTAGTAAAGCAAGCAAGAGGAACATGGTTCCCACTGCTTAAGGGCTGGAAAGGAAAAGAAAATCCAGATTAGAAAAGCATTAGACAGTCAAGCAGAACTGCATGTACCCTGCTAAAGCTCCCAGGGACAAGCTGACCGGTTACTGCTAGTAGAAAGGATCTAGGTGAATAAGGGAGGCTTTAAGACAAAAACTGAATAGCTGATACAGAAATCTGCTAGATCAGAGGGAGATGGGAGACTCAGCTGTTGAACTTACTTGTGAAAAGTCATAGACATCTGAGATGACGCATCCACAAAAGCGCAAGGGAATGCACTACGCATTAAAGTCCCAGTCTGAAGAGAGAGTCTGGCAACGACCAACCTCTGGCTGTTACAAGCGCTGGTGGGCTCTTCAACCCCCGTACAGTGTTGGAGGGGTGAATCTGTAACTCTCAGAGACACCAAAACAGCCCCAAATCCAAATTCTGTCCCTTACAAAGTAACTAAAAAATTATGGGATGATTCTTACTCAAATGAATGCAATACTATATGTTACAGAGCTAGGCTTTGTTGACTTTACAGGTCTGTCAAAGGAGCAGTAAAAACACAATACTGCTGGTTAGTGAAGGAAATACATAATCCCCTTGGTTGCTGATCTCTTTTAAGACAAAAATTACATTACTTGTGGATACTCGTGATTACTCATGAACACTAGGAGTCCCTGAGCCTCAGCATAGCTCCATCCTTCACCAGGTGGCAGAAAAGTAAGTTTCTGAGGCAGCCCTGCCTGCGAGGGGCAGGGTCCTTCATGCAAGTGATTCCAGTGGCAGCTTCTTCCTCAGAGACCTCAGTCATCCTCACTGCCTTGACCAAGGACAGCACAGTGCTCTCAGTTGGTGCTGAGCTTATTGACCAAATTCCTCACGCACTTGTGAACAATCGTGTGAACTGGCTGTTTTTCTTTCCCTTATTCTTTTAATGCAAACTGACTTCTCACCCAGCAGGGCTTTTTTTTTTCCCCAATGAGAAGGGATACTGTTTGTGTAATTTCTTTTTGCAACTTTTTTCCTAAATCTCTTTTTTAGTTTCCACTAAAGGAAATCACGTTATCATTCTCTTATTATACTTTTTCCTAGTCTTGTTTTTCCCTCTGTACAGACAGTTTTCTTTGTGAGCATATTATCAAAAATTTCTAATAAAAAATAAGGCTTTCTTTTCTCTAAATTACAATAGAATATAGCTGTTAAAATGAGGAAAAGCATTGAAATTATTGATAAAACTAATTTAAAACATTTTCCTTCAGCTAGCCCTGAGAACCTGTGAAGTTCTCTCAGATTTAAGCTCATTTGGGATTCAGTTAAATACAGTAATTGGTTGAAAGTCCAGCCCATCTATGCTAAAAGCATTGCTAGAAACTCCTCATGTATTTGAAAGGAAGAACTGAAAGTCAGAGAAAGAATAATTTAGTACATAGCTCAGAGGTATCATTAGTAGCGACAGCGTGATGTTAAGAACAGGGAAATTTAGGTTAAACAGCAGGAGAGAAGGCTGAGTGCAGTCACAGGTGAGATGAGGGGTGAGAGCCACGCTCTCATTGCGTGACCCCAGGCTCAGAAGCCTCCATGCTTAGCTTTCCATCCCCTTTTTCTCTGAGGATAACTTCCCGACAGTGTGAAATTACAGGACAGCCCCCAAATAGAAAGTTCAGAAGACAAGAAGTTGTCCTACACTGAAAATCCAGACTTGACAAGAGACTCTAAAAGGCAGCTTTCTCTTGCTGCTGCCCTTCCACCATGACCACACCTCTGCGTTGACAGGTCCTTGTGGATATCACAGCTGTCTCCCACCTCTAACCAAATGGTCTTAGAGTTTCTCAAGCTCATCTGCCAGCCCTTGCACCTTCTCCCCACACAGAGCAGATTTTGAGATTCTCTGACTGTATTAGCTTCACATGTTTTAAGACATCACTTTAACACCAGTCACTGGGGGGGGGGGGGGGGGAAGAAGAAAAAAAAGAGTAGTGGAATTATCTTTCTTACTTTAAAATTTTTGTACTTTATTACAGGTAAGATAATATTTCACTGTTGGGTCTTCTTTAGAAAAAATATTTAAACACATCAACCTGACATCCACAAAACCTGCTACAAGCAGAACAGGATTTAAGCACTGCATAATCTTTCCCAGAGACTTTTTCAAACAAAGATGCTGTGGTTTTATTTGGTTTCTCTTTAACTCTCCTGAGAGGTCTCTTTTTAAATCCAGGCATGAAAAATACATTCTCAGTCCAGACACAGAGATTCTAGAAAAGAGAAATGCAGTGAGACAGCATTTCATTTGCAAGTCTTTTACATTTTAACAGTGTCTATTGCTTTGCACGCAGCAAACATTACTGAAACTGCTGCCCCCTACAATAAATTTCTTATAAAATTCTAATATTTTAAGTAGGGTATATATAGTATGTATGCAATATAAACAGCTTTAGCATATCTGCAAATGTGGGCACATGAGGTGCATGGTTTTGTGTCTGTGCATGGTGTGTATAAGCGGACTACAAACAACCTACACTGTATATTTGTATGTGTAATGCCACTCTGATTCTAAATATAATGCAGATAATTTCAGAAATAACAATGTTGAGTAAATGGACAGCCAAATCTAACCAGCAAACACTACTGAATAGATACTTGGGAAAAGTAGAAAAAGAAAAAAAGTTAAGAAAAAAACCCACTAAACAGGTTTAGAGTTGACTTGTCATACATGAAGAAGAGACAGATTTTAGTCATCATAAAAAGCACTCAAGTTTTTCTAGTGTTTAGTCATATTATTCGGGTTCTAAGAAAGGAAGAGAAATTGAATAGGAATGACTAGGATTTGTTTGCAAATTTTGGTGAGCTTTTTCATAATAATAACTGTAGCTCAGACTCTTTTAAGCCAAGTAATTGTGTCTGGGAGTTCTGTTTTAAATATGCTCTGAGGCATTTCATTGTTCCCACTGAGTGTAAAGTAGATTGTTTCTATGCTTAAGGAACTACAGTGTGGGGGATTAAATAATACACTTAATGAAGAGGCTAAAATGACTGCATTCTTGCTATTTCAAAGGGATTCCAGGAAAGAAAACCACCCAGGATCAGTGAAAAAAGACTTTTACCACCTTATATTTTATTAATACACATTCTGTAGTGCACCCTACTTAAAACTGCACTTAAAGAGTATCTAGCTATGATATAACACCACCACTGACTTCCTCAGTATAAATCTGAATATCTCATATTTCAGCCTACTTATCCTTCCAACACACCCAGGACCAGTCCTAGCCAGATGAGTACTTGAGGTATGGAGAGGCTGAGTCACCTGCTAGTAATCTGTGAAAGAAAAGAAAAGTGAATCCATGTCTCTAAACCCTAGACTGAAATGACAAACTTCTATCACCAACTAGATCACGGGTTTTGGCATGGCAAAAAAACCCCACCTCAAACCTTTCCAAAATCCCAGATGTGATGCCTCCCACCGTCCCATGGATGAGCACATATTGCCTTCCAGAGCTGTAATCAGGGTGCCATTCTTGGTCTTCTGCATCTTTCGGGTAGGGAAAGTCGCCACCAATACCCTTTGCACAACAGAGGCACGCAAGAGAGTCCCCAGGCCTAAAGGCGGGAGGCAGCCTGGAAGACCTGCACCTCAACAATCCTTCCCTCAAACACAAGGGAACTGCAGTGAGAACTGTATGACCAGCAGTGCACTACCACACAATGTCATAAACATATTGGTTTGTGGGGGTATAACAGCACATTAGTTGATTCTTGCAAGTCCTTTAGAAAATCCTATTAACCTGCACTAATAGATGAACCAATGCTGAGGCGAAAGCCAAGTGATGGCCAAGTTTGGTCTATGAAACCCTAAATGACCTGTCTCCTGACAATCCCAATTCATTGTCCCATCTTAGCTTTGCTGCCCCTTCAGATTTGATATCTCACATCAAAGGGAAAATAACTGGTATGTCATGTCTATTTCAGATACATTCCCACTTTCTCTTACCACCGTCTTCTAATGATCCTCTAAGATATTTTCCCATCTTCTTGCACGGTGTTAGCTCATAACTCTTCTCTTTGTAAAGTACCAATTCTATTTTAAAACAAGGGAGTCGGAGTTCCTTCCCTGCTGTGCTTGACTCCAGTTGGAGAAGAGAAGGACCTGGATAAGCAGTTGGAACCCCTGGGAGGAGGACGGATTTGCCCTAGGTCAGATACAGTCTTCTCAGTGGTCTTCAGTCTTGGAAAACCTGAGAGGATAAAAGCCAGCTCTTGAATCTCGTCTTGTCGCTTCATGGCATGTAGCACTGTTTGCTCAAGCTTTTTATGGTTGGGCATGTGCACGTGCTTTGCATATCCCTTCTGCATGGCCCCACTGGCATTTGCCATGTTTCACAGATGGATCAGCAGTGATACACACACACATACCCGTGCCTGTTTGGAACACAGGTGCTTAATGCTGGTTTTGCTACCAAGCTAGCCAGAACCTTTAAATTTTTTTGGAAAGGTTAGGAGCGGCTATGAGAAAAGAAAATCTGCCAAAAAATGCTACCACTGCTATTGGCACTTCTCTTCCTTACTAAAGCCCGCAAGGACTCAAGCCAAAGTCATTTAGCCTTTCTGCCTGTCTCTGATTTATACCCTCTGTTGGGTCATATAGACACAGTGTTCAAAATTGTGATCTCAGTTGGGAATTTCATCCAAAATGCAGACATTTGATCTTTATGTCTTTCTCAGTATATATATAGAAGTAAAAGTTTTATTTATGAAATTCCACTTTTAAAGCATTTGTGTGTGAAAAATACTCAAGCTCCTTCTCCAGCATTTGCTGATGTATTTTGTGTCTGATGGCCAAAGCTATTGCAATTAGCAAAATCAGACAATAGGATGGAGCCAACAGAAATGAAACATTATCTTCTGCTGCCAATGCTTGCATCATCCTACTGAGCTCATCTTATAAAATACCCAAAGGTGAGCCAGTTGCTTGGAATCATAAATTGTGCACTTCCCTCCCAATACCAGCTACCAAAGTACGCTTTGGACATTGCCCTGCCTCTGTGACTCATTCTTTTCCTTTTTTTTTTTTGTTTTCCCAGGGAGGCAGCCTTGAAATTCTTGTGCTTCTCTCACTGGAACACATGCTCTGCTCTGTGTGGTCACCGGCCAATAATCTGTGGTGATGGAAGCAAGGACTTTTGAAAAAAATGTTTTCTGCCATGTGTCAGCCTGCTGCAAGGACTGCTCAGACCAGGAGAAAAAAGAAAGTTGACCATGAAGAAAAGGTTCATCCATTTCTCCCACTGTGCTCACATCTGGGACTGACCCTGCAGAGTTTTGCATTAAACTTCATATTCACAGGGAAGCTATAACTTCATACAAGTCTACCTAGACTTGAAACAAACAAACAAACAAACAAAACCCAAACCAAACGTAAACCTCCACTTGAAACTCAGCAGACTGGTGAGCACACAATGTTATAGCTGTTACTTTCTTGCTCCCACATCACCCTTCCCCATAGAGTCTATGCCAACATGTGATGACCAGCGCAAGAGCTGGCTCAAACAGCTCCAACTGAGAGCCACCTACTCTACAGGAATTAATTGCTAGTTCCTTACAGCCAAATTCTAGACTCCTTGTGCTTCCTGAGTCAAACAAAGAAATAAAAGCACACATGCTCACATGAAACCACTGAGAGGGTCATTCTTACAATTTGGGACAGCACTATTTTCATTTGGATTTTTAGGTTAAAATATCAGAAATTGGGGCAATAGAATATAATTCAATAATCTCCACTATAAACAGATATATTCATCCTCTAAAGGAGTTATAGATCCTGCCAGCTTTAACTATGGACTTCATGTACCACTCTAACATTAAACTGAGATATTCAGAGAAAGAAAACTCCAGCCTTAATAGTTGTCGAAAGCATCTGTAGCTGCAACACACCATCACACTGACTAAACCTTGTCTGCTCTGACCACCATACTATCTGTCATTCTAAGGCTGCTACGGATGTATTGCACCAGCTTATCTGTTCCCTTTAAAGCTTGGGGATTTATGGACTGCAATGTCTATTTGTAAAACCTACAGTAGTTTGAGTGTGAATTCTTCACAATAAATTTTGCTTTCAGCACCCTAGGATTTTCCTGCTACTGATTTGTCACATCCTGGACACATTCAGTGAAATGGAGTTCCATAATATCTGTCCAGAAGTGGGAAGATAACAAATATGCAATACCGAACTGGCGAGATTCATAATGTCACACAACTCCTCTCTAGAGATTATCTCCTGCTCTAGGAAGATTCTGGGTTCTCCCAACCGTGGACTTTTCCAGGGGAAAGACTCAGTACAACTAGAATAACATAAACTGGAGAAGAAGAAATAGGCAAGTGGAAAAGAAATAGGCAACTTAGCTGTCAGGATTCTCAGTTCCCAGCACCTGATTTTAATGTGTTTACACAGACACGGCATCTTCATTTACAAGTCTAGCAGTGGTTTCCTCTGGGTGGGACAACTGTGTCCATTGTTCCTCTTAAACACCCTCAGTAAATAAGCATCATTGTATTGACTTCAGGACCTTTTTTAACTGATAGGTCTGTGAGGTGTTCTGCTGTCATCATGGAAAATAAGCATGTAGAGGAGGACATGGTGAGGAGGTAAAGCAGAGGGTATTAGGAAGCAGATGTTGTCTAAGGGCAACAGCAAAGCATTAGAGGAAAGAAACAGAAGCCAAGTCTCTGTAGAAGCATTTCTTACGTAGTTATTACAACAAATGAATATTTGAGCTGAAACTGCTCAAGGTGCTTATGAAGTAAGTAGTCCAGCTAGAAAATGGGTCTAGATATGGATTTTTTTAACCAGAACACCTAATTGACTCTGTCTGCACATGGGGGAGAGAGATGACTGGAGTATGGTGGTCAGTAACACACAGTCTGCCCTGCCACAGGCATACCATCCACCTCTACAAACTGCAGTTTTGCCTCTGAAAAAAAGACCTCTTGACCTGAAGAAACTGTTCTCTTGCTTCTCAGCTCTTTTCATTCCTTTCAACCCCCGCTGCCAAAGCTGCGCCTGCTATTGCAGGGTTTTTCAATAGGAGGTCACACAACCAAATGATAAGCCACAGGCAGGCAGTAGTAATGGAAGATATTTCCCTCTTCCTGAAGTG
Source organism: Numenius arquata (assembly GCF_964106895.1). Classification (NCBI taxonomy): domain Eukaryota; kingdom Metazoa; phylum Chordata; class Aves; order Charadriiformes; family Scolopacidae; genus Numenius; species Numenius arquata. Next base: position 5,437,447 of record NC_133581.1, read on the forward strand.
ATTAATGAGAAATTAATTAATCTGGATGCAGGTGTGGCTGAAAGGAGCACTGCTTCAGGTGCATGTGCTTCTGGCTCTGCTTGTGACTGTCCTCCTTTCTTGACCCTGCCTCATCAGCGGGAGGTTGCTCTTCTCCCCAGTGCAACCACAGAGGGGTATGAACTGCCTTTTTGCAGGTTAGAGGCAGGAAAAGGGAACGGAGCTGAGCAAGAGAGAAGGATAGCATAATAAAACAAGTGGGGACGGGGGGCAGGGAGAGGTTTCATTAGCCAGGGTGCCAGCTTTGAACTGAAGCCTTTTAACAAGGCAAATTCCGGGCTTGGTCATCTTCTGTCATTACCTCAGAGCAGGAGCCACGCAGGCCTCTGCATGTGTTCCTATGTATATGGCAGGGCGGCATGGGAAGCCTTTAATAATTAAGTTCAAGTACATTCCTGTTTATTCCTGAATACGCTGTCTAAACACATTCATTTTTGCAAAGCTGCTGAACCCCCACCCCTGCCTCTTGCTGCCCTGACTCCACGGCAGACCCCAGTGCCTCTGGGCTGGCTTGTCCCCTCACCAAGCCTGCTGGGTCTCCCCGGCTCCCCTGCCTCTTCCTCCTCCTCCAATTTCCACCTTCGCTGAGCTATGGCAGCTCTCTCTTCTTCCAATTTTAAGTCATCTCAGTCACAACTGCTGCCACCACAGACAAGTGCACGTTATTATTAATGCATTATTAAATTTTATCTCACATTTAGAGCCTTGTCAATGGTGCTCACTTATAGACACTCTGGTGATAAGCACTATAGGAATGGCTATAAATAATGAATACAATCCCTCTCATGTCTCTCCCAGTCTCCCAACCCAGTAGGTATTCACTGCAAGGCAAATGCAGATCAACTCCATTTTATTTTTACTGATTAAAAGTATCATCAGGGTGGGTAGTTGCCACAAGGTAGGCAAAAAGACTACAGCTACCGTGGGAGGCAGCCCAAAATATTTGAGCAGCTTCTGTTCCCACCAGGGTACCTTTCTCTGAAAGCAAAGCACTAACTCTAATTTGCCTGCTATGTCCCTGCTCCTTGCAGTACTCCAGAAATCAAGGCAGAGAAAGGGTCCAAATTCTCATGGTGTTTGCTTTTTACAGCTCAATTGCACAACGCAATTTTTAATTGGGGAATGCATCATCTCCAGCATTTGCTTGCCATCCAACAAAGTTCAGACACCCACTCATTCAAAATCAGAGCCCAAAAGAGCAAAGCACCAGTTCAGTCTCAACTGCAGCCTATCCTACCTCATTAATGTTTGCTGTTCATTTTTCTTTCTTCCCTTCCTCTGTAGCTCCTGCAAATTAAGTCTTTGAACGCTGTTAACACTCCTGTGCATCTACAGTTCTTGATCACTTAGCTACTGAAAAGTATACATCTGTGCTATTACCTGAGTATCTATAGGAGCTTAGAGATGAAAATTTGGAATAGAAAAAGCTTCGGGAGAATACCAGGAGGTTTTAAAAGAGGTGATGGGAACCCTTTGATTTTGGTCTCAGAGATCTAGAGATTAACGCTCTAGAACAAAATAACTTAACCTCTTCATAGCTTTGTAATAGACAAAAGTGCACGACAGTTCAGCTCTCAAAGGGAGTTCTAGAATCAGAATAGATACTAAAACCAGGCTCCAATGTAACTATCACTAAAGTTAGGACTTGGAGTTACTGATTAAATTTGACTCATCAAGTAGGTTTTCAGCTGGCAGTCCAGAAAAAATACCAGACCTAAAGCTGAAATGGGCAGAAAATGGTGTCCTAATTTACAAAAAATTTCTGATACCATATTTTTTCTTCAAATTAAGTTAAAATTTCAAAAGCAAAGTTATTTTCATAAGTAAACATCCAGGGGAAAAAAGTCAGTTTCAGTCACTTACAGAATTTTCTTTTGTTAATGTAAGGTTCTGTAATGTTCAATTTTTATTTTGATTTGTTTTTCAGTTAGGCATAATTAGCTTATCTTTAACAATAAAATGTTCTTTAAGCAAGAAAATGGGGGCAGGGGAAGGTTAATGTTGAATATATCCCAACATTATCTCAAATGAACAGAAACACAATTCTGTGAAGAAATTGTCATCTGCCCCATCTCAGATACAAGCTCTGAAAGCAAATCATCTCCCCTGATATTCAGACTAAAATTACCCCTGACTTCATCGGGGCAGGACTAGACCTTATCATAGACTCCTTTAGTCTTGCCACACGAATTCTGAAGGAATCCAAAACTACCATGGAAAAAACTTCTCAGATTTCCTGTGCTTAAGACCTCCTGACTTCATTCCAACCAAGGCTTATGTTTGCCAACCATTTGACCCAGGTTCACAAAAGTTTTTCACTTAATACCTTTGCTTGAACTGCTTCAAAAGTTGATGTGGACTTGCTTAAAGCTCAGGTTTCCCATTGCTGTGCTCTCTTCTGAAAGATGAGCTAAATTTTATAACATTATCATAATGAATGGATCCATCTCAGCAACTATACTTTGTACTACATGGCTGTCTCGCAACACACAAAGAAAATGTCTCACACTGATAGGTTTAATCACCAGGGTATGTTATATTACCACTAAGTATGTATCCTTCTGCAAAGCTGGGTTTAGATCTAACATGGTTGCACAACACTTGGTCAGCTTAAAGTAGAAGAAAAATGAGTTCCTGCTTGCCTGCAGAAAACTCTTTGGATTCACCCTCAGGAATATATACTAAAAAACAGAGAGAAATTTGATAATGAACCATAGCATTCAAGCTTTTTTTAGCACATATATTCACCCTGATGTCATTTACATCTTCTTTCATTAGTTAAGCACCACATATATTTATTAATAAATGTTTTTATTTGAGGTTGGTTACATTTGTGGACCCTAACCTCAAACCCTCAACATCAAGCCTGATTTTCAGGGGCACCAAACACCCACATTGCCCATTAGTTTCTATTTTGCCAAGATCTGCCATCAATAGAGAGAGCCTTGAGAGTGAAAAAAACTTCAAACAGATAGGGAACAGTTATCACTCAGCACTCCCAGGATCTGATTCATGGTTACTATCAGCTGCCCTAGAGTTTCTCCAACAATACAAAGTATATCAGACAGAAACAAAAAAAGTAGTAGCAGGGCTCAGTGAAATAATGCTGTCAAGATCCCTCTCCTAAAGTGGAGATGGCAATCAGTCCACTCCAATATTTACTTTGTTATCTGCCCATCACAACAAACAGTAATTAGATTACCATGGGTCAGGTTTTTTTCTGGAGAGGTCACGTAACTGTATAAAATGCTGTCTTGACAAGCCAATCTCAGCATTTTCCTTTCAGATTAGGAGCGTTTTCCACTGTATCTTTACCCAAAGATACACCATCTATACACCATCTATTACACCATCTCTATTTAGACCATCTATAATTACAATACAGTCATTACACAACATAGTAATCAGGGCAAACAGCACAAGGCTGTAAATTAGGAAAATGAAGGCATAAAATATCAACAGTCTCGCACACTCAATTCAGTGCATAAAGGATGAAGTGCAAATCTATTTTTCAACCCAAAAGGGGAATGGCAAACTTCTCCAAGGATCCAACAACCCTCCCAGCCACCTCTTGTTTGTCTGAGCTTTCCCTACACCTACACAGTGTTTCTCAAGATTAAAGAGGATTAAGGAACTCCTTCCATAAAGGTTTTCACCAGCTCACACATGTCAGAAGGCCTCCAAAATCATATCATAAACTGTAAATGTTGATGCTCCCAGTGCTGTACTTTTGGAAGGCAAGCTTGCCTGAGATAAATGTTGCTTGGAATACAAGCTGTTTCTACTCTTATCAAGGAAAAATTTTCTATCCTGAGGATTCCCCCATAAATTAGCCAAGCCCCACTGCTACACCCACTGCTTCCCTACAGCAACACAAAGAATATGGTAACACTCATTAGAGCACACCACTAGGGAAAAGTCTAATTGCTGGATTTACATTTTGTAGGCAACGTGTATTTATACTAATAATTCTATTTTGTGCTGCTTTACTAGTCAGAGAAGAAAAGAGCATATTGTATTAAGCTCCAGCCCCCAAGCACAGAAATAACACTAACAGATCTAGAGAGACGGGCTTTCATATAATTGGCATCTACCCATAGTATGCAGTTGATGATGAAGCATATTTCCAGCAGTTCACTAGAAGGGCATGTGATTCCCTGAGGATCTTCAACCTTTAATATTCGCCTATCTTTGGGAGCATCTACTCATCTCATCATTACAGCAGTGCCAGTCACTTCACTGATTGAAGTGGGACTGGAAAAATCAGCACTTTAACCTTGCCCATTTGGATCTTAAGCGTTATTGCCCTCAGTGGTCACCTCCAGGCTCCCACAGATTCCATACAAAAAAATGTCCTATCCACTCTTTATTGAAAAAATAAGCTGCGAAATTAGGCATCCAACCAGAAAGAGTACCAGATCCTGAGACATCGAAGTATTTCTTATAAAGCGAGATATATATTTTTTGTTCATTTTATGAACAAAAGTCCTCCGAGTATGGAGGACATTAGGAAAAATTCCTTTTTCACAGTATTTCAGTGTCTCAGCTTCCAGCTCCAGCTGAAGTGAGGAAGTGCTAAGCTGTTGGCAAACTTGACTTTTTTTTCCTGTAATGAGTTTGTCATAACATTTTGCAACCTGCAAAAGTGCTCAGATTTGATTCAAGATTTCCGCAGGCTCTTATTTTATCTGAATAAATTCACTTAGCCTTAGTATTTTCTTCTCCTTTAATACTATAAAAGTGGGAGTTCTAGACCCATCAAACTGATGAAGGATAAGACAAAACTTAAAGCCAGTATGAATTTTTCTAAAGATCAAAGTTGTCCAATGCAGGGGTTTGGCTTGGGACTGTCTTGACAACCGCTAATAAAAGAAGTTAAAAGCAAACAAAGAAAGAAATACTTGTCTTACTCATAATAGCTTCACATAAACTTAAATATACATAAAACATAATTAAAGGCTTCTTCTAAAAGGAGCTGGAAGCCATGGTGTTATGTGTCCCTTCATATTCTTTTAATCTGATTGAGCAACCTCTGAAAAGGTACTTTACACATCTTTCTAAGACATGGTTGCTTCACATTATCTCACGTAGCTATTTTACTAGAGCACTGCACATCCTGCTTCTGGCCTCTTTCGCTGGAAACATGTTCCCACAAATTAACACTGTGCTATTAATACTTTTCTAGTTAGTGTTCTCCTTACCTTCATTTTACATAGCATTGCCAAACATAAAGCCTCTTGCATTGTTCTAATTGCAAATTGACCCGTTCCCATTTCAAACCTACCCAGCTTCTGAGTGGGGTAACTTGTAAATTAAAATAGGTGGCAAGTTTCCTGCACACTGCAGTAGTGACACAGCACTGGAAGAGGGGTAGTTCAGTCTGTTGAAGTCTGGTTGGACCTTTCATGAGTGGGACATCAGCCTTACCTACTGTTCCAACTCGCCCTGAGCTGCCCAGCCACAAGCCTTTTGAAAGCAGTCTTTTTTCCTGAAAAAATGGACATAGTTGCAGATTCCGTGTTGAGCCATGGATGTGCAATAACACGACTGCCAGTGAAATAGGTGTGTGCACCAGAGGGGTTCAGGAAACAAAGCTACATGAATTGCAGACAGCATTGGAAGAAAAAAGATGCTGCTGAGCAAATGCTGTTTGCTGTCAGACACTGCATGACCTTTTCACTAGGTACAAGATGGGAAGACTGTGGAGCACGTACTGATTAGGTGCATGGCTCCAAAAATACCATTTGGAAAAAGAAAATCTTTCATTACAGTGTAATAGGAAATATGCTGGAACATAAGAAAGCCAAGAATAACTCATTTCCTAAAAGTCCTTATCTTTCCTTTTTTATTCCTCATTTAAATACTATTTAAAGCAGTCACTCTAGTATAGAGAAAAGAAAGGGCAAGCAAAAAAGTTCGATCTTTTTTCCAGCTTCTGCTGGAGCGATGGCTGCTAGCAGCATCTCCCCTGGTGCTGCATTCCTGTGCCACATAGTGCACACACAGCCATCAGAGGCAACGGCGCACCATAAAACAAGACTAGCAGCCAGAGCAGACACTGTGAATATTTTTGCTGGTACTGTTTGGAATGGAAGTTTTACACCCTTATTTGATTTTGGGACAGACAATCCTACGTAGATTTAGTTATTTCCTCATTTGTAAAATAATTTGTTTCCCAGAGAGTCTCCAATGTTAGGCACCCTGTATCTAACGGGGATTACTATTTGGTGATTTAAAGGGGGAAAATATCAGTAGTTTATTGTAGGCTGTTGTGCACAGTGGGACAAGACTGGTGAAATCCTTACTTGACCTGAAACGTGTGTAAGGCCAGCACGCAACCACTAGCCCACTTCCACCCTTAATCCAACCCTTCCAGTCCCAGATTGGATTGGGCTTGGTGTGCAGCCACACACCAAGTCCAAGACAAGGGTCATTTGCAGGGCAGCGGCATGACCTCACTCCTAGGAAGTCCTAGGAACGTATAGACTACTATGCTGGATGAAATCCTTCCTAATTGAGTGTATGACTCCTAACAGTGTCCCACATCAAAGGAGGTCTCATTCCACAGTCACAGGCTCGTACTGCAGCCCCTGCCCAAGACATGATCCTAGACAAAGACCCATGGCTGGAATGTAACCTACTCCCTGAAGTGTTTTTATGACGTGAAGAGTGGAGGCCTTATGCATTAAGACAACAGTAGGTTGAGAGGTCTGCCCAAATCCTGGGCTTGCTCTTGATGCTAGGCTTCAGGAATGGGACAGACCTGATGTAGTCAGTGGCTGATACATGTCTTCAAGAAGTGACTGCTCTTATCCAAGCACGTGCAGTTAGTTGCAAATCTTTGGCCTGTGCCCTGGCTGGCCAATGACTTAATGAGGAAGGCAGCCTATTGCTCTCAGCATTGGCTGATACCAGAGAGTCCCCTCACTGGGCCACACACCGTTTTTCTTATTTCAAAATTTAAGTGAATTATTTTTGTTAACAGGAAGAAATTTCATCAGAGCAGAGGAAATGAAAACTGAACTCCTTTCCAAAAGTTTCCTGACCCTCATCTCTTATTCTGTTAAAAATAATTAAGACCGGGTGTTCATCAGTGAAAAGACCTCATTTGGTTTCGTCCATAAGGAGCTCTGAATAGCTAGTCAGTATAAATACTGCATAAAAAATAAATGTAACAAAGGGAGGGTTTTTTCCTTCATTTGTTATTTTTGGGGAGAAAAACCACCATCTGTGTTCCAAATGTGTTGCTTTTCAATGATCCACAAGCTGTTTCTATGGTTTTAAATTATTTGACTTTGCTCTTCTTTCGAATGGTTGCCTTTGCCATATTAAAATACAGTGCCTCGTCCTGCTGAGTGCTGTGTTATTTGTCTGACTGCTGTGCTAGATAAGCATTGGAGAGGTCTGGAAATGATAACCTACACAAGAGGGCACTTTAGTTTTCGCTGCAATAGCACAGGAAGGAAGAAAGCAAGGAGAAGTTCACAATGCTTTGGTGAAGATTTTACCTGAAAAGCAATTTTTCATATTTTTGGTGACAGGAAAATTGTTTTAGTTTCTATCTGCAGCCATCACGAATACAGTTTCTCACCCTTTCTGAGCTAGCTTTAAAATGCCTAGAAATTAAGCATTTAAGTGCTTAAAATGGGGAAAATTAAAAAAAACCAAAATGTATAAAAAAACTTACTGCATGTATAAAAAAAACAAATCTTCCATATACATTGCTTGTACAGAAAGCATTTTATTTTGATTGAGAGCAGATTGTTCACTCCTACCCCCAATTTGAGATTGGACAGATCGTACTGTGTGCCCGTTTTCACAATATAATGATCTTTATATACACACAGATGTACGTACAAAGACATACACATGGCATTTTTGTAAATTTAGCACTTTTAATTGTTTTGATGTTAAGATCAATGCTTACTACTTAGCCCAGCACACACTTCTTATTAAGAACATTGTGGATTCAGCAGTTAGTTATTAAAAATATAGATGTAAACGAAAAAATATTTATATAAATATCTGCAAACACTATGCATCATTCTCTTTGTCTTCAGGAACACAGCGACATGCCAGGACTTTTGTATACTAAATGACCAAACACACAATTAAATCCAATAGCAGTTCCATTCAGCCTATGCTTTCCACAAGTTGTTAGACATGCTACGTTGAAAGGAGTGACTTCGTGCACACTCAGCTTTTTCAAAGAAACATCTGTGATTTAATGACCAGATCTAAGCCATACAGAAGTCTGAACTCTGTGAAACTTGCAGCCTGACTGCCATCCACCCAGGAAACTCCTGCTATGAGGGAGTCTATAAAGATGCCATTCACGCAGTCAGTCACCGGGGCCCTGGTGCATAACAAACCTAAAAAACTTTTACAGACATCTGTCCTAGAGAAACTCCAACCATTCCAAGTATGGGAGTCACTGAGACTGCTGAAAACACAAAGAAACACTTCCTCTGAAACATGCATCTCTTAATGAGAGCAAACATTCCCCTCTCTGAAGAAGGCAGCAGGAGACGGATGTGTGTGAGGACCAAGCTCTGTCTGTCTATTGTACTTCCATGGTTCCCATTACCACAGCGGTTCAGAGCCTCACAGCTTAAATGCATTTCTCTCCAAGATGCCCCCATGAGGGGTGGAAGTGCTATCATCGTTTGGGACAATAATTCTCTCCACAACAGGAAACCCAGCACAAAATCGTCAGAGCCATTCAGGTCAGACGAGGAAAATATACACGATGCTTCTGATTTTCAAAGGTCTGCTTTTAAGTTTCTCATTAATACCTCAAACTTACATTGAATATTTGTCAATGTTTAAGAACATTCAAATTTAATTCCAGAAACATAAGCACAAAGGAGATCACGTACAGATTCTTAAGTGTTAAAAGACATGCCAAAAATGTTTTATTCCTCTCCCCACACCACACCGCCTTCTTCCAAAGCCCTTGTTCCTGCCCCGAGTTATTTTTCTTCTTACCCACAGAGACTGAAAGGGCTCAGATTCACTTAAGTCAGAAGCACAGAAAACATTAAGAGTTTTACAGAATCTTAGCAAAAGTAGCTGAACCAGCTGAATATGTAAAAATGGGCTGGAAATCTCACCACAGCAGGCATACATCCTTCTGCCCGTTGTGGTACATCAGATATTCCTACAGTATTTTAGCTCAAGAACAGAAATAAGAGAAATTGTGCTTCATGTCCTGCAGAGATGTGAACACGTGCCTGGCTTAGCACCCTCAGAGGAGCAGGGGTACTCCAATAGATCCCTCATTTAGGTGCACTGCACCTTTTTTGCTCCAGTTGCAGTACCATCTATGTCCTGTCCCTAGGTTGCTCTCTCAGTTGTGCCAGCTCAGCTTCCTACAAGGTAACACCGAGAACTGCACGAGGAACCAGTCCATCCGAAATATGGCCTATTCTTTCATCATTTTTCCTTTTATTTTTCGCAAAGTTATCTTTCAACTGAATCAGCGCCCTGATGCATTTCACTGCACAGCCACGCAAATGCTGTGCTGGCACAGTAGAGCAGAGAGGCACTGGGCAGAGACCACTAAAACCAGCTTACACAGCACTGTTGTCTAATATTTAACCACGGTTGTAAGCTCTGAACTCTGGTCCTCTGAACTGCGACCAAATGAGACACAGGAAGCAAAGCAAACAGTGCAATCTCCTGCATCTCAGTCCAGGGCTTCCATCATCACTCACCAAAAACAGTTGGAAATATTTCACGGGTTTCATGGTCCATGTTCCTCATTCCATTTTTGCAAGATTGAAATGTTGATAAAAAGCGTCAACAACAAAAAAGAACCTTGAAGAAAACTTTGACTATCTCTACCTGAGCTGCTGCCTAAGCCTGAAAGATTATCAAAGCAGAGAGATATGTCTCAAAAACAGGTTTAAGCCACTGAAGTTAGTTGTAGAGCTTTCATCAGTCTGTGTACAGTTATACAAATATTTATTTCCAAATAGATACAAGCAGACACACATTTACCTCAAGTTACAGAGATGGGAATCCTACCATCTCGGATTTGTAGTTAATAGAAATGTGACTCCAGAAGAATGTGTTGTAACCTGGTGCCTCAGTAGTCTCCTAAATGTAAGTCCCAAGAAGAACTAAGTAATTTCATGGCCAGATTTTCAAGGTTTAAATCCTTCAGAAAAAGGCGTGAAATATAATTTCTTTAACTTAACTGTTGCAGTTTTGCAAAAGATTTATCATCACAGTGAGCAATTGTGTTTTAATGATAAATACCATTTCCACTGTCCTTTTGTATTCAGTGCCAAATTGTCTTGGCTCTTGGGCTGTGCTTTGCACAAGGATTATAGCAGCAAATTAATTTGCCTCAAATACTGAAATAACACCATGGACCCCTTCAAGCTCACCATAAGCATAGTGTATCAAAAAAAACCTGCACCACTGAGCTGCTATGCAAAATGTAGTTTTCAATTCCCAAACAGTAAACAACAAAATAACAAAGCAAAAATTATCTTTGCAACTGGGACTGATTCTGTGTTTCAGAAAGGCTCTGTCCAGGGCAGGTGACTATTTCTCCCCTGAGCTTTCTGGAAGTCTCTGTAACTTTAGTATCCCCTGGCCCTCCAGCAGTTCCATTCATCCCTTCTCCATAGAAGGAAGCCTAAAATACTGGAATTATGCTATTTCCTGTGTACAATCTTATGCATCGCCCATTTTTCCCTCAGCTAATCTTTGCTGCCTTTATGGCCCTTTCATGCTACTGGAAAACAGTGAAAAATCAGTATTGGCCTCTGTGCTGAAATAGGATACATTGTTTGACAGGTCATGGAAGCAAAGAGGATGGTTTCTAGCAGGTTACTTATTAAGGACATGTCATGTCATTCCTTCATAGGACTGGATGGGAGTGCTGACAAGGACAGGCTGGTCCTTTGGAGCTGTCTTTCTCTAGAAGTCCTCCACTGAAACGATAGAGAGACACGGTGTAAAAAATTCAGTGAATATCAGGAGCAGGCTCAAAACAAGCAGTTTTTCTGCCGGTGAATAAGCAGAAAGCGAGGTTCGCCGGATCGTTCTGCTTTGGGCCCCTCTATGCAGCCATAAATGACAGCATCAACTTCTTTCTCTAAGAGATCTGACATTGCTGCCAACTTAGGCATCCAAGAACAAAAAAAAAATGGTCTCAGGGATACATTTTAGGTCGTAAAATCTATCCCCACTTTCAGTTCCTTGCTAATTCTTCAACAACCCCTTGGTAGCAAACCACAGTTGATCTCTTTCCCACTAAGTCCGACTTTTATTGGATGATCTCTGCAGGCAGCAAATCCCTTTTATGAAATCAAAAGGACTTTAATGGTGAATGATAGTTCAAGAGCTAATAGTGCCACACTGGATCTTCTTTCTCTCTGATCAGGAAAGGAATCTCCAGAGTTCAGTGAATCCCTAAGAAGTTACAGTACTAATTTTACAGCAACAGCTGTACCTGGGTTTTAAGAGCAGGCAGATGTCTTTGTCTTTCAGTAGCCTTCAGTGATGAGACATCACTTGTGTTGCCACACTAAAATAAATAAATAAATAAATAAATTTAAAAAAAAAAAAAAAAAGAAAGAAAAAAGGAGTGATTGGTACAGGAAAATTAAGTGTTATTTTTTTCACTGTCATTTGTAAAAGGAAAAAGAACTTTTCTCTCCTTTAGCTAAATGGCAAAGTGCAGCCCTTGATTTCAGTGTTGATGCTCCCTGAACTGGGATTCAGCTGTCTACAACAACAGGAGAGGTAGTCTGAGGGAGAAGGTTCCTGTTTAAACATAAAATTCCTTCAAGAATTAGAAGAAATGATAAGCGAAGTTTAGCAGAAATAAAAGTCCTGTGTTTGTTTCTTTGCTGTAATCTGGGAATGCTCCTTTCATCAGATTTCTGTCTTGTTAATTGAAGCATTATTCATTTTTTTTATTGCAACAAATATTTCAGAAATCAATTTTCTCTCCAGAAGGGACCCTCAATAACCATAAAATCAAATGCAAAGAGCGTTTCCCCAAAATGCAGAGAGTTTATTTCCTTAATCTGCCCAGTTTAACAGGGAAGAATTTGACCAGGATAACAAACCGTTTCCATTCTCTTTAGTTAGGCAGGAGCCAATCCCTTTTGGCAAATGTCAAGGTGTGAAAGCCCAGGATTTCACCATAAAATGCACAAATCACACTGGGCCTTCAAAAAACAGCTATGCCTCATGCTGCCTTGCTATCCAAATCTCACCTCCTATCACTCCTCACTCCCTGTTACACCTGATACCACCAGGCGGGCAATTCTTAGGAGAGGGTGGGTGGCAAGAAAGCTTTAACACTCCCTTTGGCTCCATTCACTCACTACAGCACAACTGTCTGGGATTTTTGGACATTTGACCACCTCCACCCAGGACCTCTTTCAGGCAGCTGCAGGTACCCACCCTTCCCCATAGAAAAAGCCCTCACCTCCTACAGCAGCCACCAGTCACTCTCCTGGTGCAAACGTGTAACACAAGCAAGACCAGCACAGTTTGCGCAGTAACAGCCCCACAAAGTCATCCCAACATATTTTTGCTTTAGCCTTTCCTTCCCTCAAAAATCAGATGCCAACGTGACTGCCTGAGGTTGGAGTTTGTCAAAGCAGCCTGTCTTACAGACCAGCCCACACAGACAGCTATTGAACACCAGTTTCTCAGGCTGTAGAAAAAGCAATATATACCAGAAACCTGTTAAGCCATTACAGTAAAAAATAGTCATGTGTAAAGATGATCCAAAGAATATTTTACTGTTTGACTCATCTTGTCATAAAATTGCAATAGGACCTAACTCATAAAATATAAATATCCTAGATTCTGTATGCACTCAAGATAATTTAAAAAGCCCTTCTACGCAGGATATCCATTTTCAGCACAGGAGAGCATTTTTGTTTAAAGCAACTAAGGCAGGGAGTCAGGACGGGAACTGAATGAAAGAATGCCAACCCTGCAAAGAGAAGGCTCTTAGTAGTCTTTCCTGTCTAGGATTGATGGTGACACAGAGTAAATAACAGCTACTGCATGTTCAAAGCTTCTGGGTCAAAATCTCAGCCAACATAAATCATCAATGCTTTTTCTCTGTCCCTCTGATTTTATGAGGGAAGGTCTTTTTACTCCATACTCTATGAACTGCGGCGATCACATCATCCCAGAGGGAGCTGGTCAGAGAACTGTGTGTTACACAGACTATGCAACCCCAGCAAAAATAAAATACTAAAATTTTACTTTGAAAGAAGGATGGAAAAAGATTGCAACCCAGGTAAAAAACAAGACACAATGTATGGGAAAACACATTTAAGGTTTTTATGTCATTGCCTATGGAAGGATGCATTATATATTATTTACATTTTTAAAATTGTGCATATTTATATATACTGAAAATGAAATGAAGGAAAGTTATCTGTCCAGATCAGAGAGGCATCTTTTTGCCCCTGAATGTTCTTCTGTAGAAAAGGTTGATTAATTTTGTTTTTCAGTCTTCACTACAATTAATCACAAAACCAGGTTTCACCATTTTGAAGTCCACTACAAAGTGAATTCCCATTTTGCAGTTATCTGCAGTCATGATATTTTCTTTAAGTAGAGAAAAGTAATTCAACATTTAGGAGCATAATCTCTAATTGCAAGGTCCATCAGCCAACAAGAATCTTCTAATTGTTTGTCCTGGATGCCCAACATAACAGAGTCTCAAACTACTCTCAAGGAACCACAGGAATCACTATCTAAATATACAAGAATAAACAATTTTCATCATCTTTATTTGAAAAAAAATAGGCTTTATAGCTTCTTCTCTCCCTTCTATCCTTTCATCTATCCCACATCCTCTTTTTTGCTCTCTTCTTCAACACCTTTCTTGGCTTTTTTTCTCTCTCCAGTTCTACTTTGGTAACATCATAAATCACACCATCCCCCCAGAGCTTTGACTTTTCTGACCATATATTTGCTGACTATTCCTGCATCTCTCCTTCCTCATAGGATTGCTCCTCAGAGTGTAATTTCTTTCTCCAAAAGGAGATGAATGTTTTCAAAAAACCTGTTTCAACACCAGGAGTGAAAGGGAACTAGTGCTGGGAGAGATATTTGGGAAGAACTGTCAGTGCTTCTAAACTGAGAAACTCTAAAACTATGCAGGAAGAAAAAAAACACAGCTTCAAGGAGTAAAAGGGACAACTATTATGAGTTCAGGATAAGATACAGAGGGCTACTGTAAATCTGTTAAACCTTAACTTAGTGTGAGATGGCAGAAAATGTCCCTAAAGGAGGAGTTTGCATGGATTAATTTTCAACAATGACAACTCAAGATTTGACGATTCCCAAGACCTCAGTGAAACTTGTATGACCACATCCCTGTCCATCAAGAATTCCCACTATTCCATAATTCTTGATGCCTCCATTTTGCTGCAGGTGTTGCTTCAGGTGTAGATGGAACGGTGCGTATTCTGGATGAACAGGAATGCGGTCACATCTTGAGGTGTCATAATTAAAAAACAAAGGAGCCCTCATCAGTTACAACAATTACCTAACCATCACAATGTATGTTATCAGCTCCAGCTCATTGCTGGACCCCTGTACATTATATTGTTCACACCCATGAAGTGAGGTGGGTCCTACTATGAGGAGCTCGCAGCCAGCAGACAGACAAAAGCAGAGGACAGATGTATTCTGTGATTCTGCCCACAAGAAGTGAGGTACCCAGAGATTAAAGGGGGGATTTTCAAAGGAGTCCACATGAACTCCTCCCTTCACTAGCTGCCTTTGAAAATCAAAGACTAAATGCCTTGCTCAAAGTTACACAGGAATCATACAGCAAGGCCAGATATTAAATTCCAGCTTTAGTGAATTCTTCCTTTCCATGGGAAGGAGTTAAGTCTGCAGAAGTCTCCTCTGAGAACAGCCTTCCCAGTTTGTCTGCTCGACTCTCACTGGATTTTTCCTTAGAAAATCTCCCTGTTTGTCCTTTTCTGGCATCGCAGTCAACCACCCAGATCACAGTTTAAATAAGTTTCAAAAGTTTTTACTTCACATATTTTTTCAAGGCTCCTGCAGATGTCTATCTTTGTTCTCTATATCAGCAATAAGTATATGCTGAACAGAGAGCTTTAAAACCACTTTACTTCCATGCATAGATCTCAGGATAATTTTCCAAATGCTTCTGGGATGCTCCCAGCCATGCCACCCAGCCCCAGGCCCCGTGAGTTGAGCCCGATCTGCCTGAGATCTCTTCCCCCGGTATTGAGGTAACCTTGCCATCCTGCTTGCTTCACCACTTTCTTTGAAGGCCCATAACAAACACATCATAACAGTTTTATATCTTCTACTTAACCTTTGGAGCTGTTTAAGCTTCTCTGAGATGGAGACTCTCTGATTTATACTCTAATGCCTTCCAGTCTAAACTAACGTAATTCTTTCTAAAATGACCAAGTTTAAATTATGGATCACAGTGTCCAGAATGCTGCTGCAAAGTCTCTCACTGAGCTTGGCTGAAGCTCACTGAACTCACTGAACACTTTTACCTGTGGTGCCCTCACTAAATTGCCTTCGTGTGTCCTTTTTTACATTCTGTTTCTGATATTTAAACATCTCTATAACTTTCAGTTTCCTGACAAACTTGATCTGCAGGACAAGAAAGCCTCTGGGTTTGACCTGTTCTCTCAAATGCTTTGTCTTGCCTGTTTCAAGACACCACTGAAATAAATTTCAAGGTAAATTAGTAGAGTCGCACCTATTTTTTTTAAGTCAGATTCTGCGTTCATGGAAGCAACGGTCTTGACAAATGGGAAAAGTTAGCATCCTGGCTTAGAAACACAATTAAAAACACCAGAAAAAGAAAACGGACATTCCTCAGATCAATACCTCTCCTAGGACCTACCATGGCATAAGAAGTACAATCCTCATTAAGGTTATGATGGTAACACGCAGTCCTTTGACTTCTGTACTACAGTTATCATTGCCGACATTATCAAAATCCATTGGCAATGGACATTTTCACAAGAATTGAGGCCGATACATCAATTTAGAGAAACCACAAAAGACTCACCAGCCAGTGGTAATAGCTTTCAAACTCTCCACACCCTAGATTCAAAGAGAATGTCTAGATGTAAAAGTCTTATTACACTGCAAATTTATCACCAGGCACTATCCAGTTTCCCATGATAGCTTGCACTCAAACCTCCATTTCATTGCCATTTTAAAACATCTTTTGACCCACTGCAAAAAGTCTGTGAAGTACCTGTCACAGGAAGTTGCATCATACAGATGCCTGAGATTTGAGATTAGATAATTTCAGATAAAGTTAGTCAGAAAGGCATCTGGAACTTTTCACAATTTAAAGAAAGCCCTATTGAAAGGTTCAGCTGTATTACTTACTTAAAATCATTGAAGGTGCCCAATTCTACGTCAAATTGAATGAAACACAGGCATATAACCCCACAGAGGAGGCTGTAGAAAGAGATTCTTGCTCCAGCTATAAACTGATGAGCTAATATCCATGGCCCATTTCTGCAGTGTGCTCCAGGTAAGTAACCAAGCTCTCTGACCTCAATAGGCACAGCAGGCTGCGCACACAGAGTTGATTGTAGAACCAGGGCCCACTGTATGACACCACATCAGAAAAAAAGAAACATCCTGTCAAGCAGAAAGCAGATTTAAAAAAAAAAAACAACCAACAAACAAAAAAAAAAAAAAACACCACAGAAAACATCAAAAGATAAGGAAATGAAAATTTACTATACAAAATCATCATGCATTTTGTCCTCTTAGCAGAAGCTTTACCTATCAAAAACTTTGATGGAGGAAGGAAATATAAAAGAGATGAGTTAGACCCATCCCTGTAGAATTAATTAGTTGTGGAGAGTTTTCCCCCTATAAAAAATTCAAATAAATTGGTTCTGTTAGCCTATATACAGACCCCGGATGTAATTAGTGTGATAATCAATATATCAGTAGGAAACAGCTACTTAAGTGTACCCAGTGCAGTTGTAGATTTAGGACAAGTGAAAGGGGCGTATTCAACAACAGCAGGGAAGAGTATAAATGCAAATGAAGCTCATAAAAAAGAATGAGTGGTTCTAGCTGTGCAAGCTGCTCAAAATTCATCTAGGTTTTTTTTTTTAAACAAAGAATAGACTGTCCATACTTGGCTAACAAATGTCAATATGTACCATAGACCTTTGTTTGTTTTCCCACTTACTTGAAGACCTGTTAAAAAGTGCTGCTAGCTTTCTTCTCTCCACTAATGCACAATAAAAAAAAGTTCCAATAAAACGTACACCTGTCACACTCATATTTTAGTGTTAAAAATACTCCCTGCTGTGTACAGCCTACCAGCTGTGCCAGCAGCTCCACTGCATGACTGACATGCTCAGAAGCACCGATGGCTGAAGGTAGCTTGCCTCAGATTTTACTATGATATTCTCTCCTTACAATGGAACTTCAAAAAAATGCAAGCCAAACATGGGCATGGTGAAAAGTCTCTGAAGGAACGATGTTTCAGAGCCGTGTTTTCGTTTTCCTCTCATTTAAATACTTAAATATTTCAATATAAATGAGAAAGTTGGGATTTCTTCTAGAAAACTATCTACATAACACTTTTTCTACTGCTTTCCCTCAGGGGAAAGAAAGAAATCAAGAACACCTAACAAATGAAATGGAGGTGCAGGTTTTGTAGAGTTTTGGTCCTGGCTGTTTTTCTTCAGGGAGTGAATCGTGGGGCACTGCAAACTTCACCCCTCTATCCTCTAAATACAGGAATAGTATGAATACAGTGAACTGAAAACAGCATTGTGTGTTCTATATTATTCTTTAGACCATGATACTACTTTGAGGACAGAGGCATAGTAGACATTCATTTCCATTGCCCACCTTGTAACTCATGATCCTCTGAGCTACATATAAAGAAAAAGTAGGGGAAAAATATGCCTGAAGCAGGGAATAACTGATTGGGATCAGAATATCCATTTCTCTGCAGGGAAGCACAAAGACCCACATTTTACTTAACTCACTGGCATTAAATAGTTTCTACAGACTTGATCCTTAGTCAGATGTAGAGGAATCTTAAAATACCCATCTCAGTGCTCTATCAATCACACACATCAGACCTTGAGTCAGGAGTGTGCTTCACACAAATGTGTAGACAGCAATAAAAGTAAGAAAATACCTTAATTGTTTGATCTCATCCTCTAGAAGTCCAGTAGCTTCTTGGCTTTAAATATCCCACAATTCTTCATCTAAAAATTAAGTTCTGTATTTCCTCCATGTGGAATATTTTTAACTCTATGTTTCTCTTATCATCTCTTGGATGATGGATTTAATATCACTTCAGTTTCAATCCCACCTTGGTAGGAATTTCAACATTCATCTTTCACTGTAGTCACTATCACTAAGACGTAATTTGAAGTAAACAATTTGGTGTCAGAACCCAGGGAACAGGGAGATTTACAAGAACACCTCCACAGCTTCGCAAATCAGGGTCTGCTTTAACAAAACCCTTAAGCGTGTGCTTAATTTTTGGTCTGTGAGCAAACTCTACAAATAAAATTAAATCAATACAACTAAGGTACCAGCTTCGTCCAACCATTCAGGCATAATGAAATGAGAACCAGAGGCTAGCTCAAATGACCTGTAACCAAAGACCTGGTACCGGGCTGCAAGATTCTCAAGGCACTTAACTCCAAATTGCCTCGCACACCCTCTCTTCTATCAATGCATTATTCGTAGCAAGACAGATGGGAAGGTCAGAGATGCAAAGCAGAGCTCATGTTGTTTAGGGCATTCTACCTATGAATTTCCATATTTTTCTAAAGTTTAGGAATGGTATTCCCTAAGAATCCAGGATTTTTAATACCCAGCTTTTTCAAAGAGGATGCATATGTTCATTTAAATATCCTTTACCCCACAGTTACTGATAAAGCTTTATCTCCTCATGCAAAGCTGAATTATTTTTTTGCCTGAAAATATATACATCCACTAGAAAGAAACAGACGGTGTGTATTCATATATTTCAAACCAGAGGATTTAACCTCTGAAAAGAGATATCAAAATGGCACCGAAGCATGGACCTGCATTCAACACTTTCACATTTGGTTCACAAATACCCAATTAGGTTTCTGTCTGAACCACAGTACCTCAAATTTATAATTACTCATCTGTCGAAGTTACAAGGGCAACAGAGCACCATATTATTTTGAACAATGATAAAAAAAAAAGAGATGTTGAAGTCTTATGAGAGAATTTCTTAGCTCTGAGCAGCAATATAAGGCTCTTCTTCAGTGAAGAGTTAATAAAGACCAATAAAATATCTCCATAGCTAAATCGGCAGTGTGTTTTAGCTCAAAATAAAGACAGAAGGGACACACAATATTTAGTGTAAACTCAAAATGGATTTCTGTAAATGATAATTAATTTTGTAAAAAGTAAACGGTTAGGAATCAACCCACATTTCTTATCCAGTTCTGATATTAAGATTGATTCTTTAACAGCTCAAATATCTTTTGAATAATACTTTTTTCCCCTTTATTAATTGCAAGTGGCTAAAGTCTTCTCTTTGTTTCTCTGGGAATGTGAAAGCCTGTAGTAAATTTTAACAATGTTAATTAACACCTTCATATAAAGGAACAAACGTTTATAACTGCTAAGGATGTAGAAACCCTACCAAACTAAACTAAAACTCTGTTGTCCTAATTGGGAATATAATTGGAATGAGTCCCATAGGAATTTTGCTGCTCCTTCTACATAAAACCCTATTACTGGCTGATCCCAGAACAAAGATACTTTCCTAGAGATTCCCATAACCCTAATCCATACAGTTCTGTCCCTCGCGGATACACAGGTGCTCATAAAAAGGGAAGGTCCCCATCTTTTTAAAGAAGCTTTAATTGATAAGACCCAGACAGACTGCAGACAAACACAGCAACATAGTAGGAAGATGACCTCTTTCCCACTTCTCCAGTGGGAAAAAGACAGAGGTTGTTTGGCTCAAAGAGTAGCTGTAAGGTTAATTTCAGAAAATAGGATTTGTCTGAAGGCTGAAATGATACTCCCTCGGTATCAGCAGCCACATACTGCTATAATTTGGGACCATATTTCCAAAAATCCATTGTACACGAGGATGGTTGCCAGGTTTTATTCCCTGATGCTATCTGCCTGTACTATTTCCAGTAATTCTAGAAATGCAGCCGCCTTCTTCCCCCCAGCATTAGGCAAGTCTAACGCAGCACTCAGTTTTACACAGCACTTACAAGGGACAAATCCCATTGAAAGAAACAGAGGCAAAGCAAGGAGAGGGGAAAGTCTTCAATGGGAAAGAGAATCAGAATCAAAACTTTATTTGATATAAAAATTCAGAGAACCACTAAAATCAAATTCACTTTTTGGCAAAGCAAAACATCTCAGAACCTCCAAAAACCTCCCTGTAAAGAGGCATAGACTTTTAATGCTTCTTGTGCATAAAGCAATCACCTCTTAGCCCAGTCTAACATTTTATACTTTGGCCACCTTTAGCAGGCAACTGGAAGAGACAATCATCACAGTTCTTGCTTTTTTGTATTGCTTTCTATACACAGAAACAAAATGCATCCAAACGTAAAGCCAGCTTATACTGGCTGGGACTTTCCCTCACCAGAAGTCTCAAATCCAGCTGCAGCCCAGTTTAAGATGGTGCTGCAGCTTCGTTTTGCAGATAAAAAAAAAAAACAAGTCTGAAGGGATGAGGTCTACAAAGCTGTTGGAGCAGCAGCACAACTACACTGTGGTTCAGACTGATGTATTTTTTTAAAGTGGATTGGGAATATTCAGTGTTTAAAACACACTGGCAGTGGCAACAATTACTAAAAATAGGGTGTATCACGTTAATACTCACAAAACTCCCCTGACCACACACATAGGCAGACAGGCAAAAGGTGTCCTAATTAGTTTATTGTTTTACGACTCTCTCAAGCTATGAAACACAATTTGTTTCACAATGCATCATTAAAAATGCACCCTCCAAGGATTTCAAATTGTTTGAATAATATAATTATCAGTGTTAACGCTTCCTTTTATTGTTTTGACAGTCTTGATTCTGCTGCCATGTCATTTGAGCATCCTCCAGCCAACAAAGGAATGAGCATTTCTCACCCACTCTCCTTCCCCAAATTAGGTGCGTAATTTATAGAGACATGACGTAAAATTTCAGGCACTTCTAAGATACTGAAATTATACTAAGAGACTTGTATAAAAGCTTAAACCATAAGGATAAAAAAGGAAAAACAGCAAAATGAATGGTTCAGGTGAGGCTGTTTCCATTCTGGCCTCTTATATAGCTTGAATCATATAGGCTCATATTACACCCCCATTTTTGACACAGAGCATTTTCTATGGAAATAAGGCAAAGCAAGATAATTTAAAATTTCTCAGGCAGTCTGCTAGAACGGCTGTATGAAAGAATGACCCTGTGAATGAGCTCGCTAGGTTACTTTGTGCCAAATCCTCGACCGGTATAGTGCAGATATTCCATTAGCACCTTTCTGCTGACATTGGTGAAATCACAGCAGTGAATGCCCACAGAGCAGTAACATTTTCTCATCAGTTTAGACTCTCCCCTCCTCGGGCCACTTTTTACCTACTCTTAGGTTAAGTCATGTAAGGAGTAACTTTGAAACAGATACTGGAATGTTTGCAAACCAAGCATTCCCTTTTTTTTCCCTACTGCACATTTGGTTATTACATACTAAGCATCAACATGTGCACCAGTGAGGAAGAAAGAGATGGGACTCTTGTTCACTCAGTGTCACAGGCCTCTCTCCTAACTGCACAACCATCCTTCCCCCATGATCAGTCACCTCAGGAACTTACATGTTTCCCTTAGTCACAACACTATGCCTGAGATCATTCGTATCAAGTGCCCTCACAGCATTTCTTTTTTCCATCTGTATACAGCTTTGCTTTACAGGTCCAATCTAGGATGGGCTTCTCAGACCAACTAAGCTTCAGAGCAGTGGGAAAGCACAACCTGCACAGTGTACAAGAGAAATGGGAGGTTCAGACAAATCTTCCACAGTTACACACAAAGAGTTTAAAGCTGCCTTTCAGCTCATCATTTTTCAGACTCGGATAGCAGCACAAAATCCATGCAGGATCCCGGGAGGGTGTGTGATGTGAGGTTTCTGAGCTAACCAGCCACATAAAAAAATGCAAGGAATCATCCAGGACATGAGAACTAGCAGATTTACACTCATATGAAAGAGTTAGGGCAGAATCAGGCCCAGAGTCTTCAGCAAAGCTATGTACAGCTGCCTAACTCCCAGCTTTGTGCCTGATCTATGAACATGGCCCTCCTCTCCAGTTTTCCACATAGTGGGCTCTGAAACAGTTAAATCAAAGAGAGATTAGTAACCTGGCACTAAATTACACTTGGAGGACTTATTGAACGGAGGATATTATCAAATATCACACTTGTCACAGATGAAAAACTACATATATGAATGAGTACTGTATAATTCATTCATTGTTTTACAGACATGGAATTCCCTAGAGAAGAGCATGAAATCCATGTGACGTCCCCCAGTGTGGAATTTTACATTCAGATGTCCGAGCTGGCTGGATGTGTACAATCACAGCTAGCATTCAGCTCCCGGGGGATCACACCTCTGAGGAGGCTTCTCTGCCTTGTTTATTCCAGCAAGGATGTGGAGCATCTTGCACTCATGAAACGGGTCACAGCAACACTTGTCTGCAGTGGCACTTCTACGTGCTACTGACATGCAGGACAGAAAGCTTCCACCTTGAGGGAAATCAAGTCCTTTCGGGATATCTGAACAGCAGACACGTCGGACCCTTGGATCCAGCCATGGCTTTCAGAGCTGATAAAGCTACGCACAAGCTGCTCCCGTTTTCAAGGATAAACACATGCAGAACCAAGCCCTGAAGTATTTACATACAGGGGGGCTCTTGGCACATAAGGTGGCCAGCATTTCCCCCAGAGCACACTCTGTTGAAAGGCTCCAGCTGGCAACTTGCTAACACTGGTTGTATAATTTGCTGGGTCTGAGGTTTGATTCCTTGCTTTGAGCTGTGCAAAACTGCTTCTACCGCATCTCTTTAAAGGAAAAAAAAGATTTGTAAATAAAAAAATAAATGGAGCTTTGGCCCTAGGCAGTGTCTTGCACTTTTGGCCAAGAAAGAAATACAAGAGCCAAGATATATCTCCTACTACTTTAGCTGGTATATAGGTTATTATGCTGCTGTTTGGCCTTGTGTAAACAAGCTTCTCTTATACGTACAGAAAGCTAAATAGTCACAGTGATATTACCCAAAGACCCTGTCTTAACTATCAGAGAGATGTGCCATGCAAGCTTGCAGGGTTAAAGGCTTACCTGAGTACTGGCAAATGAAAAACATCTCCTAATACATACCAAAATAACACATCAGAGCTACGTGTTTCTTGATCCTTTCTAATAAGTTCACTCAGTCCAATTCCCCCACTGATTTGCTATACCACAAAGAGCCATCCATCTCCAGCCAACAGCTAAGAAAGCTCTGATAGGGACGACTCCTGAAAGTCTTCAGAAAATCCTGAGATCCTGAAATCCCACCAAGCAACTGCCTCAGGTCCCGAAAGCCACGCAGATGAAGCCTACAGACACCAGTAAGGGAGAAAAGTAAAAGGGACTGAAAGCTATGGCCACCACAAAACACTAAAGCAACTTTTCTGAAGACAGGTATTCTTTTTGATCTGAAATATTTCAGTTTCATAAAAGTTATTCAGAGTTTTGAGAGTGCTCGTGCTTGGGTTTGGGGTTTTTTTTGGTTTGTTGGTTGGTTGTTTTTTAGACTTTCTGACAGTAAATTGGAATTCTCCATAGAAAAAGTTAAAATTATGTTCCATTATCACTGACATTTTTGATGGAAAAATACATCCATTTTCTCCAACTAGCTCCAGTTTTAACCACACAACCAGTTTCTTCAGGATGCCCACTGCTTTTTGTTTTCCCCTTATTAAACTTCTGTGGCCCAAAACTACCTTGGTGTGAGGCACAGACCACTCTCAAAATAAGCAGATCCACTCAGAAATACCAGCCCAGTATTCATGTTTACCACCATCTAGTTGGTCCTCCTGGATACCTGCCAGCTTCCTTACTTTTCACAAAGGGCATGGACTCACTCCAATTCATGTTACTACTACTGTGGTCATTTTATTATTCAACATATAATTTCAGTCTCATTCCTGCTGACTACAGACTTTATTCCTGCAGACATTTAGAACTGCAGATAAAGGAAGGAAATTTATATTTAAAAAGACCTGCCACTCTTTTTAACTTTCCTATAGTTCAGATGCGTGTTCTGTTCACACACATGAACAGAATTCCTAAATGCAAATACATTGATAATATGATATGATCTAACTTTTTTTTTAATGCTGCAAAGAGAAGACACTTCTGTGAAAAATTACTCAGAGCACATAACTGATGATGGACTTTTTTTTCCATAATTTTTTAGAGATAAAGACCTTTGAAAACTATTTAAGCCCTTAAATGTGCACATTGCTGAATCTAGGTAATCTACCCGAAAATACAAGCATGAAATAACAGATGTATGACAGTCTGTTTTGTTCTAATAATTTATCATCTCTTATTATTTATATCAGCCTAACAAATGAAGTTGTTTTTAAATTAATTTGTTTCTAATTACCAGAAGGAAAAACTTCCTATGTAGCTGTAATGATTGCAGCCTAAGTGCAAATTCTGAAGCACTGCCGAGGATAATGTCAAGGGGCTTGCTATTATTTTTTTAAAAGCAGCAATAGTTAGACACCATTCAATTCAAAGGTATGTTTTACATATTTATCTTTAGCTTACAGGCATGTCTCAGATAGGATTAGGAAGCCATTCTATGACATATAAATGGAGAAAATTTAGCAGAATACAAAAATATGAGTTTGAGATAAAATTTTAGTTAATGAATTCTAGATGGGTTCTTTTTTGCATCTATTGCAAAGGCAAGAAAGAAAGATTTCATAGCACAAAAGTTAATGTGCTCAAAGATTTCTCAATATGCTTTTTCAATTCTCATCAGAATAACTTTTGGCTGTTCAAAAAATGCCGGAATAAAAAGGATAGGGGGAATGGATTAACAAAGAAAAGAAGACCAAAGCTGGTTACCTCAGCCCCAGTTATATTACCACACAATTATTACTTTATTGATTCCCCAGTAAAATTCACTTAACTAGTTTTCTGGTTTTTATAGCTAAATAAATTGCTTAATCTATTTCAGAGGAAAAACCTTATGCTGATGAGTTTATGTTAAAGATGTCATAACCCCTTGGGTGTCTCTCACTAACCGCTCGTTCATGACTTCTCTCCCTTGAGACCACAGTACAGACATCAAAGGCACAGCTGGATAAACTGTACAGATTGGATCCCGAGCAAGAATTATCATAAACACTATGAAGCCACAAAGAATGTGGAAGGAATGATCATTTAGATCCAGAGAGTTATTAAAATTCTTTCAGTCCATCTGCTTATGGAGGTATGTGACATTAACTATCAACCGCATTATCACTTGAAGTTCAAAAACTGCTTGGGAGAGAGCAATTTCGCAACGGCCATTCCACAACAAGAAGAGGCCAGATTCAGCACTGACTCAGTTCTCATGAAATTTCGCAGTCCTAAGTGGGATTTCATGACATGCACAATCACAACACAATCACAGTGACTGAATAAATCTGGTCTTTTAAAGATCTGGCAGATAATGGAAAACTGACCACTTATTATTCACCCCACCACATTTACCACTGCTGGACTTATTATTACTCAGAGATTTCATTAGAGTCCCCAGGGAATTTCCCAAACCTATGCCAAAAGAGAAAAACATTTTTGTGAGTATTCCTGCAACATGAGAGGTCCACTTTTCCTCGTTTCCAGTCAGCTCTAACAGCAATTCTCTTCAAGCAAAAGCAGATCAAGCTGTATTAATGAGAATGTTCTTAATGACTCTTATAGGAGTTCATAGCATGTATAATAAAACAACTTTTCAGTGAGTATCTCTGTTTATCAGGAATGACACTAAGTTTTTAGGAAAATCACTTACATCCAGCACAAAATTTTACTCTTTTATTGAAAAATACAAAAGAAAAGATTAAAAACCTGCTATTTTCTATGATTATTAATGTTACCTCCTTGCAGCCTGCAGCAAATTAAATGTTAATTTTTCAAAGCTG
The DNA here is from genome assembly GCF_964106895.1 of Numenius arquata. Taxonomy (NCBI): domain Eukaryota; kingdom Metazoa; phylum Chordata; class Aves; order Charadriiformes; family Scolopacidae; genus Numenius; species Numenius arquata. Next base: position 5,463,701 of record NC_133581.1, read on the forward strand.
TTTAATAAAAGAGTAAAAATCCTTTCAGTTCCATATATAAGAACACTGATTAACCTTGACTAGACTAAAACCAGCTTTCCTTATTCCTGAGTGGTCCCCCTATTTTATTCGTTCTAATTATGTAAGCAATATGAGCTGAATTAAGTCTTTTCCAGTGTACAGAAACTATAAAATACTAGTTTTCTTGAATACTAATGTATATTAATGACCAGCCCCTTCTCTCTGTGCTCATATTGTGCTCCACAGAAAATGAGGTACTGTTAATAAAGTGATTTTCAACCTCTCCACTGTGGGCCTTTGGGAACTAGCCTGTGGGCTATTTCTAAGAAGTCTTGTGAAAGATGCCCAGAGAAAGCACGTTCAAGCTTGTGCTAGAGTAATCCATGGACAGGAAAATACTAAACCGTTCCTGGAAGAAAGATGGGTACCCACAAATCAAAAACAGTTGGAAAAAATACTTGCTTAAAAGTACTACTCAACAAAAGACTGCACAGCAAAATCTAGCACTACTGTGAGATTTTTAGATTATCCCCTAGGTCATACATGTAAAAGAGGATAAATGACAAAGACCCAATTATGTCAGCTTGGAAATGAATCCAAAGTAATAGATTGTCAGGGGAAAGGGGCACTTTCACCCTTTGTGGTACAAAGATGCACAGTCAGGCTAGAATACTTCCCCTCTCTCCTCATACTTGACCATCAAAGTGAAAAGGAAGCAGAAATACTGTGATATCATCAACAGCAAGAATATTTGTCTTTGCATGTATTAAACAATAGGTACCAAACACCTTAGTTGTGTTTAAAGTCTACGCAAATGAAATCTCTACTGTGAAAACAGAAAAGCTGCTGTACCACATAGAAAAAAAAAAGACTTACAAAGCTGTATGCTACTGTTTAGGATATTGAGAAATATCTCCGGTTCTCTGCTCACGAGAAAAAGACCCACGAGAATGCCACAAGTGCTCCTCTCCAGAGCAGACTGCCAGCCAACTGGCTATGGAAATGATTTTGTTTCTAAGCTCCGAAAGGTCCACAAATACAGTTAGGAACATGCTGAGACAAAATATACAAATGTTCCAAACAGATTAAACATTAATTAATCTCAAGATGGGGAGACCCACCTCTCTTAGATAAAGACACCACCCCACTTTGTTGGTCTTAACCACTACCTTCCAATGCTACTTATCTCACCCAAGTAGGAAGGAACTGTGAGGAAAGGGTGTATCGCTGGATTACTCAACAGAATTACCACCTCTCCCATTTCCCCTTCAGTCAATGCCTGTTCTTTTCCCTTCAAATATTTGGAAAGAAGAATGTCTTGTGTTTTCAGACCATTGCAGCTTCCAAAGATCATTCCTGGAACCTGAAGAAGTGTGGTCTCGTGGTCCTCGAGAGACCTCATAAGGCAACTCAGTTTCTCATTACTCTTTCTTCCTCTTTCCCTTGATGAGAGACTAAAATAGAGAGAGATCTGTGTATCTTATTTATTTATGGTTCTTGGAGAAAAAGACTTTTCTAGAAAAATAAGGATCTTTTCTGACAGCTAAAAGGGTTTTTGAATTTGAGCCCATTTTAGATCATGGTTTGGGATCCTCTCAAACAACATTTTCAGGTGATTCTACCACTTGCCAAAAGAAATTCTTTGTGATTTAGCTCCTGTTTTCCAAGTTAGAGCTGGTAGCCATCAGTCAAATACATCTGTAGGTTAGAAATCTATTTGTTGAAGGAGCCTGACAAGCATTTTAATATTCTTCTTGACATACAGTGGTGAAAAAGTGGTAAGACTTTTTACTAACACAGAGATTACTGGGTAACATTTTCCAAAGATCCTGATTCTTAATGAGTTTCCTATTTGATTGAGGCACTAAAATTCCAGTTTCATTTTTGACTAAGGCTTCTAAATAGCTTAGGGCTTTTAAATTCCCTTCCTGCTACTGATGCTATAATTGACTATTTTTCCTCAATGCTGTTAGTATGGCTGTACTCTGTCATACTTGTATTGGTTTGGGGAATTTGGGCCAACCACTTCTGAAACTGGAGCCAACAGTTACACTTCCTAAATCCATATGTGACTACCTGAATAAATGCTTGGCTTTCCAAAAGCACCAGAAGAGCTACCATTCATTTCCAAGGCAGCTGCTGGATGCCCAGTGCTTTGGCATATCACTCCAACTACTCCAAAGCTGTAAACAAAATCTGCAAAACTTGGCCTTTAGGTGGTTATCTATAGCACCAAGCTCAACTGATAAGTGCACTAAATCCATCCTCTCTCTTCCTCTGAGACTGAGTTGAAGGGGAGGGGGGAAGGCAGGCAGAAGAGAATTTAAGATAATTGAAATACATAAACGATAAAAAAGCCATTAGTGATAAAGAACCCCGTGTGTAAAAGATGTTGATGCTGTAGGGAGCAGCATCTTGGGGATGCTTGGGGACATCTGTTTGTATTTGTGAGGGTCAGGATGCCAGAGGCGTCCATGCTATAACGAGAAGGAAGTTAATAGCACACAGTTATCCAAGCTGCCTGCCACGTGCCAATACAAGCAGAAACCCCCTTTTTTTTATCTCCCCCCCACCCCCAATGCTCGTTTCCCATCTGACATCCTTTTTTCCCCCAGCCTGCAGCCACAGCAGTTTTGTTTTCTCCAGTGATAGTCTCCATTCATCTCGGGCCATCTTTGCTGAACAATAGATCCCAAACTACCGGAGGCGGAGCAGAAAGGCTGGATTAGCCAGGAAAGTAGCTCTTGAAATTGGGGGCATACAAAGCACAGAATTTGCTGTAATGCTAATAGAGGAGAGAAAATATGTACACACTGACCTATTTCTACCATGTTGCCAAGGGGGTAATTGCTGGAAACAGCTAGGTAGCACACTGGTGGAAACTGCAGTTAACCAAGTCTATTTTGTTTCTCGTTTATTCTCTGTAGTTTCTTTTAAAGATCAAATCCGTCAGCATAAAACTACCTAGGCATTCTACACAATGATGTATTTGTTAGACACCCCTCCTTCTACCACACAGTTTCATCTCACCTTTAAACTGGACTTCAGTCCCACTGGAAGAACCACCAAGAAGAGGGAAAACCACCCTGATTTCAGCAGGGATCCCAAAGAGGCAGGGATCCAACCAAAAACATCTCAGAGGTAAAACTAAAGGGAGCTAAGCTGTTTGCAACATTTTTCTTGCTCTTCTGTAGCATTTGCCTGAGAAGTGTGAGCAGGCGGACCAGGACCTTGCCTGTCCTCTGGAGCCAGGTGATTTACACACCAAGCTCCAGGACAAAGCAGACACACCTGAACCCAAGGCCAGCAGCCTTCTAGCAAGAGCTCAGGGGTGCGTCTCAATTTCAGCTCCATTAACACATTGGGAGCTCCAAGCTGTGACAGCTCTGGGGATCCCAGCCAGCCTACCTAAAGCTCAGCCGATATACAAACAGGAATTAACCATATATACTTATGGTTAATGCCTGGCCAAGCCTGGCACCATAGGGTCCTTCTCCAAAGCCAAGCATTTGCACCCTGAGGTAATAATAGCACCATATTTGCACTATTCCCTCTGTATTGGAGATTCCTATTGTATTACAAGATGTTGTTTTGACAATCACACATTATGTTGGACTGTCAGATGGTCTCTCAGATTTCTCTTAGTAACCACCAAGTGGCTTTCCTTCAAACCTGCTACGCAGTAGGTCCCTGATACAGCATGAACAACCCCATTACTTCCAGTGGGAATATCTAAAAGCCTTAAACGAAGGAGGCATTTTTCTGAGTTGGAGCTTAAGCCACCAGCATATGAAGCTGCTTAACACATGCTACTTCTAGCTATCAACGGCATCATTAACTTACCTCTTTCTCAAAGCAGCTTTCTGACAGTGGAGGTACTGCTGTTCTTTGAAAGACCTTGATTTCCACTTTTACCAAAAGTAATTGGAAAGAAATTGTCACACTGTATATGTTTCCAGTTTACAGCTTACGTGGTACATTTCAATCAAGCTTCATATTAAGTTTTGACATTCAGACGCCGTATATACCCCTGCAGGTGTATGTCAACTCATTTTCCTTTAGTCTGTATTATGCGTTCAAATTATTTTTATATTATTGATGATGTTTCTTTAGATCAATGGAGTACTCAAAATAATCCATCTTCTTATTTTTCTGGCAAGCCAGGTGTTATTCTGGATCTTCATACTTTTAGTGTTTGCCTCCAGGTATTGCAGCTATCGGGCTTTTTTATAACTCAAACCTAGCTTTTTTTTAATGGGAAATATAATAACTAAACTGAGTCACTGTTGCCTGAAGAACATCAGTAACAATGTTTAGTCTACAAGAATGTTTCCGTGTGAGACAAATTTTGGAGGCTCTGGCGCTTCCTAAATTGAAAAGCTAAATGATGTTGATTTAGTCCTTTTCTGCACAAATTACAGTTTCCCACACATACCTATTTTGGGCTTTTTGGTAACAAAATTTGTCTCTTTCCCAGAGTAGTAATTTTGTATAAAATAATTTTGGTGATATCTCTGAGGGAGTTTTCTGTCTGTAATACATTTTTATCAAGCTCACTGTTTGTTATCAGCTCTAGAATCTATTGAGGTTGTGACCCATTATATTCTTTTTGTGATTCTTATGCATATTTTTATGATGACCTCATGGGATTACAGCAATTTATTATTTATGAAATTCCCATCCACTTCCCTCTAGCAACTGCAGATTTTGCAATCTCAAGCACCAGAAAGGTTACTGGAGGTAGACTCTCCCAGCTCTTTTTTTTTGGCTCATAGTGAAGAAAATTAACTTATCCTTAAGGCTCTGTGTAGGCTTGCTGCTTCACACCAGAGAGCTCCTTAATTTATACTTCCTGAGGTGAGCTACTACCATTAAAATGCTCAGGACTCTTGACTGCCTCTCTAATCCCAGCTATATCATTTTGGTTTAAAATTAGGATTCCTTCTTTGTTTACCTGTAATTTATCTCTGTTGAAGGGCAGACAACCTGTCACCTGTGCTCAAACTATTAGCTGTATTGGCTTCATTTGATGATGCAAATCCAGTACACAGGCATTAGACTTTGCTCCCTTCCCCAAATCATATCTTCTGAGTGAGGAAACCAGTTTTCCACACAAAGGCCATGGCCAAGCAACAATGACATGGAAACATTCTGAGGCTTCTAAACCAGCTTCTAAACTCTGGAAATGAATCAGAAATAGTAATCAAAGTCTCTATCAGAAATAACATTTCTCTCACAGGATAAGATCCTTTTAAAATATCACTTCTTTATAACCAGCCACCAACTGCCTTTACATTTCAAGCACAAGCAATAAAAGTTTCTGCATCACTAGCAGCTATACATAAACTCTTATATTTTGTGCTGTTTCAATACCACCTAGACACAAGGTGAGGGACAATTCCCAGTGTCGTGGTCACTATGCACACATAACTCCCTATCAGTCAAGTAGGACATATGCATGGACTTGCTGGGCATCACCTAGAGCCATTTGGGTGGGGTGGTGGCTCGATAGCTATATGTGAAGCTAGATGACTTCATGTGTGTAAAGCCTACGAACAACCATCAGAGTACTTTGGAACCAGACACAAATGTTCTCCAGCTGGATCCAGCCCCTGGGGCACCAGCTGGACATCCCTGACCTGAATAAGGTTGTCCATTTGTAATTAGAATGAACTCTCCATAAATATCTCCTAGTAAGAGTTTCCATACCTGTCCTTGATTCCCTTTACTGAAGTTAAGCCTATTGTCTAAAATGCGCAACCAAACCAGCCCATGCCTTTCTTATAATTCACGGATCATCAGTATCCTATAGATATTGTTGGAACTAGAAAGTTTTCAGGTTGAGACCATCTTTGGATGACAATCCCTCCTTTACCTTGCAGATGGCAAAACAGGGCTCCATTCCCAGGTGTGAAGCTATGTGCTGCATCATTATAAATGATTGCAATCAAGAACATCCCAGGGCTACCAAAAGCAGATACACCAAGCTGTAGGCTGATCACTCCCTGCACTCATCTCTTTCTGCGAGATGCCTCATTTCCAAGGAGCCTGCCCCTCATGCCAGCTCAAGCAAGAGGCACCATCTCCGCGCAGGTGGATTTGCAGCCCTCGGTATGCTTGAGCGACCCTTTGAGCGCTGCAGAGCCTTCAGTGAATTGTAAAATCACAGGCGGGTGATGGGCAAACGCCACCCCGGAGCTGACACCTGTGCAGTGGAGGCTTGCGAAAGGCCTGACACCTTGGGGGGCTGTGACTTGTTTTCCCTTCAACTCCTCAATCAACCTGACAGGAGCTCGCTTTGAATTTTCAGTTTTGGCATTGCCAATAAATTCCCCTCACACTTGTGAGGTTTCAGGCTCCGTTCCCATCCTCGACCGCTGCCTTTGTGGCACTGCTCCCCACTGGGGCAATTACTGGAGCTGTGTGGGACGCGTTAAATTCCTCATCAAGGAGTGTGGGATAATACCACCACTGCTGCTGCAGCCACCTCTGCACCTTCTCCGGAAGAGAAGATGCTCTGGGGCCTCGAGCTCATTTCATTCCTACCTTTAAATTAGTTCAGACATTTTCCAAGGGTGATTTTTCACATTGTTTTAGGGACTACTTTCTAGCCAGTTCATCTTGCCTTCTATTAGAGAAAGAGCAGACCCAAGAAAAGTGTCAGAAATGTGACAGTATTTCCAGACCTCTTTTTACCAGTACTCATCCCTCTCCTCCCGGTATTTTCACTGGATATTAATGAACCAGAGTACAAATTCACTTGAGTGAATGGTATTACACAGCAGACATGCAGGTATGTTTTACCCTACGCGTTATATCAGTTAAGGGCAAGGAGACTTGAATTCTGGGGTGTCAGGGAAATACGGTTTCTCCTGAATTAAAGGGATTGATCCACCCTCTTCCAAGCAGGGAAGGGGAAGAAACCTGCCTTTGCTAACCGATGAAATCTGAGTTTTCTGAAGCTCATATTTACTGTTGCACCTCGTCTGGGTTACCTCTACCTTGAGTCTCAGCAATGATTATTTTGCATTAACATACCGGTCAGCAGTGGCACGCTTCATGCTGTGGCCGCAGGGTATTTACTTTAAATAGTAATCGTGTGCTTCCTTGTATTTTCACTTCCCTAATTCCTTCTCTTTTCTTCCCTGAGAATAACCAGATTTAGCTGTCACTGCCTGTTCCTACCAGCAACTCAGGTGCTCTCATCAGCTCTGCCTGTCTGCCCAGAAACCCACAAATTGCCACGGGCAGCCTCCAACAGCCACCTCAGACCATGCTTTTCTCTACAGTCGATGTGCACTGCCCTCAGGATTTCTTTTCCTCTGAATTCACTTCAGCAAAGAGAAATATCTTTTGCTGTCATAATGAAACATGCTGATGCATCAGCATTTCTGGGTTAATATGGGAGAAAAAAAAAAAAAGAATAAAGAACAGTGACATTTAAAACACTGGTAGGAAAAGCAAATAGCAGTCTCATCATTTGCTTAACTGTTATTTGCTTGATGGGATGGATCTATTGCTTTCACTATCAGAGGGAAAATGTAATTTGACCATTTCTTCTTTTTTTTTTTTTTTGAGCCTTCATTGAGCTTTTCCTCACATTTATTTCCTAATGCTCCTAATTTAAAGTCATTTTCTCATAGCAGGCTGTCTGCCTACCTATCAATAAAAAAACCTTACCTTCTGGAAAAATATAGCAGGTTGTGTGTGAGAAAAGGTTTCAGCATTTGAGCACAGGGTAAGGAAGCAGTTACACACTCAAAAACCCCAAAAAACCACCAAAAACAAAAAGAAGAAACTGAAAGCTTAGCAGAGTCATAGCTCTACTTCCTATTAATTGCTCATAACAAATGTACATACAGAAAAATAAGTGCAGGGCCTCACCCCTACCTGTTATAACTGACCTTAACTCCACACAGATCTAAAGAACCATGCCCTCCCTGCAGCAGACAAAGATCTGTCCCAAATGGGATATTTACACTGAGTCTCGTCTTGTGAGACAATAACGTGCAATGATCATTCAGAAAGGAGGCTGACAAAAACATGTAAGAGATTTTGAAATAGTGAATGAATTGCTTTGTGCTGGGTTTTGAAATCCTACAGCTTCAAATTGTTATGATAACCTCCTTCCGTCCTTATTAAATAACATCAGGCTTTCAGGATGTAAGTTTTCCTCATGCTACTTGAATCTTTCTAAAAAGAACTACACACCTTCAAGTGTAATGCATCGTCTGGGGAGAGGGGGATGTTCATTCATCCTTTCACCATGCGAAAACACAAGACAGACAGAGAACATCAACCCAAGCAGTTCCAAGCGCATCAGGTTTGTGTGGATTGCTAAAACTCTCTCTGCCTACCCCAAAAAGATTGGTTTTCCCCTCACCATCTGTGCAGTTCTGGCAGCAAGATCTCCTTAGCTCTTTCTGTGGCAGCTATCCCCTCCCAGAGCACTAATTTTACACTTGCACCAAGGGGAGGAGAGTGAGTGCTTCTCCCATTGCTCAGTCCCTTGGATCACATCGATTCTGCTCCGAGTCAAACGTTTCCCCTATAAGAGATCAGCTGAGCACTCACTGTCAGAGCATTTTTCCCCATTTCAAGGCAGAGCATTTATTTTTAATTTGTTTAGATGTGATCAGACTAAGTCCTGAAATTACATGCCAGAATTTGCCTCCTTGCTTATTTTGCTGAAACATGCCACTTGTAACCTTTTTTCACCCCCTTTATTATTTAATATGCTTTAAGATAAACTTTCTCTGGAAGAAGTACTATAAACACCACTTTGCTAACACAGATCCACAAGAACCACCAGAGATAGCTACGTTCTGGGATAGTGTTTTTAAACACTGACCCCCATATTCGCCCTCCTCCGGCTCTCCAGCTCTGGAGTTCCCAGCCAGGATGCCAGGGTTGACCTGTCTTCCTGCCGGCGAGGAGCATGGCTCCACCATGCCTGGCTCCAGGCACGTAGTACAAAGGGCAGCACCGGAGCCTCGCCGGCACAACCCTGGAGGAAGAGTGAGGGAGTTTTCAAAGGGCCGCTGGTCTGATTTCAGGCTGTTTAAAGTTAAACCCACAGGTAGTCACAAGAATAGATGCACAGTTGCTTTTCCAGGACAACACCCACCTGCCCAATTACATCTAAACTGCGCAATTCTCATTTCATTTGCTCAGTCGTTCCACAGACTTAAAAACCCAAAATGCTAAGGGGAAAAAAAAATTTAATTCTAAAATAGATATATTTACAGGCACTAAAGTAGTATGAAAAGGACACGCTAGGACCACTGAAGTCAGTAAGAGTCTTTCTGTTGACGTCAATGAGGTTTTGGATCAGATTCTAATTTATTGCATAGATTATTTGTTGACAAGTCTTCATTCATCTTTAACAGGAACAGACCATGACACAAATAAGAATCTGGGCAGAGAAAATGTATTTGTACAAAAGCACTAGGCCAAATGTTCAGACTGAATAAATTGGATCAGCAGGGTGAAATGCGACACTTCCACGACAGAGACGTATGGCTTTTCATATAGGAAGGACTGAAAAAATGCTCAGATGAAAAGATGTGATTTTTAGCACTTCCTGTGACATCTACAGCACATAATGTTACAGCATGGGGGGCGGGGGGGGGTGGAATAAGGGATGCTATCAGTAGCATCGTGGAGTGACTCACCCGTGGTTCTCACTGCGGTCCATGGTTTGACAGAACTTTTTCTTTTGCTATGTGACTGCCAGCCCCAAGCGGTGGTACGTGCGGAGCCACCTGAAGCATAGCAATCAACAGGTTAACCTGCAGCAAGGTGGCTTTCAAAGACTGAAGACGATTGTATGCCCCTGTCTAGAAGGTTACGGCAATCTTATTCTCTAGGAGCAACATTTTACTCCTGGCTCAGCTGTCTGATTTTCAGCGGAATGACACCTCCAGTCACCTGCAGACACTCAGATGTAAACAAAATGATAAAGGACAGCAGAATCCAACTCTTTGACAGCTCTGGAATAGTATGTCATGTAAGGTAACCTGTCACCGTGCAACGTATACGAGCCTGTGTGTGTAATACTGTCATATCTGTATGAAAGTATGTAAGTGCCTGTAAACATAACTTTTTGAGATCTCGGGGCTGTAAATGGGAAACTGCTGTTTTGAAGTGAATGGAGTAACTCAAGTACTAAATCTTTAGTTACTGGCAGCAAGCAGGTCACCTTTTATCAGTCAGAACTCCTTCACTTTATTACTAGTATTTGGTTAGAGCAAGAGATTTCTGAGCCACAAAAACATGTGTAAAATAAGAGTTATATACACCAAGCATCCTGCTTTTCTTTTCTGCAAAGAAGTTAAGGGGCAGCAGCAGCATCAAACAGTAAGTCCCTTTTTTACAAAAATTGTCCCCTCCACACACGCATGAGTTTCAGTTTTCTATTTGGAGCTGCAGGCCATTTCCCTTCCTTCTCCCCATGGGACAGAGGCAAGCTCGGTATTTGAATCCTTACACACATTCTTTCCCAGTCATGAAAGATCAGAAGACTTTTCTGGAAATTAAGGAGAGAGGAGACGAGCACAGCAGTCAAACTCTCTCTTGTTACTGCTAGAAATTTGCTGGGAATACAAGTTTACTGCTCACAGAATTGCTACAAACACCAGAAAGTAATGAGCCTAGTCTTGTTCCAGACCATTCTCGCTAACTCCCTGGCGTATGTCTTGCACTTAAATAGTTTTAGCTCAGCTGCCTGGTTGAGGACATGTAAAGAACGGTTAGAGTCCATAGCAGGCTTTCCCATTTATAAATAGAGAGGCATTAGGCAACTCTCTTTTTTTTTAAACCAGAAATAATCCATGCCATTCTTAGAAAAGGAAGTGATAAATTCTGATGTACACATTAAAATTAAAAGTAAACCCAAGGAGAAAATGGATATGACTTGTAAAATCAAAACCCCAAAACCAAGCAGCTTCTTTGTCTACCAGAGCCCAACATGCATTTTAGTAGGTAGGGCTTCCCAGCTGATGGCTAGACTTTCATCAGACTCTTCCCACTTGAAAATCAAGACAATGAACTGTATCAGAGTTCGTCTTCTCCAGGGAACATAAACCAATAACTTACTGGGGTTAGTGCCAATGAGCCTGTGGATTTAGCCTTTATCCACACTACTTCAAGATAAAATGAGTGACTAAAGACAGAGCAAATCAAAACCAGCTACATCATGTCATTTAAAGAATTAGCTGCTGTTCCCCTGTAATAATCGACTATGTTTCCAGTAGCTCCAAGTTCACAGGGGCTGTTTCTTGTTTCACATCCAATTCTAGCCTTTACGGTAACAGAGTCAGCTGAGTCTAAACACCAGTTGATGAAATCAAAGCATGTGGCTTGCAAAGTATCAGTCATATTGGTAGGTGATCTGTGGGAAGATAAAAATGACCCAGCCGCATTCAATTCTGCACAATTAGCACAACTGAAGCCTTTTCACCTCACAGCTGTTTGCACCTGGGCAGCGTCTCTTCCCAGGCTGACTTCAACTACTCCCAAAGTTAGGCTGGAAAGAGGACAGTGCCAGAGGCACTTGAATTGACTAACCATGGCCACAACAGTGTACCCCTAGTTACAGGAAAAGCAGCTCCTCATGCCTTGACGTAGAGGGGGCAGAGCTACACTTAATCCTGCTTGGCTGGCACATGGCAATCCGTTTCATGTCCTCTCTTCAGTCACTGCTCGCTACAAAACAATATTCGCCTAGAAGGAAAAAGCTCATCTGCTCCAATTTAGACATCTGAAAGGCAGTTGTCTCTGTAAGAGATGAGAGTCAATTCCTGTAGTGATTCATCTCATCCTGAAATAAGTTTAAGGCTTTGATTTCTTGTGCACTCACTCCTCACCCCTCTATCCACTCAGATCAGTGTCTGCTCAGAGCACGCAAAGGCTCCTGCCAGGTACGTGTGTTTACCATCCTTTAGGGGGAACCAGGAAAGGGCTGGTGCTTGCCCAGGTCCTACCTCAGTGTGTGTCAGGATGTGGCCAAGGTGCCTCAGGACTTGGGAAATGCTTCCACATGAGAGAGTATACAGGCAGAGCCTAAGACAGGGGGAATAAGACATCCTCTGGTGATGCCTTCATCTTACCAGTTAGGTAGGATAAGTAAGTGTGTATCAGTATATAGAAAAATCCAACACAACATTACCTTTGCAGTGATTCCCCAGAAAAATCCCAAAGGGAGGGCACAGTTGATATTTTTGTTCTTTTCCCTCTAGGAATTTCCTTATCATGAATCAGGAGCAATGGGAGTCAATCCAACAGTGTTTTTTTCTTATAATTAACATTTCACAATATGTCCCAGCACGAATTCATCTTGTTCAGTGCTAACTATAACACACTTCACATTAGCTAGAATACGGGCAGCAATGACATCTGTTTCTTTCCTGATAATTTTTCCTGACTCAAGAGGACATTGGTCCAGACAGAGTATTTCATTGTGGTACTAATATAATGTGCTTTATGGATAATATATCTATAAAGATAAGCTTGGTGTGCTTGAATTGCTTTCTCTTCATATAGCACTTGGGCATATGAGTCAGGCACATATGCCTTCTGTGGTTCAAAGAAGAAAAATCCTCATTAAGTTACATATGTAATGGCCTTTCAAGGTACGTGAGTAACAGACGTGAAACCTGTTCAGATATGCTGGTGCAATTATTATATTTTTTTTTCCTACAGTATGCGTTGCCCCGCCTCACAATGATTTATTCAAAATATCCATTAATTCAGAGGGAAGAATCTCAAGTGCAGTGAAAACTAAAAAGCCTAACTGGTGCTAACAAGGCCAAAGTACAAAGAAGCAAACTCTGCATTACCTGTATGGCTAAGGACCATCAGGGAGCTAAACAATTCAAAGAAATGAGGGCTTGATCCAAATGCTACAGGTTCCTCTTCACAACCATCCAACCGGACGTTTGCTTAACTTCACAGGTAAATAAGAACTGGACAGCAGCAGAATCTCAGATGCCCCTTATCTCAAATCTCTACAAAGAGCAGACTGTGCTACACAAAAGACAGAGGAGGATGCCAGCAAAGCCTTTGGCTCCAACCTCTCACAGATGAAAGTGTGAGGTGGAAAGTGGGAGAGAGAACCTGTCCTGCACTGCATTCATGTTTTGCCTTGTGAAGGGTGTGATATCATTGCTCAACAAGCACAATACAGAGTAAGACAGGACACTAAAGCAGGATTCTTATGCGGCCGTCTCAAAACAGTAGAACATTCAGGGTTCGATTTCATCAACAGCAGCTCACCAGCAAAAGGTGGCAGGAAAAGCCTGAATTTGCAAGTAGTCAGGGCGGCAGATTTGGATGCTTTGTATTCCTAAGCAGTATCCAAACGTAAAACCAATAGCACAGATAAATGCACACAGACAGAGCAACAGTGAGCTTTATTTTCTTCCCAGAGGTCCCAAGAACTGCACAAGGCAAAGTGATATTTTGTGTTTGGGCTACATGTTTTAAGGCATGGGTACTGAACCACAAAATGACCTGATTTAATGGGGAATTAAATCAATACAAGCTTTTGCATTTAAAGTTTTAAGTTTACTATTACCTGCAGATCCATGATTTACTCAGACTTTGCAAGACACAGTGCGAGCAGCAGTAGCAACCCTTAAAAATGACGACACTAAAGCATTCAGTTTTTAAGAGGCTGAAAAACAGTGAAAGAAATAAACAGGAACTCTCTACCCAGATGAAATTAAATGATCAACTCCTCCTTCCATCATATAAAATTGATGATGCTAAAAGAAGGAATGAAGTACAATTATCTTTTCCTATGCTGGCACTGGAATACTTAAAAATACACAATTTTCCAGGTGCTTACTCCTAGCTCCACAGTCTCATCTGTATTTTGGAACCACTGGTCTTCCCCAAATAAAATAAAACAAAACAAAATAAAGCTCAACCACCTAAGGTGTTTGCAATTGCGTGCTATTCTGCAAAGATTTTTTTTTTCAGGGTTTTTCTAGCTTTTGAACTATACAGTTACCATATTTTGAATTTCTCTCAATTTAGCAGAGCATACGGGTTAGAACCTTACTTCTCAAAATGATCACCATGATTTGCAAAGGAAACAAGGAATCATAGTGCACAACTCATGTTAATATCAAAGGGACAGGACTATTCCTATCTTTCCCTATGCTATGGTGTTGGCACTACTTGTTTACAAGCACTTCTATATTCAGTAGAGTCTCCAAAGAAGATGGGGATCTATATATACTCCACAGTGCTAAGAGTGTTCTGTTTTTCTGTTTTCAAAGGACAATTTCGTTGTATCCAACCTGTTTGCTAAGTACACCATGCAGCAGCCATTCTCTATATAAACCCAACAGAAACTTTCCATATATGATTAAATGTAGCCCAACTACACCTTCAGAGCTATGACAAGGTTCTCCTAAAATCCGTGCATTTCAAAAAAACCTGTTTTGTGGTCGGTATCTAAGCTTTATGACGTAGTTACTGCCCAAAGCAACCACACACAAATCACAAACTTATCACGTGGAAGAACAACCCTTTGCCTTGCTTGAAGGAGTAGAGTTCAGAGTGAAAAACTGTCCTTTCCACTTGAAAATCTCAGTCTACAGGAGCTGAATGACTTTTCAAATGTGAAACCAAACTCATTTAGGAAACGGGCAGATTTCCAGAGGAACTGTCAGGAGGTGACAAGAACGTGTGTCACACAGACAGACATGCAGCCATCGCACCGCAGAGAGGAAAACTCTGAATCCTACCAAGGAGCTACTATATTCATCAGACCTTACCAGTCAACTGTAAAATAGACCAATTGTTACCAATTTAATTACAATCCTTGTTGCTAATAGCACCGTTTTCAGCTGAAAATTATTTTGCAATTATTTTATCACCAGAAAGCATTGTATGCAAGCCCCCTCGTTTTGCTAATGAGAAGGCACTGAGTCACTCCATATATGACAACGACAGAAATTGTTTCTTTTGTAAATGAGAAGATTTCTACCTCCCAGGTGATTCGTCTTTCCAAACAAAGAATCTGACACACATTCAGTTGCAGGGGGGTTATATATATTACTATTAATGTTATGAAAATAACTGTGCATCAGAGCCTGATAAGTTTAGCTGAAAATAGTCAATAAATTATTTAGTTCACAAAATGTCAT
This sequence comes from Numenius arquata, assembly GCF_964106895.1. NCBI lineage: Eukaryota > Metazoa > Chordata > Aves > Charadriiformes > Scolopacidae > Numenius > Numenius arquata. The sequence goes on from NC_133581.1 coordinate 5,478,859, forward strand.
TATGTGTGGGGTTTACTTAATTGAATAGAATAATTTATGGTAAAACCTAGAAAAAAGATCAATGCAGATGGCTTGTGAGAATGATTGAGTTTCAGTGAAGGCAATTTGATTTTTATCCCTCATTATAATAATGTTAAAGGGAAAGCATCAACTTTGGTAAAAATCAATATTTGATGAGTGCCTAGGCCATGAATTTTAACTAGAGGTAGAACTGAGGTAGGAATAGGTGTAAATAATTAATAACTTCCATACCCTGAACAAATAACTGTTTTGTTTTGGAACAAATGCCTATTATCCAGAGATCCTTCTGTTCTCATGAAAGATAATTTAGTAATGAGTGTTTGGTTTTTAAAAATCTTTTTTTTAAAGTTGACAAATGATCCTTAAAGGACTCTTGCAGTATATTTAATAAAAGGATTTTACAGGCAACAGAAGGCTAAAAAAATACACACATTTTAATTTTCTGAGGGAAGTAACACATTTCTCATTTTTCCCTTTCTCTTTACACTAGAAGAATACTTTCCACTGTCATCAACAGCTAGAGACAGAACAAATAAAAAAAAAACATACACACTTCATGAAAAAATAAAATTGTAAATTTAGTCTGTACACAACCATGGACTTGCAGCTGTCAGAGCTGTGCTATAAAAGAAACCTGTAAAATCTATTTAAAGAACAATCTTACTGTGAAATGCTACCCATGTAAAATTGTCTGTGCTTTTTTAAAAGAAAGCATGATTGAGTTGGTGTGAATATAGTGTGTGTCTCTATTTTTGCTGTGTAAAATATCTCCCCCCTCAAGCAGAAACTAAAAAAAACATCTCAGACTTTTCTAATGAACACTTTTTCTCACTGGAATGTCTAAGAAAAGAAAGTGCCACATCTTGGTCCCTGCCTCTCCCCACTGACAGGAGGGAAACCTCCTCTCCCATTAACACTTCACAGCGCTGCTGCACCTACATGGATTCTCTTACACCATCCTCCATTAGCTCAGATTAATAAAATGGCTCATCATAGCATGCAAGTATACATGTACCACCCTAAAGGAGAAAAATGTCTAATTAGTCCCTATTAACAATGCAAGGCTCTGCAATTTTATTTTTTCATAGATACAGAGGTGCAGGGCAGAAACCGAACACCCAAACTGTGCCTGAAGTGGTTAGAGCCTCTCAGGTGGTACCACAAGCAACGTCCGCTTCTACACTCATGAAACAGTGAAGAAAACCAACGATGCAGAATCACAGCACCAGGCTCAAACAGATTCAAATTCCCACTTGATTTACTGAGTTACACAGAGATTGCTTTATTTTGTTTAAACTACAGTAGACAACACCACTTGACAGCGCTCTACATACTTGCACGTGTAATTTCATGGGTCACACACCACTGATAGTCATTAGACTAGTTGCACCTTCCATTGGATCCAGAGCTAGAGACTGCCATGAAGAAAACTGACATCCTTCAATAGCTTTCCAGCAAAGTAACAATTTGCCTGACCTAAGAATTCAACAGGTCACAAATGTTTTTCCATTAAATCTTTGGTTTAGGCTGAAAACACTGACTGCAGTTTTCAAAATGTCATATTAACATCAATTTAAATTCTGTAATATGTTGCACAAAGACACTGAGAGGTAATAAAAGATGGAAACCCCACACGCTAGAAACAAGGTTGGGAGGCACAGGGCTGTCTTTGCTCCACAGTGTAAGTAAGACTCCTCTATTTAATATACTTTGGAAATGTTTACAGTCAACATGTTAAAGTTTCCTCTTATCACAGCGAAACATCCCATACGTGGGCTTGAAAGGAAGCGCTCTTCACAGCAGGGATTATAGGTTAGAATAATAAAGTAACTTCCTGCAAGGCTTCTGAATCTTCTGTTCTGAGCTCTGAGCCTTATGGATATCATCTACTTTTAACACTTACTTTTAACATGCAATCCCTTTTGACATTTATTTCTCAGCTCAAACTTCCTTGCCATTTGTAGCAAGATCCAATACGGGATTAATGCAGGTACCACAGCATTTAGAAATATACATCAATTAAGCAAAGGTCTTGCTATGCAGGTGATATGACACAGACAATAACTTTGGTAAACTCTGTATTACGTCTTCAACTAACTATGTTTATTTCCAGCATTTTCCCGGCTACGAGTACTGTCACTCCATTTAAAGCAGCCTTTTCTTGCGTTGAATAGTTTCCTACCCGGTAAGCAAAGCTCTGCAGGCCACTGGTTGAGAAAAGGTGCAAACTCCAAGTAATGCAATTCTATCAGCCAAAGCATGCCCTCATTTGCATGAGATTACACTCCAAGCCACTCCACAGAAATCAATTCACACCTCTGTTACCCGCCATAGAGCCGCATCAAGAAGTGACAAAATTAAAGTGATGGGAAACCGAAGCTAAATTTCATCTCTGAATTTATACTTTTGTTCATTCAGGCCATGTCCAAAGCCAGGTTTCCTAGAGATATGTCCATTTCTTTTTAGTGGCATTGAATAGGAAACTTTTGAAACGGGTAGGCTACATATACATTAACATTTGTCAGATTTAGCTCAAGAATTCAGTTACTGTAAGTCAGCTAGGACACCACAAAGTTTATCTTATCTAAAGCTGGTAACATCATCTAAACAGCACAGAATAATCCTGAGCACGTGGAGGGAAAGAGTATATTTTGGAACTAAAAACGTTCTAGTGTTCATGCTTATTTTGGAAGGAGCAACAAAAGCTCAGCAAGCTCAGGAGGTCCTCTGCCTCCCCTCTCATCTGCTGCCCTGCCTCTAGGTGAATCCTTTTCCAAACTGGCACACTGGAGCTTTTCTTCTGGAGCTCTGAGTCTGTGGGGAAGCAGGAATACAGCTGTGCCTTGATTCACATGGCATTTCTACTTTGTTTTCTTGCCAAAAATATTGAGGTAATCAGTTGTACAGAATAGCATGCAGAAACCTATCTAGGAGGTTCCCTTGCTCTTTCATGATTTTAGACTCCAACGTTTTGATCCTTAAAGACAGTAACAACAGTTGTAACCCCACTGTAGCAAAGTAGAAAATAAGTCTTTCTTGACCAGTTTTCCTCCGAGTCCCAAACTTTTTCCAGCTTTCAGTGGCAAGAAAGACAGCAAGATGCCCTGCACCAGAGGAATCCCAAGGCAGCAGAGTATAAACCCCACAGACTCATTACACTTCACCTCTGAGCAGTGAAAGCTGAGAGAAGGGCACACTGTGTTTAAAGTATAAAATTCAGTCTTCAGTCTGTCCTAGAAACATTCAGCTATCTAAAACAGCCAGTGTTGGGTGCAACTGGGAGCAGAAGGGTAAAAAAAGCCCATAGAGCTCCATGTTTTATCACCAAGACTTGAGATAAATCTTCCAGAGTTTAATCACATAGTGCTACAGCACTGCAAAAATCAAAAATTTAGATCTGGGCTCTAAAACAACCACCTGAAGGAAACTCTATCTTATAGTGGTGCCATTTTCAGATCCGAGATGTCTGAGGGCTATGTAACCCACTTATCACCCAGCCCTGAGTCAAACACAGGTCAGCCAGAGCAGAGCATCCGACCCCTGAACGTGCTGCCTTGGACTGGTTTGCAAAGCCCAAAGTTTTAAGTCAAACTTGGAAAAAGGTTCTTGCTTCTCAAGGTTTTGGACCAGCGTGACACAAATATGAAAGCCATGACTAGGCTTGAGCCAGAATTTGTTGTTAGAGAAGAGAGTAGAGTTTGAATCTCGGTTGAAAAACCTCCTTATGACATTAAAGACCTCTAAATCGCTCTCGCACATGCAGTCTCTCTCACTCTCAGCATCTTAGACATTTCATCTGTGCCAATCACCCCAATATATGTGCCAATCACACAAATATTAAGAGGTTATTAGCTAATGAAAAATACATTATAAACTGCCACTTCTTTCTAAAAGGTGAAAAGACTAAATCTATATCTAGTTTTAATTTGAGAACAGGACTAAAAAAGAAATGCTTGTTCAGTCCATCCTTTTTTTAACAATTGAGATGAGACAAGGACCATATAGACACAGTTAGCGGAAAAGATAGATTTTCCTGCAAGGGAGCCAGATAATTGCTCTCTCCTCTCCTGTATTTTGTTGCACAACTACAATGCTGATCACAGAACACGCAGCATTTGAGCAGGAGGCAACGTATTATAAAGCAGTTTCACAAGCAGGCCTTCACCTTGCACTTTCTCTACTGGAAGGCGTACTCCACCATATTCGTTGCAACCTTTCGGGAGACTGAAGAGCTAAAGTGGTTTCTAATTCACAAGGAAGTCAGAATTCCCTTTTGTTACCCGAAAAATTAGATGTCAAGGCAGATATTCAAAAAAAGCTAATTCAAGCCAAGGAAGACTCTTGCAGACTGTGATTCAGTTTCTTCTTGGAAAGGTCTCCAAGAAGCATTTCTTTTTCTCTATTGACTGTAGAAAGGAGCCTAAGACAGAAAGTTCTCCAGGACAACACTGTTTTTTATGAATATATTACCACTTCAACAGAGGCAGGACTTTTGAAATTCCCATTAGTGCCCATATAGCTTTAGAAATATGTCCAAAAAACATTTTCTCAACCTGTAGTCCAACACATGTTTTTAGTGCATTGGCTTCGTGTGCCATTATTAATTAACTTACCACCCTGTTTGGAAGCCCTCCAAGCAATCTGAAATGGGGCTACAAATTCTGAGCTGCCTAACTTTAAGTCTCAGAAGGATTTAACTGCCATGATTTTAATAATCTTATTAATAACCCATGAAGAATTTATACCCATTAATCCAGAAGTTGCAGGAAGTACAATTAAAAATTCTGAGCATATGACACAACCTGAATATATTATTCAAGCACCCATTCCCATCACTCTGTAGTATAAATCATATAACATGAAAAATACATCATAAACAGCTTTAAAAAATTCAAGTATCCAGAAAAAAAAAATCCCTCAGAAAAAGCCTAAGGAGATAGTTTATTGTACAAACAAAACTCTTGCAAATCACTGATGTTTTTTTACTAAACATCAAATCTCATTCAGTGTATGACTCCTAATTTTTACATTAAAGTTTGCATAGATTTTTTTATGAAGAAATTTGCTGAGGAAATGGCATAACCTCACACTTTCACCATTTCTGTTTTTCTTCATAGCGATTTTTTAAATGGATTTATATTCCTTATTGATCATATAGGGGTAAATTGCCTTTTTTTTTTTCCCCCTTTTTTTTTTTCATTTTCTTTTATCAACTCCATAAAATGTTTCTTACAAGTAACCTAGAAAAAAATCTGGACATATCCCAAGAAATAATCTAAATCATAGATCTCTTAAGAGTAATGCCGTACTTTACCTCAAGCAATACCACATGCAAAAGTGGACATCTGATTGACAACCATATTAATTTTTAATGTCGGTATTTGCAGTTTTAGCTCTTGCACAAGACATTTTGATTATAATATACTGTTCTGTAAAGGCACTTGTCACTCAAAAGGACAGAAAAACACACAAAAAAGATGGAGTAGGTGTACTGAGAATACAGAGAAGTGTGAAAAGAAAAGTACCAACATTTCATCTCCCAGTACGGATCACCACAGAGGCCAAGCTGTGGAACTGAGCTGGCAAAACAAATGCAGTGCCATTCAGAGAACAACAATGCCTATTTGTTAAGATAAAAACCAAAGACACAAAAGAGAATTATACAGGAATGTAGTGGTGACAACGGTACCCACTCCTTTTTTATTTTTCTTTAAGCTTTGGTATTTAATTAGTGGCAATTTAAAAAGGCTGTAATGTTCTATGAAGTACATTTCACATTGTATAGACTGTATTTTATGTAGTATAGACTGTATAGACTGAACACACACACACACTATTCACATATTTGTCAATTTTATGCTTTGAGATAGCTTTACCTAATGATCTTGGCTGAGATTTTCAAAGGCAGCTTGAAGATCACAGTCTTAATATGCTGCCGTGATTTACTTTCTGTTTTTCCTCAGGGTATATTTTATATAAAAAGTTGTGGAAAGCCTTACCAGCTCATATGTTGCAAGGTCAAGAAACACTTAAGTATGCAAGTGCAGGAAGCAATAATGCCCTTAGCTCATTTCCCTACAAATATTAATTAAGGGATTTTATTGTTTCTGCCAGAGAAATTGCAAAACCTTATAGAACAGACAGAAATTACAGAAGCAACAACAATTCTCACTCATCCTCTCCACACCTGCATTACATTGTACTATAGGCTAAAGCACTATAGCTCTACTCACTACCTTGAGATCGCTTTCAGCCAATGACCCACCTAAAGCATTTCTACATTATTGCTTTTAGAATAATTCTTCCAAATAAAACTTGTTCTGCTACAGATAGGCTGTTGTGTTGAAAGGCATTTTCTGAAGTAGTATTTATCAAAACCCAAACAAACGATAGAACAATCTAATCAAAACACTGAAATGACTGCCTGATTGTATTTTAAAAATCATAACCTAATTAGAACCAAATTGATTTTTCCGTTAGCATGAAATTAAAACTAATTTCCCTGCACAATATTTACTCTAATATTCCCCAGATGCAAATACAGTCTCATAAAACATTTCATAAAAAAGGTTTTATAATTGTTTCCTGATTTTTTTCATTACATCATCAATTGTATTTATCTTTCTAAACTACCTTTCTTGTCTCTCTGGAAAATGCATTAACGAAGGGAAAGATGATGAAACATCACTGAAATTCTTTAACTGCTCAGATACCATGGGCAGATAAAGAGGTATTTTTCAGAGGATCTAGTCTTTCATTTCCTTTCCTAGCCAAACCTGCTCCTGAGATGACTTCTCCTAAATTAATGTTACACTCAGGCTGATAGACAGCAAAAGGTGGCAGACGCTCCCTGTTCAATTTCTTTTAAAGAAATGGGCTAGAAAAGTAGATTTGTCGCCAAAAGAAATTCCTCTGTCATCCTTCAACATATTCACAGTTTTCTCATTCAGTGTCACGTCTGCTGCCCTAGGCTCTTCCTTTCTCTTTGCCACAGAAAAAGTTTCTGAATTCCTGCAGCGTATGGCAGTTTGTATGTTGGGAAATTGAACAGTGAGACACTACCTCAACTCAAGCACAGACACAATCAGATTTATAGGACTATAATTTCATTTGCTACGATGGCTGCCTTAATGAGGAATGCATGTTTCTATCCAACCAGGACTATTCTTAATGTAATATACTCTTGACCTTGAACGTTCATTGGGGCTATCTGACCAATGGCCAATCCTAGGGAGTCCACCCTCTTGAAAGCCAAGATAATGAACAAAAAGATGTATATAAATATCAAGAAAATTATCTAATTGCCTGAGGAAGAAAATGAATTATAGAATAGCTGTCTCACAACTTTTTCAAATTTACATGCCTGTGTATGGAAGCACATTCCCTTTGCAAATAGAAAGGTGATTCCCAACCAAGCAACTCTAATGCAACACTATCACTGAATGTTAAATATCTTTCCTGCTCCTCTCTCTTTTAATAGAACACGCAGTGTTTAAAAGAAAAGTTAATTCCCTGAAAACTCTGGCTTAGTCCTTTTTCAGGAGATACCTTTTCTTCTGCCATTAGAGAGAAGCAGATATCTTCTTTTATACATATAAGCCATTAATTTGTAAATACAGGTTTTCTCACTAACGGAGACCATATTGTATCATTTGCTCTAATACACAAAATTTATACTTCCTTCCGATTAGGAGACTTCACGCATCCTTATTGTAAAACTGCAATGGCAGCATCTCCCAAGGCAGGCCTGATGACACAGTCAAACAAAGGAAAGGCAACACCCAAGTGGTGGAGACTTTTCTGTACTTGGACCACAGGGCCTCTGGACCGGACCTGGTAAGATTTTTACTGTGCAAGCGTACAATTCATCAAGCAGAGAAGGTCCTTGGTCCTTGAGAGAGACATGCCTGTTCACTGCAATACAAATAAGTAATAAAATGAGACAAGGGCTTGGGAACTTTGATTTCAGTTCACACCTCTGCCACAGACCTTAGGGAAATAATTTTTCCTCTCTGACTCGGCTCCCTGAATGTAAAATGAGGTTAATGATATTTTTATCATATCCTTTGTCTACTGATTCATCTACTCAGAATTCAAGTTTTCGGGGGGGATGCTCTCCCTGCATAATTCTACAGTGGCCACTGTAACAAGGACAAAACTCTATTAGGGTGTCTGTTCTCCTCTGCCACCCTTATAAATATGATAAATCATCTACTATTAATCATCAAGGCTAAAAAAATTATCACCTCACAAAACCATGATAACAAAATAATTCCAGCAATATCCCTGCCATTTATCAAAAAAACAAGTCAGGACTTTGTTGGTGGAGGAACACGTAAGCTAACTGATCCAAGAAAAAACTTCCACCATCAGCAAAATATGAATCCGATAGAGTGGTTAAGTTCCCATTCTGACTCTCTGCTTTTGCATTTGTTCTCTATACTTTCTTGAAGGAATTGATAAAAGATTACAACTCGCTATGGAATTATTCTCCCAGATATATTTTCATGATTGTTTTCTCTTTTGAAGGGAGTTCTGCAGGCTATAAACAAAAGAAGCCTTGGGCAGCGAAGTAAGCAAGCTATAACACCTGGAACTGCAACAAAGTTTTAAACAAAAAACAGACATAAACTTGTTTTTAAAATAATGACCATACAATAAATGAATTTGAATATGCATATCTCCCACTTCAGCACTTGCTGTAGTGAGGAAATCTACCTCTTGAACCAAGCTTTGCTGAGTGAATTAAATTCAGGGAACAAGGTGCTTCCCACCTCCTTCTCTTCTAAAAGACAGTAACCTAGTGGTTAGATGTATTTAATAATGATGGTAGTTGCTGCAGTCTAGCCTACCTTGCTTATTTTTTAAAAAAATAAAAATAAAAAATATTTAAATCCCGTAATGCTAACAACTGTGCAAGTCTGCTCACCTGCTTTGGAAACTCAGTTGCACATGTGCATTTCACTGCAGAAGGCCATGCAGTTATGTGTTTCTAGCCTTCAGCCAATGAAGTGCTACACATTTTTCTCTCATTGCACAAATTTTCTCATGTTGACAGCACTGTTTGGCAGGCCATTAATGGAGCCTTGTTCATATTTATCTTCTTTGCATTTATAGGATGGTGCACCTAAACCTATGTGTATTTTCCCAGGTCTTTGACTTTAACACCAACTTACCACCCAGCACTGCAACCTGCAGAAAAGTCTCTTTGTGAAGGGCCTGAGCTGAGCCTCTCACAGGTCCATGCAAGGAGCACTTCCAGTGAAAGCAGTCCCAAGGAAACAGGTTGTCTGTTTTAAAATGCGTCATTGCAATCCAGCAGCACAAAGTATCATCGCTATCTTGGATAAACGCACCATCATTTAAAACCCTTTGACTATATTACCAGGTAATCACACACTCTGGTCCAGCTTTGTGTGACATTAAACCCATCGCACCGTCTGTGTTTACTCACAGTGATCATCATAAAAGACATTCTTTTTTCATGAAGTATATCATTAAAAGAACCACTGGAAAACAAGCATTGGAAATTCATCTATGCCTAGAAGACTAAAATAACACAGTAGAAAGTTATTATAAAAGGTTTTGTCTTCTTAAACAGACAAATACATGTAAAAAGAAGCAAAGCTGGTTTTGGCAGGAGGCCCACAGAGTGTTTTGTGTGTGCAGAAAGAAGGAACGGTCCGAGATCGAGCAATGGGAAGAAGAGGAGGCTGTGATTCATGGAAGCTGAGCTAACACGCAGACTCAGTGCATGCTCTCTCCAAAAAAGAAAAAGTTGTGGTGGGTGACACTGAGCCAGAAGGCAAAGCTGGACCTTCTTCTGCATTTGCATCTTGCTCCCCTGATTAGGGATTTAAAAACAGGAAAAAAAGGAAAAGGGGCTGTCCCAGTGCTTCCAGCTAAAAATTCTGTCCTGCTGACTGTGCTAAGGCATTCAAGAACACAAAGCTACGAGCACTGGTTCACAAGAAAACTTAAATGTTGATCTTTGCCCTCTTCAGTAAACCTCTAAAAATCATAATAAATGTGGTTTTGTCACTGCCATCTCTCAGCGATTTTTGAAGTGTTTATTTTATACCAGATGTCATGTGAAGGATTTGGGTTTCAAAGTGACATGAGAGACTTTGGAACAGCGTGAATTCTAGGACAACATATTGTGTGTGTCTGTCTCTATCTGTCATGGTAATAAGAAAGGGCAAGAATGCAGAGGCACTTGCTCCTCTCCAAATATAATCACCGTGCTCAGAGATTTCTAAATAACAGCCTTGAATCACTTGTTGGGGTGAACAGAAATGGTAATCCTTGACTGGCCTAAATTAGCTTGAGACCACCATATAGGAAAGCTGTCAGGGAGAAAGCTGACAGCTCCAGACTGCGAGGCTGCGTGTCTCATCTTACATATTCATCACCCGAGGTACCGCTCAACATCCCGAGCAACAACTGCGCAGAAGGACCAGCAGCGCACACCGGAGCCCGCTGCTCACAAGAGGTAAAGAAACCAGGGCAGTTGTTGCAGGAGGAGGAGGAGGACTTTCAGAGGACAAGCAGTGTGAAATTAGGAAATTAAGGAACTTGATGAGCAGGGGGAAGAAGACACTTTAATCTAGAGATTTTTCAGGAAATCCGGATGAATTGTTTAATTCGCGCAAGCTAAGACTCTCAGAGGCTAAGGATACCATAAAATAAATGAGTGCACGCTGCTTGGGGTCTCCCTCTTAGAAAACGGCAAAGATCAAAGACTCCCTGCCTATTTTCTCTCTGAAAAATTGAAAATTAATTGCCTGAATTCACATACCAGTTTATTCAACTCCTGCCTTTTCCAGTCATACAATTTGCATTGACTGACAGATACTTTTAGAATGCTAACATAAATAGCTGGCCTAATACTCCATGTCAGGGTACATTTTAATTGGTAAAAAGCAATCATCATCTTTGTTGCAGTAGGGTCATTTTCTGAATGTCAGATACGAAATTAACACGAAAGGATAAGGTCCCTATCAAAAAAGTTGTGTATCCACAGCCTGTGAGATATAAGGTAGAGAATAAAAATCTATGAAGATTGAAGGGCAAACTCAATTCATTATGAGGACAATGATATCCTAAGCGTTCCTGATCTGACTTTAAATTTAAAAAAAGAAAAAAAAAAAAAGGGGGGAAAAAAAGGCTAGGATTAAAGCTATAGAACTGAGGTTGCAGCATGTATACCGTATGTATACACATGTTCATGGCTCCACCCATGCTACAAAAGCTGAGCATTTGACAGTAACCCTAATTAGTCATAGCTACGGCTGTCAACAACAGAGGCAAACTCAAACAACTCTGGGTGGTCTCTAGGTTGGCTGCTCGCCCCTCACACATTCATATCAATTAGTCACCCACCTGTATTACAACACGCAAAATTTTATTACTTTATAAAAAAGGCGTGTGTGAAATATGAAGCCTTGGGGTGTTGCCATTCACTCCCTTCAAACAATAAGAAAAAAGCCTGTGCGAAATCTGTGCTTACCTGTTCTCTAGTTGCCCTGCGACTAGTTAATTGTTTCATGAATATGTAAATCCTACACATTGCAGTGGATTCTTTAACTTTCCTTTCAGTACAGCACTGCACTAATAGAGCTGGGGCTGCATAAGTAAAGGATCCAATGCCTCTGTATTTTAGGATGAGGAATAATGCCCATACGGCAGTGATCTGGCTGCCGGAGGGTGGCAGTTTGTGCCTGTCAGCATCCTGCCTTCATTACCATCCTTCACAGTTTACCTGCAGCAAAGTCATGTCTAGGGCTCTAGACCAGAGTCTAACGTTCCTGTGAAAACCAGAATTGTGTGACTGAGCTGTGGCCCCTGTTTTGTCGTACATAAAATCTAGTCTCTACCTCAGACCAAAATTCAAAGCTTCGGAGCCAGAAATCACATATTCCACTCCCAGGAGTAAATACCTTTAACAGCTCCGTGGCTAGAAGTTACAGAAGGTGTCCTGGAGCCCCAGGGTTAAAACACTGGATGTTCTTGTTGCCTATAAATATCCAATCAGTGGAATGTCTGGCTGCCACTGTGTGAATAATGGATTTTTGTTCAGCACAAGAACTTAAAGGAAAAAAACCTCAGTGCTTCAAGGTGACCTTAAGCCATTTTTCTTTCCTCCTGGTTTGTTCCCAAAAATTTTATATAGCTTCAGATTTGACTTATTAGTCCTGAAGAATTCTGTGTAAGCACACCTTCAAAACAGAACCAAAATATTTCCTTTTAAAAGTATTGAAACTAGCTATTTTGATTGGCCTCCTTTTTTCTCGTAGCTGAAGAAATTTGTTTAAATTTGGCCTGAGTTTGAGCTGCCAAACTGCTCTTCTCAGTGAATTTACTCTTCAAAGGTTTTTTTGCTATCTCTAATCCTAAAAGATTCTTGATTCTATGATATTTAATTCTGCATTTTTGTGTGATAAATATAATTCTTTTTAATACTGTGTCAGCAAAATCAACTCCTTTTTAAGTTCCCACTACCTACTAAACATACTTTTTTGCCTATCTACCGGATTGACTTCTCATTATTCTGTTCTACTTAGGACATAGTGAACACTGCTGCCAAGACACAAGATTGTTAAACAAATTACAGTAGATGCTTATGGATTATACCCATGTACATGGTTTTATGTGAAATGATAACAACAATAGTAATAGAAAATCCTAACAAACGGAGAGTGTAATTTCTGGCCAGTTTCAAAATCTTTATCAAAATTCTACCTACAGAGTGTGAAATCTATATATGGATGTTGCTGTAAAATTAATGAACTCTTCAATAGGCTGTTTTGAGATATGTTTTTTATTGTGAATCGTCTCTGATTTTTCTTTTCCCAAATTGCATAGACACATACATTGGTTGACTAATGCTGCACCATAGCACAGGAAAAATCTACAGAAGGATTTGTCCCTTGTAATGATCTCCACCAGGCATATATTCTACTTTCTCTGCACAGATAGACATCAAAATTAAGTACATTGGCTTAATTCAGTTGCCATTGTAAGCTCAAATGGGATACAAAGTGAAATCAATATTAGTGAAATAGATCAGACTAGAATTGGAAGGTAATATAATTAGGTTGGCTTTGCTATACTTTGTAATGCTTATCTGTAGTATTTTACCAAATAGAATACGGGTATCTATTTTCTGAAACTATAGGAGGTTTTCAATGTTGTATCGTCCTTATTTATTTCACTTTGAGAGAGCACTTCAGAAAGACCCGTCTGTCCACCTCTGTGAGATTTAGGGCTGCCATATCTCACTGAGTGATCTGGATTTCGTGTGTAGAAGGGAGATTTGCTTCTTAAGCAACAGCAATAAGAATTGTTTTAATAGCACAATCCAGAGAAAGCATTATGTGTTCTGGCTGTAGGAAACGTGCTCTTTACCTCTGAATACAAAGTATTTCACTGTGTGATGGTCTCAGAGCACAGAAACGAAGGACACGGGATCTTGTGCCTCTGCCTCTCAGACTACACCTCAGCCCCACCACAACTTCCTCCATCAGCTGGACAGCTTTCCAGTGCATCAGCAAGATGGGGAGGCAATGCAGGATAGCATCTCTCCAGGGCTCTCAGGAGATTAAGCAGCACTCCCCTACCTTTTCCTTGCTCCATTCTTCTTAGGCTGAGCTGGGGTTCAGCTCCTGCGCAGGGGTTGCCTCCAATTAAGAAAGTCATTTCTGAGCAATCAAATGCAAATCATGAGATCTTCCCAATGCCTCCAATGCACAAATCTTCCCCCAAAGAAAGCGGAATTTATTCCTGAAGCCCAAAGTGTATTTCAAGGATGACTAAAGCTACTTAATAATTTAATTAGCTTGGAACACTAAAGGTTTATTGGAGGTAAAATTCCTTCTAAAGATGATGTTAAGAGGCTACATAAATCGTGGCTATACACCCTTTTGATTGATAGAAAACATGCTAAATTTTTTATTAAAAGAAATTTGAAGATTACTCAGATTTTGTCTAAACATGAAGTTTGATGTTCCCCAAAGCACTTGCTGTATACGCCATCAGAGCCCTACCTTGCCAAGTTTAAGGTATATCACATCGGGACATGACAGAGAAACATAGCAGAGAAACATACTACCCCTGGTCACACCAGGTAGTGAATTCCCACTATTCTCACATGACTTGCCCAGGGTGCCACAAGAGCCAGTGACACAGAGTAAAAAGTGGCCTTGCAAAGACAGTACCCTAATCTAATGAGGAGCAGGATGAGCAAGGAAGCACTCCTGCTCTTCAGCAAATGCTTTCCTACTTCAGAGATTAATGATTAAGCCCCAAGGTTTTTCATCATAATTCCCCCTTCATGGATTCAGCATTGACTCCCTCAAATCCTGGAATTTTATCTTCTCGCTGGCTTGCCAGCGGCAGAGCTAGCATTTCTGGTGCAAAAATTAAATATTTTTTAAAAAAAAAAATCTATATCACTAGTAGAAGGAAAGGGATAAGTTATTTTCTGTGCCCCTCTCTTCAAGGCTAGCTTTAACAATTTTATTCCTTTGGGTTAGAACTTGTGAAGCCAGAACTTGATTTAGTGACAGAGCACAAAGAAAGGAGGTGTGTAAGGGCTAGGAAAAAATAACCCAAAGCACTCTGTGAGCTGCTCTGGAGCTACTACCTCCTGAAGCTACTTCAGTCCAACTGCTCTCCTGCCGAACCTGTTGTGAGGAGATTTGATGGTGCACAGCATCCACGTCTGGATTTACTGGGAGAAGATTGAGTCGACCTCCCATGGAGTGCACACTCCCAGGTGGAGGCAGGGCTGCACCGCTGCCGTATAGCGAGGAGGAGCAACCCTCCATCAGCAACCCCACACAACCGAAACAATATCTATGCCACAGGCACACCATTTGTGCAATTCCTTGAGGCCTCAGAAACAGAGAGGAAAGCAAAAAGCACTCTCAGGGAAAGGGAAACAGGTTTGACTCAAGGCACAAAACCGCTGTGAAACGGATTGCAAGCAGCTCTTGGAAGGTGGCATTAGCAGTTAATAACCCAATGCAGAAAAAAATGGAACCATAAAAGTAAATCTGGCAGCAAATGACAAAACCTGTTTTCCCTCTTCCTCGTGGGGCAAGTAGGAATGACCTCCTTCAGCAGGCAAAGCAACACAGGAGCAATAACCCCAAATGGAAGGGCAGTATCACAGGGACACTGGTGCTACCCCACTAATGCACAAGGACAAAAGAATGAGGAGGAGATGGGGAAATTAGTATATGAAAATAGAAGAAAGGAAATCACTTGAAATCAGATTTTGATCTCATTTAGGATTGCCTGTTCATTTTTTCCATTCTGCTACCCACTTTTACAGGTAATGTAAGCCAGAAATAGGAATTATAATAACGCTTCACAGATTTATCATAATTCCAACAGTCCTATCTAAATGAGGGAATGCCACAAACTTCAGCATATGTCAACGATCTCATTTATAGAGATATATCATAGACTCTGAGGAAAATAAGATTTCCTGCTTTTTAAGTAAATTAAATAGAGTAAATCATATAAAGCACAGCATCAATTACATACATACTCTCTTATTTTAATTATTGGTAAACAAGCTCAGATGTAGAATATATGTCACACCTGTCTTACCAGACCTGGACATAGACCTGTATTGCATGCCAACTCCTCTACTTTGCTTTAGTGCAGGATTAGTTCTTGAAATGCCGCAAGATATTGGATATTACAGTAAAAAGCTCACATAAACCCACATGAAAGTGCTGAATGGTGACGAACGTGAGAGGTCTTTAGGGTGAAATGAAGCTAATACTGAAGTTTCTACCATCATCCAAGCCTACTCAAATGGTAGTCCTACACACACGTGATCTGAAATCTGATCACTTTGCCTAGAACTTTTCCAAGACTTCAAACATAGTATGAACTCCACACTATTCTGGGAAATCCTTTTTTTTTTTTCCTCCCAATGTTCTGGATAGCTGCTGTGGTTTTCACTATTCAACACAATAGTACCTGCCATGCGTGACCATCCCAACAACACTATGTCTGGCAAACTTCTTCCAGCTGGAGACTGGTAGAAATTATTGGACCTCAGTCAAATTAATCAGTGGAGTCTGCAGGAATGAATGGAGGTTCTTTGCTATGAAAAAGGAAATACTGTCAAAAATGCATACAAGTACCTGCCTTGAAGGAGAAAACTCCACCACTGGATTGACAACCATTTTGAAGTCTGCTAAGTGCCATAAGGCTACAGATCTGTCTGGATAAACCATGGGCCTCTGGAAATGGCTGCACCCCAAGACAACTTCTATCCCCAAAATACTTTAAAGCTACTGATGGGAAACTTTGAAATTGTACAGCTGAGAATCCACAGCTGCTTTATTGTGCTACACCTCTCTTCTCAGGACATCATCTCCTACTCCATACATGCATTTTTAGCTGAAAGAAAGATATTATAAACATAACATATCGAGTTAGCACATCTGGACCTGTGGGAGTCCCATCCTACACGAGATTCCCTGCTAGTTAATCACAGGCAGTTTCCAGTAGTTTGAGCTTTTTCAGTGACATAAGCAGGTGAGTAAATAAGGGTGATTCAGTTGCTATCAACTATATCATATAATACATTTGAGGTGGTTTTACTGATTTTTGCTGAATTTCTTTCCTGATCACAAAGAAATAATTAACTGAAAATTTTACTGGAATAGACAGTTCTTATAACACAGTGCAAAAAGGAAAAAAAAAAAAAGAAAAAAAAACAGTCAATAAGTGCCAACAGGAGAATAAACTTACAAAACATCATTCACCATGCTATATAATACACTAATGAAAGTGTAAAAGTACTAAGCTAAACATAACACCATTTAAAATTTATGTAACTATTTTAAAAAGAAAGGGCTGAAAAGAAACTCAGAAAAATGTTAATATTTGCAAGTGTAGCTTCATGCAGTGAGAAACAACAGTTAAACTGCTGTTGCTTTATTATTTTAAAAATATTGCATGCCATGAGAGAAAAAGAAATGTAGAACTGCCTGCCCAGGACCAAGACAGTCACTTAGATCATTAAAAACCGTTATGCTTGTTTTTCTCTTGCAACATTTTTCCATTTCTGTTTGACCTAAGAGCCAATCTAAACTCAAGAAACTACTCTGAATAAAGTTTTGCAGAAACAAGACATTTTACAGTACTGTTACTTCTAAAAAGATAACAACCACCAAACAATGTCCACCCAGGGCTTGTGCAGATCTCAGGTTCTTTCTGGGACCCAAAAAGTTCTCCTACGGTTACAGAGCTGCTTACCTTACTAAGCAAGAGCCCTGGGACAGACCCACAGCCTCTTCCTAGCTGCAAGCAGGAGAGTACAACTTCACTGAGGAAAAACAGGTTATAGTATGGATATAATCTCATTCGCCTCCTTCTCCATGCTGCTCTGTTCAGAGTGTTCCAGAACAACATTATTTTGATTATTAGAGACCTAATTTTGACTCTAAAATATTCTTCTCCCATCCAGGTGCTGTGTTCCAATGTTATCATAGATACCAGAGATCTACTAACCCAGATTCCGGTTGGTAGGCTAAACAGTGCTCCTTCAGTAAAATAAGCGCTTCACCACCCTTCAACAACCTAATGGCCCTTTGTCCTGGTTTGACGTAAAACAACTGATTTTCTAACTAACTGAACTCTCTGAAATTAATGGCGTATTTTTCAGATAGAATTCCTCTTCCAGAGTGGTAAGACCCGATTATTTCTATTTTATGCCAAGGAATGGTATGAAGAGAGTCCCTTGCTTACACCTCTTGCTATAACAAAGTTTGCTGACCTTGGTTGTTATTTGCCCCGTTGGAGGGCCGGAAGCAGAAAAGCATAGAAGGGTCACACCTGTTGGGAGGAGGGGACAAGAGACCCAAAACTGACCAACAGGGTTATTCCATCCCATCTGCATCATGCTCAGTATAAAAGCTGAGGGATCAAAGGATCAGCTTGCTTTCTTCAGTGGCCAACATCCAAGGAGGACTTTGTTCATCTGCCTTGGATCCTGCTCCATACATTCCTGAATTCAGATCCGGAATCCAGTTCTCATCTGTCACTGAGTCCAGTCTGGGACTTTCCTAGTGCCTGCTGGTGACGTGATTGTCATCTGGGGAGCTCAATACAGTTTTGAAAATATTGTATATATTTCGTTATTTCCTTTTTATTATTTTATTAATATTTTCATTAGTTTAGTTTCTTTTTAAACTCATATGTCTCTTTTCTCCTTCACCCTTCTTTCCCTGAAGGGAAATGTTCTCTCTCCCCCAAAAGGGGAGAGAAATAAAAGAGAGTCCCTATCATTCGTTTCAGTGGCCAGTCCAGCCCAAACCATGACACCCTTCTTAGCAACTGTTCCAGATTTAATTAATCTCTTTTGCCCCTGTTTTTGTTCTTAATGTCATCTTCTCCAGTCTAGCTAGTCGTCCCCATGTGGCACTGTATCGAATGTTATGGTGAACTCTATCACATTATTGGATAAAGGCAGATAAAGACAGATAAAGGCATCTAGAACATCTGTCTAACCAAGAAACACCTTTATGTTAGTTTGGTAAAAATCCATCTTTGATAAATAAATGATACGCTTTATCCCAATATCCTATTTACCTTCATTTATTCAAATATTTTTGTCTTCAACTTTTACTAAAGTATGATCTGCCATCATTTCTTTGGTATACATATCAGACTTGGTATTTATCTTTCAACTCTTAGATGGTTCCCAGAGGAATCCTTTCTGCCAAAATTTCCAATTTATAAAGCAATCTCTCCCAAATGCTGAGATGGAAATTATCTGGCTCCTCAGACTTGAGCATATTGAACCCTGCAACTGCCTTCAATGCAGACCGTTTTCTTGGTCACTTTGAGTCTGTGGTCAGTATTGTCATCCTTTCTGAAGTAATACTATTCTCACTACATAGATGCCTTCTGCCTTGCCTTATTGTTTTTTGTTTAGATGGCTCCTACATTTCTCTTGATGGAATAGTTCTCCACTTCCACTTAGTGTCCTGTCGAAGTCAGAAGTTATGAACTTTTGTTCTGTAAATGTAGGTAGCTTCCTTTCTCATTAACGAGATGCCTTGAATACTAGACCTTGTACTTCTCTAATATTAAGGAATCCAGGGGTAAAGTTGTGCAATTTCACTGGCGGATGACTGCTAATCTAGTTTTAGAGCCATTTGGTATATTGGGGGGTGAGAGGAGTGTGTTGAGGGCACAATTGCTTTGGCATCGGGTTTTTCATATGGTGTTTTCATCTAACAACCGAAACAAAGAAATCAATGTCTCTTGTATTAATTGTTATTTTTAAATAGACTTGCCTTGCACAGAAGCAGTACTGCAAGACAGTATTTTAAATTGCACAGTTGCATGTTACAATTTCTTTATCATGGTGCCATCCTATTCCAGTTCATTTGTGAAAAACTATTAATAAAATATTGCTTATTGTTGGATCCAAACTGCAAAGAGTATTGAAAAAAGGTTACTAGGTACTAGAGAATGAATATGCATAAAAATGCATCTTGGACAACAGTGGAAGTTAGACAATTTATGTCTGGTTATTATGCAAACTCAACTGGGCATGAAGACAGTAAGTATTTGGAGGGGCAAAAAAGGATAATATTTGAAGGAATCTCAGCTCAGAAAAAAAAAAAAAAAATCCATATTTCAGCCCCTAAGAAGTGTTCTGGTTTTATAGCTCTGACACCACTAGAACATGAGGGTACTGAGCATCTCTGAAAGTGAAGCTGTTCTTTGTAATTATGTCTATTTAGACAGATGCCACTAACTTAAAATCTGCTTCTTTGAAACTCTTTTCCATATGACAGGAGTGAAAAATAATATGCATTAATCATGTATGCACAAGCCTGAGTCAAAAATCAGAGCCCCATTGAGTGAAGCTTTGTGCAAACATATTGAAAGACAAGTGACAGAATCATGCCATTTATAGAAATCGGTGTGGGGTCTGCATTTTATTTCACCCGGATCAGGGTTTTTAGGATTACACTCATCCCTGACCACAATGTAAGAAGCCATTGCAAGATAAAGCTAAGATGTGGAAAAGGCAAAAAAGGGTGGCAATAACAGCTCCATGAGCACTGAAATGAATTATGCTTTATTTTCAATTAATTTGTTCCCCATGGTTGACTGACTTTTTTAAAATTAATTTAACTAAGGTAACAGTCCAAGACCGCATCACTTCTATTTTACCACCAGAATATTACTGTTATTTAACCTTCTCCTTGGGCAAGAGATGGTTTGAGCTACAATCTGCTCCAAACTACACAAACACTCCCTGGCCAAGAGGCTGAGCACTGTGCGCTTCCCAAGTGGTCAGCTGGACACCAGCCGTTCCTGGCTGGACAGTGCAAATGATTTACCATCTCTTAGTTGCTGGCAGGCTGAACTAATGATTTTGGAGGCTAAACATGTTACTTGATTTTCATAAGAATTCAGTATTTTGCTACTTCTTATTTCCCTGCTGTATTTTGTTGAAATTATACAACGGGTTCAAATATTTATGGGAGAATGGGGGGAATATGCATTTATATTCAAAGGGTGGTCTCAAACATCTCATTTCCAGAGTTAAACTGGATAAAATTGGTTTACTTTTCCCAAGTGGCCAAATGGAAGTTGTTAGAGCAATACTGAGTCACTGGAACCATGCAGACTTATTCTAGCTCAGGTTATGACCTGCTTTGCACACAAAAAAATCACAGGTAATTTTGTGCAAATGGTAACAAGAGCAATAAACAATATTAGTAACACCCATAACACCACAACATTGCCTTCTCATTAACAGCTGAGCAGCTAAGGTCATTCATGAACACCTTAGCAGGAAGAAGCTTTAAAAAATCTTGACCTAAATCAAGATACTGGTATCCCAGAAAGAGAGGGCTGAACTTTTTAATTCTCGTGCACAGCATACAAGGTGAAATCAGCACTATTTTTCATGCAAGTCTCACAAAAAATTAAGTGTAAATAGGACATATTTCTGAGTATATAATGTGCACATTAAAAATACTGCCTAACGATATCTACTGTACAGAGCATGAATAATATACTGACAAGCTCGTGAAAGAGTGATGTTCTTTAAGCTCATCATTGCATACTTGAACAGGGTATGAATATTTTAAATTCATGCAAACTGTCATACTGCAAGTTGAGCTGTTTGTACTAGAAAGGCATACACATAACACTACTATTCGTGTTTACATTTACTCTGCAAACGTCAGCAAAACGTTTCCTTCTTGTAAGCATCCCCTCTGCCTCTCTTGCTCTTTTTAATTCAGACATAGGGTTATTCAAAAGGACCACACAGCAGAAGACTGAAAAAAGAAAGAAAGATGAAAGTGGCTTCTGGATACCCAACCTAGGGAGGAGGCAAACAGGACCTTATAATCCAACACCCACAGCGTGCAGCAAGTTACCTACCACTAACAACTGCTGGAAACAGGCCCTTCTAGGTGCAGCTTAGAGACAGGGCCAGGGAAGGAGGCTAAATTACATACCCATCCAGATACCTCAGCAGAGTCCATTAGAATCTGCAGAAACTAATATGTAACATGGAAATGACCCCCAGAGAAAGCAGTCCTATTAGCTTTTATCCCAAATGATCACAGCATTATTTGATAGAAACATCTATCAGAGCTGACACATCAGGATTGCTAATGTTCTTTATTTGGCCACTCTTTTATCGCTTGTTATCAAGAGAAGAAAAAAAACAGAGAGGATTCAAAAGCAACTAGCATTCAACTACAAATTAGCATCTACAAATTAGCAAGTAGCTAATTTATAAATGCTGGATGTTTTCCCTGAAGGGCAACAAAAACTTTTAAGGAAAGCAATTAAAAGCTTAAAACTTCCATAGTTTGCTTTCGTGGCAAGCTGAAACCTCTCACAAAATAGCTGGCCACCTTTAAGACACCCCGACGTACTGGGGAGCACCAGGTAGAAAGATTTAATAAGTGCTCCCAGTAAAAACAAAACGCAAATCTGAGTCTGCTGTCCTCCCAGCAAGAATTGTCTACTTCATGCAGCGAATCATCCGGTAGCAGATTGTGCAGCGTAAAAGCATATGATGTGAAGTGCACCAGTCTTTCAAATCCTACTGTAGGGCTATGATTGGGCTTCTGTTGACATCTGCATAGAAATCAGCTTCCAGTCCTTTGACGTAATCCTCGCTTAAAGTTTCAGAGACAGCACTGAAGAGCCACTATCCAGGAATCTTATTTGAATCTGCTTCATAATGAGTGACATTTTAAAATCAGGCTGCTGCAGGGAAAAGATATCTTTTTTAATGGTTCAGAAGAGGTCAAGCCATCAAATAAAGGAGGAACTACCAGAGCTCGGTGACAGTGAAATATGAAAAGTTAAATTTAGCCCCTGCATTGATGGCAGATTATTAAGCACTTTTACATGTGCGTTCCTATACATAATGACATCTACTACTAAGACTTAATCTCAGTGCTGAGATTATTTTACTCCACTTAAATGAAAAAAGAAAGAATTTTCCCTTTCTTCTTCAAATATTTTTTCATACAGCATAAGCAGAACCCAAGTAATTTAAAACATATAGCAACTTGAACTATACCATCAGACTTCTCTGTCCCTCTCATCAGGTCATATATATGAAAGAAGCGGTTAATGTCCTGCTCCCTTACAGTGGATTTAAACAAGTGTTCTGGTCATTAAGAACTACTCAATGAATTGATGCTCCTTTGGCCCAAGGTGTTCCCCAATGATTCAACAAGAATCATGCATTTTTCAAAGGCTGTAAAATTTGAAATCTGTAGATTACCACTAGTTTTAGTACAAGAATCCTTTTTCCTAAAAGAATGGTCTTTACTTTTTTTTTTCCTAATCGTGCTGCACAACATCTTTACTACAAGCCATCCTCATTGCATTGCTTATAGACCAGCTCAGCAAAGTCAAACCTCAAGAAATCACATAGCACTTTATTTTTTCCCTTTCACTTTTTTCCTCTCTCTTTGACTGTGGTATTTTGAAAAGCACAAACAGATGATAAATTCATACCAAGATTACTAAACCAGTCGAATTGTCTAGGAAACCCAGTGGTTTCTTTTTTCCTGCCTCTTGTGGTCTCTGCAGTCATTAAAAGGGCAGGCAATAGTCTGAGAACCCCTAATCATGCTACAAGTTGTTACATCTCCATTTATTCAGGAGATATCTGTAATTTCTGTAAATTATTTAGATGCAGCTGAATGTAATCCAGTCTTGTCAAGATAAGGTAAGCCTTGGCACTACTTCTGTGGGACCAATGATAAGTGCCTGATTTGGAGTATCAGAGGCTGCCAATGAGTCACAAGACCCTTTGAGTTCCACCAGAAGACTTGGGCATACGCCCAAAAGGGTTTCTAGATTACAAGCCTATAATGTGCTTCTTTCATACCGATATACATAAACTTCTTTCATGTCAATATGCATAAGCTATCTTTTAAACTTATTATCAAAAAAGGTTGGTGAGTCTGTGTCTCACAGCTTTCATTGGCCTACAGACTTGGATTCTTCCCCCAGATCTCGAAGAACATTAACACAGAACAGATACAAGAAAAAACCTACTTACCAGGTACCACAATGTAGTGCCTGCAGATTTACAGGGCACAGAAGAACAGTCTAGTACCACTCTCCCCATTGACTTCCACAACAAATAGGTCAGACCACTTTTGTTGCACGTGCTCCATTCCTCTTTGCACAGACGCCTGGAAGTCAATAAGCTACTCTATTTTCAGTGGTAACAGACCATATACTGTCTGCAAACACACATGCCAACTTATAACAAGCCATGAATCTACAGGCCTTTTCTAGTGAGACACTCGAAAAGGGAGGAGGGATAGGAAGGAGGGCCCCTTTGACTGGTACCAATTACCCACTTCTCCGAGTCACAATAATATACCACTAATATTATCCAGAGGGAGTCCCTTCGGCTCCATTCTTAGCTGGTGTTTCTAACCCTCCTTTACAGAAGGATATCCAATAAATGAGGTATTTCTGTGACCTACAGCAAGCCTGCACACAACTGTTTGTATTATATATGGTTTCATTTTGCTCCCTGGCACTGCTCTTTGGTGGCTGTTACAGCCCATAAAGCCATCTGTTAGGAACACTCAGTCATAAAATTATTAATGCCTATAGCCTAAAACCAACCCTAAGTAAATAAACAGTACCAGAAGGCCCAGTGCAAAATTCTGGGATGTTAAATAC
Organism: Numenius arquata; assembly: GCF_964106895.1. Lineage (NCBI taxonomy): Eukaryota > Metazoa > Chordata > Aves > Charadriiformes > Scolopacidae > Numenius > Numenius arquata. The sequence continues at coordinate 5,503,111 of NC_133581.1, forward strand.
ACAGGAAATACACAGAACCATAAATCTTCTTAATAGTTCTACGTGCAATTATGTATTCACTTGAAATTCAAATAACACGCAGAAAGACTAGACAGAAGTAGCTTCTAAAATAGCACACTGCTGATTTGCCTCAGAGTTGAACCCCACATGAAAAAGTCTGGGATACTATTGTGAATCCTTGTGACATTTAGAGCTAATAATAGAGAATTACGCAATTAGGAAAGAAAGTTCCTGACAAAAAATGCTCAGGACACACATAAACCTCAAGGCTTAAAACGCAGAGAACAAAGGAAGAGTGTCCCAAGTTTGAATCACTCGAATTCTTAAGACAGGAGAATAAAGGAAATTTATTTGTATTGGATATGTGGCATTTGCAAGCATGAAGAAAAAAATACTAAATTAAGTACAGCTGGATCTTTACCACTGTAATGGCAACTCCCTTGAGTAAAAGACACAGGACTGCCACCTTAGTCACTTGGCGTTACCTTCTACCTTAATGTAAAGATGGAGCCTCTTCGCCCTCCATCACGGCTCCCTTCAACTGTACTTGCCAAGGGGGTCTCCAGAAGGCTGGCAGGGAGCCTGGCCTGTCAAGTCTCACGCACGGGATGCGAGACAGACACAGTCGGCTCCGCTTCCCATCCTTCCCACAGCTAGGGCCATATTTCAGTGCATGCCCAGCACAGAAGAGCAGCCTGTTCCTGTAGTCTGGTAGCCACAGATATCAATAAATAACATCAGCTGGAGATCCTAGGATCTAAGCATCTGCTGGAGCAGGAGAGAAGCTGCAGTGCAGCAGGCATTAAGCATATCTTTTAAAAATGTCTGGTCTTAATTAGCCTCATTACCTCCTTAGTTGCAGTTTAGCATCAACAGCAATAAGTTCAAGCCTTTGCAGGCTGGGCACGTGAAGGAGTATCTGGTTTACAAATGCCAGCCCTGCAAAGACCACCAAGACCTGGCTAAAGATGGATAAATACTCGCTGCCTGGAAACCTGCTGGCCCTCAGGGAAGTTAGTACAATTAACAGCTCTGTCATGATGGGGCAGAGGACTGGAGTCTCCCATCTCCAGCTCCAAGTACCAACAGAGTACTGGAAACAGTGCATGGTGTAACGCCACTCACTTATACAGAGGACGCGGCTGCTCTAAAGAACTCACCCATCTTAAGCCTGAACCCCCACACCATCACCCCCTCAGGAGCTCACTGGAACATTGCTCAGTTTAGCTGGCTTGAGACTAACTTCGAAGAGATTCGAAAGGAAATCTTCAGATGTGTTTTTTTTTAATTCTACATTTAAAAAAAAAAAAAAAGAAAAAGAAAAAAGAGCAAATTGTTACTTCAATAGAGAATAATTCTTACCTCCTAGCAGTCCCTGTCAAGCTTTAAAACCACAGCAATCTACGAGAAATCAAAGAATTCAGTTTATATTTTATTCTCTTAAGTGAAGGTTTTAAAGATCTTCTAATCCGATTATAGCACTGCATTGAAAACAGGAGGCTTTTGTTCCAAACACTTGTTTGTATTTTGTTCCAGTTTAAAAATGTAGTGCCCTTTCCACCTCATCTCACTTTGTTTGTATCCACAACTTGGGCACCTTTCACTTTTTAACTTAAGGTTTTGTTTCTTAATCATGGAAGGACGGAGTTTAGGGCTGTCCAATTTACAGACACAGGGGTCTCTATAATATGCTGCACATCTGAGTTTTCTCCTCAACTGCCAACTTCCACAAACCAGCTTGTGATTTTTACTGTGAACCACATTTTGACACATCACAACAGAGGAAGTAACAGTGGAATTTTCATATGAAAGTGGAAATAGATTACAATAATCATAAATCATGCCCAACATGCAAACTGGGATTGCAGTTCAATTTCTGAATTAAGACTTCCAAAACCTGAGTTCTATTCCTAGCTCCAATGCAAATTTGCATTGCAACTTTTGATTAATGATTTCATTTCTCTGTACTTCATCTCTGCCAAACGTGAATAGTTTCCTTCTTTTACCTATCCTGTATATTTAGAAATAAAGATTTTGTGGAGAGGAGAATGAGAAGTGACAACACTGGCAAAAACTGTTTCTTAGCTGGGTTCTTAAGTGCCCAATCTGATCAGGGCTTGGATTTCTGGATGTTACTGTAATATCAATGAAATTTCCCTAGATGACAAAAAAAACCCAAAATGTTGCTGCCACAATATGTTGCTAATAGAAGAAAAACTTGAAGCAAGCAGCAAACATCATCATCAGTGGCATCCTTTGATGCCTCACCTCACATTGTAATTGTAAACAGGATATCTTAATGTATTTTCTACTTTACTAACTAGGGCATTATCATAATGCACTTTTCCAGACCAGATGCATGCAGCAATCAGTCTTACTCATCATGTCTCCTACTGTGTTCCTCCACAACCATAGCACCTTACACAAAACGATATTTATACATATCCACTGCTAATTTAATCCTTTTGCATGTCCTCTAGCCCCAGCATGCCTGACCACAGAGATTCCTGGTGAATCCAGGTCAAACCCTGCATCTTCCCAGGAAAGCATTTTCCAGTTTTCTGCTATGCAACAGGTTTCCTTCGAGAGCAGGAGGACTCAATAGATCTGTATTTTCTAAATTACATATGTCAAAAGATATTCTAGGCACTCTATAATTAGCCAGCAAGGAAAAGCATTTCTGATTCATTAGGTCAACTTTAATGGTTTCCTCATTAAAAGTTTTTGCTGTTAAGCTGACAGAAGCTAGAATTTAATAGTAGCTTCCAGCACTTTCTTTATTAGCCGATCTCTATTGAATCAGTCTTTATCACCTGAAGAGATATTTTAAATGGAAATTCCTCAGCCCCGAGCAACCTAGATTGACCAAAGGCCTAGAGATTGCTCTGTCCCTGCTTTAATAAACTGACTGTATATATTGCTGCAAAGGTCAGTCCTCATTAGTCAGTGATGGCTATGCAATATTTAACACATTATATTCCGGTACTAATTTGTCACTTGTTGATACTGACATATTCTTGTTGATATGAAACAGCTATTAAATGGAATTTATAAATATGAAACTCTGGTGACCTTTTACAAGAATTGTTCCCCTCCCACCCAGTTCACAACAGTTTGATAGTTCTGTGGTCTGGACAAGCTAACTGCTGTTAATGTGGCAAAATATACAATTAAGTTTCTTTATTGTCCCCTCTGAATACAAATCAGGTCAAAGAAAAGTGACAAGCTCATATTCTACACACCAGAGGATGAGTGATTTCACAGGTAGCTCATGGAAGCTTAGAATACCCTTTGTCAGATTTCAGCCAAACCAAACCACATCTCATGCTAATATTCTTGGTTTTGCAGGGAGAAAGAATTCTTTAAAAGGACAAAATTGCATTTCTTCCATTCTCATTAATGTCCCAGCTTCTTGATAATACATTTTCAGAGAACAAGCTCACCCAGCTCTAGGCAGTAATAAGCTTGTACCACCTGGTTATTTCAGAATATACAAACTGAACATACAGCAAAGAATTGGGCCTACTAAATCCAATCAAGACTGCTCTATTTTAATTAAAAACTATCCTCCTCAGGAGACTAACTTGGTTTTTTAATGGCTCCTTAATAGGTAGCTTGCTCTGAGTTTGCAAGTCACTTAAAAAGCCAATTCCCGTTCAAACTTCTGCTTTCTGTGGGGAATTTAATTTGAGGAACTTACATAGTATTTTAGGAGAAATGCTTTTCTGATGAGTAAGGTATTGTCCCAAGACTCGAGAAGTGGGAATTCAATCCATGCATCTTTCACTGAGTCTGTCTATGACCTTGTAGAAACTGTCCCTCAGAGCTTCAATTTCTGCAGACACAAAATAAAGGTGACATTTGCCTTGTCTCACGTTTGGTCTATCTTGTCTGTCTGGATCATAAACTCTATGTTGGCAGGGACTCCCTCTCACAATTTGTTTGTAAATTGCCTAGTGTGGCACTTTACAAGCTGTAGCAGCTACTCTAATACAAATTAAAAATAGTCATTCATATGTCAACATACTCACTGATTTTTTTCCCATCATAAGCCTAAGTAAGTGCCTTAAGTAGAGGTGTTTCTTTTCAACAGTATTAGATGAGAGAAGTAAGGAAAAGAGGTCACATGAGATGGGAAAATATTGCCAGAGGCCATTCAACTCCAGGCTTCTTCCATGTTATCAAGCTACCTCAAACACTAATCGCATTAATTTGGAATTTAGCAGATTATTAACAAGGGAACCTTCTTTGCTTAGACAGTGAAAATGGCACAGAACGAGGAGGACTTTAGTCTTGGCCAGGGTGTTTGGCTTTGCAGAATTCCCTCATCTCAGTAGGAAAATTATAGGGATTCAGGAGCTCAGCTGCCAGTGATATTTTTCCTGGTAATCTCCTCTTGAGGAAAAATAAAACTGGCATATACAGTATTAATATTGTCCATAGCTGCAAAAGCTTATTGGCACAGGAGTGACCTTGGCATCCTTCATCAGTGCCTTACGATGTAAATGGAGGATTAATGTAGGGAGGAGACAGCAGCAAGATAGGGAATAGATGGGGAAATGTGTGGGCAGTGAAGTAACAATGAGCTTTCAAAACCCCTCCATAGTCACAGACCATAAAAAGTGGCCAAGAGGAGTATTTACAGAACCATTCTCTGGAACTAGGATGAAATAATTCAGTATGACAGCAGTTTAGAGACTCAGTGTAAAAAAAAAAATAAAAATTTAAAAATTAATTATGGATGAGGAAAACACCATAGTAGCACCAGCACGTGGACACCTTGAGCTCCTCAGTCTCTATTCCTGTGGCCACTTCTGGCTGCAAAAAGACCCCAAACCTCCCTTGTTTACATTAGCATACATTTTGAACAGACTCTTTTTGTGTTGCCATCAGCAGCATCAGAATGGAGGTCGAGGTTAGCTGTGAAGAATGACTGTGAAAGTGGCATCCAGTCCTAGGCCCTCTTCCAGGTTTTGTTTGGGTTTCTTTAAAAAAAAAAAAAACTAAAAAAAAAAAAACCTTAGACAAGCTGCAGAGTGGCAGACTTCTTGCTGAACAGAGCAATCCTTAAAGTAGGAAATAACAGGAAGGCTTAGAGGCATATGGAAGCCATTAGAAATGGCATGTTTGCAGGGACAGATTATAAATTGGATCAACTAGAAAAGCATCTGAAAAAAGTCTGCCTACAATTCCATCTTGTGTGAACTGTCTCAATCCAGCTGAAGTGCGTTTTTAACCAGTCTTCACTTTTCCATCATTTCTTCATTTTACCACATTTGGAAAACACCCGTAAGTGATGACAACAGAAGCCCCACATACTGTAAGATCCACCCTGGAGCGGAGGGAAAGGGGAGAGGAACAAATGGCACATTCAGGTAGGCTCTGTAACGTACAACCGTTACATCTCCAATGTTTGCCGCAACCAGCAAGGAACAATTTCAGAGGTTTAAGGGGCCATCCACATTGTGAAGATCCACATTCGTGAAGATCCCAAAGGTCTTCACACCCTGATGCAACAGACATACTGCTGCCGCACTAGCCCACAGTGACACACACTGGGGTGCTCTCCTACAGCCCCATACTTGTTACAAGTGTGACTTTCAACTCCTTGGCACCCCCTCTGCCTTGCAGCTTCTGGAGTCTGACTGCTAACTTGCCCATTTTATGCAGATGCAGTGGATTTCAACCTAAAAGAATAACAACCAGTCATTCATTAACATCAGACATGCAAAACAAATTTAGCTAAGCTGATTACTGTAATGTAGTAGCCAAGAGCACTGTTCAAATTGACATGGGAGAAGAAACGCCTTTGATACTCTCAGTACAACGAGCTGTCTATTTTTGTCAAGTCTCATGTTTCCTAATTACCTTAATACTATAAGAATTAGGTAATACTGATGTACAATCACTCGCACTGGGCTGGGTTCACAGCCTCCCATTCCACGGTGCTTACAGGGAATGCTAATCTGATACAAGAAGTCTGGCTTCGATAGAAACACTATCTTGCAGCTTCTTTGCTATGATCAGCCTCACCTCAGGATAAGGAAAACCCTAAAGCACCACAGGGCGGAATTCACAGTGGAGTAAAGGAAATGCTACAGGCACACAGGCAGCTACAAATACATCATCCTGAGTTGTGCCCTGTCCCCTGCCTTGATAAAACCTTTTTCATTGGCAGCTGCTCTATGGAGGATTGTCCCCCTACCCCAGAAAGTCCCCTCCCCAGAGCAGATGCTGCAGGATTTTGCCTCGAGTTCTGTGAAAGCAATTCTACTTTCCCACCGTGTGTGCGCCAGAAGATGCTTAACACACCCTCTCACCCCACACATCACCTCCATAATCTGTGCACGACCCACACAGACGCTCAATATGAACCTGGCACAGCAAAATAGTGCAGCTAAAGTGATGTCCTGACTTAACCTGAGAGGAAAGGAGCAGTTCCTGAAGAAGATTAGTTTTCTATTCACCCAGCCTTTTCCAGTAACACTCAAATTTAGGCCTAAAGGAGTTGCATGGGTGATGTTGAATGTAAGGTATGATATATGCTAAGCATGTCAGTGCTGGTAGACATGAAGCAGGACCTTCTGTGCTAACCCCATGGTGTGTGCTTCACACCCCAGTATTTTCCTCTGTGTGTTTATTTATGGGCAGATTTTGAAAAAGAAAGAAAAGCGTCCCAAAATGGGAACAGATGGGGTCTGCCTATTATCCCAAATCATTCTATGACAGTGAATAAAAACAAGCAAGGCTCATGTGTGGCAACCTACAGTGCAAGACACTAAGCAGACCCTGCTGACAAGCAGTATCTTACTGCTAAAGAGACCCACTCTTGCTCCCCTTTCATGTACTTCAGCAGAGTTACTTCTAGTTCACAACAGTCGGAGTAAGGAAAGGAATCAGCCTTTGTGTGCAACAAACAGCCGAGACTCAAACTTTGGCTCTTTGGCATAAAAAAAAAACAAACGAGAAAACCAAGTAGCTAGGAGCAGTGTTAAACTTTCCACAGCTACAAATTGCTCTTTCATGCATGATACATACAATTACAGCATGCTTAAATCCTGGATTATTGGGACAATAGGTTGTAGCAGCTTTAATCCAAGTGAGTCATTAAGCTGTGCCACTTCAGCAGGAATCTGCATACTTAAAAAGTGTCTGTGTATCGTACAGTCCATCTGTGTAACACACAGTCCATACAGCCCAGCTCCAGTAATTAACTGAACTACACTTCCCCATGAACATATTGCTACCATGTGTATACATTAGCATCTTGGCAATATTTTCTTTTTGTAAAAAGATTGAAAGTATTAGTGCCAATGTGGTAAATCTGTCTACGTCTGTCTGTATGTCTAAGCCTTACGGCTGTTCATGGGGATTCTCTCTCTCTCCCCCCTTGTGTTAGACTACCAACTGCTTTGAAAACTTCTTTTTCCATTTCAAATGCATTTTGTGTTTCCATATTGAGATAAAACTCCCAGGAGATGACTAGTGGGACTCTTGCATCTGAGGCAAGGCTAACAAAAGAGGTCTGTTAGTTGTTGATGATGTTAAGCTGAGTTGGAAAGCTTACAGGGAAAGAGGCAGTTGCCACCCAGTGCAAATCAGGTTGTTGGACTGCCCTCCATGGAGAGGCAACCATAAAGGTCTGCTGGGAGTCTTCAGTGGTTTATCAGCCTCATCATACGACCCAAGAAAGCAAAAAGGAATGTGTTATAGGGAAGCCTGCTAGTAGATTTAGATTCACAGTTCAGGGACAGACTCCGAAACTTGAAGAAACCTTGTGAAAACCAGACTGTTCCAGAGGCCCTGACGTAAACGTCAAAACGCTGAAGAGTAAAAAAAAAAAAAAAAAAAAAAAGCTGAGGCAGGAAAATGAACTCAGCTTGTTCCTCTGATCTCTGGGAGTGCATCTGTACTGCAAAATGGCTTAAGACCCCTCAAAGCCAGTAACCAACTTGAATTGGTAACTCCACACATCACAGCACACTACAGTATAATAGATTTACCATCTCAGACCAGTCCTGCCCTTCCAAGGAGCCAGCTCAACCATCTCCAGCACATCACTGACATATTCCTGGGAGCAAATACAGCGAGAGGCAATTTAGTTATCCAGAATATAGCCAGGCTATTTCTTATGCTGTACAGAAGGACTGTAAAGCCTTTGTAAAACTTGTAGGTGACCCGTTTCAATACCTAGTGTCTTAGATAAATAAGATGCAACCCAAATAGTCCTCTGAAAAACATGCTTGCTCTACTGGAGAGTCTAGAGAAAGTAAGACTCATTCAAGCTGTTGGAAGACACTATCTCACTCATATGATAAGGTCCTAAATAGAGGACTTACACCTCCTGACGGCACCCACAAAGGTGAAATGCAGCTGCCCGGAACCTGTTTCATTTCAGGAAGCTTGGGAAAGGAGAGTATATGGAGCCCAGATATATCAATGCTGTCCAGACCCAGCTGCAAGGGCTTTTCCAAGTCTGTAACACCACGATCCTATCCTCTGATTAAAAAAACAATAATATTACTCACAAACGTTTTGCCATAGAACTGCCAGAAAGCTTATAAAAGCACAAAGGCAGCAGGAGTCATGCTGTTTGGTCATATAACTCTAAAGGATCACAAAAAAAATCTAAACAATATTTGTTACATCATTGCTCCCAAGCTGCAGCTATACATGCCAAGTTTTACCACCAAGAAATAAATGGGAAAAATGCATAGGGAAAATCCAAATAGACCCCTGACTCTAGAGTTTTAGTAAGTCGTGCCAGAATTATGATTTGACATTATCTGCTAATCAGTGCTTTGAGAATTCCCTCCCCCATTCCTTGCAATATCTCTAAATCGAAAGATACACCTTAGAACAATATATTTAGTAAATGGAATGTTAATTAAAATCAAACTTGTGACCTGAAGTAACTATCTCGGATTTTTACATGCTAACTGAAATTACTAGTAGGTAGCAGATATAAAGATGATTTTTTTGATTTTGTGGATGGATTTTGTGGATGGAAAAAAAAGGCTAAAATACAGAACAGTTTACAGAATGAAAATGCTACTCTCTCCTCACTCCCCCAAAAAATACGTCTACATGCTTATTTTTTGGAAGTCTATCTTGATCGTGAGCTATATCCACCTAAATGCCTTCTGGGAACTACAACATCAGAGCCTCAGGCTTTAATCCTCCTGATAAGACAGTGTCCAGCCCATCTCCACCTCCGACCATGTACAGCAATCATGGGATTCCTACAAAGTCACAGTTGGCAGAAGTTCTTCATCCTGCATCACAGGAGATACAATCCAGATAAAGAAAGAACCCCAAGAAAGAACACCAAAATGAGATGTCAAAAAAAAATTCATACATGTGACCACGGCAGCTGAGTGGATGCAAATGAACAGTGAACTGATACAAGACATTCTGACTGGACCAACTACAGCAAAAGGGCTTCTTGAGGGGATTCTACAGGTATGTCAGCCAGAAAAAGAAGGTCAAAGAAAGCATAGCATCCTGATGAACAAGACTGGCAAAACAGTAACAACAGACGAGGAGAAGGCTGAGGTACTGAACAGCCTTTTTTGCCTCAGTCTTCACTGACAACCTCTCTCCCCGTACCTCTCTAGTGGATGGACCACAAGGCAGGGACTGGGGGAGCAAAGTCCCTCCCACTGTAAAAGAAGATCAGTTTCACGACCACCTGAGGAACATGAACATACAGAAGTCTACAGGACCTGAAAAGGCACAACACAGAGTCCTGAGGGAATTGGCTGATGTAGTTGCCAAGCCACTGTTCATGATATTTGAAAAGTTATGGCAGTCAGGTGAAGTCCCCAGTGACTGGAAAAAGGAAACCGTTGCACCCATTTTTAGAAAGGGTAGAAAGGAGGACCCCAAGAACAACTGACCTGTCAGCCTCACCTTTGTACCTGGAAAGACCATGGAACAGAACCTTCTAGAAGCTATGCTAAGGCATATGGAGGACAGGGAGGTGATTCAAGACAGACAGCATAGTTTCATCAAGGGCAAGTCCTGCCTGACCAACCTCGTGGCCTTCTATGATGGAGTGACTACATTAGTGGACAAGGGGAGAGCTACAACTGTCATCTATCTACACTTCTGTAAACTTCTGTAAGGCCTTTGACAGAGTCCCTCATGACATCCGTCTCTCTAAATTGGAGAGATACAGATTTGATGGATGAACTGTTCAGTGGATGAGGAATTGGTTGGATAGTCACATCCAGAGGGCAGCAGTCAATGGCTCAATGTCCGCTCACAGCTCAGAATCCTGGCTGCATCATAAGCAGCGTGGCCAGCAGGGCAAGGGAGGTGATTCTGCCCCTCTACTCCGCTCTGGTGAGACCCCACCTGAAGTACTGTGTCCAGCTCTGGAGCCCTCAGCACAGGAAAGACATGGACATTTTAGAACGGGTCCAGAGGAAGGCCACAAGAATGATCAGAGGGACAGAACACCTCTCCTATGAAGACAGGCTGAGAGAGTTGGGGTTTTTCAGCCTGGAGAAGAGAAAGCTTTGGGAGATATTATTGCAGCCTTTAAATACTTAAAGGGGGCTTATAAAAAAGATGGGTACAGAATTGTCAGCAGGCCCTGTTGTGATAGGACAAGGGGTAATAGCTTTAAACTAAAAGAGGGTAGATTTAGGCTAGATAGAAGGAAGAAGTTTTTTACACTGAGGGTGGTGAAACACTGGCGGCACAGGTTGCCCAAAGAGGCGACAGATGCCCCATCCCTGGAAACTTTCAAGGTCAAGTCGCTGCTCTTTAAGACTATCACTAAGGACTGAGCACAGCTTACATTCCTGCCTCAGCACCCACTTATGCCATGCTGGGAGGTGAACCAAGAAAACAGGGTACCTCTGAACCTCTACTTTCCCAGGAAAGGAGGCGGATGCTGTCCTTAACCAAACAGCATGGATTGCTGGAGGATTCAGCCAGCTCTGCTCCCATGCACAGGCTCTGGGCAGTCTGCCCCCCCACCTTTCCCTCACACGATACTCTTGGAAAGGAGTACTGCAAATACAACTTTACTATTCCCATGATCCCTCATCCCTGGGTAGTTAAGGAGGTTGAGGTGTGGAGAGGAAGTAACAGCAGTTGACTCCCAAACCCAGACATACAGAGAAAATAACAGTAAGCTCAAGCCGTCACTGGGCTGAAGTCACAATAGCAGTTTTTGTATACCAGGGCCAGAATACTTGAGGCATCTCACTGAAAAGCCAAAAGTGCACATTTGCTCTTCATCCTGGATTCACGCCAGAGGAAAGCTCTCATGAAAGAAGCGGTAAAGGAACACCTGCATTGCCAGGGTGGAGAACAGAAGCCAGATGTGGGCCAGCAGCTGCCACGTGGCTTGGCCATGCTACCTCAATGGGGCAGGCATCAGATTGTGATCACTTGTCATTGAATTCAGAGCTTTTTTGCCTTGTTTTAGCTTGGATAATTTCATACCCCTCAACTTTGTCATGTTAGCATGTTTGCTGTAATATCAGGATATTTTGCATGAAAAAGCACTATGAAAACTGAATTTCCTGTAGAAATGAGCCCATTTTTTTATTTTATTGATGACATATGCTTGAAAAAATGGATTTTAGAAACAAAACCTCTTACCTATCTGAGCTCACAGGCCTGCAGTTTACAGTTGTATTGATTTTATTTCAAATACTCCCTTGAACTCGGACTTGTTCTGCTGTTAGTAGTGAGGTTGTGCACTTTTCAAATCTTGATCCCCTGAAATCAGGCACTCCTTACTATATTCACAAGAGACAGTCGCATTCAACCACAGGTTTTCTATATCTTTTAAATGCATTATCTGTAGTTTCTATAGCCATCAGCAGTCTTCATTTGTTAAACAACAATACAACACTCATCACGTTGAACAATTCCAGGAAGCAGCGACTAGTCCATCAGTCACTGCTGCACACCAGGTCTGTAAGCAAAGATGAGCCAACAACACTGGAACCTCAGTCTGAATTCTTAAAAAGATTAGTGAATTGCCCTATAACCATTGTGCAAAACATAATAATTCCTAAAATGAAATCAATTTAGTGTTGAATATTCACAAGAATTTAAAGAAGTTCACCTTGGCATAAAAGAATGAACATAAGGGAGATTTGTTAACTTTCCTGAGCATCATAAGGAACAGAAGATTGCAGTTCATAAAATAATCTGGGGTCCCTTTGAAAACCAGCACAGCTCTCAGGGCAGACAGGTTTAGAAGCAACACAGATCTGCTTAAAGTCTGTTTTCACACAGACCCATTCACTAGCCACACATTTAAGATAATAATAGCTTTCTTTCTCCAGAGCAGCCAGGCCAACATCACCACAAACAACTACAAAACAACGGCTGGGAGACAGCAAAAGCCATTGCTGACTTTGCCCGAGATTTGTTGCCAGTTTATAACTCTAACATATGTTATTTTGTGTCTTGCAGGTACAGCATGTTTATATGTCTATATGATGACTCCACTACACTCATCACCATCATGTTGATCCACCAACTCCAAGCCACCTATTAGGCCTCAAATATCTGAGACTAGATATCAATCACTACAACACAGAAGAGGCTACTTGAATATCTGCACCATCACTCCCCACTGAACAAATATCTAGGCGTAATTACTATCTCCTTGTTTATGGAGGAGAGGCAAAATTTTTGTGCAGCCTACCAGCTTTGGCAATGACCACTTAGCCTAGAAGACAGAAATAGGAAACTATGATGAAAAAAAAAAATTACAAAGGAGGCATATTGCAAACATGCAAACAAAAGTCTAGAATCCTGGCAGGAAAAGAAATAAAAAACAGTGAAGAATGAAGGGGACATGGTTAGACAAAGTCAACATCTTGAGAAGCAGTTGGTAAAGTGAGAGACAGATTTCAGCATAGTAAACAAGCTATAAAGTTCTCCACAGGAAGAGCAGACAAAGCACCCTGGATTACTGCAATGTCTAAGCCATTTCTCCTTTGTGATGATTTTCTTAAAAAAAATCTTGGTTTTCTGCCTATTTGTTTACAGGGAGACATCTAAGTGGCTGTCTGTTTTGGAATGATACTTTGAAGTCAAATGCTGTAACTTGGCCTAGACACATTCTCACTTGTGATGAACACACTTCCCACTTTTAGAAAGAAAACAAAGGTTTTCAAACAAAGCAAAAAAGCAAGTGGATGCCTTCTTTTTTTTTTAAGATACATTCTCTATTTTGAGAAGAATTAAGCTCTATCACTTGCTCTTCCACATACAAACTTGCACAAGAACTTGATAGCAATTGAGGATTAGAGCAACATTAAGGATATGCTCACAGAAACTTTGCTTTGCCAGCATATTGCAGAAATTCCAGGACAGGCATGTGATCTCCCAAAGCTGTATTTTATGCTCCACATTAATGGCGTAGCAGCAAGTGCTGGCTTTGTTACCTTCTGCTCCGGCTTCCTCACACAACAGTGTTGTGAGCTTCCTGACCCCTCAGTCATCATAGATGTGGTGTATCTGGAAAGACATCAAGCACATATGCAGTAGACCAAACAAGTGAAATTTCTCTGAAGATTACAGTGAAGAAAGCCACCTGTATCCCACCTTAGCAGCTGCAGGAGGTCTGTGACAGCAGTTTTAGAGTGGCTCTATCATGTAGAGGGAAATACTGCCATTCACAGATTTGGACAAAAATAAGTTGTTTCTCAGCACTGGTGTCTTCGACCTGATCCCTCACAGATCTTCTCTCCAACATTTTGACTGACAACAGATGCATCAGCTGGGTACACAACAGGCAGGCAACTATCTGAAGAAGGCAGTGGGGAGCAACTATGAAAATTGACTGCACAACCAAAGGAGAAAGATGCCTCCTCATAAATCTCCCTGACAGAAATAAAACAACAACCTGTCACTCAGCCCAGCCCCTAATTCTTTGTTTTGGAATCCTAGATGCATGCCTCATGCCTACATTTTATCTCCTTACTTCAGTTCTGCAATAGTCCACACAGACCCAGAGGAGTCAGGGAAGACAGCAACACCTTTTATGTTTCCCTGACAGCCCTCTTTCACTTCAAAATCAACAGTGTTAGAATGGTTCACGTACCCCACCTATGTCTGAACCCATTCAAACCTCACAGGGAGAAGAGAGAGTGCTTCTAACAAAGAGATAATTACAGTCCCTCAGCGGATGGAATTTCGCAAATTCAACATCCACATAAAGTATCTGCAGGCTGCATGGACGTGCCAAAACCCTCATCTGTCTTCCCAGAAATCAAAGGGCTTGCTTAACAAGAATAATATTATCCCTGAAGTTTAGTTTCATAGGAGTTACATCATTCACAGAGGTATTGCAGCACCAGAGAAAACAGTGAAAGGGGTGGGGGGAGAGGGGAAGGCTCCTTCTCTGTCTCAGTATAGTTGCTTTAGCACTTTTAATACAAGGAGTAATATCATAGAGCTAAAATAAACCATGCTTTACATCACCACAGAAACTATTGCTGCAGTCACTGCATGCGAACAGGTCCCACCTTAACATTGATTCCAAGCACTGAGAGAAAACTCCTCCAAGTAAATTTTAAAATAGTTGATAAAGTTGATGAAGTTCGTTAGACCTGCGCTTTGTTTGCTCATTCTCTGACCGGTGGTTCTTTCTTCATGCATACAGAGACAAACATATTCACGTGTATTGGCTCAGACATAAAAGTCCTAATTGACACAAGGAAGAAAGAAAGGTCTTTAAATGTAAATTTTGCTAAAATTCTCTTACCAAGGAGTGCAAATGTGTGCTGATTGTAAATATTCACTGAACGGAGTAGAAGTAATAAATTTGATATGCCTACCAAGGGCTATATATTTTCAGCTGATTTTATTCTGTCTGGAAGGTTTTATAATGCATTTATGAAGATATGCTTACAGGCAGGATTAAATCTCTCCTGTTTGCTCAACTATAATGCAAAATATGCAAATGTGGTGGTAAATTAAAGCAGTAGTTGTTGGCTTTTCTCTTCCAAGGAAACTTGATTGTGAAGGATTTTTCCCTTCTCCTGTTTAGCTTATTGAAGTAAAAAGATGCACCTTATTCCACAATTTCTATGCCCTAAAACCATCTTTTCTTATGCACCACCTTCCAGAGAAGCTAGTGTGTATTTTGACTGGGAAAAGACCGCGGGACTTGTCCTACTCTGAAGTGACAAGCATGCGGTGTGAGCAAGCCAGGGCTTGTACTGAGACAACAAGAAAGAAAACAACTTACATTTAGACATTTGACACAGATACTGATCACCAGAAAGAGCATTTACTGTATTAAATCGAAACCCATGAATAATTCACCAGTTTCAGCTGATGACAAACCCAGAAGTGGCAGAGTATTTGATGATCAATAATTATTTCTGAGATTTTAGGAAGCGTGGCATCTTATAACTGAACAATTTAATTAAGCACTAGATTTGATTGTTTAATTGCACATGCTGTATCAATCTCTTTTCCTTTTGAATTTTGTGCAGGTGCTAAAAATAGTTCCTCGCTTTTCGAACAAATGCTTTTCTCACCATGAATTACAAAACTTGTTCTCTAATAAGGTTTTTCAAGTATCACATTTTGTGCTACACTCACGCTTTCATTGAACTGCTAATAGACTTCAAATAATAAGTTTACTGGAAACTGCAGCTCTAGGTTCACTGAAATCACATTTGAATCTCATCTGTTGCTGAGGTTTATTATAACTGACAGTGCTAAGACCGAACCTGATTTTGCTGTGACCTTATGTCCAGCGCTGTGGTACTCCAACAATAGATAAAGTTTCCAGCAGTCACAGCCACAACACATGTCCAAGTTGTCAGTCTTTGAAACATTCTTCAAAAATGAAGCAGATCCATATATCTATCTAAAGAGCTTTTCTGTGGGAGTGGTTCCTTTCTAAAACATCTCTTTTTAAAATGTGATATCATTGTTTTCACACTGAGCAACTCTCAAAGCGCCAATCAAATTTATTCACTGACATCATTTTCCTAGGTCCTCTGGTTTTCTGCTATCAGCCTGGGATGCAGAAATACAACTTGTTTTTTCCAAGCAAGATAAATAAAAGTATTTATTTCAGCTCCTCACTGTGTCAGAACAGCAGCCTTCCCCACTGTTGTTTCCAAGAGCTTTTGGGTTTTAACTACAGATTGATTCATAGATTCATAGATTGGTCCAGGCCGGAAGGGACCTCCAAAGGTCATCTAGTCCGACCTCCCCGCAGTCAACAGGGACACCCCCAACTAGACCAGGTTGCCCAGGGCCTCGTCGAGCTTCACCCTGAATATCTCAAGGGAAGGGGCCTCAACCACCTCCCTGGGAAACCTGTTCCAGTGCTCCACCACCCTCATGGTAAAGAACTTTTTCCTCATATCCAATCTAAATCTCCCCTTCTCTAACTTAAAGCCATTGCCCCTCGTCCTGTCACTGCAGGCCTTTGTAAACAGACCCTCCCCAGCCTTCCTGTAGCCCCCCTCAGGTACTGGAAGGCCGCTATGAGGTCTCCCCGGAGCCTCCTTTTCTCCAAGCTGAACAACCCCAGCTCCCTCAGTCTGTCCTCATAGCAGAGGTGCTCCAGCCCCCTGATCATTTTGGTGGCCCTCCTCTGGACCCGCTCCATCAGGTCCATGTCCTTTCTATATTGAGGGCTCCAGATCTGCACACAGTACTCCAGGTGAGGTCTCACCAGAGCAGAGCAAAGTGGCAGAATCACCTCTCTGGATCTGCTGGCAACGCTTCTTTTGATGCAGCCCAGGATGTGATTGGCCTTTTGGGCTGCGAGAGCACACTGCCTGCTCATGTCCAGCTTCTCGTCCATCAGCACCCCCAAGTCCCTTTCCTCAGGGCTGCTTTCTAATACCTCATCCCCCAGTCTGTATTTATACTGAGGATTGTTTCTTCCCAGGTGCAGAATCCTGCACTTGCTTTTGTTGAACCTCATGAGGTTCAACTGGGCCCACCTCTCCAGCCTGTCCATATCTCCTAGGATGAGGATACCAGTGTTTCTCCTGATACACTATGGGACAGTTTCTGATCCCTCTCACTGTGAAACCTTTTTCTTGCTACTTGCTCCATTTTTCTTTTTCTTCCATTACTCCAAGTTATAGGAAACTTCCCTGTGCTGCGGTGAAAAGTTCATCTTCCTCCTGAAAACACCCAAGTCTCCATACATGGGTACCTGCTTCCCTGCATGATCCTCACATCTCAAATCCTATCAGACATCAATATATTTGGTCTTTAAATCATCTCTCCTAAGCAACTATCCTAAAATCTTTGCTTGTGCACTCAGTTTCTCTACACCGTTTTGAGAAGGACCAAAACTGCAGTTTCCTCCGATTCTAGAGCCCCTAGTCAAAACCAGCTGAATTTTACTTAAAAACTGACTTCAGCAGGCTTCTGCTGAGGCTTGTGGTGTGCAAATATCAGTTGTGTCTTTATGATCTAGTGCTTTTCAACATATGTAACCCTGGACTGTACAGATCCTTTTGAAGAAATTTTTCATAAAAAGCTTGTCACTCACTGCTGTCTCCTTTCATGGCTAGGTTAATTTGTAATAGCTTCCAGTTAAAATAAAAGCATTGGCCTGTTACAGAGTCTTGCTGAAAACTTCTCAACCAGATCCATAACTTTTACTGAAACAGCCAGAAATAAAAACACAGTTTACACTTCGCATGCATCTAATTCCGTCGCATCTCTCTGCACAGGACCTGAGGTGCTGGGGCAGCCTGAGACCTCTCTAACTCACTATGTACTGCAATTGCCCCTGGAGTTAGCCAAAGATTAAATCTTTACAGGAGGATCTGAGACTTTTTTTTATTAATCAATTGAGCCGGTTATAAAAATGCTTTTTGAATGCTTTTTCCTGCTTCGGCAGGGGAGTTGGACTAGATGATCTTTATGGTCCCTTCCAACTCTAAAAATTCAGTGAAATTCAGTGAAGTAAATAATTCCAGCTCCAAGTTGCAAAGAAACCCTAGAAATCAGAGCCTTTTCACGCTAAAAAAATATTCCAGTCTGGTCTCAACTTCCATGAGTACAGCAGCACCTACGGTTCATTTTCTATCTGTCATGAGAACTCATGTAAATTATGTCTTGTGTGATCCTGAAACCAAGTTGATGTACTGTAAACCATTATTTCTGTCCTGGTAGGAATAATTTCTTATAGCTACAATGACACATACTGTCCCCACTGGGAGAAAGCTGTGGTGATTGATATGAAATCAGCCGCTGTCACTAGATATCCTGATGCTGAAGCAGCAGACTGAAGATACAAAAAAACCCCAGCATTCAGAGAGGTTTTTGCTATGTGTGTTCCATGCCACCCTTCAAACGCCAATCATTTCTGATCAGGTTTTAGTTTTTCCTCAGTTAATTTTGCTTTAAACATTCTCATAGCCCTTCTTTGTCCACTTCCTTAAAGCGTTCTGCCTCTACAACCTTTGCTGACAAGACTGTTCTCCAAAGCACAGGTTATTACAGAACAGCCGTAGAAGAAGAATTATAAATGCATACATTTGCCCCAAGAGTCTCCTGTAGGCAAGGCTGGGAACAGCCCCCGTCTGAAGGGCGAGGACTAGAGAGCCATGTGGTGAATATCATTTCGTATAGCCCAGAGTGGGTAGGTTATGCCAATTAGTAGTAGTAGGGGTCTTTCATCCTCTTAGCTCCCACGGTAAATCCTGCCTGCAGTCAGCATTGTGTTCATAGGGTCTCAGCAGACATTTGATCTGCCTAATCAAAAGAATCCATTTTCTGCTACCCAAAGAAGGCATAATGCAGAGTACACTCTAGAAAAAAAGATGCAACAGTTTTACACAGGCTCTGTCAAATCATACTTGAGTAATTATGGCTCCTGTGGCATTTGTTCATGAACAGAAAAGAGGAGTTCAATCAGTTAACATACAACTCCTTACAGATAGAGGGGGGAGGAAAAAGGAGCTCGCAACTCTGAATTTTGAATAATTTTGTTAGATTTATTGTTCAAATCCATGGTTACAGAATATAAGAACATAGGTAGGAATATCTTTTCAGAAGTTTCAGTGAGCACATTTCATTTTTAACTGCTAGAGATCACTTAAATTTATCTGGACATCACTATCTAATCTGGCTTAATGCCTCCGCTCTCTAGTTCACGTATTTCAAGATGATACTTGGAACCGTCTTCAGTGTTCTGCAAGATTAGGTTTAACTTAAGACTTGTGACACCTGTGTGTATTTCTTAGTCATGACTCAGTTATCACAGTACAAGTAAGTTCCATTACCAATGGGTGACACAGCAGAGAAGTCAAATCCGTAACTGGGGAATGCTACAATTAATAATAACTGAATCCATATTCAACTTCAGAATAACGACATATGAAGGCAACTATTTAAACTGCTCAGCTGACACCTGAGTCTATTATTCTGGATGATGCTTCAGTGGTATTGCTCCATATGCTTGTATCGTGCTGCCAATATATTACCATAAGTCTTTCTTGGAAGACCTTCCAAAGAATATAGTGCGTACTACACGACCAGACAGATAAATATCGTCTCACAAACCTTATTAAGCAAAGCCACAAGAACACTACCTTTTGGACTGAATTTTATCACAAAACAATAGTAAAAATGTCCTGTGAATTTTTTTGCCTTCAGCTGTTCATTTTTTCCTTACAGTGCTGTGTGCCAACCAGCTAAACCAATAACCTGCCTTACCTCCACGTCTGGAACATGGAACAGCCACAGTCCTACAAGCATTACAAAAATGGGCTTTGGCCCCATCAGAACAAAGCAGAGAATCTCTCCATCAGCAGTCACCAGAGAATTGGTAATGTTATTACAAATTTGGGTTATTCTATTAAGCAACTGTCTGCATGCCTTAAAACAGCACATCACAATCATATGCTATAGTCTTTGCATTTTAGCTATTTCATTTAAAAACCTGTTGTAATGACACTTCTCCAGCTGTAAACCATTTGCACTAAATGCATTAGCAGAAACATCTTTTGCTTGAGTCACAGGACAAGTCACACTAATTGCCAGGATAAGACATGATCTCAATGTGAAGCTAGACAGCAGGGATTAGATGCCATTCTATGAAGACGGAAAAAGACAGGGAAGACAGACCAACCCAGTTTACCTGTCTCAACAGCTTCCCACTGTTGAGTGGCAAAGACGCCACTTTGGCATCTCCTGGTTGTTCCCACTGCAACCTTTCTGCAGGGTGTCCGTAGGCACACTGCTCTCCTCGTAGGCTATGCAGGGCAAAGGAGACTCTGCAGGACATTCTGCGATGTCACAGTTGTCCTCCTGAATACACAGGGGAGAAACGGCACTTTTTTGTGCTGTTCTAACCGAGTTTCTAAACAAACCTCAATTACTAACCAAACCCCAGCAACAGTTCCTGCAACAAGGGTAAGAATCTTCTACAGCTAGAAGGCTTTTCATCTGCTGCATTTCAAAGTTGTTAACACTTGTCAAAAAGAAAAAGAGAGGAGAAGTCTTTCCTGATGGCGTGTCTCAGGAAAACTTGAATATGGGGATTGCTATCTCTGACTCTGTAGTAAGACCCTCCGATTTTTTAGCATTGATTTGCAGTTACTGGTTGTCTGAGCCTAAACAAAAGAGCTTTCTAGCACCACATTGTAAGTGCATTCTGGATGCTCCATGAAATAAATAAATAAATGCTGTTATTCAGTTGAATCTCATAGAATGGTTAGAGTTGGAAGGGACCTTAAAGAACATCAAGTTCCAACCCCCCTGCCATGGGCAGGGACACCTCCCACTAGACCAGGGGGCTCAAAGCCCCATCCAGCCTGGCCTTGAACACCTCCAGGGATGGGGCAGCCACAGCTTCTCTGAGCAACCTGTTCCAGCGCCTCACCACCCTCACAGTAAAAAATTTCTTCCTGATATCTAAATCTCCCCTCTTTCAGTTTAAAGCCATTACCCCTCATCCTATCGCTCCACTCCCTGATAAAGAGTCCCTCTCCATCTCTCCTGTAGCCCCCTTTAGGTACTGGAAGGCCACTATAAGGTCTCCCCAAAGCCTTCTCTTCTCCAGGCTGAACAACCCCAGCTCTCTCAGCCTGTCAAATCTCAGCACGTGTGCTCGTTCTTGAACACACAGAGTTAATCCCCAGAAGCAATTTGATTCTTTTAATCTGTTCGAACCTTAACTCTTTTTTTTTTTTTTTCTTCCTTTCTTTTGTATATCCTTTGTGCTTTTGTGTTGTCTCGGTTAGTATTATAATAGCAGATGATATTAACAGAGATTTAACTTACCGATTATTTTTCTTTTATAGTGAGCTTTTTGCTACTGTTTTCCATTTTGGATGACACATACTTCTTACATTTTGGAATTACTGGCATCTATTTAGCATCTCTGTATAAACCAGCTCTTCCCATGTCTGCTTATGCAAAGTTCTCCATAATTAATCCTGCTGACAGTAGCACACAGGGCTTCCTTCTGCAGCATGGCAAAGATAACCAGAAGTAAGGCATGTGCCTCTTCACTAGGGTTTTCTAGATCACAGAAAACAGTGTGTTCTTCCCAGAAGTGCCCATGAAGAGTGAAGAAGTTCTGTCTGCCGCCCTCACCTGAATTGGCCTTAGTGCCGACCACAGAAGAACTAAGTTATCTAAGAACAGAGCGGTGAATTGCCCTTCAAAATATGGGAGCAACAAAGTCCTGCCCTTCTGGCTCCTGCCCTGGCACAACCACAACCTGCTAGAATTTCTGATCAGTCTGGCCCCAAAGAAGACATTGCTCAGCCTATTTCATTAGGTACTATGTCTACTCTAGGGATGTTAATGACTTGAACTATAAATATTGCTACCATAAAAATACGATGTATTATGTTATATGTGAATTTAAGTGAAGTGCTAAGAGACCTTGAAAAAATAAAAGGTAAATTAAAGTTACCTTTTTTCTGCAGCTTCTGTATAATAAGAAAAGCTTTTTCCATGGAACTTTGAGTTTGCTTTTTGTCTCCACTGAACAATTCTCAAGTGTGCCTTAAAAGCTCACTGTAGTTATATTGGCCTTGAAAAGATCACAGTGCCGAGGTCAATGTATCCAATTCTGCTATAAAGCAAGTGTGGAAGTGAACTTTGTACACTAAGGATGGATGTGATGCATAGCTACGGTATCCAGTTTGACTGGAGAAGGTGAGAAATAGCTCAGATTTGTCTAATGCAGATGGAACAAAAAACCTCTGAGGCCACCCATTCTAGGTTCTTCAGTCCTCAATATTTGTGCTGATTTGGGTACTTGCCACCATGCAAGTGGAGAATCAGCTGCCTTCCTCTGTTCAATATATAGTTAAGTGTGACACACACATATTTGGGGAGTTCTCTTTTGTTTTTTGTCAGAAAGTCTAGGATTGCTATTCATCAAATAACTTACTCAAAATTCCAGGTGTCAGCCAATGCACAGATATTATGAATAACATATCCTCTCTATCTGCCTTGGATTTTTGTGTGTCATCCATTATGGGACTTCATCTAAATACCGACTATAGGATTGAGACAATCAGCAGCAGCTCTGTATGGATGAGACCACGCTGATGGTCACCAGGAAAGGGGGAGTTCTGCTTTCCCACAGGGGAGCCGGGAGCCACTCTGTCTCAGTGAAAAGACAGCCTCCTGGTCTGAAGGGAATAAACCTATTACTGCAGTCTGCTTTCCTATTTGAGACGAGTCTGGAGAAAACATTCACAACAAGCATGATTTTTTTTTAAAAAAAAAAAAAAAAAAAAGACTGATAATAAATACAAAGCTTCACATTCCAAGGCTTAACCTATTAACTGACAGAAGCTAGACAAGTTGCATTGTGAGATTTCTCAAGTATTTTCCATCCATCTGGTACTGTCCAATACTGAAAACAGGATATTGGACTAAATGGGTAATTAATCTAATCCATTACAGCAAGTTCTATATGTTTCTTTCCCTCTAAACATGTACCAATATAGAATTATAAACAGTGCTGGAAACAATTGAATTTGATGTACTGAAGGTCACCGAAGAGCACACAATTCTCCCTCCCTCTCCATTTCATGAAACAGTGTGCTTTGTTTTCCCAGAACTAATTTCTGTTTCATAAGTAACTCAGCTTTTAGACAACTTGTTACTCAGAAAAGAATCAAGTACTCATTCCAGCCTATGAGGTTTAGAATGATCTTTTCAATAGTTAAAAGCAGCATGGTCAAAAATCCTGATTTCAGGAGCAAGACACATAACTTAGAGTTCAAGTAGTAAAGCAATTCATCTTCAACAGAACAGCACATGGTAGCTCTGAAAACAAAGCTCTAAATTCTGACAATCATCCTAAAATATTTAACACACAATCTCTTTGGAGATTTCTGTTGTACTCAATAGAAAAGACCCATCGTCTGCTCGCAAAATAAATGCAAATCCTTACAAGGCTGGGTAACCATAATATGGCTCCAGGCATATCTTTGGTTCTTTCTTAGTATCGCCTCCTATGAGACTCACTATATTCCCCGATGCTCAGGGAAAGCTCTTTAAATGGCTGTTTTTTCCAGTCTCTTCCAACACTCACTTTTTTTTTTAGGCATCACCTCTTTTCTCTTTCACATTTAACACTTCCATTAACGACTAAGATCAAGAGTTCACATTTTGGTGCATTAATCCAGTCAACTCGCAGCTTGCGATTTTCATGTTGGTTTATGGCTTATAAAAACTAAACAGCAAACCAAAGAAATAAATTAACACTGTGCACTGTCAAGGTAAAGTCAGAAAGGGAGTTATTTACAGTCTGTTTTTGAAAGGGATTAAGCTCACTTACGACCGAAGCCTACACCAGTGCTACCAAGAGCAGATCAGAGTTCTCTTCGCACTGAACACACACTCAAGCCAGTAGCACTCTTGATACCCCAACATACAATACCAATTAATTTATGTGCCAAATTAAACTTTGGTTTAAAAATTGCCACAATCTTCAAAAGGCAAAAATGATAAACCCCAAATTCAGGTTCCTTTTCTCACTGACCTGATACATCAGTTTTCCTGTCTGCCCTGAGCGTCTTACTTACGTCTTTGGGATCACCTTCGGGATACGTGTTTTCACTGTACAGGTGCAACAAGCAACACAATGGCTTCGTCCCAGCTGTGACCTCCAGGTTGGAGCTCAAAATGAAGCTTCACGACAAACTAGTAAAGAGGTAAAGGGCATTTCTCAGCCCAAACTCAGAAACAAAGTCTCAGCCCAAAGTCAAAACCAAATTACTTTGATGGATTATGTTAATTCACATCAGGGAAGAGGCCAATTATTTTTTCTTGGCGTGAGGGAGGCATCTTATATGCAATATTTATTTGACACTTACTAGTCCTTACATGACCACTTCACCCACCTGCATACCTTGCCCCAACTAGAGAGTCTAAGAAAGTGCACCATGGCATGTTAAAGTTCATCTCAATCTTATCCTTCAAAAAAGGAAAGAAAATTATTCAGCCTTCCTTCATCAGCCATGTTTACTTGCTCTTTATGCTGATTCCCATGGACTCATCTCATCTCCTGTTTTGCCACCTCTTTCTTAAAATACAGTCTCAAAAGGGATATTCCACACTTTATGCTACATCACATCTTAACACAGTATGTGTTCCTTTAGCAGATCGCTTAGAAACAATCCCTGCTGTGCCCAGCCAAGAAAAACGTGTCAGACTTGGACCTTTCAGCCGGAATTCTTGAGAAATTAGATGTGCAAATCCTTTTTCAGTTGTGATTAAGCAGAAAATAAAACTAACACTAACCCATAGGATACTGTTAAAGGAATGACAATTTTAATCAGATTCTTAGATTGCCTCTATTTGCATTAAAATATCACTTCTTGGCTTGTACATCCTTGTATATATTTGCGAGAGGGCTAGTCATCTCTGCAATAATAAAGCAGCATGTCCAGTCAATCACACATTACTGCACCAAATCAAATAAAAAAGGGTTTCATGCTTACAGCAGGGAAAATACACAAAATGCAAAGGTCAGAATCTAACCGAAGAGGATAAAAAAAAAAAAAAAAAAAAAGGGAGCAAGGAATCATTCAGAAAGGAGTGTAGCTACGAAACAGCTAAACAGCTATTGCTCTTCTGTGAGACTGTATTATCAAGACATTTGTGAGAGTTCAAGTGTCCAATTACTATTAAGAAAAACAGTCTTGAAATTCTGAAGAGTTGATTAATTTTAATAGGCTAGATTCTTTCTCTGAAAACTACAGAAATACATTTTTGATTACATATTATCCATCATGAGTCCAGTTTAATGTTTTCCAGCCATTCAGTGGTAAGAAAATTATGTGGCTCTTGTTACCCTTTCATTTAAGTGAATATGTGGCAGTTAGGGAAGTTTGGAGATAAATCTATGTATGTATTGTCTCCCTGGGAGATATTTAGGAAGACAGTATACGGAATAAGGGAACTACAGATGGTCCTTCTCATGGAACATTTTTCCCAGGTGCTGGGAGCCAGTGTTTTAGAAGTCGTTACTCATAAGACCCCCAAAAGAATCAACATTGTTTTACTGGCAAACACATTTGTCTGCAAAGAGCAGCCTTAGAAGAAGTCAGAGTTGGGAGTGTGTTTATCAGATTGTCTTTTGACAAAACGGGGTTCGTTTGCCTTTTCTTTAAACCCTCTTGCGATTATTTATATTCTTATCACCACGGCTGCAGATGATCTTTGGAATAAAGTTGTATCTCAAATGGTCTCCTTTCATTAACTGTCTCCAGGCAAATGGGGTGAGAGACGTGGGCAACATCTTTCAAGGGAAAGAAATTGCCATTGTAACTTATAACGTGCAATTAGTCATGCAAAAATGGAATGCTCTGGAAATACAGTCTGTTTTATAAATGCTTCATCGTGAAAAGTAGATGGTACTTCAAAATACTGCTGGAGCAATAAGTTCTTGTTTGTCAACATAATATTCCCATATGTAATTACAAAATTGTGCACAAGCTGACCACTTTACCTTGCTCCATTAGGGAAATGGACCGCTAGCATTAAGAATACCAGGACAAAACATCTAGTTTCAACTATGGAATGAAAAATAATTCCAGTCACTAAGTTACTTTCACTGCTTTTCTCTCTGACATATTTATTTCATCTGTGCCCTTTAACCAAAGTCAAAACGTTTCCCAAGCCTTCCAGGAATGAATAAATTATATTTTTAAAAGGAGAGTCAATTATCCAATTATCTTCATGTGTTTACTAGCATAAACAAGAAGAATCAGCTTAATTGCATCTAAAAGATTCAGTCTGAGGTCTAAGAAAAAATTTCTGCCACTAAAACTAGTGACACACTAGAATAAATCTGCCAAGAGAGGTCATATAGTCTCCTATACTGTCTCTATATGTGCCTGAAGGTTTTTACCAGCTGCAAAGGAGAACCATACTGTGTCAGTGCAGAGCATTGTGCTCAGGTATTTCTCAAAGTCCCTTCCGGCCTGACATATCTATTATTCTCTGCTTATATGCACCCTGGCTCTATAAGCACATTGCTGGACTGTTGCACTCACACAGCTGAAGGTGACAGGGCTTGGCATAAGTGTAAGGTGCTGTCAAAATACTAATACTTGCAGGACCAGAGCTTTCCTTTAACACTCAGTGATTTTCCATTATTAAGACATACGTGAGGTCTCTACACACTTCAGTTTCCTGAGGTCATTGCAGTATCTTTTGATTAACTGATCAGTAGTGCTTGCATTTTTGCAACTGCAAATAAAGACCTTCCTTAGTAATATCAAATGCAGTTTTCATTCCTGGTGAACACAGTTGCATAGGAAAGGGTGCTTAAAACAAGTTAATTAGTTATTTTACTAAAACAAGTCAGAATTAGTAATCTGTGTTACCTGTCACTTAAACAGCAAATTACAGCAAACTTTATGCAAGAAATTTAAAAAAAAAAAAAAAAAACAAAACCCAAAAAGCCGCAACCAAGAAGAAAAACTCCACACAAGTTCCTGCCATAGGAATAAATAAACCAAATCTATAGTGTAATCTACCCTCAAAAGACAGTCAAGACTGGGTATTGATTACTGATCAATACTGTTTTACTGATTACTACTTTGTCATCCTCTCTCAAAAATCATTGCATTTTTCAACAGCAAAATATGATTCAATCTGTAGATAATATATAAAAAACATAGACAAATCATACTTGGTACAGAAATGATCACATTTCTAGCCATATTCCGGGCCTCCACAAATTGATGTGAGTATCCATTTTGCCTGTTATTTTATTTTTAACTACAGTCATAAACTAGGCTGATGCCCTCAGGGAGATTTCTATAGCTGGTCCACCAAATACTATTCCTGGTCAGTATAGCATGACTGTTCCCTTCAATACATACTCCCTAGTTTGCTCCATTACCCAAGAAAGCACATTTTTCCACTAGCCTGAGATAAAAATCAGGTAGCAGTCACGAGATCTGATGGAAAAATATACTTTACATAACCAGCCTTTTACGTTCAACAAATAAAAGATACCGCTTCTCTAACACATACACAAAATTTAAAGGGTTAGCGCAAGCAAATTAAAGAGTTTCCAAGGGATAGTGAAGTGGAAAAACTTTTAAGAATTTGAGAAACTCCAGGGTGAGTACCAGGAGCAGTATCTTCCCATCTGAAACAAAAGCATTTTAAGTTTGAAATTAGAGGTGGTTTAGGGTTTTTTTTGCCTCCGCACCAATGTCTGCCAAGTACAGAAGTGTGTGTTGGTAACGGGTGCCATCGGGGAGACTATTGCTTGTGAAACCCAATCAGTTATCTTTCATTGCTACCGAAACACTGTTTGGTAATGAGCACGTCAAACAAGTGCTCTGACGTTGTTTTGCTTTACTCTGTTGACAGCCAACATAAGCAGGATTTCACCCGTCTAGAAATCCTGTCTATTTTAATCATGTTAAAGGAATGAGGCAAACTTGACAGACATTAGAAAGAAAACATTTCTCCAAAGATGTTACAATCAGATTAGTTTTCATAGACTAAGCCATAACATCCCTGACACTTCTGGTTTACGAAAGTCTAAACACAAGACAGATACACCTAAACTCAATGTCAGACTACCCATGACTGCATTACAGGGTGGTCCTTCTTTCTCCCCACAGCCCATGGTATTTCTTTCACTTATTACCCAATATGTTAAACAAGGTGATCTCTGGTGCTTACTGCTTGCTACACATCCACGCAAAGGATTACAAGTACTCTTAGACCAGCATCAGGCTGCTTAGACCATGGGTTTGCACATTTAAGAATAAGCAGCATCACACTTTATTCTTTCCTCAGTCATGTAAGAGAAAAGCAGAAAGACTGGATAAAGCTTTATCCCTACAAACAGAGGAACACAGAGATGATTTAGCCAGTATGGACAAAGGCTCAGGAACTTTCCAAGGAAAAAAGTATTAAATTATTTTCAAGGGAAAAAAATATTAAATTCTTTGCTCAAAAGTGGAGCAATATGCCCTACTGCTCACTTGGGACAAAAATCAGTTACTGTATGACATTTAAATTCAATGGGTTTTGTTGCTTCTCTAATTTTAGAAAATACAAACATACTAACCTAACACAGCTAAAGGCTTCATCTGTTGCCTCTTCCTTCTTTAATACTGAGACATTTCTCCTCCCCTCTCCCCAGCTTTGAACAGTATCTAATTTTTGATGAGCATGTTCCCTGCTACTTGCTCTGTTTACTTATCTTAGCTCGCTCCATCAAATTTTAGCAAATTCACTCATCTCCTTGACAGACCCACATTTCCTCTCTTCTTTCTCTTTAAAGACAAAAAAAACCCCAAAAACAAACAAAAAACCCCACAAAAAAACACAAATAAGCAATCTTTGTTTTGCTTTTTCATCTAAAACAAGTGTCAGCTGTTTCTTCATTCTCCATCTTCAGCTCTGTCCTCAGCTCCCCAGGGAATTGGTTCCCCACATACCTACACACCACTGTTAGTATATTTGGAAAACCCTTGACCTCAGGTTAGAATGTACTGCATGGCTCTCCGTGTTCAGTATTCATATTTACTCTTAATTATCTTTAAAACAGATTTGTTTAAACAGCCAGCTGTATGTTGAAAGCTGCACACTTGTTGCTTACATCCTGCCTTGTGCCGTTTTCCCACAAGGGTATCTGCTGCCCTTTTGCCCACACACTTATTCAGTGCAATTGGGATGAACGTCAGCTGCAATCCCTCCGACTGCCGTCCCGCTCTTTGCTGTAAACTGATGAATTCTAATCCAAATACCTCAGGGCATTTTACAGTCTCTCAAAGTCACTTTCGTGTTGCTTCATCTAGTGCTCTCTCTTAACAAGTATTTCAAATTGGATGATAGCACTAGGAGGTTTTACTCAAATACAAGTAGTACCCATTTTCCAGACTTATTAAATCATAAAGCACTTGATTCATTTCCAAGGATTAGGTCCAAATATCCTCTGGCTATATTGACCATTCAACAAATTACATTATGAAAGCAGCTCTACACTAGAGTAGCTCTAAAAGCCTGCCTTTCTTGGCTTTTGCATGGTTATTATTCCAATCAATATTGGAGTGATTCAAATCCCTCATGATCAACCTCCAAGGCTTCTTTTAGGTGCTTTTCTTATTGGTACAAACATTTTACAAACGATTTTTGTGAACCATCCTCAGGGTCCATAACAACCAGCCTTTTCATCATCAACTTCTTTCCATACCACCTCTTGTTTATGGGACACCAATACGTGTCTTTTGGGAAATTCTTTGCCATCCTTCAGTGTTAATGCTTGCTGTCAGAGTCAGTTTTGTATTCAAAATCTCAAAACCCTAGACCCTCCCTGGTTGGTTGGCTAGATATCACACCCCTTTAAAATTTTATTCATTCAAAAATGATAGGCTACTGAAGACAAACAAGCCTTCTTACAAGTTCCATGCAGTTTGCGTGGGAGAGAACTCCCTTTTAAACATCAAAAGCAAGAAACAAAATCCAGTGCTATATTAAATATTTCAGTCAGAACATTTTAGTTCTGAAAATGCTTTTTCCCCGCCAAAAAGATGTGTAGTCTGACTCTAGCTGGGAGTATATTTTTTTTTTTTTCCCCTTACTTTGATAAATTCAAACTTCTAATGGCAAAAAAAAAAAAAAAATCTGTGGTCTCTATATTCCCATAACTAAAGAGAATCCCATCCCCTTTCCTCCTTCACTTGCAGAAATGCTTTTTGTAATATGTGTTTCTAGAACACAATACCATGAAAATACACACTGTCATTCAAATCTGTACCTTGATGCAGTTCTACAGTACGACCCCCACCAATTCCCCCAAATTGAGGACCATTATAACCTGTCTACTGCAGGGATTAAATCAGTTAAAATCCAATGGAATTTCTATCTGATGCTCTCAATAGTGTTACAAATCAAGCGAAAAGGCAGGGGCACATGAAGGGTGCACTAATTTCAATCAACTCTTTCCAAGTGTGTGAATGCCAGAGAATGATTGGATCTCAAATTTCATCATATGTGTGAGTATTGCTTTATTGTGAACATTTACATTTGCAGTTTAATCCCTTTAGGAAAAGAATACTGAAAATTGGTTTCAAAATGTTCTCTTCATTAAATTTGGTGCAATTTCTCTTGAAATAAAAGGCACAGTCTGAGGTAGCGAGAACCTAGCAGATGAACTGTTAGAAACATTAGATAAGGACCTCTCAACCCTTAAAAGGAAAGAAATTATACTGTACATTTCCCAGCTGAATTGTTGCAACATTTTAACATCATTTCAGGGAATAGAATTTTAAGTAAAGGCTGGCAACGTGTATCACATGTTTAAAGAAAAACAGCCACAAAGTAAAGAGCTTAAAATGTCTGATGAAGCCACATTCATACAAAGCCACTCACAGTTTTTTCTAACCTCTCTTTTCTGCCCTTTATGGTGGCTTATTCACAGTACTTCACTGTGCTGGGAGACAGAATGATGTTGTAACAACCTGGGAAATCTATCTCAATTTTGTGCTGCAGCAACTTCCCATCTCAGAGAAGACCTTGTAAGATTGTCCTATGTCTTGATTTCTTGTATCTCATCCACTCAGCGTGTCCCACATTGGCAACAGAGATGTGTATTGCACTTTTCACGTCATGTGAACAGCAGCAACCTATCCATGCAACGCAGGCACCTCTACTAGGTAGAGGACCAGATGTCAAGTGGAGAGTTTCTTCTGGAAATATTGCTTTGGAGGAACCTCTTGTGGAAAGCAGAATTTGGTCCAGTAGAATTTGCTTTAATTAAATTTGTTCATGCTTACATCAGTCCTGGGGAATGTGTTACAAGCAGTTACTGTGGACTGGTGTATGCTCAGTAACAAGCTTGTGTCTGTGTCCTCAGTCTTCCCCAAACCACATAAACAGCCAGCTATTAGCTTATTAGAAATAGCTACAGTGTTAACCTTTGGGTTAAGCAAATTCAAATTGTCTCAGATCTGCCATACACTACAGACATGTGGACACTACTGTAAATTAGCTGTGGTGCTTGTTATTCCATCATAATTCATGAGGATGATAAGGCTCTAGTTCCTTCCCTGAAATTACTGTATTCCTAAAATTGATTCTTCCAGATGCCAGAAAATTCTGGGGTGGCTCACGCTCTCTCCAGCTCTCACAAAAACTAAACCAAGGAGAGTTTCACTGAAGTTGGTCTGTTCTGTGAACAATTTCCTATTTTGTTGAATTTACTCTTTCTAATCATAAAATATTTCATTTAAAAATTCCAAATGCACCTAAAGGTAAAACATTTCAAGCATTTTAAAAAGTTTCTTCTGTAAGTAGAAATTAAGGATAGGCATTTTACAGAAATTCTTCGCTTTTCCATGCAGCAATCTATCATGCTGAATTAAAATCATGATGATACTGAAAGAATGGCATTGGTAAAGCATATTTTGTCAATTAAATGTCCTTTTGTCTTCTCTACTCAAATTTCCAGTAATCTATTACTTGTCTTTCTGCACAGACAACTTACGCATTAGAAGATGATCAGAATTCTTTTTTAAAATACTTTTGACAAAAATGCTTATCTGATCCACACAAGAAAGCTACAGAAAAAACTTAAGTATACTAGTTTATGAATGAGACGTAACTGAGCGGTAGAAGATTGATCTACAAAGGAGTATTTGGTACTTCTGTCCAAAAAAAGAATCTTATAGAAGCAACATCAAAAGTAGTAGCACACAGGCAGAATTACACTCCTCCTGTTTCACTGCTCTGATAACATTTTAGAAACAGGAAAGTAGGAATGCACTTATACTGCTAACTGCCACCATACTTGTGGCTTGATAAACCCTGAACAAGAGGGAATAAATAACCTGTTTGAAACTCCCTGTGTCATGCACCTCTGTTGCCTCTTGTCTAAGAGCAAACAGGGCATGTTAGCATTGCTCACAACTAACATCCATGACTTTAAATCTGGAAAGGTTAAAAACTTCTGCTGACCCATTTTATTGTATGACACAGATGCAGAATTGCATCTATAACAAAAACAGAGAGGATACTATTGAAAGTAAATGAGGTTTTCCATAAGCTTACTCTTGATCTACCCTCTGGCATCAGTTCTTTAAAAAGACAGTCACAGAGAGGAAATCAGTTTGTGTGGGTGGACCCGACACAGAAAACAGAGGCACATGCTATTATATTCACTTTGGTGGATGATTTTTCCATGTTTTCAGGAGAATCATCTTCTGGATTCAGTCTTCACCTGCAAAGATGCTATGGCTATGAGAAAGCCCAGAAAACATTCCTCAGGACCAAGTTCACATTAGGAGAGGGATGCACATAACAATATGCAGAAATCCCATTTAGCTTGGAAAAGCATAAAAGCTTCAATACAACCTAATTCCGGAAAGTACATGGGGGAAGCATTTGAACATTTTCTTATGTTCTAGCAAAGCATGTGGTTAAAGTTAAGCATTTGCTT
The DNA here is from genome assembly GCF_964106895.1 of Numenius arquata. NCBI lineage: Eukaryota > Metazoa > Chordata > Aves > Charadriiformes > Scolopacidae > Numenius > Numenius arquata. Next base: position 5,536,028 of record NC_133581.1, read on the forward strand.
TTGTTCTCTCCCGCACTACAAAGCAACGTACAGAACAGAAATAGATATGCTCTTTAGTCTTCATATGTGTTCTCTCTTAGTGAGGAGCAGCAAACCATGCCCTCGATGACTCCTGAGTCTGTATACAAATACCTCTAAGAAGGTATTCCAAAGTAGGACTGCAACTCCTTAAAATAGTAACCCTAAAATGTGCAACTTACTACTAGCTGAGGAGCTATACTAGTTGCAACCAACACAAGATCAATTTAACAAAAACGTTCACAGAAAATTCACAGCAAAGAAGGCATTATTAAAAAAGCGCTTCACATAAATTGATTGTATTTTATCTATTCAGTATTGCTTTTTAGTGCCAGAAGTCCAGCATTAACTCAAAAATGCCTGGGTCTGTGCTTACACAGACATCCAGTCAAACAATTAGTAACTTAATGATTAAAGAGTTTAAGACAGAAAACAGATGTTCCAGCCAATTTTGTTAGAGCTGGGAGCCTCTGAAGAGGGATGTCTGGATTGTTTAGTTTGCTTATTTCTGCAGTGCCAGAGATCATTCTCGTTACTGTGTTTTGAAGCGGTAATTTCTGAATGATGATGCTGGCAGAACTACAAACAAAGAATTACACTAATCCAATCTAGATGTTACTAACACATGTAAGACTGTCTTCAGATTTTCACAGGTCAAGCAGGATTTAAACCCTGCTCCATTAATAAAACAGAAAGACACTGATCTATGACTTTTGAAAGTATCTCTTCCCAAAAAGGCACAGGAGTCCAGAGTGGGAAAGAGTGTTTTGTTCTGCAACAGGAGTTCAACAAAATAATATATATAGATTGGACTGCCAACAATCTAATTGCTTTAAACAGATAAAGCTCATCTCACTCTAAACATTTGCAAAACAATAACCTTGCTAACACAGAGTTTCTTCTCCAGGGCCTGTCCTTGTACGTAAACTTTCACTGTAAGTGATAACCAACTGTCAAAGAACAATAAGCATTACATTAGTCATGAACTACAACTTCTCACTAACATTGACCCTCCCCTCCAAGATATTGGACAAGGGGATCGAGTGTTTATTCAAATATCTGGATCCAAAACACAGCCCTTTGGGGTTTGGTTGTAGATCCAAGCTGGAAACCCAAGGAAAAAATTTATACCTTCATTTTTGATATCGATAGAATGGTTCGGGTTGGAAGGGAAGGGGAAGATTATCAAGTTCCAAGCCCCCTGCCATGGGCAGGGACACCTCCCAATAGACCAGGGGGCTCAAAGCCCCATTCGACCCGGCCTTGAACCCCTCCAGGGATGGGGCAGTCACAGCTTCTCTGAGCAACCTGTTCCAGCGTCTCACCACCCTCACAGTAAAGAATTTCTTCCTGATATCTCATCTAAATCTCCCCTCTTCCAGTTTAAAGCCATTACCCCTTGTCCTGTCGCTCCACTCCCTGATAAAGAGTCACTACCCATCTCTCCTGTAGCCCCCTTTAGGTACTGGAAGGCCACTATAAGGTGTCCCCAAAGCCTTCTCTTCTCCAGGTTGAACAACCCCAGCTCTCTCAGCCTGTCTTCATAGGAGAGGTACTCCAGCCCTTTGATCATCTTTGTGGCCCTCTGCTGGTCTCGTTCCAACAGGTCCATGTCCTTCTTGTGCTGAGGACTCCAAAGCTGGACACAACATATATTACCTATAACAACTTCAGGAACTACTGAATTCTCAAGGTTTTCTCCAGTTACAGCTGTCACAAGAAGAGTTTACAAGACACTCTTTTTTCAGTTGAGAACACTTCACAAAAGGCAAAAGTTTAGCCCAAACCCAAAGGCCAGAATTCAACATCTCACCCAGATGCTGGTAAGAACTCAATCTAAAGAGCATCTTTAGCAATGGTATTGGAAACCATGAAGAAAGGAAAGGCCCCTACACTAATACCTGCTTATGTAATTCAGTATTCACCAGACCACCCACAAAAAAATAAAATAGGTTGGAAACTAAGACACAAGTATTCAAAATGAACACATAAGAGGCAGTGATTAAATAAAATTCCACAACGAACTGTGGTTGCCACCATTCTAAGAGTCAGCCAAGCTAGTGACAGAGCATGAGCCTTACATTTGAAAAAAACAAGGTCAGTAACTACTTATTTATTCTAAAATTTCTCCTACAGTTTAGAATATATTTCATAAAGGCTGGACCAATGGCACTTTGTTTTGTTAGTATGAAAAAAGGTTTGCAATTGCAAGATAAGTATTTTCTTGACAGAAATAGCAAGGCGCCCACCCAGCTTTCTGAAATTTCCTGGTTCTTTTAGTAAATAAAAGAAATAAGCATCTATCTTGCCTGTTCTTTCCCTCATCAGATGAAAACCTAAGTAGCCATCAGTTCAGTACAGTTCTTTTAGATAAAACCAAGCCACAAGTCATAAGGAAATGAACAGGGCTTTTCCTTTCTATGATGCTTCTGGCTCATTAGAACAATCACTTCATGAGTGCAACTCTGAGCACCAACATGATAAATTAATGGTGATATTAGTGAACAGCAAACATGAAACTGCCAAAGACAAGTCTGAATTTTAGGAATTAAATATCTTCTTTCCAATTACTTAGGTGGATCATTCAAGGCAAGATTAAACTGGCTTTTGAGGCTGCATTTCTCACATTTAAACTATCCAAAGTTCTGGACCAATAGTATCTTCCTGTGCATTGCAAGGATGACATTTGCTGTAAAGTGTTTAATATTGTTCAGCGCACACAAAAAAAAAATAAAAGGTAAGCAATAGGAGGAGCAAAGTAGGAACTTGTCCCATTCATGCATCTTTCTCGGGGCTCTTGTCCAATGGACAGCAATGTCTGGGGATGTGTGAAGTAGATGGAGCCAGAGCATATATCCATAGAGTGGAGTAATAATAAAAAATAAAGCACCCTTATAGCCATTTATACAGTTGCCAGATCTTGAAACCCAGTGGAAAGAGAAATCACTGCTAGAAATACATGTATGGAAAACAGGCGAAACCAATGGTTAATAAGCAAAGCCACAGAGACGCTCAAGATGGACCTTTAAATAAAGCCCTCCCCAAGGCTAGTCATGGCCTGCTGCATTTTACATATCATCCCTTGACAAAGCTAACTTCATCTCTCCATCAGTAAGAAAGCTGCTGTTGAGTGCAGCTAGGTAAGCCTGAACATCTGCTCCCTTAGTCTGCAGCCTCTGTCTAGCCAAAATAAACTGGCATTAGTTGAGAGAAAAGGCTTACTAGCACAACATCTTACTAAGACAGCTATACTTGCTCACATCTGGCTCACATCTGGCCAAATAAAACCCCAAGCAGAGCAAGCATATTGTCATCTGCTCTGCTGCATAGGTGTACCAGTAAACCATGCTAAAGATAGCTCTTTCTCTGCCTACCTAATTAGGTTTATTAGCCATTTTAGGGCCCAAGACACAGTTGAACAGGAAGCCAGTGGCTTTAGTCACTTCTGGTTTTGCATCCGTACCAGAAACCTTCAAAGGTGCTTTAAAAGAAACCTTTAGAGGTTTCCAATTTTCAGTCACCAGATTTCCCTACCAGCACACAAGCCAGAACAACTATAAGCAGTGTAATTAGAAGATTATTAAAGACCTGGAAACAGATGAGAAAGGAGAAGGCAGAAAAAGCAAAAGATATCATACCACATTGAATATGGGCAGGAGTCTAACCTCAGGATTCCCATTAGCCACAACCACCTCAAAAAAAATGGAAATGAGTAGTTATACAATAGTGTAGCTTTAAACTAGTATTCAGTGGGCAACTGAAAAAAAAAAAAAAAAAAAACCACACAACACAAAACCCCATACCAAAAATCCCACTCCAGCAGAAAAGGCACAGTTGTCCCTGAGCAGCAGGAAACTTTCCTTCAAGCTAAGTAGCAGCTGGATTGAATCCAATTAGAAGAAGATAATATTCATGATCTGTTTAGAAGATGTTCATTCAAGATTATTAGAAATAGTCAAACAGCTTTTCAACAGAGTAGAAAAATAAACAACTGCTGCTGGCATATCCTCTGCCAGATCCTGAAGAAACATAGCTATGCCCAGCCTAAGCTAAGAAGCCCCTCAAAACAGAGATGACAATCAGTGTAGAGAAACTCATAGAGGATGCTTTTCAACAAGCAAGCAACCAAAAACATTATTATAGGCCCCCAAAATTCTGTATCGAACATCCAAATCAACTCCACCTAACAGGGTGAAAGCATACAGATCCACTGCAGCTTCTATTAAAATTACCATACGAGACACAGTACTGACCTGGCTGGAATGGCAAAAAACCTAGAAGCTTCAAAAGCCTGGAAAGTTTGAAATCACACTAAGACTGGGAAAAGGTCAGACTGGGGGAGGCTGAGGAAGACCTGAGGGGTAGAAGGGAACATTTAAAGAAAGCAGCAGTGTAAAAAGCAAGGAAGGTGCACGACCCATTTCTATAATTTAATGCATTTAACTTTCCATGTGTCATTTCAGTACACCATAGATTGTGTGAGCCTATATGTCCTGGTCAGAGAGTACCCAATGCCTGAGCTGAGAACAAGCAGATTCCCATATCTCCATCCAGCTCCTCCATCCCAGAAATAAAAGCTCATGTGTGCTCCAGCCTTACTGGAAGAGGCCAGAAGTATTAAAAAAAAAAAAATATGCAGTAGAGGGGAAGAAAAAAGTAAGACAGAAACAAGAAGACATCTAAGTCCTCTGCTGTTCATGCCAGAAAAGCAGTGGCCCTTGGAATGCACTATACATCATGCCTACACAGAGAGAAAGAAATTCACATGCACACGATCAAAATACTTTCAAGTGAAGCTGTCCAGATGTTTCTGCACAGCTGCATGTTAGCAATGTTATGTGGGTAGAACGCACTAGACCCAACAAGCCCTTCTTGCTGTGCAGAACATCTGCAGGAAAATGAAAGGCACAACCATAATTCACAAAAGCTAAAATTAAGTTCTCTTGTGCATGCTTTGTAACTAAAACTCAGACAACATGCATAAAAAGAAAAGGGAAAAGTAACCCAGATGAAGACAGCTAAAGAAAGAGGAAAATATACCCTTGCATTGGTTTTCAATTTGGACTGTAATTATGATTTCTTTTTTCTCATTGCTCTCAGCAACCCATTTTCTCGTTCTCTTCCTTCCTCTTTTTTCTCTGCATATTGCTGATTTATGCTCCTTCACAGAGGAACTTAATCATTTGGAAAACTTCAAACCACAAAAACTCTAAAAAACAAAATGCACAGGCTGGAATAGTAATGAATGGCTCTGCTCAGAGAAGTTCTGACCGTGCAATTTCTGTCAAAAGATGTTGTTTCATAGAAAGTTACTAATTTTCATTATATTTTTGATGGTAGATTTGGCAAAACCCATTATGACATTTTCACTCATTTTTAGAGTCTCAGAGTGAAAGCAAGGCTTTTCATGGAAACTGAAGCTTCAATCTTTTGTACAAGAAAAGATACATTTTGCTCTTCTGTAAAGCGAAATACACTTTCAAACAACAGGATTTGTTCTTTGACCAAGATCTGTTTCTATTATTTGATCCAGAAACAGTTTTTTGAAAAGCAGAGACTTGGGTACTTGAGCATGACAGGACTTCAGTGAACCTCAGAAGAAAATATAAAAGCCTTCATTACTAAGAATAACTGCTCAGAGAGCTGCTCAAGTTGTAGGCATTTATATTTATAAGAGTATCAGAGATTACATCTTCTACTGCTTGAAGCAGTTAAATGAACAGAGTTGAATCCTTGCCTGATATTCCATGAACTTGAACAAAAGTGCACTGCTGCACCTCTGCTATCTGTTGAGAAGACTGACTGCACACTACGCTTATCTTCAGATCTTTCTCAGTCATAGAAACTACAACCTCCCCAAGCCACTATAATCTTCAAAGCTCAACTAGTGATAGCAACAGAGAAAATATGAGCATATGCAACATGAGCATTAACTTGGTCGGGTTTTCAAGGCATATTTTGTATAGAAAACAGCTCCGTGGCCACAGGTAATGAAATAAATTTACACTAGGAGAAAAGCCTACAAAATTATTCCAACACAGAGCATGAGTGAAGCTCAGGGTTGTTGCAACTCCTGTCCTTTGGATAAACAGAATCCTTCTGAGTTGTCAGTTGCTATCAGCATTAAAATAATACTCTAACAACACAGGATTTGCCTTTTAAGTGGCTTAGAAACAAACTGTCTTCTCAGCAGGGAACTTTGCAAAGGGAACTTCAAGCCTGAAAGACCAGCCCAAACCATACCTCATTTTCACTTAATCTTGAGCATAAATCTGCTCAGGAAAGAAAGCTCTAACTTCACTGGAACTCATAGTCTATGCATTTGAGGCAACACAGGTTACCTAGAAAATCCAAGGATGCTTATATAAGCTACACATCCCAGCAAGGGCATATGGTCCAAAAAGTGCAACAACAACTTAGCAGGAACAGCAAGATTAACTACTTCAATGCCATGAAAAGCAACTCATAACAGGTCTTCCAACTTAATTGCCTTTCACAAAAAAAAATAAATATTCTATTTTAAATGAAAGCCCAGAAGGTTAAAGGCTTGAGACTCCCACTACCATGACCATTGGATCAAGCCTTTGGACTGCCAGGACTTCAAACCACAGTTATTGTCTTCCACTGTACATCCTTAGCACCTAGAACAAGCATCTTCCCCTCCTACTATCGCATCTCCGTTCTCATAGGATCTTGTTGAAATCAGTCCTCACCTGCAGCTCACTTTCCACTCCTCCTCTCATCGCAAAGATCTTTCTTGGCTTCCTGATTTTCAGGCCATTGCTTCCTCAGTAAACTCCCATCTCTCTCATGCCCATTTTCACCTCATTTTTTCTCTTCTTATGAATGTTTGTCCCTGTGACAATTTCTTTCCCCAGGTTACAAGTATCCTAAGCTCTTGGTCGTTACAAAATCCACCCATTACTTCAGTTAACTATCCAGCTACCAGCTTTTTTATTTTTAAAATCTCAAAAACATTCACTATGCTGTCTAGTCTGCCTGAAGTAGAACTGGATGTGACTCAGTTTTCCCATGCCATGAAAGATCCTGAGCTTTAATTGCCTTTTTTTGCTGTTTCGCAATGAGATAAAACTGAGATTGTTTGATATTTTTATTAAAACCAGAGGCAGAGATGTCTATCTCAGGCTAGACAATAAGTCTTGCAAAGGTACTCATACGGGGAAAACAAAAAAAATCTCAGTCTACCTAATTAACAAGAGAATTTTTTAAAACATCACCCAGATAAATGCTTTTCATATTGTGCTAAGGGCTATAGGAACCCAGCATCACTTTAATTCCTTTCTCCCAAAATTTAATCTTGAACTAGGAAAAAACCTTTCAGATTAAAAACTTCATTCAGATGAATATGGCTTCACGAGCAGCTATGGTTCAACAGAAAACTGTGCTAAAAAGCCACATTTATCTGCTTTAACCTGGACTTCTCTCTTACAGGTCCTCTCCACTCAAAAAGGTCTCCAGTAATTATTCCTTGCTAAAGCTTGTCTCAAGATGGCTGTCAGGCCTAACACCTCCACCTTGAATCTGCCCCTCACAAGGCATCTTTGATTGCATCCAAGTTATGCTTGGATTCTCCTTCCTAATCATTCCCTATGATATCCTCTGAAAGATCTTCACTGTGTGGGAACAGTGGAACTGGCTTTGCTGGACTTTGCATGATTGCCCGAGGTTGCTTCAAGGAGTTATCCCAAGACAGACACGTTATGATGAATCTTGCTTTTAGCCTTCTAAAATGTTGTCAGCTTCAATTGTCTGTCCCAGTCTTCTGGGCATGAGCAAATGGAGATTGGCACATACCAGACACCAGCCCTTGGTCTCCAGTGTAGTATCTTAAACAGCAGAGGACACATCATTGCAGATGATACAATCTCCCTTTGGGGAAGGAAATTCTGGGTCATTCCAAAGAAAGGTCAGGCACATTTATTTGCTGGAAGTCTGTCTCCCAGTGTCAACAAAATGGCAACTGTCCACACAACCACAGGTAAATGTGGTTTGAAGGACTTCCACAAGTAATAGAGACAGCTGGAACGAATATGACCTCAAGCCTGCCCTTCAGACCATTTGAGAATGGCAGGTAATTTAACAATGAAAATATGATCACATTAACATGGGGGGGGGGGGGGGGGGGGGAGTGAGGGCAGAATAAAAATCCAAAAATAGGCACCGCTGCATCTACCAGATCTTTGCTTTTGACTATTATGACAATATTGCCAAATCTTGTTATTTTAGTATGTTCCGTGATTTTGGGGATTATTTTAAGTAATACCTCCTAGAGAAATTTTATTGGCATCACTGCCTTAGTTTTTACATAGAAAAAGGATGTCAGCAAAAGCTTAAGGACATGAAAATGAAAACACAGAAACCAGAAAATAAATAGTATATACCTTTATTTACTAGAGGGAGGAGGAAGGTGACAGGCACAATGATTCGGAAGGTCTCTCAACAGTTCAGACTTCTGACTTTGTCAGATAAAACCATATCAGGAAGTCTTTATTAAAAACTACAAGATCTAATAGTTCCATTGTCCTTTTCCTGCAAAATGGTTTCATTAAAAACAGACCTGAAAAATAATGCTTGAAGAAAAATAAAGTTAGAGAATGGGTAGGGTTTGAGAGTCAGGAGGATCTGGGAGGAGTCCAGAGAAAGGCTGTAAGTAGGTTGAGTATGTAAACAACACAGTCAGAATTATCCTGAAGGATGCTGAATTCCCACAATTCCTGTATCATCACTAGCCTGTGTTTCTTCTCCAGGAAATTTTCTAATTTCCCACTGGTTTAATTATCCCCTTAACTGAACTACTTTGTCAGTATGCAGAAGACATAAATAAAACTAGTCATGGGCGATAAAGCCTTGAAAGTCTTCTATTGTACTGCTCCAACTCCCTATCATCCCTCCTAATTTTTAATTGAATGTTGCCATTAAGTGGTTCCCTTTAATATGCAACCAGTGAGGTTTCTTTAGCATGCAAACTCCTGTACTCCCACCATAAGCATTACTGACATGACATTTCTAATTCTAATTATTTTTGATTATTTTGTAACAGTCATTAAAAATAGAGGGATTTTCAATATTCAATTAAGAAATAGGCCAACAGCCTAAGAAAGAGCCTTAGCAAATACACTAAAGGTATTCTCAAATATTAAAAAACTGCTGCCAGAGGAAATGAGCATGATTTCTAAAGCTGCTTTCTGAAACTGCTGCTAGAGATAGCAGGATAAGCTGTTGTAATCCTAGGTCTGGAAGCAGGGATACCACATCTTTCAAACTGCTGTAGGCAGTAACCACTAGACCTTTCCCCCCTCCTTTCCCATACTTTAAACCTGTTTCCAGCCCACTGGAGTGGGAAATACATGCAGTGATACCACAGCCAGTTTCTGCCACCAAACAGATGGTGACTGCTGGAAGCCAGCAACGCAGATCCTAGTCACTGAAACTTTATTGGGAGTGCCCACCAGTGTGAATAAATGTCTTTAGACGGACTAATTAAAAGGACTCTTTTCATTAGTTAGGACCATCTGTTAGGCCACAGACCTGGTGAAATTGCATACAGGTGGACATTCCTAGTTGGGAATCGGCAAAAGAGCATCTCATGATTTGTAAAGCTATTGTGTCCCAATAACAGGCTAATGAGGTTTCACACAGCATGTTCCTTCAGTCTCTGTCCACAGCAAGAGTTTTACCCCTCTCTCTCCACTTCATCTGGGTAGATACTGACTGGTGTTGAGCGCCAAGCTCAAAAGGAGCTTAGTCTTCCCAGCCAAATGTGCCAAGTATTTCTGGATGTGTCACAGGTGTCTTTACCCTCCCATAATTATCCTGGTGTTTGCATCCAGCAGCAAAAGGGAAAGAAACAGAAATAATTAATTCCCTCCCCAACGCCCCCCCAGTTCACCCAAAAAAATGACAAAAGACCAGCTTGTAAAACTCAGGAAAAGTCTACAAGAATGAATGTGGAATCCATGACAGTGTGCTTTGGGGCAGAGAGGATATTAGTACAAAACACTTGCACGCTTTTGCCTGAAATCAAATCCTTCACATAGTACAAGGTAATTCATGTAAAACTCAGCATTAAAGCCTTATGCACTCTAATTCAGCCTTCCTTTGAAACCCATATACACCTGACAGATACAGTGTAATGGGCCAGACTTAGTTTTACACTTGCTCTTGCTTGCCCCCTCATCCTCAGCCCGGGACACCCAGCACCCCTCAGTCCTTACACACAATCTCATATTCACAGTCATTGGTAAGACAACTCCTCCTGAAGCCCATACCTCCCAACTGCTCAGGGCTTTAAAAAAGCCAAAGCCAGCTTACACCAGTGAAGCAAAACAGTCACATGTAAACAGCAAGTCGTAGCTGTGAATCACCCCCGGCAATTGCTCTACATTTCCTGGCATGGTAGCTTGTTATAAGGTACACTATTTAATATTTGCTTTTCTGAGGCACTTGTAATTCTCAGAGGAACCAGAAGCTGTACAAAATAGATGGGTTAAACATGTTAATACAATTACTGGTCACTGCAATTCTCCTGCACTAACCTATATGCTACCAAGATTTCTGGAGGCGAAAGCTGGACAGAGGAGACTTCATCGCTAAAATAAGATAAAGGTCTGAAAGGAAACATTTTCAAGAAAACAGTTGTTTCAGGCCTTAGCATACACAAAAGGTCACCAATAGTTTATTTTTCCCCCCTTATACCTCACCTTTAGACAGCCAAACGGTTAAGGCAACACAGACATCCAGGAAGCTGGCTAGCCAACATACAGAGAGCTTTAAAAAACAGCAGAAAGGCCAGTATGTTCCTATTTACAATATTTTGTGACCCTAACCTAATCATCATGTTTTATTATTTCCTCATTTTATAGCTCTGCTCTTTCAAGAGAGCCAGCAGCCAACATTTCTTCGCCACTGGCCAAAGGAGCAGCCAAGTGTCTGCTTCACAGCCAATATTGGTTACTGAGCCAGAAGCAGCTAATACGAGGTTGTGAATGCACAAGGTAGCAGCTGATGCCCTTCTATTGGAAAATTAGACTTGGGTTTTTAGGCATCTAAGGACTTTTTTTTTTTTTTATAGCCTTAATTCATTCTGGAACCTGATTTGAAATTATTTGGTCAAATTTGGATTTAAATTAGGGCAGTCAGTGGAACTACACGGATTTATGCCAGCTGAGGAACTGACTAGATTTTAATACTACATTCTCTTAGTTTAGAATAAACGGGCAAGAATTCAAGCCCAAAGAAAGCAAAATACCATTGTGTAATTTCAAGGACAAATAGAAGCAGCATGTACACTGAAATCAGAAACCTCTAATTTAAAAAGCCTTGACAAAACAGAGATGATTTTCCCAGTGTGGGAGTCTAAAGATTTCAGTAGAAGGCCTTCAAGATCTGGCAAGTCACTTATATCTAAAGCAAGTCAAAAGTGTTGACATGGTGTATTCACTAACAACCCCGTCTAAACAGCAGTCACGACTCTTGAATTCCTTCAGTTGATACCTCTATAAGCAACCAAACCATTTGTAGCTAAGCTGTATAAGATGGTAATGGTTCATTCCCATTATCTGATAAAGGTATATTGCTTCACAGAGATGCAGTTCCTTTACAAGACTTTCAGCCCTAGCAATGACTGGCAATCTTCTCCCTGTAACACTGTCCCTCAACACAGCTGTCGTGCAGAGGGGAAAACAACGCATTAAGCCTATTTGAGTCCATCTTACTGAATTCATAATAAGACTAATGCCAAGAACCACATTTAAAGACCATCTCACCCCGAAGCTTGAGGGCCTCCTGGAAGCCTTGAACCTGAGCATGCCCTGAACAGATTTGCATTTGGACACGGTTGCTCCAACAAGAGATACACTGGATGGAGTTCCTGTCCTATGGAGAGTCCAGTTATAACTAGTCTATAGCTAGTGATGTGTCCAGAAGAGATAGAGGCTGAAAGTTTAAAGTTTATATAAAGTTTATACTCACTTTTTGCCTTCTAAGGATAAGAGCCCCAGTTCCCTAGACCCATTAGGACCTTTATCTAAGGATATAAATTGCACTTCAGCCCTTATTGACATTTTGCATAGAACCAAACAGTAGTCACTCAAAGAGAAAGCCATTCCCAAGCATTAGTCTTCCACAGAGACAAAAATTAATGTTTGCAGAGGAAAAAAAGTGAGCATCCCAAACAAACTGCCTTTGCAATATCTCCCCGTATGTATTCAGCTCAAATAGAGCCTGATACATATAAAGCCATACAAAATTCCTAAATGCAAACAGTGAAGTAGTAAAAAAGGGGTTTTCAAACTTTTTCTAGAAAGACATGAAGTAGATTTCAGAGAACTTGAAGCAATTAAGAAGTATGTAAAGCAGGAAGTAAGATGCTTCAGCAAACAAAAATTTAGTCAATTGATTTAATAGCCTATTCTTAGAGCTATGCTAACAGATATAATTAACTTTATAATGCACCCAGAATTCCATGGTAGCCTAAATATGAGGAAGGAATAGCAACTAGGTAAGATCAATATTGCAATTTCCCCTTAAATGGAAATTCTTTTTCCAGTATACATCAGAAATGCCAGTCAACACACCTGACTGGCAAGTTTGTGTTCCAGTGCATTGCTTACAAAGTTCTGCCTAAGTTGATTTCCCAGGTGTTATAAAATATTTTAAACTCTGATCCTACATCAAGAGAAAAAAAAAAAACAAACACAAACAAAATCATAATCACTGTAAATTTAGGGGATGTATCGCTACAGGATCCATAGTTTGGTGTTGTTTTGAGAGGAATTTTGGGAACAGCATCCTTGGGGGCATTATTGGTATTTTAATGCTTTTCTAGTTCCCCATTAAAATGCACTGTCACACAGAAACATGTCTTTTTAACAGCCTCTGACCACAAGAAGAATGGGAAGCCCTTGTGCAGGAGCAAGTGAAATTTCAAGCAGACATCTGCATTTGCCAGTCACAGCCCAAAACAGAAATCAAACAGCCCTGCAGTTAATCTGGTAAAGATAAAAATGGGATGATACTGGAGGTCTAGAGTATCTACCTTTTTAACATATTGCTAAAAATTATTAAAATAAAACCTGAGTTTAGAATAAAGATTTATATACATTCTTTCACTTATGTGAAAAACAAGTGGCAATGCACCTTTACTAATGCATCAGCATGAATTTCTGCAAAAAAAAAGTTAAACCTTCTGCTTTGAATCCCAGCATCATCAGATTTATCCTTAACCTGTAAGGAATTGCTTTGTGCAGCTAAGAATATGGGTTAAAATCTACTCTACAAGTTGATAAGATCACGTTTTACTTGTTATGCTTCTAACTAATCTCTTTTTTCCTCCCATTTACCTTTCATTCTTGGTTTATTCAAAAAGCAGACATGTTGACAGTTCATTCATAAACAGCGCTGGGTATGTGCAATTAGTAGTGGGCCAACTTTATCCCTAGAGACTGAACATGCCACCTCTGGGACATTTAAAACCTCTACTGGCCCAAAGATCAAGAAGCACAATTCAGTTTTTCGATTTGCAAACCCTTGGGTGCAAGTAGCAGTGAGTCTCCAGCATTTTAGAGGAGCTATAATTAATCATTTGCAAAGACCATAAATGTGCACGTAAAATGTAGGAGGGAAGAAGAGGTGGGGATTGAGGTGTACAGCTAAGGTGCAGCAACAAATTGAGGAAATAATTTCAGAATAGAAGTTAAATGGGAATGAGAAATATTTAGAGTAAATAGTCATGCATAAAGCACCACAACTTGTCATCCCAACCCAACAGAAAGGCTGGCAGTAGACATAAGGACCTGGGAACAGGCATGATTCATGTACTGGCTGATGTATATTGTAATAGCATCCTGAAACTACTGGCAACAGCAGAATCACAACAAAACAAGCAAGACCACTCAGCTAAATGTGCCATTACAATGCACGCACAGTTGTTTTACAGGCCAGTAGATTAGTACTCATCACCTAACAATGTATGATTAGGTTCAGTTCAGAAGCAGAGATACAGATGGGCAACGTGGATGTCCACAGAAACTACACAAGCAATGAAACGCTACATGCATGGGAAAACTAGACAAACTTTGCCCTCTGATAGATGACACATGTAGATAAAGACAGACTGATATTTTCCCCTCGCCACATGTCAGGGGATAAAAAGGTGTTATAAAATCCTCCATTTCTTGATTACACACAGCTATAAAATCCAGCTTGTTTTAATTAAAAGGATGGAACATCAGCACTTAACAAGATTTAGAAAAACTGCTTACGAGAGACCTTCCATTTACCCTTCTGTAATATACCACTTACAACAACATACATTCCCCAACACCACATGTGAAGCTCGTGTTTGTCAGCACTGCTATTTGGGGGTCCCAGCGTATTTCATAAGTTCCACACAAATTAAAATAAGGGGAGAGATGATACAATGCGCACCTCAGCTACCAAGCCACAGGCTGATTGCACTCCATCTGCTTCCACAGCACTGCAGACACTGCCTCTGAGCAATTTTGTCTAAAATGGTTCCTCTAGAGCAGGATAAAAGATAAATTTTCTGATGTCTTAAGGAGGCTGTTGCTAGCCACCAGCCTGGCTGTAAATATTTGTTGTGCATTATATAACAACATTGATCATCATTTCCTACTGTAATGGTCTTCATTACATCAGCCTGTTTTCAGCTCTTCAGTCCACCATTAAAGTTACCCTTTAGCTCAGATTTGATATACTTGTTTCCCTTTACTTCTTTTCTTTTCTTCAAATAATGTTTTGGAGGTTTGACAGGGGTAATAAATGTAAAGAGCTTAGGTTTATGGTATAATTTTTTGCTCACGCTATTCAAAAGCAACTTGGATATAAATGGAAGCAGACACAGACCACATGCAATAGCTAATTATTTTAAATTAAAAAAAATAAAAATATGACTATCTTCACAAATTAACCAAAGGCTGCAAGCCAGGTCTTCTGCAGCTGGTACAATAAATATAGTGTCCTCCACCTTCAAACAAACAGACCCTGTGAGTCATGTTTCCAACAATCAGGAAGCAGTTAGAAATGCCATCATTGTTCATATGCATTTAGAGATGGTTTTTTGAGTGGTTGAACCACTTTTTCAAACTTCTTACCAGAAAAGCTAAACCAAGAATCTCAGGTACTTGCTTGAAACAAAGCGTTAGGGCTTTAAGATTAACATCAAGTATTAGGATTCAAGATGAAAGCTGGAAACACCAGTGCTTCCCTGTAAGAGAGTGCTGACTTCACAGAAAACATAGCCCATGTTACCTTTTCTGCAGTCAACAAATAACATGCTTTCACCTGATGCTCTGAAGATGTGATTAGGAGGCAAATCTTCAAGAATTAACTCCCACTCTATCCTTCATTATAGGCAATTCATTCAGGTGCATACAGCAAGTACGAAACAGGGTAACACCCAAACCTGGCAGCCAGCAAGTAGACCATCACCATTAACCAAGCGAGGAAAGTCTTGTTTTTTCCCTAACCTCAACCCATATACAATTGATATTTAACCATGACAGTATAATTGTTTCAGGAATCTCCAAGCCCTTAGCCTCAGAGCTTATGGCAATGAGTTCTGCAAACTTACAACAGGAGTGAGGTAGATCAGTTGCCTACCACATATAGTTAGTCTTGCTTATGTGTACATAAATATGTGCATATATACACATAAATACATTGGCACAGCTTCCATCACAAGCCACAAAGTACTGAGAAGTCAGTGCAATGAGAGGGTAGTCATGATGCTGTAGCACACTAGAAGAGCTCCAATATTCCTGTAGCCCATCAACCCATAATGATACCCTAAGACCATGACATCCTAGGCCAGATGCATTGGTACAAAGCACATACCAACTTCTTGTTCATAAACACTCCCTTTGGCTCCTGAGATTCAACCGCTTCCCTCCAGAGCCCAGAAGGCAGTTGCAGTTACACTCACTGACTCGAACACCTGCTGAGTTTATATTTCTTCAATACATTTTTTAAATAGAAAAACAAGAACAAAGAAATTTAAAAGCATACATACATTTCAATAATGCTAAAAACAAACATTAAAGCAACAGCAGGCAGGAAATTATGAGGTAAGACTGCTCCCTGGTTCTTTCTGCAACTCACATCAGCAGCACTCCTTCCTGTCCTTCTCTCTAAAACAGATGCATCATTATTTAAATGCATTTATTTAATTTAGCTGTGCACTGCTCCTTCCTCTTGCAAAGCAGATAAAAATCAAGCTGATAGTGATCAAAGACTAAAAGATCAGCAGTCAGAAGGACATGGCTATTTTATCCTCCCTTCTCTCCACCTCTTCTGTAGAGTCTTACTGAGAACCAAAGAGAACTGTGACTCTCTGGTTGCTTCTGACCCTTTAATTAGAGGAGCAGAGTAGGAATAAAGAAACCCTGCCTTCTACCTTTATGAACTTTGATTTCTGGCACTGCAAAGCACTCTGAAGAAACACTTTAATAACAAAATTCCTCACCTGAGGAAGGAGTAAAAATTCTGATCTTCCTCTCCTAGTACAGCAGCTTGTTTAGAGATGAGAACGTGGCACATTTCTGTTCCACAAAAAATTCATGTCCCTGTCAGTTGAAATGGGTATTGGGTACTTCGTGTTACACTACTGCTCTTTAGATAATAGAGGAGTTTTCTGAGAATTAAAGAAAGTTCTTCCTGAATGTTACTATGACAGATGGGTTAAGTGTAGTGAACAACTGATTCTCATTTTCATAATAAAAAAAAAATCACAACAAATGCTCAAATTGACTCAAAGCAAGTTATTTCATAATATTAGAGGAAGAACAAGGTAAAAAAATGACTTATGGTTCAATTTCAAAGCCAACTCTTTTACTTAATTTGGATATAACCCTATGAAGCTGTTATTTTTATTCATTTTTAAACTGAAAAATTCAGTTTTAGACAAATTGGAAAACCTCTAGGTGCAAAAAAAAATTCTCAGCTAGATGAAATCACTGAATATGATTCAAGTTTGTGTCAGGTTTAGTTAATTTGGTTGGATTTCCAGTAGATTTCGTGCTTTTCAAAAACAAATCAGTCCACTTAGTACAGCCCTTCATAAAGACTTGTTTGCAGACTCCGCTTGGACGTGCAGCCACATTTATTGGCCTCTGTTCTTTTCACGTAAAAATCTCTATCCGAACAACGAAAACTTTGAGACAGACTCTCAAGCGGGTATAAACTAAAGGAGCTTCTCTGGCTGCTAGATTTATGATACACAGATTCTGATGCTTTATTTCAGCAGCTGTTATGAATAGTTCAGAAAATATATTCTGTAGAAGAGTACACAACACTGGTTTATAAAAAAATACAGCTATGATTATCTGGTGTAGTTCTTCCAAGTGCACTAATCCAATTCATTTTCATCAGCAAGTGTGTGGTCCTTCTTATATACTAGACACTCAAGCAGTCATGAATAGGCCAGACCCATAACTAGGAGAAAAATTAGTGACTTCAGGAGACACCTCCCCATCAACTTAGATCAGATAATAAATTTGGCCCAATAATTTTACTCTTCCTTCTTTTTCTCCATGCGAATCCTGACCTGTGATGCATTTTAGGAGTTTTTCTTATGAGGCTTTTTAAATTGTTTGGGCATCTTTATTGGCAATATACTAGAGGAATAACAGTAAAGCTTCACTTCTCTCAAGGCCATCCAAGAAAGGGCCTTTTGCGAAGGAAACAGTCCTTTGTTTCTCTCAGCAACACAAGAAAGCCTCCCCGAAGAGTTTCCTGCTATTCTGCAGGTTGTCTGAAAAGAAGGGGAATTGCTGTTAAACATGCCTCTCAAGCTCCATTGTTATCAACATCCAAGTTCTTTCTTTGCTCATTTTCCCCCCACATTATGCTATTTATATTTCCTTGGGCATAAATTTCTTGCTTTTTAAAAATGATGCCTACCTGCCTCATGAGAAGATTTTCAGAGGTAGAAAAAAAAATTCAGAGAAAAGTCATCTCAAGTTTTACATATGTTAGTGTAACTTGAAAACACAATGGGTTCACTTTTGTCCTGTAGATCATGTATATTTTACAATAGACAGGCTCACAGTATGGGAGTAAGGCTGCATATAATTCCCCTCCCTACTTCTAGCTCCCCATGAAGCCCTGAGACACATTCAGTCTGTGTCATACACACCATATCTTCCCAAGGTGTCAGAAACCTTAGGTTTTGTTGTTATTAACACCCACTCCCTGCCCACTTTCAAATGCTAAAATGAAGATGAATTTAAAAAAAATATGAATATAAATCCCAGTGGTCTTAGTTTTCACTGGTTAAAATGGAGGCTTGTACTCCCATTATAATTCTTTGGACACATCTTAACTACTCCCATTTAAAAATCAGTTTTGTTGGTCATGCTTTCATATGAAACAGTAAAATAGAACAAGTCACAAATCCTTTAATTTGTCTACAGATTAAACTGAAATCCAGGTATAATGGGATTTAACACAGATTGAATCTCTCTGCTCTCCTTCCAAAGTCACCAAATTCAGCTGAGTTACTGGCTGCTGTAAAGTAACGGCATAGCCTAAATAACCACAAATGTCCAAAGAGAGGACTGATAGGTGGCAAAAAAGAATTCTCCTCCTTGAAAGAAATGCTTCTGCAACATGAGTGACCGGTTTCTCCGCAAGTCCAAAACAAAAATAGTCTAGATGTACTTTGTAGCTTGCATCTGACATATACTACATTTTCACCTTGGTAAAAATACAAGATCAAAAGAGCATAGCCAAGGGGTATAATTTTCTCCTCTGTCACATCCCAAAATGTTAAGTACATGTTCTTTTCCAGCAATCCCCACACAAAAGGATAAAATGAACAGCAGTGAACTTCAGTCTACTAAATGTCACCCCAAAATAGGCAATTACCTTATGAAGATTAAACTGATGCACTCCTTTCCTTACAAGGTTCCTTTTTACTAGCTAAAGATATTACCAGATCTTAATTGGTGTGGAAATGAAATCTCTTGGAGTTGCGATTCAAAGCCCTCCACAACTTCACCTACCAGCTTATTCTAAACAGTGCCGATAAAACTAGGCCAAAATAAACCTTAAAAAATAATCACTAAGCACTTGTACACAGAGAACATCTTAGAGCCAGAACTGCATGCAGAACTTTGAACTCACATCTATGCATTTAATCTACATGGGTCACTTCTCAGCCAGTAATTGCTGGTCTGTTCCTCTATGGAAAGGTTTGCTGTCTGTGTCCTTACTCATCAGCTTCATGGTGAAATACAGATACATGAGTATCAGTATGTTGCAGGTTATAGGAAAATAGGATATCGCAACAGGCATCAGCTGAGCAGTTCAAACCAAAAGCTACAGGCAAACTTGAACTGCAATGTGAATCTAGCACTCATTTCATTGACTGAGGGGAAGAGAGAAAAGCCACACATTTCAGGTTCTTTAAAAGATTTATCTCTAACAGTTAGAGCTATTTGGAGACAATCTGATTTAGTTTCACTCCAAAGAAATACTTAACACAGAATCTCAATAGCTCTTTCCTAAAATGCAGGAAAGGGAGAGAAAACCCTGGATGACAGGGATCATGAGAATGGCTGCATTCATCTCACATCAAGGGCAACCATGAGAGAAGTCTTAAAATTAGATATCAAAGAAGAAAGAACAGAAAGTGCTCCAGTCCAGACAGGTCAAAGCACAAAGCCATGGTACGTCACATTATTTTGGTTCAGGATGTCCTAGCCAGTTTTTTTCCTGTATGAACACAAAGCTCATTTTTCTGCTTATATGGTACTTAAAGTAGAGAGTACATATAAAAATACACTGACACCAAGAGGCTGAACAAACCCTGGCATGTTTGAGAGAATGATCTACATTTAACTTTCAAATACTCATCTACACCCCTCCAAATGTAAAGCAGCTGATGCTTACCACGAATGAAGAAATATTTTTTCCTAGGAGTTGAAGAAATTGAGAAGTTACTGCAAAAGGAAGCAAATGTCAGAAGAGCCACATATACACATAAATGCTTGGTGATTTTAAGGTCAGGTCATATTGTTGATCAGTCCATGTAACCTCCATGTCAACATGGAGAAATCACATATGAAAACATGCTGCCATGTTTCTAACAAGGTCTCTAATACATCCCATATCCTTCCATGGACTCAGCACTTTCTTTGATGCTCAATACTCAAAAGCCATAGCTTGTAAAATTATTCTTCCAAGCCCACAGCTTTCCGCTTAGCTACAAATTTTCCTTAAAAAGTGCCTGTGAGCACCTGTACACTCATAGTGAGAAATGTGATTCCTTGTTTCCTCACTGCAGATTCCCATGTAGGAAGCATCATCACAGCCCAAAAACTGGGCTAAAGAGGGATGTCACAAAGCTGCACCTCTCCAAAAGCTTTCAGCACAGAAATGAGCGTTCATATTTCTATTCCAATTTCCCCACTTGTGTCAAAGAGAAGAGTCTCATCCAGTTTTGCAGCAGTGCCAGTTGGACTGGGTCTTCTAAGTTCACAGAGGCTTGATATACTAAGCTACAAACTCTGAAATGGGTTACTGTCCCTGCTCCACAGACCTGGGTTCTGCCAGAGCAGTGGGGGGGTGGGGGGGGGGGGGGTGGGGGTGGAAACAAATCCAAAAACAAACAAACAAAAAAACCACCCCAAAGCACCAGTCTGCTTGTAGGGGGTTTGTTTTTCATTCCTCTGCATTCATTACCTAGCCATTTATTTTTTGGGACAATCACTGTCATCATGCTAAATAGACAGAAAACTAGGATTGCTAAATTATACCCACAGCAGAAAGAATCAACAGCAGCACATAACTTCACCCAAAACTTTATGGAGAGAGTTGTCTCATCTTACTTCCTTCCCAGCTGCCACAGTCTTCTCCAACCTCCGTGGGCTCCCAGGCCTCCAGTCCCTTCCATCTGCTCAAGCCTTTGTGAGGCTTGGAAATCAACCCTGGACCAACACAGATCTCACAAGCACCAGTTCTATACAGATTTTTACAGCTTCTCTTCAAGTTCTAAGCCACAGCTCATGGACTGATTCATCTGCAAATACCTTGCCAGCCCCTGCACTTGGTTCTGCCTGAGGAGAGCAGCGGCATTAAAAAGGTCGTGACTCTCACTGTTCAGCATGCACATTTTACATGCTGAATTTTTTTTTTTTTTCTGTCTGTGCTAACTCTTGCAAAAACTCCTTGCTCCAGGATGCTGGCAAGGAAAATTATTCCCTCTACCAACACGCTGGCAAGGAAATTTTTTTTTTTTCCTCCCCTCACACCAGGCTTTCATTTTGGAAGCTTTTCTTGCATTGGGATGCTAGCCAGTCTAACACAGCTCACAAGCATCTTAAAGTTGACATTTTTTGTTTTCCTTATAGTAACACTGAAATCTTTCAACACCAGTTTCATTATCTAGGTTAGACATCCTTAAGGTTTACTTTCAATACATGTATTTTCATCTCCGTCGCTAGCACCTTCATACAGAGAGAACTTTAGGTATACAAGCCGTTCTACCATGAGGTTAAGAAATCGCTAAGAGAACATAGATTTTGGTTTCTGCTTGTGCAGAGAGATTAACTGTGTACAGGATCTGTCGCTGGCATGTGCTGTCTCTTCAGTTCAACTTTCTTCTCCAACCCATATCACAACCTTAATTTTGAAGGAAGAACATTCTCAGTTTTGCTGCTAACATGTTATAAGCCTCTAGGTTCAGGGAAAGAAAACCTTCAGCTCATATTGCTCTTTTATTTAAAGAGGGATTTGCAAGAACCTACTCTCACACTCCCCAGGCAAAACAGACACAGCTTCGAGTTTATAGTACATACTTTCTGCAGCATTAGACAAGTTGTGGTGGAAGAGGCAGCTAGCCTACAATTTTTCCTCATCTTAGACTCAGAAACTGAGGCTCTGCCCACAAACTGCCCGCAGCTCCAGAAACTCCACGTTCACGTTACCACACTAAGTGTGCCTTACACTACTCAGCAGGGTTTATTGGATTAGGATCACTAACAACTGCATGGCTTTTAAAGAGGAGCAGGCTTGGGACACAGGTACAGAGCCTTATGCATCTGACCACGTCAATTTTTATAGGTTCTGCACCTCACAGTATCTATCGAGGGCTTCTTTTGGCTTCAGGCAGAACAGAGTCACCATGAGTTTAGCAGCAGCACCATTTCGCAATCAAGGTCTTCCACAAACATTTATTTTCTGCCAGATGAAAGCAGACTCCCTGGACAGCAAGTAACGGGCTCCCTGCAAAGTTAGTGCTCTATGCCCTTCAGATTAGGGAAATTGCAGATTTGTTTTCATTATGAAAAATAAACTGATTAGCAGATGGCTATTCATTTTTCCCCCCCTCTCTGTCAGCTCTAATATAATATAAATGGAAATCTTACTTCAATGAACATTCAAAGAGCTCTCAGGAAAAAAAAAAAAACCAAACACACGCAAAATTCCTGTACATTAAGTGTGTTTTTTGCAAATGAAGTAAATTAATCTTTTAGAAAGAAAGTTTGTTTTTACATTTGACTGGTAGCATGCAATATGATTAACATACATTGATCTGCAAGCTTTAAACAGACGATTGAAGATTAACTTAGGCATTAAACCCACTTAGCTAGGTTTTATGCAACTGAGTGGATATTCCTCAGACTCTGCAAGTGCCATTTGCTGCCTTTCAGCTCAGTATCTTTGTCAACATGCAAACCATGATAGGGTGTTAAAGGACCAACACTCAGGCAAGAAAGCCCCACTTTCAACTTCCCACATTCTGCAGGGCCAAATCTGAAGCTTTTGCCTAGATTTTGGTTTCACATTTATGCAGTGGAATGTGTTTGAAATACAGAGGAAAGCACTCATGCAGGAGGCACGTAAGTGTGTGCAGGGAGGTCCGAGTCCAATGCTAGAAGAGGTAGACATGACCTGTCATCTGGATATATCATTCCACGTGTCTTTCATCTCCAAACATTTCTCTGCCCGCTCTATTTTGATTATAAACACTTAGTTGGGCTGCTCACATTAGCCCAGGGAGGCCTCTACCTCAAGAGGCTTCCCAAACACAGCACAATGTGAAAACAAACAACTCTGGAGGGGATTTACAGGACTATAAAAATACAGGAGAATGCTTTATTTTCTCTGTAAGCTGTTGTTCAGAAATCACTGAGAAAGAACAAAAATCACCATTACACCAATGCCCTCCCCTACCCATGCAGCAGATCAACTTTAATTACAATGTGATCCAGCCTTGCTATAAAGTTGTACAAGAAAATACCACAGTGTTTCAGTGTATCGCTACCATGTTTTCCTATAATTTATGCCTTCTCAATCCCCAGCTATCACCTATCCAAGCAATTGCTATCAGCAAATACTTTCTCCCAGCCCCAGCGAGATTAGGGAAAGTGCTGCTGCATTGGTTACAATGGTTTCCTACTCTTGCCCAAACCCAACATTCAAAGCAGCAGTACACCAGTACATCAGTACACCAGGCTCCAACACAACACCAAAAGATATGAAGAGTTACTGTATTGTAGTAGCAAATACAAACCTGGACCAGATAGGAGACCTGTGGAGGAAGGCACACGGTCAATGAGTGCTTGCCTCTCACTGGGAATATACCTGTAGTCAATAAAGCACTTAAGCATATGTGTAAGTCACATTGCAGTCAGTGAGCCTTAAAATGATTAAGTGCTTTCCTGAACAACAGCTTAAAGAAAGAGGAAATAAAGTATTCTCCTGTATTTTTATAGTTTATTTCAGAAGAAGATCCCTTGATTGAAATAATACTGTTTGTGTTGTAACTATTTGACTCATGGATTGAATTTCCTGCTGTATAAAGTTTCCCCAAAGAACACCTGGAAATGATGAAATAAGGATTTGTCTTAATGGTCATTTCCAGTCTTGCAGTAAGGGCATCAATTATCTGTTTCCTCCTAGACAATGAACAATAAATTGTTATCTAAAAAAAAAAAAATCAGTCAGATATTAAAACATTCTGTAGAGCAGAGTAAGATCTAGAGCTGTCATCCTAACCCAAAGTCTGGAAAGGAACTGGACATGAAGTCCTCATGGGATCTGAGGGAGCAGAGGACCACAAGGCCTCCTAGTTCCCCTCTCATTCCCAGTGTATTCCTGGTCTTACTTTTTTGATTCCCTGGGTGGCAATACCAATGCTGTATCTCAGCTGACAAATCCACAGGTCTAGACCCTTTTTCAAAACCAGGGTTTCCTGCCATTCTTAAAGTGTTGAACTGCTACCTCAACTTGAGCTGTAGAGCTCTCCAACAGCTACGGAAGTAAGAAAGGCTTGCCACCTTAACCTAACAGCCACCCTTTGGGTAACTGTTTAAAGCAGGCAGGCAGGGCTGGGCACGCTTCAGCCCAATTCATCGGCAACAGCACTCAACCCTTCCCAAGGGGAGCAGGAGCTCAGAGCCCAGAGCAGTCAACCACAGGCAGGACTGTTGGGTTACAGGACCTGGCTCATGGTCCACACTGCAAAGCCTTTTCTTCATCATATGATGAAGACCCTCCAGGGTTACTTTATCACTAGGGATGCTTACAACCTTCTGCAATTTGCATGGCTTCAAAGCTTTAAGAACTTCCTAGTTATTTCACTCCAAAAGAAAGAGTTAAAGAAATTTAAAGCCAAGTGATTGGATTTTTACTGTGTGAAATGAATTCAACCAAACACAGCAACTCAGAGGAATCCCCAGACCGCTTTAAATGAGCCCCTACAGCAGATAATCTCTTCTTAATCAGTTTGATGCTCTGATAAATCGGCTCTTATTTCCTAGCATGGGGAGAAAAGGAGCAACTGAGTCAATGCTTATTTGAAACAGAGTATTTTGAGATAGGAGCTATTTGTATATGTAAATGCCAGAAAGCCTCTAATTTAGAAACACAGGCAATTCATTTCTATTTCAACTCCATAAGTCTATGTTTGTCTAATCCTGGGATATTTTGGAGGGATTTTATGTTAGCCCATGTGCATATCATTCCACTTGCCTGCACAGCAAAATTTGCTTGAGTACACAAAACATATAGCAACTTGTTGGGCTGAGTAATAGTAATAATCCATCTAATCACAGTCAATTCAGCTGCTGGTTGCTTATGGGCATCTTTTACACATTAATTTAAAGACTGAATAAGCAAGATCAGAGCAGCTATTTAACAAAAGCATGCTCATAAAGCTCCTCTAAGCACCCAACATTCATTTTCAGAGGCTTGTGATCTGGGAGCATGCTTTTAAAATAAGTATACCAGCTTTAACCTTTCTGCCTGTCATCAGAAAAACACTCTCAAGTCAGGGAATTTTACTTCATTTGTTACTAAATAACATGCATGTCTGATGACTAATTTGGACATTGAAAATAAAGACAGATATACAAACATAACGTGGTGGGGTTTTTTTGCCATATTTTCAGCGAGTTACGCTCAGGCAGTTGAAATCACCCCAGCAAGGGGATGGCAGCACAGAAGGTCTAGGTGGCAGGAACAGTTTCACTGTAAAGAAATACTTTTTGTTTAAATATGTTTAAGCAGGGATACCATGCACTCTCTCTGGGGTTGTAGTCCGTGATGGGTTGCGCCATTTGTTTCCAGCTGCCTCAGAGCTGGCTGGCAGCAGTGGTGACCAGCAAGGAGCAGTTAATGGCCTACTCAAACAGGTCACCACTGCGAGCCCCCACTGCTTAAACCTGGTGACTTGTCACAACAGCGAAATAAAGTTGTGGCTCCAAGGATGGATGTGGAAGAACTAAGGGTCAAATTCCCCCAAACTGGGTGGACATTCCCATGTGGAACAAGCTGGTCAGGGTGTCAGGAGGTAGTATGGCAAAGTTAAAAAGCATGACTCCAGACTTCCATCCAAACTCATGCCAAAGGTTGTTCCAATCCACGGCACTGTAAACAGGATCTGGTCACTTGGACTAAGATTCAGAGCTGGCTGAAGATGATTTTGTAACAAAACCAAACCAGTTGGTGATATTCTTCCCCACAGGCCACAATATTTGACCTCAATGCAGTCTTGGAGGCCCAAGAATGTGGGCACAACCCCATCTCACACTAACGATGGGAAATAGTGACCTGCAATTTACAGAAGCAGCAATATGGATCTTAGTCTTACAGAATTGAAAAATATGAAAGCAGAGACATAATGGAGTGATGTTGGCTTTGACTTCATAATTCCTTCGGTTCTGTGCTTCAGTAGACTTATTCAAAAACTTGCTTAATAACAGAACACACCTCATGCATATGGGCTCCCAATATACTATGTTGATTTCAGCTTTTCTTTGATGCGTTCATGGGGCCGGTGCAGTACAATTCATATCGCACATTAGCTTCAACCATTTTCATTCAGCCAGCTGTCAAATACATACTATACATTGAAATGTCTCTCCTTCTCTATAAGAGAGCAAAATTTAAGATTAACAGAAAAGACCCCTGGGTCAGGCTTAGAAAAAAGGTACAGAAAAGATCTGGCTTTTCAAGCATTCCTCTGTAGCCTGTGTATGTTCTTCTACAGCTTTCCCAGTGTCAGTAAGTCTGTTCATCTCAGGGGAATTACATTTGATAGCATATTTAGTTCACAGGACTAGCACAGTTACATTAAACAGAGGCTGCTAATAAAACATTACATCTCCCTCCCCCCGGCACTCCATTTGCCATGATGTAAAAGGCAGACACCCCATAGAGAAATTAATCAGAAAGAAGGAGAATGAATCTAAGGAGTGAAAATTAAAGACCCCATGACATCTACATCCATCTACTACATCCAGATGAAACAGTGTCCCAAAACTCAAGAATGTATTAAGATCCTTCTGAGAGATAGAAGCGGTTATAGAATTCAGCATATTATCATCAATATAAATTATAGTTATTTAAATGGAAAGATTTCTCTTTGCTCATCACTGAAGCTCCACAGAGAACGCAATGTCTTTTAGAGGAAAGCACACCTGTTTTGCTCTGCAAAGTGATGAAAAAGCTTAAAGACAGATCCTGTAGAGGCAGTGTCAGTCTGACTTCAGTAAAGCCATGCTGCTTTACCTCCACTATGGTTACAGCCTAAGAATCTACATTTCCCATAAAGGGAAATCTGAAGAAGTCCGTGTTCAAAGAAAGAGACATAACTGGGTGTCCCCAAATCCCAATTCTTCCCCAGTTGGTCTAACTGCCCGCAAAGCTTTTCAGCACCAGAACCATTCCAGCATAAGGTGTGCCTAAAACTGTCTTAAGGACATCTTTATTTCCACTTAGTCCTTAACCAGATAATTATCTGTCAGCATCCCTACAAAAAGATGTTTGCAGAATCTACTGAGGCTGTAGATGGGAAGGATCCCAAATGCCTGGACTAACAAATTTGTCTGAAATGGATTAACCTGCATAGAATGCAAGAGAAATATATCTTCGCTTTAAGCACACATGAGGTATTGTAACCCTTATATACTTGAACTTGTAGCACAGATGACAGCTTTCAGTAGCAAGAGAAATAGTAAGATATGGGCAAAAGTACATGCATTATGTAGCATGTTTTAAACAACCATGCAGGCATGTAGGTTTTGCAACCCCCTAGCTAAATGCCAAGATTTAAATGTACGACATGAGCAAAAGTACGTGCAAGAAAAACCTCATAAACCTTAGCTCTTACAGACAAATACTAGATTTATGAAGCAATTTACCCAGATTAGAGCTTCTTTAAAAAGGAATTTAGTAGAGATGGGTGTGAAATGCTACTTTCAAATCTGTTATGCCTGATTTGGCTAGAAGACCTGAATTTAGAGTGGGGAGCAGGGAGAGAAAGACCCTTAAGTAAATCACATCCCTCCACAACAGGATACAGAGTAAACACAATATCCTTGCTGTATAAGTCAAGTTGCATCACTCCAGGTGTTTGCATATGAATGGCTGAATCAACCATGCAAGCCTAGTTTCTTACCAAAGGCTTTAATTTTTAGCAAAATAAAAGCTTAACTTTGTTTTAAATTTAAACTCCCCTCTTCTAGATACACATAGCAACCATAAGTCACTTTAAAGAAGACTACAAAAATCCCATCAGAACAAGAACTTCAGTATAAAACTGCTTCTATTCTCAAACACCAAGATTATTCCAATCTTGGCAGCTCTGAGTCAGAAATCACAACTGGGCCTTGAGAGACCATTAAACAAGTTTTAAAGTAGGATAAGGACTGTATTACATGCTCTTGCTAGACAGTCTCGTACTTCCTGTGCCACAAAAGCTGTTACTTGCTGAAGCAAGTGGCTGCACACCAGAAGATAGATAGGAAATGGCAAATTTAGTTTTGTTTCGAAACTCAGCTCTCACACCATCGTTTATTCACAGGGAATAAATAAATAAATAAATCTTTCCACCTCATGCTTTTGTGGACTGCTGAGTTGAGGAGAATACAATGATCTCACCTCCTCCACAGGAAGGATGGTAGGATCACACCGAGGGTGATCCTACCCTCATATTTATATGTCTTCCCACATATTTAAAAGTCCTCTTCACTCCAGTAAAAGTCAGTCATGGTAAAGACTGCAGCTGAATAACAGGACAGACAGTGCTCCCATTAGTTGCTGTCAGCAAGCCTACTGCTTCTCAGGAACATCTTTGGTACAGTCCTGCCTAGTTACAGAAGACACGCACCAAGTCCCACCACCAAAGTACAAGAGAAACAAACAGCAGCAGGCAATTACTTTGCTACGAAACACGTCTGACTTTCTCACTTTGTCTCCCCAAATGCTCCGCCTGTTTCCTCCACCTTCATAACAGCTTCCTTACCTTTCTGCCACTGCATATGCAAAAGAAAGCCAACAACCTACCAGTTGCCCAGGCCCTGTGTTTTTCAGAAAAGCCCCTCTGAGCCTCTCAACTCAT
This sequence comes from Numenius arquata, assembly GCF_964106895.1. NCBI lineage: Eukaryota > Metazoa > Chordata > Aves > Charadriiformes > Scolopacidae > Numenius > Numenius arquata. The sequence goes on from NC_133581.1 coordinate 5,564,934, forward strand.
AAGGAGCCCCTTGCTTAAATTTACCAAACAGCTCAGTGCCCAGCCCAGTGACCAAGCATCCTCCTATTATTTCAGCTCCAGTAACAGAATGCTACAGATATTTAATTTAACAAATTTCACTAGATCATGGAATCATTTAGGTTGCAAAAGACCTTGAAGATGATCAAGTCCAACCATTAACCTAGCATTGCCAAGTCCACCACCAAACCATGTCCCTAAATGCCACATCTACACATCTTTAAAATCCCCTCCAGGGATGGTGACTCAACCAGTTCCCTGGGCAGCCCATCCCAATGCTTGACAACCCTTTCTGTGAATAAATTTTTCCTAATATCCAATGTAAACCTCCCCTGGCCTAACTTGAGGCCGTTTTCTCTCATCTTATTGCTTTGAAGAGCAATTGCTTGAGACCGACCCCCCACCTCACTACAACATCCTTTCAGGTAGTTGCAGAGAGCAATAAGGTCTCCCCTCAGCCTCTGTTTCTTCAGGCTGAACAATCCCAGCTCCCTCAGCCGTTCCTCATAAGACTTTTTCTCTAGACCCTTCACCAGCCTCCTTGCCCTTCTCTGGACTCGGTCCAGCACCTCAATGCTCCTCCTGTAGTGAGGGGCCCAAAACTGGACACAATACTCAAGAGGCAGCCTCCCTAGTGCCAAGTACAGGTGGACAATCACTTCCCTAGTTCTGCTGGCCACACTATTTATGTACAAGCCAGGAGGCTGTTAGCCTTCTCGGCCACCCGGGCACACTGCTGGCCCATATTCAGCTGGCAATTGACCAGCTCCACCAGGTCCTTTTCCTCCAGGTAACTTTCCAGCCGCTCTCTCCCAAGCCTATAGTGTTGCATGGGGTTGTTGGGACCAGTTGCAGGACTTGGCACTTGGCCTTGTTGAACCTCAGACCATTGGCCTCGGCCCATCAGTCCAGCCTGTCCGGATCCCTCAATAGAACCTTCCTACCCTCAAGCAGATCAAGACTCCCACCCAACTTGGTGTCATCTGCAAACTTACTGAGGGTGCACTTGATCTCCTCATCCAGATCATTGATAAAAATACTAAACAGAACTGGATTAATACTTGCTTATACATCAGACACCCGATAGTAACAATTCCTCACAGTATTATGTTATACTAGACTTACATTATAATAGACAACATGACCATAAATAGAATGACAGCACACCACATGAAAGCACCATGGCAATGTCCAAGACTGCCCCAGTACTTAATTTTTCTTAGTGATGAAATTTATCTTGGGATGTGGCAACATCTGCAATACCAAGATATCTTATTCCACCACTGCAATGACAGCAAACCAGTGCTATCCTGGTTGCATGATAGGAAAGAACAAGTACAAAGGGAGTATTCAAGTAACATCATTTATTAAAATTATTTATGCTACAGTGTCTTCTGGGATTTAAGAAACATTTCAACTATGCCCTCTAAACCTCATGATGCTGTCTTTGTAAAAGATTGGAGGGAAAAGGATGAGAGCATTTGTAACAAGTGTTCATAACAGATTAAGTCAAGATGACTACCTATGCTTAAATGTTATTTGGAGGATGTTGGTTTCTTTACCTCATAAAAGTAGATCTTGGTACTAATCAGCACGACACATGCAAACATTCTGCAAAATATTAACTAAGTGAAATAACATGAGTTGGAAGCTGCCATGTGTTTCTGACTTTGTGTAATGCCAGGTTTTTCTAAGTTAACTCTCACTGGCTTACTCTTGGCATTTCCCTTGGTTATTTTCCACTACAACCTTGTGAAACAGTAGGCATTATTTCATTACTAGATTCAATACTATCGTTTCCTTTATTCTTACATTACCATCACAATAACAGAAGGAGGGCTACTCCCTATACCTTTTAAGAAAAAGGTCTGGCCCCATAGGCACTTGCTGAATAGAAATGCAGAGGCTTTTTGCCCTTGGCACATTAATCTGTTCCCTAATACAGCAGGCAAACAATAATTAAGACAAAGGCTTAGATATATGACTTTCACTACATGTTAGACTGAAGTCAAGAGTAACTTCACTCAAGGGTTAATAATCTGCCCAGGGTTGAGGCCTGCGTGAAATGTCAGGGTTTATCTGAAGCTGTAAGGAAGACTTGGTTCTAGCTTTCAACACCAGCAAATAAAACACCTTATTTTAACAAGTTCACAAAGCAAAGCAATGCAATTTCATTGCTACCTCAGTTTTCTGCCTGAATGTGTGTCTGGGCATATAATAAAACGAATCATTTAGTCCACATCAGCTTTCCCCAGGAACACGACAATATCCAATTGTAAAAATATCAGTGAATTCCTACCTGAGGCAAGTTTAGCAGAATTCAGATTTGCTAGTTTTACAGTGACAGGAGGAGTATCCTTCTCTCAGAAGCATTTTTTTATCCTGTAAGTAACATTTCTGCATTTGATTCAAGATGTTTGTGCAGGTCCAGGCAATATTAGACTGGTACCTCTGGGATGTGGTGTATTTTCCAACAGCCAGAGCAAGGAATGAGGAGCCAAGTCTACTACCTACTAGCCTCACCGACTCATGTGCTTTTGCCCTTCTTCAGTTTACCCTCAATAGCACCCTTCTAATAATACCTTGCTTCAATGTTTGCAAAGTATACTGAGTGCTAGGCTCTATGCACCTAAATACAGATATTAACAATTTTTGTTCACAGCAGGGTCTCAGCTATGAAAACGAAATATTTTGGCATGCCATACAAACATGAGAAAAGGCTTAACCAAAAACCTCTCCTCAGACTAAGTGCTTTAGTTCAGCCTGACAATTTACATTACAAGAATTCACATCCACTCCAGGCTAAGGTGTATTTCAAACTAACATAACTTTTTGCACTGCTACGAGAATAAGAGAACTCTGGTAGGAAATACACACATCAGCACTTTTCTTCTCCCTTTAAGCACAGTGCAGGCTTTGAAGTAGCAACAAATGAGAACAGGTGTATTTTGTAAACAAATTTCTACATCAACTTGCAAGATTCCCATGCAAAATGATTAAAAGACTCATCACCTTCCATACTGTAAAGAGTAACAAAAATAACCAGGTTTTTTTTTTCTCCAAGATATTAGGTTGATCAATTAGGCCTATTGCAGAAAAGCTTGAATTAGTCTGATTAGTCTCAGCTACTTAAACTCAGAAACAGATGCCTCACTTTGCAAGACTAGTGATTAAATGCTGCATTCACAAAAAAAAAAAAATTGGATTACGCACACTTAAGACAATACCTACCATTTTTCAGCCCTCCCCCACCACAGCAGATGGCTTGTACAATTAGTGACTTCAAAAAATTCTCACTAGAACTCCTCCAAAGCCAAGACGTGACTGCCCTCACTTCTAGAGACAAAGGTATTTGCAAACCAAGACCATTTTCAAATGTTCTCATATTAGGACTGATCACGCAGGTCAAGAAAACCATTCAAACCATTTACACAGGGTTGCAAGTCAAAATACAGCGCTTGCACATTCCCAAAAGAGTCACCCGTATGGCTACTGGCAGCACGGGAGAAGCAGAATAATAATACAGGAGACTCAGCAGCAAATAAAATCCACATCTCACCCTCACAATGCTCCAGCCAGCACAAGCAAGTGAGAAAGCCAGGACTCAGGCACAAAATGGCTCATTATCTACCCCAGAAGGCGCAGCACTGCCAACACTGCTCTTTATCAAGTCCTTAACAGGTGTAAAATTAGCACTCGTTACTAAAGACAATGGAGTTACATGTATTGCCAGCAGCTGAAGAAATGGGCTAGAATTGTTTTCACCTCCAGTTAATTCGCTACCATTCAATAATGCACACAAAGCCCGTAAATTAGGAAAGTGCTTTCTGAAGCGTGGCAGTGAGTTAAGCTGGTGTGTAAGCATCCTTTCTAAACACAGGTGCTTTCCTGAATGACAGCCTAAGGACCAAATTCTCTTTTCATCAATACTGATGTAAGTTCAAACAAACTAAATTTACCTGAGTGTACTCCCAGGTAAAGCTGATAAATCTCTATCCAGAATCTGGAGCTGTAAGAAATCCTTGTAATCAAATTCCAGCACAGACTTATTTTCAACTTATTTAACCCGGCTGAACACAGATTGACTGGGTGCACCAATATCCTCTCTTCTCAACTACTTACAATTCATTCCCGGAAGCAGAGAAAAGCGTTATTTACTGAGAGAAGCAAAACTCTATTTCAGATGTATCTCATTACGGGAAGTGACCTCAGGTTTAGGACTAGAAGTCACTGAATCACTCAGGAGTGTGTTGCTCCATCGCGTGTTTTTCTGGGTTAATACTGTGCTCAGCTTTGAAACCAAATTATTTAGATTCATACTGCACATAGGAATCTTCTAACTGCTGAGCCACTTTTATTCAATAGCACGGTACTTCTGACCACTCTCTCCCTTATCCTCAGTAACTGGGAGGAGGATTGGCCAACATCAAACAAATCTGATCAAGGGCAGAAATCTTGGTGATAATTACATTCCCACGGGGCCCCATGAAAACTGGCCGCGAGATAGAGGAGGAAATTAACTCCTCCACCACGGGAAGGGCGGACACAAGTCAGGCATCACGCAGTCCCTGTGACAGCAATTGGCCAGGCGGCCGGCACACGAATTGCTCTGCATTAGCCACAGCCCATGCTGGCTTTTGTCTGCTGGGATTGTCGCTAGGAACGTGTCAGGAGCTTGACTTTAGTGGCAGGGGATGGAGGGGAGGTGCTCCTAAGTCCATAAGAAACCGTGCTTATCTGGTTCTCCTGCCAGATACCACGTGCAGCCTGAAGTGCAAACCCCAGGGCAAAGCTCTCTTGCATTAGTATAGTGTATTACTGGTGTGTGTGGGAATGGCACTGGTCTAAGGGAGAACAATAAACTCAGAGATAGTTAATAATAGCCGCAGGTTCTCTTCTGTTGTAGTAGTTCTGCAGTCTTCCTATTGCCATTTCATGATGCAGTCAGAACATGTCTGAAACACCCAATATAAAAAGCAAACTGTGTTTCTATTCAAAGGCCTCTAGACAAGTTCAAGTTTGGACAAAATGGGGAAAAAAAAAACCTGTTTGCTAAGGTATGAAACATCTTACTGCTGTCCTTGGTTCATCACGCATCTTAGAAAAGGCAAAAATCAGCACAAAACAAATAAAATGAGCAATTTGTCTTTATACAGAGCAAATCTCCAGCTCCTGTTGGATTGCACAGTGTGGTGAGTCACCAGCACACTGCCAGGGCTGTCAAGTCGTCACTCAGGCTGGCTACAGTACAAAGCTGAGTCCTTCCACATGGTCACCGCTCCCCTCCCTGTGTACAGAAGAGCTGCAGAAAAAGACTACAGCCTTTTCAAATGCACAGGGAAATCTGTTATTTCTTCATCCATCTCACATCCCCCTGGGAAATGGGAGTGATCCTAATCCGACGCATGTAAATGCTAACAAAACTCCCACCTTGACATTAAGTGGTTTAAAACTTAAGGCACAAGAAACAGCAACTGCAGTGCAATAAGGACAAAAACCCAACACATTCCAGGTGGCCCTGCCACACTGGCACTGACATCTGTGACTATTGCCAAAACTAGACCTGGGACTTTTCGAACTCACAGGAACTTGAACTCACAGGAGAACTTGAATCACAGTCTGGTCGTCACAGATACTTCTGTCAACCAGTGGAGCTGCTTGGTCACCCACTGACCCTCTTCCCAAGCCTACAGGTGCTCACTCCAGAAACAAAAAGCCACAACAGGTCCCTTTAGAAGAGTATGTGCCAACGCGCTGCAGGCTGGCAAAACAAATCAGTCATTCACTCTGATAAGATGATAGCACAACAAAGGCAGGGCTGATGTAACACATTTGTAAACACAAAGCCACGCTGGCTTTCTTGAAGTATTGCCACCTTTTAAAGTTATATACAAATAGCAGAACTACCACCTGTGCAGCTTGTTGCGGTGGGAGATTACAGTTAAATTACCCCTTGCAAAGTACCAGGAGCTCTGTGTAAATAGCAACACAGTGGAAGCCACTTGAAATGCATGCAACAACTTGCATGGGTCCTAGAGTGCCAGGAGCAGCCCTACATCTTCTCTCTTACCATCAGCTGGAAAATTATTAACTAGCTGTGTATGTGCAAGGGGCAGAGAGAGGCTTTTGCCGGAGAAGGGAAGGCAGGGCGCTCGCATTTCCAAAGGTTCCCAGTTAGTTTGCATATGGTGCTGTCAGACTGCTGTGCTCGTTTCCAGCCTGATTATTAACACTGCTAATGGGGAAAGGCCTTGGAGGGCAAGGATTGCACAGCTGCATGCCTGGCGCATGCAGAGCCGAAATTCCTGGCCATATTCCCAACATATACAGACCTATCATTTATATTAACTGATCTTATCAATGACTCAAATACTGCATCCACACCATGAGCACCATGGAGGGGTAAATTTTATGTAGCTTTCAAACCTGCATTTAAGATTTACACACCTGAAAAGGGATCATTAGCCCCTGTGGCAAACAAGTCAGTGTGTTGTCAGTATATCTGGAAGTCCCCCCTGACATAATCAGAATACCTTCCCTACTTTCTGATTTTAAAAAAAAAGTAAACAAGATGCGTCATTTTTAATTACTTTTAATGTCATTTCATTAATGAAATTTAATGTTTCAATGTTATTTCAGAGCTTGGTTTGTGTTGAGTCAGCTCAAGGACAACCCCATCAAGTAACTTCAACATCCAAACTGGAGAAGGGAATTTTTCCAAAGTCACGGGACCTTTGACGAGAGCTCCAGAACACCCCAAGAATATACCAGACCTTAGCTTGCTGATCCATTGCATTTTGTTTTTTCCAAACAGTAGACTAATAAGGCAACATAATAAGCTCTGAATGTACAAACCTAGAAAAATAGTTAGTTTCCACATTCAACGTTTCCCTCAGCAGCCTACCAGATATTTTATAGAGAAATCCCATGCAAGTGGTAGCTGTCTTGCTGGAGCTCTTTGGAGTATGAATATGAGGTGCATATGCATTTCTTCAGTAGTTGCCTAAAAATTAATCTTAAAAAATCCTAGCAGTGTGAAGTTGTGTCTTTTGAACTTGGATTTAGTAATTATCATGGCTTAATGTCTATAACCAACATGAAACTAAGCAGTTCTCAGATGCATTTCAAACACAGGTGTAGCTCAGTGAACTTCAGGCAGAAGAAATTCTGATATATGAAGATGATTAATAAATGTCTCTGCTGTGCATAATGGTACTGCTGATCTAATTCCAGACATAACCTCACTGGCCCCAAAACACGTGAGTCTTTGAGTCCTAGATGTGAACTCTGTTCCCAGTTTTTCTACCAGGCAGCTTTCCCTTACCAGCCCTTCTCTCCTGCTGTATCCTCTCCTGGCAGGGGCCAGCTTCCATTGCACAATACCTAATGGCAAACTGCATTTACAACTGGAACATTAGTAAAGAAGAGCTGGAAGAAAAGGTGGTGGTACTTTAGATATCAAAGAGCAAATCAGACACAAAGCAAGGCATCCAAAGAAGCAACAGTAAGAAGAAAAGACGATGTCCTGCAGAACAGTAAGAACTGGGAAAAGGAGAAAACGGGCAAACCTTGCATTTGCAAATGTGTTTTATAAAATTGTTACATCAAAGCTATACATAGAAATTTTGCAAATTATTTGGCTGGTAGGAGACTGAGCAGAAATGTGACCAAGGATATAAACAGGGAGGAGCACCACATGGCTGCCCTCAGTCTTCTCCACCCCTTTGTGCCTGCCCAGAAGGCACAGCTTTTGCAAAGAAGTGTGCAGTCCAAGAACTGGCATTTTCTTCTGTTATGGATGTATCACTATATGTTATTACGTTTTCCTCCTTCTGTCTCTCTCCCCAAAAGCCGAAGGGAGAGCTTTGCTTTCCCTCATTTCCTGTCATACAAGTAAATAACACGTCTTCACTCTGAAAACTGAGCAGTTTGAAAATGAGATCCCATCAGAGCCTGTCTGCAGTGTTTCAGCTGCCGCAGGTGAAGGTTTTGCTCCGTACCCAGCAAAGGACGGTAAGAGGAATTGCAAGAGGCACATTTTTTAAAACCGTTACGTGCTCAATTTGGAGAGAAACGCAGTAGTCCACTTTGTCCTTCCCCCTCATACGCTGTCTGTTTAGGCTAAACAATTGTGTTTGTACAGCACTTAGCCCCGTGAGGCTGAGGCCTTTAGGTACAAATGTAACTCATTTAAATGGTAATGTACAACAAAATGAGTGGCACCCTTCAAAACAAGCGGCATTTGTCAGTGTATCCGTGCCAGGTGCTGACAAATGGAGGGTCATTGTTACAGACGAAGGGAAAGGTCTCGCTGAGCCAATATTTAAAAGTCAGTTTTTCCAGTCAAAGGCCAAACTCTAAAACGTCTGCTTATTTCTCTACTGCCTGTGCCCCGGAGCACCGCGCCTGCCTCCCAGAGAGCCACACATTAGAACTCCAAAGGTATTTCCCATACAAGGTCAGATCAATTAAAATGTGCTTTACATACAGTCACGTGAGCTGTGTCAGGAGCTCCACAGCCCTGATTATGTCCCTGACACTCTGAAAGGCAGAATCTAAGGCAATCTGCTGACCTCGGTGAGGAGAGCCAGATAACAAGGAGGTATGAACCTGCTTTTTTACTGCCCTGGGACTGAAGGCTTTGCTCCTTCTGGCCACATAATATTTCTGTAATACCAGCGATGCCAGAAGTTAACTAATGACCTGGTCCTTCTCCTACTGAAGTCAACAGCAAAGCTCCAAAAACAAGTCTTTCAAAAGACAGGACAAGCTCTTTCAGCCATCCCGGGGAGACCAGGCAGTGTGCGCTGCTGCCTTCTTCATAGGAAGGTCTCACAGAAGTGGTTACGTTAAAGAAATAAATGAAGCAAAACCTTTCCAGAATGAAGCTGCACTGGCTCACGCCAGGACCTGGGCTATCCACTTGGAAGACAAACCAATCAAAAGCTGTCTCAGAGACACCTCCTTACCACCAAGATTTGAATAAGTCCTAATCTCTATAGAATATGTTAATATAAAAGTACAGCAAGTGAAAGATGCTACTAAGTCTTGATGAAGTGGAGAGAATGCAGAAATGTCATTTGTATCTTCTGTAAGAGCATCTCTTTACTGTCCATGTAAGCCAAACCATGTAAGAGGTAGCCAAGTGACAGCTGCCTTTCCTTCTCATCCGGGAGCCACGGGAATATACCCAGGAATGACCTATCTCAAGCTGAATGCAATGGTCAGAAGCAAAAGACACATTAAAAAAGGTGAAACCAGGCCACTGAGGAAGTGAGCATCACCAGGACTCCCTGTGTGGTCTGTTCTGAAAGTGTCCCCTCTGGTCCACCCTGGTCCTGCTGTGTCCATCCCCAGCTTGTGCGGAGAGTCTTGGGAAGGGAAACAATGGGTGAAGTGATGGGCTCCTGTGCAAGCTGTTGTAAGGTCATGCCAAACACAGCCCATCTTCAGGCAGTTCCCTCGCAGGTCTGGTAATAAGTTCCTCTGAACACCTACATTGTCAAGAGTTATGTCTTATTCTATGTATTCCGCACACAGATTTCTGCAAGTCAAATTCTGCATGAAGCCATGAGATGCTACATACAGGAGCAGCCTGGGAGGCAGTTTCTGCTTTCCAAGTTGCCCTTGTGGTATCATTGCACATCGACAGAATCATTCTTTACTTTCTCCCAAATACCACTGATAAGTAAAGTATTTTCAGCAGGATCTTCATCTGGTGAAAGTCAGCATAGCTCCACTGAACCACTGCTAAAGCAATTTACACCATCTGAAGCCCTGGAGCAAAAAAAAAAAACCAAGTCAATGGGATAGAAGCCAAAATTGGAGTGTTTTGCTGGATACAAACCAGATTTACTTGTTTGCTTAAACAGGTGCCTAAGTGCTCTAGTGAATTGGAGCCCAAATACGGCACCTTTTTTTATTTGTGTCCACTTCTGCCAGCTTGGACATCTGATACAGAGGTCATCTTAGAGCTAGCATTTTTGCCTTAAACCCTGCCTATAGCCACAATATAGAACAGCTGCCTGTGGAGTTATGTTCCATACATAGCTTTAAAAATAAAATGCAAGTGACTGGAAAACGTGGGTTTATAACTAGAAACAGAATACATGAGTACCTCGAAATAGAAATAAATGAAACACTTTCTGCATGCTGAGAAAAGAACAAATAATCTCATATTTCTATCACAGTCTCTTTTAGTACTGATGTTGCAATACTGCAGTTAGAATGTCCTAGAAATGCCTTAGTTGGAACCGGTTAGACCAGCAGCACTGTACGGTTTTACACATACATTAAATGAGCTTTTGCCTACACATCCATCTGATTTCTCTAGAGGGTATCTGTGTTTTAATAACTGCATTTCCAAACACTTCTAGCAACGTAGCAATGTCACCATAGATGGGCACTGCTTAGTACATGGTTATCAAACAGCACAGTTTACAGGAGTGGCTACAGACTCCTCCAACTCATCCATCCAACTTGTAAATTCTAACAAGTGAGTTGAAATCCCACCTCCCAGGAGTAGTTTTCAATACTGGACCATGACTATTGGATGGGAAAATGCAAAAGTAAGCTTGGAGGCCATGTCGAGAATGCAAGGTTCTCCTCACTTTCCTGAATCCCTGGTCACCGGATGAGAGTCCTGATTTCTCACTTGGTTTCTGTTCGAGGCCATACTTCATCTCTTCCTGAAAGATGCCTGACCATTTGACTGAGGTGGTGGGGACCTCTCCTCTCCCTGCCCCTCACAAGCTCACCTCTGGTCTCCTGGTTAGTGAAACCTGGTGAGAGGTGGGGGCTGAGGAAAAGGGAATTTACACCCCACTTCCTGAAATTTAATCTTTAGGCTTTACCTAAAGTCACCATTGCGTTGGTTTAAAACCCCAGCAGCTGTCAATACATTTTTTTCCTGTTGCTGGGAAATAAATGTGAGCTCCTCGGTAAACTGGGCCATCAAGGGACCTAGAAAGGGTTGCCCCAGCAAGGAGGAGGTGAGGGATCTTTCATGGAAAGATCTGCAACCAAAGGAGAGAGAATTCTAGTGTCAATTATCCCTGCCAAAACTAACTCGGGCAATTCTCCAGTACCAGTGGGTTTCTAAGGTTTTATTTGATACCATAACAAACTCAACTCATTAAGTATGCAATTTAATGGCTATTTGAAATCATTAAATCTCAATAGAAAATTAATGAAATAAAGCATCCAGCTTGCTTAATTTTGCAATTATCATTTGTAACCTTATATAATTAAGCCTTTTGCAGAATAGGCTTGAATCATAAACCGAGCAAATATTTGTATAAATCTTAACTGGACAGAACTGCAAAAGCAACCAAAAAGAAGGAATATTACAGGTGCTGGGGTCTTGAGATGTTAGATAATTTACTACCCACAACTACCAATAAAGAACAGCATTTGCAGAGGGAAAAGTCTGCTATTTCATCCATCAGTGCCTCACCTTATTTTACATCTCAGGCTCGTTTTTGTGTCACCAAGCCAGAGGCTAAATGTATTTAATATGCATGCTATTGCCATGTTTACATGGAACTAAGCAGCCCTGAAATGTCTCTTTTGCTACTTCGTGGCAAATGTAACCATACTTAGAAATTAAGGAGAAAATATGAAAGGATGCAGGCCTGATCAGGAAACACTATATAGCAGAACAGTTAACTTTTTATAAAGTTTATAAAAACTGGGATGGATTATTAGTGGCTTAATTTTTGTTTCAGAGGATTATAATATTGCCAGAGTAGGGGAGAAACAACAAAGACCTCTGAGAAGAGGATGAAGTGGCTGGCAAAGAAGCAAAAACTCTTGGGTCTGTTCAAGAGGGGGTTTCAGGCTACCTTGAAAATCAGACTAAGCCCAGCCCTGCTGTGCCCAGGGCTCAGAGGCTTCCACAGGTAAACCCACCTTGCAGCAGCTCCATGAAGATGTGCATCTCCAGAGGACACCAGCACAAAACTCAACACCACAGTGCAGAGCTCTCCACAAATATATTCACCCTCCTGAATTCCTGTCCCTTAGCATGCTACTGCCTTTTCTGTTTTGATTGTATTTATTTATCTGATCCTTGCTCTGAAAAAACAAACCACAATGTATTGAATCACTACATGGTTTTGATTCCATCTTTGGAAGAACTGTAACTTTCTGAACACATCAATATAGCAGGAATTTATAGCTTAATAAATATATCTGGTATTCAAGGATACCAGCAAGGAGATGCCCTAGAAATCGTAGATGCCACGTTCCCCTGCACCCAACCCAAAGCGGTGCCAAATGTCAGTAAGCAAACACGGTGCACCCTCTTCCAGCGATAAATCAGAGGTAGGTAAGACAGGGCATCCTTTGTAACCTATGCAAAGTCACAAAGATATTTAAGCATCAGACTCTTGCTCTCACGCTCCCACTTCTCCAGCTGCAGGATGAGGAGGAAAGTGTTTACCCTCTCTCTCAGGCCTCTTGCGAGGGAAAGAGAACTTGGTGCTTGGATGCCATGCTGTTAGGGAGAGAAAAAGGAAGAGAGAAAAAATTTCACACATTACAGGCTGTTTGGCCAAATAGCTGGAAAAATAACTCAAGATGGTGTCATTAGAAGCACTAGCTTTAAAGTAAATCTGCCTGGAGTTACTCCAGCCAGCATCAGTGGGAGACGAGGACCAGGCACAGCTACTGTCTAACCGGAGAGCAAGCACAGCAGCATCAGAGAGAAATGTAGTCATTTCCTACGATGGACCTACAGGGCCTAGGGCTTGACTGCACTTCCTAAAGTCTTTTTGTGTTTTTAGACCCATTTTTAATTGATTTGTCTCATCAGGGAAAACAAGCATGTAACCACAGGTCTTTGTTCTGTAAACTGTGAAGTGCTAAGAGAATATAAGTATTATCATCGCTATTTATTTTACCCTTTGGTGTTTTGTCTCTCCTTCCCAATTGGTTTATGATGACTAATGTCAAAAACTCTGTTCCCAGTTATCTCTCTTGGGCAAAGAGATAATATATGACATTTAATACAGTGTACCACAGGCCGTACACTCTCTTCCACACATTAAAATCACGTACACAGCAAGAAGCAATCGTAACAATAGATGTATCTTTTATTCACAGATAAAAACTGAAGCAAGCTGTTATAATACATATTTGTACAAAGGATTTGAAAAAACCATAAAAAGGAAGATGATTAGAAAATATGATTCATTATGAAATGCGGTATTACATACACTATTAAACCTTTTCAAAAGTATTTGTTTGGCAACAATTTATCAATAGTTTCCACACTTAAGTGGCCTCCTTCAAAAAAGCACAAATCTCATGCAGCATGTATAAACTTGATCCTGAGGGTTTGCCTTCCTTAGAAAAACTGTAAAAAGATATACTATTTGTCTTAAAAGTTCAAAATGCAAATGCTATATTTATAGTCAAAACTATATAAAAATATGGACCTAACTTAACATTTACAAAAACTTTTTGTTCCTTCTTTTTTTTTTTGCTTGTTTTATGGTTTTGGTAATAAACATAATTCTCAATTCCTGCAGTCAGAGAGGAAAAAGGAAAACCAAAACAAACCACAGTGCCCTTTGTAGACTTCCTCACATTACGTTTATGACTCCAAAAAAGACCAGGTCTCTGATAAGTGAGGTTAGTAACCAAGGAAGTAGGTAAGCAGTTAATATATATCTATATATGTATATATAAAATGGAAAACAAACATTTATTTTGATCTGAAAAAGTAATAATACAAAACCTGAAGGTAAAACAATCATCTCAAAATGCCATAATACAACTTTTCAATAGATAAATGTTCATAAAAATATCTTGAACCCTAACCAAGAAAACAATTATAATACAATTTTAATTCTGCTACATAAAACAGCTTTTCTATGAAACAAGAAGGCAAGTTCAGGTATGAAAACATAATTTACTTATTGCTTTTGCTACAACGTTGTTTGTTTTTTTTACATATAGTCATAAATACACTATACAGTATAAAATATTTCGTAGGAATACATTTTGTGGTCTGCTTAGGTTTGCTGGCTTTAATTCTAGCACCAAATACAAAAATGAAAATCAAATTAACTTTAAAGGCACTTCCATTGTATGCTTGTTTGTTAATTAACATCTTGGTTTGTACTAAATTTCTTCGCTTCCTTCTGGTAGAAGCTTTACTTGATCCTACTTTTATCTTTGTACAGCTCAAGTCACGTTGAGGCACCAAATGATTTATGAACATTCCCATCCCTCAGCTGTTTCTTTCTTTTACAACATTCATTGTTGCTTTTTAGTCTTCACCTTTCCTCCTTCACTTCCCAGCTACTTAATCTCTTTACTTCTTCATGTCATACGATCCAGCTTCACTTCCCTCAGTCCCTTGAAAAACCTCTCTTCAAACCTCCACTTCCCTTACTCCATCTTGTGCATCTGTTATTCCAATATCAAAACACGTCACTATCATGATGTGTGACTTGCACAGATTAACACACTGCTCCAGTTCCTCTGTCACTTGTTCCAGTGCCTCCAGGTACTCCTGTGACTCCTTATCGAGATCAGGATCCACTTCAACTGTCAGACAAAGAATTAGTGAGTGAGAGAAACAGCTCACAGGAAAACATTATTCTATCACGAGGGAGCCAATAACGTAGAGTACAATTTTACTTCTCTTGAACTAAGAAATATTTTTCACTTCATGCAGCAGATGCGAACCATTTTTTCCCTTCTTTAGAAAGAAGGATAATAAAAGGTTACATGAGTATTTAATGTTAACAAGCATCATAGTGAGTCTCTACATTCCTTTGATGTTCTCTTCTGGTTGGTTTGGAGGGGGTTTTTTTGTTCATTTCCAGTACTACTCAGCACTGAACAAAGCCTGTATCACCGAAATACGAATGGAGCCACAGAGTATTTTAGGGCTCAGTTCAGCAAAGTATCTTAGCAAGTGCTAAACTATTTCAGTGGGACTGCTCACATGCTGAAAATTTGTTAACATGCTGATCATACTGCTGTTTTTGCAAAATACTTACAGTCTTCTTTCCACTTATTTGGATCCATCATCAGCCTGCACTTTGTCTCTTCCAGCTCTTCCTTCAAAAATTCGTGCTTTGCCTTTACTTCTCTGATTCGCTGCTGGCGCCTTTCCAGTATCTTCAGCTTGGTATGGAAATACATCAGACCCTTTTAAGACACAGAAAAATGATCTCATGAATTTGTCTGCTATGAACTGACCTCCAACAGTTTGACAGAAATTGCTCCCAGCTCATTACTTGGATGAGTTAGCAGGTGCGCTGTTTTGTTTGGTTGTGGGGCTGGTGTTTTTTTGTTGTTGTTGTTCTTTATTTATTTATTTGAAGTTTACATTAATGGATTCTAATCTAGAGAAACAGCATGCTAGATCACTCGAGTATTTGTTGCACTTCTCTGAATTAGCAAACATCTCTAATACACGATGAAATTACTCCTGTTTGTAGAGTATTTTTTTTCCCAGTGGTGCAAATAATAAACACAGTCTAATAATAATGTAAGAGTTATATTTAATCCTAAAACATATGAATTCTTATTTTCTTAAAAGCACTCCTACCTTCTCAACATCCTGGAAAGGCTATTATGAAAGAAATGGGAAAAAGGCATCAGAAGAATATAGAATTCTGGTCTCCAAAATAGAATTAGCTGAAGTGTTTTCCAATTACAAGTAAATTAAACTCAGTCTATCCCTGATTTAATAGAATCCTGTCATTTACATAAAGAGTTAATGACCCTATAGTTGAGGGATGCTGTAATGTTTCATCAGCCAGTCTAAGATTATAAAGTCTTCTCATAATGTATTCATTGGTAACTTCCATTTACACCATCAGTCATGTTAGACACAATTAATTTTAGACAGTAATCATTTTCATTTTCTGTGTTAAGGGTACCCCAACATATGAATTGTAAAATTAATAATTATAGTGCTTTAATTGCAATCAATTTTCCGAACACCATTCCGGCATTGAAGCAAGGATTCTGCCTGTATACTGTAATTTGTCTACAGTTGTTGTAAAATATGAGCTGACCTCAGTTTCCTCTTGTCTGTGTCGCTGTAATCGTTCCACATCATCAATCTCATAAACTTTAATTTCAAAAGGCTCTTTTAAAGTGCCTGGCAAAGGTGGTAGATCAACCCATTGGCCAGTAACACTGGGTTTTCTTCCTAGGGAGGCAGCATCTGGCAACGGAGCAGGAATCAGTCTACGACGCTGGAGACCTAAAATACAAAAGACAAGCATTCCTCAGCCTCTAAGAGGCTAACAGACTGCAGAACGTACAGCAGTAAATTAAAGAAAGATCTAGGTTCTCAGGATACTTAGGAAGAAATGCTTTTCTTGATCTTTTCCTTTTAGTAAAATACCCTCAAGCTGCTAATTGACCTACTGCCTTGACAATGTTCCACTTGGTTCATGGATAGGAGTAACAGCCATTCCTCTCCCAAAGCAGATGTCTGAGCATTAGTTCTTTATCCTTGCAAAGATACTTTGCCTGGATTAATTTTAATTTGATGGGCTACAATGGTATTCATCACCTTGCAATGGCAATGAGATAGTGAGTCATTTCAACCCAATACTGACAATGGCAGATGAGTCTGGAAGTCTCCTGCTCCTCCAGTTAAACCCAAGCAAGGCTATATAAGGTCCCTCTCATTGTATTACCTCTTTGCAAAGGGCAAACAGTTCCCTTCAGATCTACTACCAGTGCTTTAAGGTGTGTATTGGGTTTGTGTGGCCAGGTTTTGGTAGTGGGAGGGCTACGGGAATGGCTTCTGTGAGAAGCTGCTAGAAGCTTCCCCTGTGTCCGATAGAGTCAATGGCAGCCAGCTCTAAAATGGACCCACCGCTGGCGAAGCCCAAGCCCATCAGCAATGGTGGTAGCGCCTCTGGGGTAACATATTTAAGGTGGGAAAAAAAAAAAAAAACTTGGCAATTGCAGCCAGAGAGAGGAAACTGTGAGAAGAACAACTCTACAGACACCAAGGTCAGTGAAGAAGGAGGCGAGGAGGTGCTCCAGGCACCAGAGCAGAGATTCCCCTGCAGCCCATGGTGAAGACCATGGTGAGGCAGGCTGTACCCCTACAGCCCATGGAGGTTAATGGAGAAGCAGATATGCACCTGCAGCCCATGGAGGTTAATGGAGAAGCAGATATGCACCTGCAGCCTATGGAGGACCCCATGCCAGAGCAGGTGGATGCCCAAAGGAGGCTGTGACCCTATGTGACCTGCGCTGGAGCAGGTCCCAGCAGGACCTGTGGCCCTGTGGAGAGAGGAGCCCATGCTGGAGCAAGTTTGCTGGCAGAACTTGTGACCCCATGAGGGACCCATGCTGGAGCAGTCTGTTCCTGAAGGACTGCACCCCATGGAAGAGACCCATGCTGGGAGCAGTTTGTGAAGAACTGCAACCCATGGGAAAGACTCAGGGTGGAGAAGTTTATGCGGAACTGTCTCCGGGGGGGCGGTCCCCACAGTGGAGCTGGGGAAGCATATGAGGAGTCCTCCCCCTGAGGAGGAAGGAACAGCAGGAACATGTGATGAACTGATCACAACCTCCATCCCCCTGTGCTGCTGCAAGGGAGGAGGTAGAGAAATTGGGAGTGAAGTTGAGCCTGGGAAGCAGGGAGGAGAGAGGGGAGGGTGTTTTACAATTTAGTTTTTATTTCTCTTTACTCTACTCTGATTTGATTGGTAATAAATTTAATTATATTTGATTAATATTAACATAATTTCATTATATTTTCTCTCCCCTGTCCAGCTGAGGAAGGGGAGTGATAGAGCGGCTTTGGTGGGCACCTGACATCCAGCCAGAGTCAACCCACCACAAGGTGCTAAATTCCAGCAGTTTTCAATGACTTTGTGGGATTAGGAGGCACCTGAAAGGCAACAACCAACCAAGCTGCAATTTGAGCCACCTCTAACATCAAGGCCTATCACCATCCGTTTGCACCAGCACTCGGAAGCTCAGAGCATGACAAAACTCACCAACTCCTCAACAGGAGGGCTCCCAGATTTACAAACAAACAGCATACTGCCCCCTTGATGCATGTGCTAGTTCCCAAGTTTCATGAAACAGAGACTGACTTACGTCCTTCAAAAACCCTGGTACTTGTGTATAGAGGAGTTGGCACTTTGGTGTCCAGCATTTTTTTGCAATTTTAAGTCTCTCTTCATTCTCTAAAAGGCTGACCTTTACACTGTATGTGTCAAGGATGAGTACATGCATACAGCTGGACAGGCAACGTTAATAAGGCTGCAGTCCAGTCCCTAGGTAAATAGGAGGGCTGAAGGCCACCAGAAACAAGCTGAAATGTCACATGGCAGTAGTAAGTATAAGCAGCTTTTGGGTGACTGGTGACAATAAATTTAGTGCCTAATTTCCTCCTGTTACTGACAAACAACTCAGAGGTAAGGAGTCTTATTTATTCTGGTCTTTTTACAGAAGGGAGCACATCAAACAGACAAGACAGTGCTGCTCAGAGGACAGTGCTGCCAAAATAACTTCTGGGCTGAGAGCTCTACAGGAGACTTAAGTGCAAGTTAAGGCTGTCAGGTAAGCCCTGTCACAAACTTCAACAGGAAATGGAGACAAAATCCCAGCAGGTACCCCCAAAGCAACACACCTCCATAGATACCTGAAGGGTTACCTGCTTTACATGTTCTTAAGGAAAATATCCCTAATTCTTAATTGCATCCTTGCTAATTTCTAAGTAACCAGAACAATCGCACTAGGAAAGTTTCGGAAAGGGGAAGACTCGATTCTACTTTTACAACATCTGTTCATTGTTGTCACAACGCCAATTCATTTAGCCTGAATGGCCACTATAGTCCCGCCTGCTGAAATCACCCACTGTAACTCTGATCCTGTACCCACTTTGCTGACGGCAGGGTCCCTCTGAAGAGGATACTGAACAGATGCAGTCAAACACATATACTAAGCAGATAAACTTCATATCCTTCTGCTCTGCCAGACAGGGTCAATGTCATTTCCCCAAGAATAAAGTTAAAGGATAAGGGGACATGGTTTCCAGGGACATATATGGGAATAGGATCTGTCCTTACATCCAGAGACTGCATGACTCCATCACAGCTTGGAGCAATGTAAGGCACTCTAAGAATCTCTAACACTTTTGCATAGATTACAATACATTTCAGGCCAATAATGGGTCTGCACCAGAC
This sequence comes from Numenius arquata, assembly GCF_964106895.1. Classification (NCBI taxonomy): domain Eukaryota; kingdom Metazoa; phylum Chordata; class Aves; order Charadriiformes; family Scolopacidae; genus Numenius; species Numenius arquata. The sequence goes on from NC_133581.1 coordinate 5,584,139, forward strand.
ATTTCTTGTAAGAAATATTCCAGGAACTTCCTAGGAAACCTCATTTAATGTATAAAATGCATAATCGTCTCGAATTCTACAGCACTCCAAAAATGTAATACATAATTTACTGATATAGAGCAATTTCAATTGGAAAAAGAAATAGTTTGTCATTTTTAAAGATGTTATAAGCATTTCCTGGGGCAAAAACAAATACAAATCCGTCAGTGGGTAATGCCTTCTCAATATGTGTGCAACTTATACAGCTGTTAATATTGATTTGTAGGAAAGGTTTAAGAGGTTGATATGCTATGGAAAGAGAACTGCAGCAAATGTTGCACTAAGTTTCCAAAATGATTGATCACCTGCTGAAGCAACTCAGCTGCTTTGACCAGAAAGCACCATGAGATCTATGTCAGTTTAACTCATTTGGTTTTACTGCCAGAATCAGGCACCACGGGCGTCCCCAGGGATTGCAATAATTACCACTTTCCAACCAAAAGGTCAGATTCAGCGCGTTGCCAATATTAATTCCTACTATATTTCCAAGAGTCAGTACGCTTAGGTTGCCAAATGAGGCTGCTGGTCATTACCTATATGGCAGTGATTGACACAGATTTTTTATGATACTACAGGACTTCAACCCAGAGCAATAAAAATGAATGCTTTAACAGCAGTCATATGAGCCTGATTTTGAAGCTGGCTACAACTAGCGGCACTTACACGAGCACCACCTGCAAAAGCAGCAAGGAAAGGCACCGGAGAGCAGGAAAGGGGACCTGGGTCTTGTACGCCCACCTTTGCATGGCATGGTTGGACGTCTGCCTTGGAAAAAGGACCCAGTCGGTTTCCTATTGCTTATAGTATCCACATGTACACTCTAAAATTCCCTTATAAAAACACTCTTACAGTGCAATACAGTAATTTTGCAATTAGCTGGTAGCATTAACATAACAGTCACTGCATCTTATACACACACCCTTCTGCTCTACCCCTAAACCTTACCTTTGGGTAACCTAACACGCATTCAGCAATCCTCATTAATTCACAAACACTCTTCTTCCCCTCCTCCAGGCCTATTCTCTTGTTTCCAAACTACTGTCCCAGCCCATCCCACTGAAATTCCCTCACAGACGCCGGGCAGCAGAGCTTCTCCTCTCCTCACTGCCCTTCTCTCACCGGTCTTCCCTGACATTCCGTTGATCTTCACCAAAAAAAACCTCAGTATCCACCAGCACCCTCCCTCTCCCCAACCCGCCCGTAACACCCTCCTAATTCTGGGCTGCCCTGGTGTGGCCCTCGCTGCCGACCCTGTGGAGGGAGGAAGGAACGTCCTCCCCTCTGCCGCCTCCTCCCTCACAGGCAGGCTGCTGGCGCCCCGGGGCGCCTGGAGCCTCTCCTGCCCTCTCCGCCACAGCACCTGTGTCACACCTGCAGCTTTGAAGTGAAATAAATGACAAGTAGCTGCTGTCACAGCAAGATGCGTGCACGCGCAAGTGCATGCAGGCAGTCTGCCCTCCCCTCTTTGGGCTTCCCCCAAACCTCCTCTCCCTCTCTGTGGGAGACGCCATGACAACCCCCCCATCCTCGGGGAGGCAGCGGAGCGTGGACACCTGGCCACCTTCCCCTTCGTTTCTTACCTGTCGATCGTTTCTTGGGGGACTTGAGGCTCCTCATCCGGCCCGGCGACGACATCCCGCTTTCACTCATTGAGTCGTGTGCCGAGGAGGCGCTGCCGGTGGCCTCGCTGTCCCGAATCATGCTCTCGTAGCCGCTGCTGCCCCCGCTGTGGTAAAACAGAGCCGTCCTCCCCATGGCCGGTGGCAGCTCCCCGCTTAGGACGCTGCTGTTGTCGCTGCCGTGCCCGCTGCTGTACCGCTGAGGCCGCCGGGGTGCTGTTATCTTGCTGTAGGGAGAAGGCAGCACCGGGATTTGCGACTTCTCGTCGCTGAGGTTAATGCCGCTGTCGTTGCCGCTGTCGGAGTCGGTGGAGCCTCGGAAGTGGCCCACCTTGGCAGAGCTGCCCGACACCAGCTCGTTCACGCGGCTGTTGGCCGCCCTCATGGCTTGCTTGGTCCCCATGATGGTCCCTCGGCCGGGTTTGCCACTGACGGGCTGCACGGAGCGGGGGGCTGCCTTCCCGACGGGGGCCATGCCAGAGCCTTTCCCTGGGGGCTGCGCCAGGGACTTCACAGAGGAACTGAGAGACTTTGACCCACTGGCAGAGAGGCCCCGGTTCTTATTCCCGGTCGCTTGCACCTTCTGGTTAGCTGTGGGTTTTGCCTGGCTGTTTTTACCAGGTGCAGTGGCGGTGAAGGGCGGTGGTAAACCTACACTGGAGGCAACAGGGGGGACCCCCAGCCTGGGGACGGAACGCCCTGCCCGGCTGTTGCTGGCGCTCCCGTTCTCCCTCGCCATGCTTGCTTTGGATCCGACTGACGTCAGGCTGTCACACCTCTCCAGGGACATGTGGCTCCCGTAACGGTGCACGGCTTCACTCTTTGATGACTTCGCCTTTAAACTGGACGTCATCTTGGGCAAAGAGTGGTCACCCTTCAGGTTCATTTTGCTGCTGGCACTTTCACTGAAGTAAGACCCAGCTTTCAACCTCAGATCTGCTTCGTCTTCGGCCTTTGGCGTGGCAGCTCTGGCAAAGTCCAGGCTGGAGGCTTTTCCCCCACTATTACCCAGACCAACAGGTTTCTGTTCCAGGCTCGATTTGCGCACAGGAGGTGTCGGAGGTGTTGGTCCACCTGGCCTGGGCAACATGGTCGACTTCTGTGGTGCGCTCTTCTTTCCCAGCGATGATTTCAAGCTGCCAGTGGCCAAAGAAGCATCCAAATTCCCTCGGGACACAGCCTCCGACAAAGTACTGTTAGCGTGCGACACTGGCATCACTCCCAGCGTGGTGGCTCCTCTCTTCAGCTGCGGCATCTTCATCGTCACTTCTGACTTCTTTGCAGCTCCGCTGGAGGATTTGCAGGCCATTTCACAACCATCCACAACCCTCTGCGAACAGGCAAGCATAGTCTGCGACTTTGTCGGCCTGGGTGCTGCGCCAAAATACTGGGCAGCTTTTCCTGGCTGCTTCTCAGTACCAAATGCGTGAGATTTTGGAGACAGCAGTGAGTCTGCGGGTTTTGCTTCCAACTGATAATCGGTGCGCAGCAGCCAGGGATCTTCAAATATGCCATGTGGATTCTGCAGCTCTTTATAGCTGAGGACAGTATTATTGTGGATTGAAGACGAGGTAGTTTTCGTTTTCCTAGGAAGACTAGAATGTATTGTTTCTATCACAGGTGTATCGCGAGAATGACTAAATTTTATTTTTACAGGCTGATCAGTGACACAAAAAGCACTTTTTATCTGAGATGCTTTGGTAGTTTCAGAGGTTTGAGGGCTTTTGCTGATGCCTGAGGAGAGCTTGCTGGAACTCAAGCTCTCGTTCTCCAGTTCAGAGAAGCAAAATCCACTATCGTTCAGAGCGCTTTTCAGGGGGACGGATAAATGGGATGAATCCAAGTTGAAGGGTTCCTCGGACTTATTACAGCTGTAAGATGTCTGTGCGACAAAACTGTCACTAGACTGGGCTCCATCACTTTCAATTGTACAGATGCTGACTTCACTAAGCCACGAACTGATGGAGGAACGTCGGCTGCTGGTAAAGGGATCCTTAGCAAAGGGCACAACAATATCAATATTTACACCAGTAGAAGTCTCCTGTGAGGTATAAGCATCAAACTCATCATTTATGCTACTGATAATACTGACCGGCCTCGAACCCGATGCAAGGGCCTGAAGGGAGCAGTCGCTGTTAAAGCTAATGATACTGGAAGGTCTTCCATTATCCATAATCCCGCTAATGGATAGTTCTTCCACCACAGTGAAAACAAGCTCATCCTCTCCATTCAGCTCAACAGGCTGCTGCAAAGTCACCGTGGTGGTTAGTATATCCCGATCAAAACACTTCCCTCTGAACGCTGACCTGAAGCTGTGTACTTCTATTGCACCTGACTGATTCTGGGCATTGCTACCAAGCAGGAATGTGCTTCCTACAGGATTTTGCTCAGGTTTGTTTCCCATCTGCTTGCTCATTCCCACAGGAGGAGTCCGAACTGCATTGCCATTGTCCAGCTCCAAATTCTCAGCTTTGGAGCTCGGTATGTGCTCTTTCTGCTGTGGTGGTGGAGGTGCTGGGCTTGGCAACGGCCTCTTCACGTACAAGGGCTTTTCCTTAATGACATATTCAGCTGTGGCCTTATTCTGCTCCGGATTCCTTGAAGGGCTATACCTTGACGACTGCAGGGAATCGGTGATTGTCTCTCTCTCTCCCTCCAGTATCGAGTCTATTATTTTGTTGTCAGCTCTGTTCTGTGGCTTGGAAAGCTCTGTTTTCAAGTGAGGTGTGCTCTTTTCATGACAATTGCCGTTGCCACCTTTTGGTGCAACAGCCTGGAAAGGAAGGTTATGTCCTTTTTTGGGAGATGCAGTTTCCTGTGGAGCTGGTTTCTTGAATCCTCCGGAAGGAGAACCTATTTTTTCCTTTATCAGCTTAGACTGTGCATTTTCTGTACCTCCAGGGACTGGACTACAGTTGGACACAACAGAGATTTCTCCACAAGCAAATTTGATGGGTTCCTCACTTCCATCAATGCACTCTAACCTTTCTTGCAGTTCAGCAAAAGTGTTGCATTTAAAATGGTCCTTGTCAGAACTCCTACCAATAGCAGAATTGTCTTTACTTCTCTTCTTGTTTAGGGATGGGATTATGGGAACAAACTCTGGAGGACCTTCATTATCTGTCAATTCCCTGTCAGACAAAGCTGCACCATTGGGACCAACATAGATGACAGTATCACAAGACTGTTCACTGCTGGAGGAATAATCAGGATCGCTAGATATACTCAGGACAGGAAGGTCAGGGTCAAGGGCAACAGTTCGTGGGTGGAATGGTCGCAAATGGGGTGGTCTTCGGACATGTCCCTCTTCACATGAGCTCTCTCCTCCAGACGAGCTGGATGCATACTGCAAATGATCAATAAGGGAAAATGTATTGATATATAAGTGTATATATATGTACATATAATTGATTAAAAGGTCAGGTTTGTTATATACTCTGTGCTTTGTGTATACTATCACAACTACATCTAGTGGAAAAATGTTAGAGTGTGCATTAAAATAACAAGGTCACGCTACGTAGATTTTACTGTATTAGGAGTAATACAACAATCACACCTTTTCAGATAATTTCCATTAACTATTATGCATTGTCTTTCTGTTTTCTGTTCCTTTGTTATTGGTTTTTAATTAATACGAATAGGAGCTTTTGAGATAGTTCCACACATAAGCAAAGAAAGAATACGTGTTTAGAACAAAAAGAAGGGAATTTCAGGATTAAGGATTGGGGGTGGGATGATGGCTCAGTGCCAAGTCATTTGTCAGTTCCTCTCCTGAGGTCTTATGCATTTTGTATTACTTCTTGCCGCCGAGAAATCCCATGTTCCCCCGCCAAGAGGTTAGGAAAACTAATTTTCAAATGAATTAATTTCTGCTTGTTTGTGAACCAACCTTGGATTTCTTCTTTCTCATCCGGTGGATTCGCGATGCAAGCTGAATGGTGGTGAGAGTTTCCGCATAATTAGCTGGGGAGTCAGAAATATGCGCAATCATAGTAGTTCTGCAGTTGATGTTCCCAAGTGATTCCCTCAACAACATTGTCAACTTGTTGTCCCTGTGTAACAAATGAGAACACTAGGATGGTTTAAAGAAATCACAATATTTTTTTGCAAATTTTTACACCACAAGCTGTGCTTTCACTCTCATAGGATATATGCATGTATGGTACATGTAGATAAGAAATATGCTCCTATTATTTGACTACACTTAAAATGTGTCTACATGTTACACATACAAAGATACCAATATTTTAATTATTTATCTGCCTGTATATTTGTAGTATGATAAGTCATTTTATTTGTTACTTAGACAATTGTAAAACAATTGATTGATTAGTAGTTCAGTTATCTCAGGCTCATATTACCCAAAAAGCTCACGATCGCTATATTTTTAGCTAAGCAGACTTAGTACCTGGATAGCTAAGCTCTGTGAGCTCTATGCAAACAATTTTGATAAGAAAAAAAAAATAAGTCAACAGAAATTGTAAGAAATCTCTAAACAAACACAACAATGTTAGATATCAGCAATCTATTATCAGTGCCACTCCAGCTAATCTATTTTCCATTCTGCCTGCCATGCTCTGCTCTGACATAGCAAATCGGAAGCAGAATTTCTCTCTCAAGGCTCTCATGGTGATGCTAGTCCTCTGCCATGGACAGCAAAGCTAACAAGACAGGTGACGTTTTGTCCTCCATTGGTCTCCAAAAGATCTTCCCAGGGCTTCCTGAAGGCTGCTTCCTATCGCCCCCCCTGAGCTGGTCCAAGATGTGGGAACTACCGTCATGTCTGCTCACTAAACCATGGTGGTGACAAAGTTGACCATCTGCCCTTCCCTAGTCTAACCCATCCATCCTCTACTCCATCCACAAACCTAGCAAGCAGCCTGAGGAAATTATCTTTCTTCCTAATACAGAAAGAAAGAACACCTGTTTGAGATGCAGCACTAGATAAATATGTGAAATGACATGATTGATAACAACAGCACAAAGTTGTAACGCGTGAAGACAAGCAGCAATTAAATTTCAGGACTGAAGGCCAAGTTCTAGTAAAGGTGTTTACAATGTGGCTGTTGTCTTTCAGCTGGGCTCCCCACAGGTGTGTTTGACATAATATTATTGTCAAGTACACTCCACACCTAAATGTTCACCTCTGCTAAACAAATGTGCAACATGGTGGTCATCTTTTTTTTATTTGAAAAGATGTATCATTCAAAAAGGCACACAGAAATAACAACCTTCGATGACCATACTTAATAAACTCACTAGTATTTTCTGAAATTTCAATACAATTTTTAAATTTGCAAAAAGGAGAGAAAATCCTATGAAATTTTCATGAAGTTGTTCACTAATGTGCAGCTGGCTGAGATCGGTGTAAATTCCAAACCCAGGAGGAAACAAAGAGGAGGTAGAAGGAAAGAAAACATTTTGGCCAATTTCCCTTGCTTTTTTCAACAATCAAACCCTCCCCAACATTTCACCTAATTTAAGTATATACCCATATGCATATAATTTTTGGCCATGTAATTAAGAATTTCATATTACTATGTGATATTTTAGAAGTTGTGTGTATGTATATATATGTATAGACAGGTAGATGAATAGATATATGTATCTGTAATATAGAAGTGACCTTAAAAGAAGATGGACCCACCGCTGACAGAACTTCCTTTGACTTCATCTTAGGTAAAGAGTAAATTGTTGATGCAATTCATTGCTAAAGTAATATCAGCCACAAATTTAAGATAATGCAGATAATAATTCACTTACTTGTATGGCACATGCTTAGCACCATTAATTAAGGCCAAAATTACATTGCCCAGGGCAGAGAGAGACAGACACAGAGAGCCTCCTCCATCTCGGCTCTTGCTCAGCACTTTTTCACAGCTCCCTAGATCAATGAGATGCAAACGGCTGCGTCCTCCAGACACTAAAACAAAAAGGGGAAAAACAGTTGTACATCACGTGCTTGCATGGACTCAAGCCAAACTTAGTATTCAAAATGTATTCAAATAAGGAAAATAATGAATACAGCATGGGATAATGACCAAATTAAATATTAAGGGTAAGGAAACCAAATATTAGCCACAGCCACCAAAGTTAAAGGTGACTGGCTTGAGGGTTCACTTAATTTTTTTCTTTTTAAGTTTATTGCATATTATTGTTTAAACTAACTCAAACCCACGTCATTTAAAAATAAACAACAGGGTAAGAAGATTCATACTTCCTCCTTTTCCACTTTTCTCCATGCGATACTGGTATATGTGAAGAGTAAAAAGCATATGTGAATTCCTCCTATCTTCCTCCTCGCATTCAGGTTTGCTGGTACTTCTGGCAGCAATTGCAGCATCAAGGAAAAACGCAGCTTTCTCTGCTGTTGGGGCCCTTAGCTCACTTTGGTTTTGAAGCTTGAATATAAACAAGAAAATGACTTATTAGCAAAGGGGCAATTTTTTTTTTCTTTTTTCCAAACTGGTTAAATCTCTAGGGCACTAAAAGAAACAAATATGTACACCATGGGAGAAGGGCTTATAAATTAAAAGCAATAAATTTTTTTTACTGTCTTAAAAGTTGTTGTAGTTGCTGTCAGATAAAAGGAAATAAAAAGCAGAAAAAAGGCTCAGAAAAATCTATGTTGTGATATCCATTATACCTGGGTTCCACATATTGGATCTTCTCTCAGATAAACCCCGGGAGACTGGCCATCCTGAAGGCTGCCAGTGGCTACTTCAGCTAACAAATCCTTAAGGTTTTCATCTTTGCCACTGATCTCCACAGCAGATACTCTAATGGAGAACCGAGTCCCAGTTTTTTCTTTACGTTCATTGATTAATTTGAAGAGCCAAGAAATTGCACAGGGGATGATACCAAGGCTTTGTGTGGAGTTATCCTTCCCAATCATTGTAAAAGATTTTCCTAGAATGAAAAGACAAAGATGAACTTAATTCACCTTTCTTGTAAAAGACAGCATCCTCTTCACATCACCACTGTATACTACATGCAATGCCAAGTGCCGCACCGATAATACGAAAAAACAGATGCAAAAATGCAAAGTATTTAATTATTAATCCATTCCTATTTATTGTTTTGCAATTTTTGTAACTCAGACCCACAGCAAATTAACGTTAAAAACATCTCTGATCTTTTAATTTTCATCACAATGTATCTATATAAACTTGTTCTTGAATAAACTAATCTGATATTACGTTTTACCTTTTCAAATTAAAATTTACAATCCCAGTGTAGAAATAAACCGTGATAAGTTTGCAAAGCTAATTAAAAAGAAATTCTAATCTATTCATATACTCCAGGTTTATTGTTCCAGGAGCTGACAGCATGTAATTACCAGACTGACATAGTAATTAACTGTAACGAATTTGGGAGCTCACCAAGCTTGACATGACCAAAGCAAAATATGCAACCATCTGCACCATTCACAACAGACTGGATTACTTCTGCTACTGTTCCAGAGCATACCTCAGCCTGAAAGAAAGATTAGACAAATAAGTAAAGGAGCACATACTGCTATGTTTTTTACCATTCCTCTGTAATGAAATGAATGACTCAATATTTTTGAGGCGTAATATTCTCCCCATTTTTATGGCATCGGTCCTATTATTTTAGTAACTATGCTATCTTAAAAAATAATAAAATATGCTTCTACAGCCTAAAATAGTTCTCAATTCTATTAAACCAATTCTCTTGGAATATTGATTCTATGACTAATGTAGCAAACTGAATGGCATCCAACCAGGCTTCCTGCTGGTATAATAGCTTAGCCAAGGCTATTCAGCAACAGTAGCAACTGAAATTAAACGACTGAAGAGCGCTCACAGGAATTAAAATAGACGGTTATACTGGAGAAAATGCATTAAGATCCCTGAATAAGGTTTCACAGTATCACATTTTCCTCTTCCAGGGGGAACATCACCATCAGTGAGGAAAACTTGCTAAAATATTTGAGTGTACTAAAACCAGTTTATCCATGTCAGTGAAGGTTTCAAATATACTATAAGATATCTATTAAGTACGGCGACTGGGGGCAGGGGGGGGGGTTGGTGTAAATATGTAACTACAGTGAAATGATAAGGCTCTGTTTGCAGGTGGCATGGCAGCAAGCTTGCCTCGAGCAACGACGTCTACACAAAAGTGGCCGTGCTGGCCAACATCACCCAGAAACACCACAAACAGGCCACCCCAACAGGCCCACCACAAGGACCTGAAAGAGCCTAGGCCAAACCAGGGGTCAACAGCCTGAAAGACTGGTGCCAAAGCCAGCAGAGAAGCAGGCTGTGACAGGGCACCTTGCAGCAGGGCTGACAAGGAAACAGCCTGAAGTTGTGCCAGGGGATGTTTAAATTGGGTATTAGGAAAAATTTTTACACTGAAAAGGTTATTAAGCATTGGAACAGGCTGCCCAGGGAAGTGGTTGAGTCACCATCCCTGGCAGTATTTAAATGACAGGTCGACATAGTGCTTAGAGATATGGTTTAGTGAGGGTTTTTGTCAGTGTTAGGTTGATGGTTGGACTAGACGATCTGAAAGGTCCCTTCCAACCTATACAATTCTACAATTCTATGGAAAAAAGTAAGCCACTTCCAGTTCTGGACTAATGTTGAGATAACTCTTGTGTATTTCTGCACAAAGATGCCATTTGAGCTTATGCAGAATCTTAAACCCAGCCTCCTGGCGTGGCTGCCATTGCTTTAGGCACTGATCTGTGGGGGAGATTATTCTCCATCTTTAAGCTCTTGGCTAGAACTTGGACCTCATAGATATTTTCATATCTCTAGTTGAGGACCCAAAAAAATTAAACAAAATCCTAGGAGAAGATCCGAGGGTGGGATTTGGAACTGCATCTTGTTATGTTTTCTCAACATTAATATACCCTTTTCACCTTGGATGTTTTGTGTTTTATTTTTCTTTCATCAAACCCCAATTTTTTCCAGTTCAACTTGAAGCAGATCTTCATATTCTGCCTTTTTTTTTTTTTCCTCTTTTTAAAGTTGTTTAGAATTTTTTTTTTTCTGAACCCAAGACTTTTCCCAGAAGGGCATTCAGGTGTCCAATCTCACTGAATATACTGCAGCCCACAGTCCTCTCAAATACCAGCCATCCTGTCTGTGTACTAGTTGTCAGGTCTAGGGCTACTATTGTACAAATATACCCTTCTTTTTTTTTTGCCGGGCAAGAGAAATGCATGCACCGTCAGCACCACCATCAAGACAAAATAATCAGTCAAAAACACGCTATAAACAAAGTGGAAAAGGCGAGGAAAATATAAAAGCTTCCTAACTGTTTCAGTACAGCAATCCCATAGGGTTTGTTGCATCTCTTCTCCGAACAACAGTATTTAGTTTAACGTTAAGCACATGTTCATTTGCCATTGAAAGCAGTGGGGAAGGACTTTATTTCAGTGACATCAAACAGGTTAAAACCTAACTGGATGGAAAAGTGTTTTTCAAATTGGCTGTGTGTTTTCTCTAACAAGAGAAAATACAGGAAGATAATTTAGTCTGCAAATCCATCTCCCCAGCTATTACGCCTTAATTTCACATCTTGACTAAACTGAAAATGTAAGAATTTACCCTCTTATCTATTAATTACCATGTTTTTTCCAGGTATTAAGGCAACTCATTCAAATGAAATTCCCCAGAAACAGAAAGAACTCTTAAGGCAATCAAATGCAGTAGCCATGAGAAGACTCAGGAGGTTTATGCGAGGGACTCCGGTACCTGCGAAGCATCCTGGGGGAAAACCGCATCAAAGGCAAACATCTTTGGGACAGCAACAACTCCTCTCCTGTGACCTGCATTGGAAGGCCCACTTGCCGCTGGATCATAAAATGTGATTTGCTTTTTTCGCGGGTCTACCTTTAGGAAGGACATGGATTCAGATGTTTCATGTGCTCCTTGAGAGGGACAAATCCTTACCATCACTTTCACCTGCAAGATTCAGAAGAAAGCAACAACTTGAGTTCCCAGCTACAGATAAACAAATGCAAAGCATTCCTCCCAAGCCCACTCCCCCTGCTATGACACATTCATTTGTAATATTTAGGTGTGTCAGAACAACCGTGGGACAAAAACAGAGCCAGATTTTCCAGCCTGGTTACCACCCTGGGGTCTTCACTGAACTAGCTTTTAAAGGTGCACTTTGTCTCTTCAGTTGACTCTGTTCCAGTTTTACCATTTCAATTTATAAATGTCTGATCTGCAGGTATAATCCACTGTAGGTGTAATACCATGCCCAAAGAAAAGGAAACTCTACTCTTCTACCTTTCAAGTACATAATGTGACCAAAAGCATAAACTGATCCACTCTGAAAATCAGCCTGAACAACCCAGGGCTCAAACAGCTCATGCATTCAAACTGAACTAAATCTAGAAACTTTCAATTCCTGGTTCATGTTCTTCTAATAAAAAAGTGCTTCTCTTATAGTCTTCCCAGACAGATGCCTTTATGCTGTCATTGCTAGGCTCTTTGGTGGTTAGTTGCAGATTTAATGGGAAAGTAGGGAAGAAAAAAAAAAGCATTAGAAGGTCAAAAAACTTGAAAAGAGACCACTCACAAAGTGCATTTCTATTGCAGCATTGCAAATGCCAATTTACTACACGTGGCATTTTAAGACAGCATTTCTCGAGAGCTCAGACATGTTGGCTGTGATTTCCAAAGCAGCTTATGGAAGCCAAGTGACTGGGTCTCACTAAAGTTCAGCAAAGGCTGCACACCTGCTTCTTTTAAGCTTCCTGGAAATCATACTCTCACCCTGAAAAACTGTGAAATACTGCCTCACACCCACTTAGGACCATTTATCCTTATGAAATGTTCCCAGGTCAGAAACAGCATGTTTTATACACCTTGCGCTGAAGTAAATGACTATTACAGGCGCAGTGAATCACTTTGCCAATCTTCAATTCTGCACTGCTCAGCAGATCAAACTTCAGAGAAAAGCAATGCTTGGCCAGAGTGACTTTCCATGGCCAGCATGAAATGTTTCAATAACAAGCTGAACAGCGGCATTATCTCCTTATCCAACTACCAGACCACTTTCGCAACACCAGTGTCGACCATTTAGTTTCACTGGGTGAAGAGTCTCCATGGCTGTAATTCACCGCAGGCAGCAGCGCAGGAACAGATTACACCTGTACTCCTCAGAGCACCCATGAGTCTGCAAGGCAGCTACTGACTCACAAAACACCCACTCCTTTTACAGCCCCTGCACCTGATTTGGAAGGAGAGGGATAGATAGCGACCCCTCTGCTGCAAATCACCGGATGAACCCTCCAAACAGAGAGAGTATGCAGTCGCTTGCTGATCTGAGTCAGGCCCACCTCTAGCTCTGTGCTGGATGTTGCATGGGGAAGCCAGGTTGGAAAGCATCCATCTCTGATAAAGAACGACCCTCCTTTGCAGTAACTTTTTCTTGCTAAATTTAACCTTAAATCCACCAGAACAATTTGACTCCTATTTACTATGTTCTAAGAACATGTTTTCGATAAAATGGTGTGCGCTTATTACACTGACACGTCATTTGTGTTTTTACAAAAAAAAAAAAAAAAAAAAAAAAATGCACTTTGCAGCCAGCACTTCCCCATCACTCCTGTATCCAGAGAAATAACGACAAAGAGGAACCAAAGCTCAAAAACCACTTCAGCAAAGCACAGCGTGGGAAATGCAGGCAACGAACAGAGACCAGAGTAGGCTGAGCCACCCTCTAGGAGTGCCCTTCGTACCAGGCGAGCTGACAAGGTGATGGCAAACACACCAACACCCAGTGGGTGCAGGTGAAACGTAGTGTCCGAGCCAGGATCACCCACAGCAGATGGGTGGGTGCAGCAGGAAGCCCCATCCCCAACTGTCCCTGCCCTTCCCAGCTGGGGAGGGTTGGTAATCTGAAGATTTCATGCAGGTCCTCAACTGTTTCATTTTTCCAGCTCCTACTTTCTACAGGAGCTAAGCTGCACACTGACATCCCTGCACAGCTACTCAAGCATCCTCACAGAAAGTATTTTCCAGAAAATGGCTATAAAAGCTTTTCCAACATTTTTTTTCTAAACAATGGGTTAAGAAAAAACCGATCCCATCCCAATATACGCTGGAGGAGACTCCAGCAAAGATAGCAGCAAATTCTTCCACCTATTGACTCAAGCAGTCTCCCAGTTCCAATGCTTTCTTTTCTTTCCCCTTTCACAGTGATATGAATATGAAAATGCACTCCCAGAAAATGAGCGAACCTTAGAATAAATGAAACAGCTGCTTCAAAAGCCAAGCACATCAGAGGTGATACACTCAAGGCTGTTTCCCCATAAAAGCTCCATGAAGCCAGCTTTGTGCATTAGCCTGCTAGCTCAACCTTGACATGCTACCAAGGTGCTCAGAAAAATAACCTCCCTCAGGGAAAGAAAAACCAACAAACTACAAACAAACCTAAATATATATATAAGTACAAATGCCCACTTCAGGGTCACTTGATTAAAATGAATTTTAAAATATATCCAGCTTTCAAAGCACTTCTCTAAACAGTCCTTTCTGTTCTCTCCTCCACCTATTATTAGATTATAGCAGCCAGAGCTTGGATAAGAGGAAAATTGGTTTGCTCCTGACCTAAAGAGTAAGTTACCTCCATCAGAGCGTTGCTCTCCCTAACACAAAGATGGCTTCACCCCCACAAAAACCTTGCATGTCAAATCAGCTTTTTGAGACCCCCTCTCTGAAGCAGAAAGATACAAATAGCTTCTCATAATGGATCAGATCCGAAACGTTAACGGGCCTCAAGGGTCATCTTCACCTTTACAGTGGAAGTAAGCTTTCAAGAAAAACGGGAGGGGAAGAGAAAAGCAGCTCAAGGGAGTTCCTCTTTTAGTGTTTTGTGTATAAAAGCTGATTTGCAGAGCAGAAAAACACTGATTTCGGATTTAGTTTTTCTGCCCACTAAATCTATCCGTTAAGTGATGCCTACCAGAACCTGTAGGGTAATAATGTGTCACACTCATTCACGATGACTGAGCCAGACTCTGACTTCACTCGGAAATGAAGCAGAAATGCTCATGAAAGTACGACCAAGGACAAAGATTACTGAAACGTATCCCTTTGCAAGAGCAAAAACCAAGCGCAGGCAGATCCTGGCTGCACGCACACGCTTCAAGTACATAAAAGAAAGGTTTGGTGTTACACTATTTTTACTTCTTACACCTCTTGCCCCCTGCATTTCAGGACCAATCTCAAGTGACAGCTTTTTATTCTCAGCTCCGAAGTTCATCCCTGTACTCTTCTGGGATGAAAGTTTTCTACTGCAGAAAAAGCAGCGTACCGTAGAGCCAGCGTGCTTCCTGCCTTAAGGATCAACTTAACTGCGTCTCCTCCTGGGTCTCTTTATCTAGTTCTCATGCAAAAGGCCTGCTCACCTGTAGAGACAGCAACGTGCAGTGCAGGAAATCATCCAGATACAAGGGCCTGCAGCGAGGGAAGGATTCAAGAAAACATGGGAAACTGCAAATTTTAAAGTAGCTTTGGCCCATAACTGGGGAGCACAGCAGCAATACCTGCACTGCACTCTAATGCTTTTATTTGCTCATGAAAATGAATGACTAGAATTAAGTGCAATAACACTAATTTCAAGTCCACTCAGGATCACACCCTCTGTGGGGTGTGGGGGGAGTTATTCAACACTATGGCCAGCTTTCTGGTGGTCAGTTCCAACTGCAGCGGTAGCAGCTACTGGTAACGCTTGTACAAAGCAAAGAAAGCACGAGATAAGGAATTTAGAAGAAAATTAATGAAGAAATGGAAGAATAAGGCAGTTCTGAAAGAATAAGAACAGGACTGGTGTGGCGGGGAGGAGGGGGAGAGAAAGCTAAAAGGACTGGTGGGGGTAGAAGGAGTAGGGAGGGAAGGAGAGAAAGAAAACAAAAAAGGAAAGAAAACACAAATATGGCAATTCCAGAAAATTCATCTCAGGCTCAGGGCACCTCTGCCCTGACCACTTTTAGACTCCTTAAGGAGACCTAAGGTGGGTCACATCCTTCCTGTGATGGAGGTGATCCTTCCTGCTAGAACTGGGGATTCTTAATGACTCATTTTTTTGCCCCCCTTTCGTATATTTCTTCTTCAATGTCACAGAAAGGTGTAGAACAAGAAAAAGAATTACAAGTGGAAGATTATCATTATCAAGGATACAAGGATTTTTACATAGATATTCATACAGACATTAAATATTGGATAGAGGCTCCATTTTAATGAGGATGTTGATAGAAAAAAAGAGGATAGATTTGTATTTGAGTTCAATTTCTGCAAATAAAAAAAACCACAAACATCACAATACTTGCACATCGTTAATATTTTTCTCAGTGCCTGAAGACAGCCTAAATCATGCCAACCACTGAAGTATCTCATTAATTAACTGACACTAATCTGGTGAGTTTTGTACACTGGGGGTTAACTCTCAGCTGCTGAACTTTCCTAATTCATGTTTCTGCAGGAACCAAGAGGTCAGCAAAATTGCTGAAGGAAACCCTATTAAAATCAAAAGTGTTTGGGAAAAGAAGATGGCAAATACATCCTGAATATGCCATTAAAAGATAAAGAATTTTAAAAAGTCAATAAACAAGCAGATAATTTGGAAAAGCCCCAGAAATGGGTGGCGTAAGGTCAGAGGCCCACCCAACCACCACAACAGTGGGTGCAATTTCAACCTTCACTGGCAAGGATGGGACAGAGATTCATAGCCATCAAGGAATTTTATTTTTCTTTTTTTAAAGTTTATTTGCCTGTCAGCCTACAGTGGAAGTCAGGGAAAAGAAAGTCTATAAAAGCAAAAGCCTGCAAGCTAGAATTCATTTGCTCCAGATATGTGAGGGCAAACCCAGTGGATGGATGCTGTAGCATAATAACAAAAGTCATACCACACTTTTATGAGTGCATAAAGAATTTTAAAGGAGACAAACTGGCAACGGGCAGATTTCTGAATAAAATGGGGAGGGGGTGGAGGAAGTCCCCTGTATGGAGGATAATGGCCATGTGGAGGACTATGGGGCTAAACCCCATACAACTTTAGAAACATCTGATGAGACCACTAGAGAGCCACAGAACTGTACAGTACACTCAAATATCAGTGATTTGTTGGAGCCTGAGCCAAAACTCTAGACCGTGACATCTTGAACCCTTATGAAAGTCAAATATAGATATATAGATGCATACTTAACAATTCTGACCTAAACAATTCTAACCTGACAGGGGAGTCGCAGCAAACAAAATAACGGGCTGGTTGCAGGAACGGTCAAGATAGTGCTAAACATGAAGTGTATGTCAGTGTCAGAAAGCAGGTTGGGAAAAAGCAAGAGACAGACCAAAAAGCCGTGAAACCCAAATTTCAAAGCAACTCTCTGACATGAACGTGAGACTGATGGCCAGAGGCAAGCTAGCAGTTTTGTCTAATACAGACCATATATTTTGGATACGCTGAATTGAATGGAGCTACGGCAAAGCCATGCATCAATGAACACAAAACTCCTCCAAGACCAGTGAGGCATGCATTGTGTCCCAGAAGAAATCACGTCCAAGGCTGAATTTGTAGAGAAGAGAGCCAGTGATAACAGAGAGAATGACACAATCCTACATAATTTTAGACAGAAACATCCAGGAGACTGAGACAGTCAGTTTCACATTGATTATTACTCTGTAATTAAAAGAGATGGAAAGGCTATCAACTCTGGGACCAGACGAAGGGGACAGACAGTCTCACACTTAAAGAACCAGATTATTTGGATTCTGTTCCCAAGACTATCACGAACCTCTACTACATGTTTTAGATGATGAATACAAAAAGACCTAAATATATCTCAGAAAGTTGGTCATTCATCTTTCAGTGGAGCAAAGAGTGCCAAATACTCCATGCGGTTTAATTTGGGGCAGACACGTAGACAGAGAAGACTCCACTAATTCACTAAGTAATGACTAGACTCCATGGCATTTTGCATGCTGAGGAAATTAAGACCCTGACCCAGCCAAGTATGTTAGCACAGGCATAACTGTAACATATGGTACCCTCCTTTGAAATCAATGGATGTGCAGTGTTGATGCGTTTATAGTGATGTTTTGTTAACATTTGATGCTTATATAGTTGTCAAGTTTCAAATTATACAGAACGAGAAAGAAAAAAATAGAAAGAATGAATTAAAAAGCATGTAAAATTTTAGAATACATGCGCTCAAGCCTTTTTAACAAAAATAAATTCTGACTGTATCTGTCCGTATTTTGGGAAAGTGCTGGCACTATACTGGAATCCATTCTAAAAATGCTGGTCATATTCTGTGTTACAGCAGTATCATAATCCCTAAATGAACAAGCAATTTGGTCTTTAGCAATAAATGTCATTATATCAAATTTGAATGGACACTAAATATTCCCCGGAAACACACATCTTTGACAGACATCATACAGTCAGGAAGTTAATTTTGTCCAATGTTCACAAAATGGTGTATAACAGCAGGTTAATTAAATAATTATGTTTAGACACCCACCATTCTGAATTAAGATTTCTCAGCAAGAAATTACAAAGAATTCACATTCAGTTGAATAAAGACCACTTTCCAATGAAATCACTTATTTTTCCAAATACAGTGTAAATCAAATTACCAAAGTCCTAGTTCAGAGCCAATATTTTTCATGGATTTAATTGTAACTGACAGATATATAACCCTTGCTAAATTGGTTTACTGTGGGTAGTTCTTAGAAGCCTTTCATATACTGCCACTACCAATGGATGGCAAATTTATATGCAAAATTGCCATGCTAACATAGACCATCTAGCTCCCCTGGGAGAACATAAAAAAAAAAAAAAAAATCACTTCTGTATTGTAGTCTATTAAAGAAGAATTGATTCTCTACTCCCAGGAGACGAAGAAAACTATTTCATTTTTAAAGGTGAAAACAAAGTGGAAGAAATTGTGTATTTTTATCTAATTTTTCCACTTTTTTGTTTAAGCAGTTCAAAGGATTTCAGCAAGGATGTATGCACCTTAGATGATACGGGACTACATACATGGATAGGAGAGCACTTAGTATGATACATGATTTATATCAGAACTAACATTCTAGTCATTAGGAAACAAGCAGCAATAAAGATGACAAAATTAAGTACCTATTTGTTATCCGTCATCAAACCATCGTAAGAACCAGTGAATGGGACATACAGCACACTTAAGAAAACCCTGCATGATCAGTAAATCATATTAGCAGTACCTTAGCTATGGCTTAGTAAAGCATAAATGAAAGTAAATGTCTAAAACACATAAATGGAGACCAATATGAATATACCTGTCCAAGAAACACGTCTGACAATTCAGGTTCTCTTTAAACGCTCCACTTCAATCGTCTCACATAGGAGGATTCTGTCATTCTAACATAAAAAATTGACAGGATCCTTGGGAGAGACAAGCACTTAAAGTTGCTGTTGTAAGTGATGCAGTATTATAAAGCATGAGCTGAATAGAACCCCAGAAAAAACATTTTGCATGAAAAAGGCTTCCTACCATGCTAAAGAAAAATAGCAAATTAGAATGCTACACAGCAGCCACTGTAAAAAGGATGTCTTTTTTAATACCACAATATGATAAATTATCTTAAGTAGCACATTAATGTCAGAAATTGAGCATAATCTAACTTCTTTCCAGTGACAATATTAAATGGCTTTCAGACGTCTTTCCTACTACTCTGACATTAAATTTAATAACACCCAGAGAGACCACAAAAATGATTCAGCTACAAGAATCACACTGTACTGGATCATTGCCTTTTAAGTAGGTTTCAGCTAAATGATTTGGACTCTGATGTTTTTGGCACATTCAAGAAAAAGGTATGAAATTTGCTACATAACATTTACCAGTAGTGAGCAAAATTCCTTTCAGTATCCAGTTTGCATTGGTAGTGGGATTTTCCTTTGTGCATGATAATTTGATTATTGTTGATTATACGAAAAACCAGTCCCAGACAGACCTACAGTTCTAAATTAAAAAAAAAAAAAAAAAAAAAACAAAACAAAAAAACCACAAACACACACAACCCACCACACTTTTCCCTGCTTGGTATTCCTGAACATGGGCAAACCCTGCAAGCACCCGTAAGAATGTTATACATTTTGCACTCTTAGTAAAGAAAATCAAGCAAAAGGCTTAATTAAAGATTTGTATCACACAACATGTCCATACACTCCTGATAAAATTATTGTAAGGAGAAAAATTGGTATTTGTGAAATGTAAAAGAAATTAAAAAGACATTTATTTCCCACCTTTCAAGAGAGTACTTGAAACAATGAGAAATTATAAATAGAAATTGCAAAAGACACATATAGGCTCTCTGCTGTAGCAAGTCTCTAACAACAAGTGTATTCAACCATAAAAAGCCATACAGCAATTTCACCACAGCAGAACTGTATGATATGCATGGAGATGGTGATGTGAGACTAAGAACAAATTTCAGTCTTGGGCTCAAATAATCAATAACTGAGTTCAAGTGCAAGAACTGGCCAACACAGTCTTTTCACGTTCCTGACTCCTGCAGCAGTTCTGACAAAGCACAGCTACTGCCTTTGCTATAGTCATACAGCTGAAAACAAGAATTCAAGCCTCTTCCCTTCCCCAATTGTCAACTGAGCTCACAAGTTCAAGACAAGGTCCCACAAACAGGGACAGGACCCGTCAGCCAGACTAATTCCAGTTCTAGTCACCACAGAAACACCCACAATAGTCTTGATGCTGCCTATGCTCAATTTAATCAGTTCCTTAGATTCAACTGTGTCTTACTCCAATTCAGAATAATTCTTACTCATGCGTTTAACTTTGAAACCAATGAAAAGGACTTAAATGCATGGGGAAGCCCTCCACTGAATTAGTGCTTTAGCCACAGGGAGTTTCTTTGGCAGAAAAAGACAATAATTAATCATGGTAGGTCAGCTTTGAAAAGTGCACATCAAATAAGGAAGTTAAAATTCCAGGCAAGGGGT
The DNA here is from genome assembly GCF_964106895.1 of Numenius arquata. Lineage (NCBI taxonomy): Eukaryota > Metazoa > Chordata > Aves > Charadriiformes > Scolopacidae > Numenius > Numenius arquata. Next base: position 5,604,790 of record NC_133581.1, read on the forward strand.
TTAATTTGTTTGGTGAGGTCTTTTTTCTAAAGGTTTAGGCTTACTGGGGTCCAGCTCTGTACCAGCAGCAAAACACATATAGCTGCTGCCTCTTGCGTGCTGGAGTCTTAGGATCAAGGTCTCCCCTCATTCTGCCACAGCCACAGCTCTCCTCTGAGAAGGTAATTTAGAGATATACATACACGGGGGAGGAGGTGAAATCTTTACACTTCTTCAGTTGTTACTATCCTCTATTAAACTTCTTTAAAGATATTACCTCAAGGAAGAAGGCCAGTAAAGAACAAAACATCAATGAGTGCCTGTTATTTAAGCATTATGAGCCTGAAGAGGAACTTATATTTGTATCACGTACTGTTAGATAACTAAAGATGCTTAATCTTCTTGCCTCCTAAACAGTCAATAAAGCATTTCTTTAGAAGCGCTTCCATGATGGCTGGTAAAATGGGTCATGGTCATGCCTGATTTCCTTACAGCTTATCATTTGTGCATGCATAGTTAGAGCTCCTCTTCTTATGCGCGTTACCCTGCGTTAATCAATACTAAAATTCATCTGCCTCTTTATCTACCCAGTAACTTCAGTGACATGAGATCTTTTTGCAAGTCTTCACAGTCAGTTTTAGCTTTGGCTACTCTGAATACGCAGCTTCACCACCTCATCCAAACCATTTAGGAAGGCATGGAACAGCATGGACCTCCATATGGCACCACTGCTAACTTTGCTCCAGTGTGAAATTTGCCCTCTTGTTTCCCATCAGTTATTAAACCACTAGAGAATACATGACAGCTTAGGGGTTTTTTTAAGAAACCTAGGTCAGGGAACTTGTCAAAAGCTTTTTCAAAAATCCAAATACACTCTATCAGCCACATCAACCCTATTCAAATGCTCGCTGACTCTTCCACAGAACACTAACATATGCTTTCCACCTGTAAAAGCTTCATCAACTGATCCCTACTATATCCCATTAATCCTCGCCTGTTAATTTCTATTTTTATTATTGTTTCAACCACTCTGCCTGGTTGCCTGGTCTGAAAGTCAGCCTTATGACAATATACTTCTAAATTCCCTCCGGAACCCTTTTTTCCCTTTTGACCCCAAAGTGACAACACATTTTCCATATTCTGTTCCTGTGTCTCTTGTAACATTAAATACCAGCTAAAAGACAACCCTGAGTGTCAGTGGGGTGGGAAAACGTTAAGAATTACCATCACAGGGGAAATACAGAAAGCCACTTAAATTGGTCATTGTAAATGTTTCAACATGTACTTTGCTCTAATCTTTCAGCAGATTTACAAAAGAAATGGGACTACCCAGAGTGTGTCACTACAGGTAATAAATACTCACTATAGTATTCAAGCCTTACTTAAAATAAAGGAAATTTCCACACAGTTGCCATATGATTCAGCTCTTCGTAAAGTGAGCCACATTGCTCTCATTGAAGTATCTTGGACACTTCATGGGTTTTCAGTTTGTTACTCTATTTTTCATTCTAACACAACCTATACCCTTCTCCTTAAATTTTCTCTTCAGCCCCTTCACAGTAAGAAAAGACATGTTTCTCTATGGAATCCTGTCCTGCTCTGAAAGAAACCATTTGACAAGAAGGGAATTGAAACATGTCAAGCTATCCGTGCTCAGAGAACTCAACCCCTTGAGGAGAATAAGGACTGGTCCTCGATGGGTCATTCTCAGCTTAGTAAGGTGAAGTTAGGTGGGAATTAGGCAGCCCACCAACACTGCTACATTCTGGTCTGTACAGTAGAAACCAGCAAGGAAGCAGTCCTCCGTATCATAACTAACCATGAAAGACAAAACAGCAGCAAGCCAGGAGATGAGGAGGGAAAAGGCTGCCCCACCAATTGCTTAACCCACCATAACCACTCATTAATAATAGGGTGAGGGACATCGCTGACATGGGAGCAATCACACAAACCAAGGAGAGCACCAGCCACAGCCACAGATGCTGCGGTAGGAAAAAGTGACTCCAGAATCCACCACTGATTCTGTCCCCTATGCGTATCTTGTCGTTATTATTGGATAGGCTGCAAGAAAAAGCCATGGAAAAAGACAACCAGGAGGAGTGTAAAGTAAAAAGCTGTTACAAAAAGAGGGACTGAAGTTCACAGAGGACCACAGCACATCTGCCAGTGTTTGCTTATTCTTCTCTCAGTTGTTATAATATCCATCCTCATAATGAGGAGCATTAAAACTAGCAATTAGCACATCCCATCACCATTTGGATGCTCTATATCTTAACTCAAGAACTAAAAGGTTGACTCAATTATCAGAGAGCTATTCTCTGCTCCAATACACGAACCTTCCAAATTGTGGTCTCCAAGTACATGGCAAGAAGGACACAACTGGAGCCCTGGGCCCAAAGAAATAGCATCTTCAATGATGTTTTCAGCTGAGAGCTAAACAACAGAGATGTCTGAGGGTGAACAGCAGCTTGTTGATCCATAAAGTCTGGAAATTCTTGGTGTGGTGTGCCAAGCAGGAGAGAAATATGTACATATATATATCCCATGTTGGAGAAGCTCACACAGCTGAGCAGCAGAGCTGCTCAAGGTCCTGCCATGTGCCTTGGAATTTTGGTAGAGATCTTCCTTTGAAAGCCCTCAGCTGTGCTCACTAATGAAGAAAGTAGGTAGACCACACGATCGAAGGCATATAATCTCCTGCCATCTGGGATAATGATCTTTATTAGATCTTTGTTGATCTGTTTGAAGACACCCAATAAACCAGACCTTTCCAGGAGGCACAAAGTCATGCTGATAAGCTCCACCGGCCATCCTCAAAGAGTAGGAAAAAAGCTCAAGTCTCTTAGCTCCACATAAATGCAGGCACACAAGTGTAAGGAGGTGCAAAGACAGTTTTATTGAGCTGCCAGCACAAGGAGATACAAACGTGCTTTAAAGGTCTTCCTAAGGCAAAGAGCCTCAGAAATGCCATGCTCCCTGTTATTCCTGGTGCTGCAGCCAAGTGCTAAGCCTCACAGAAAAGAGGCAGGCACAATAAATGGCCTCTGCTAAAACACACATATAGAAAGGTTGTTCCTTAGCAAACCCTCTTCCACCTGGGAATCTCTAAATCACTGTGCCAGGTTTGCTGTATTCCACCATTTAATACTACATCCTCTTTTCTAACACACTGGAAAACCAGGAGAAGAAACCACATTTTCCACCTGCTTAAAATAGCCGCAATTACTCCTTTGTTTTCAATTTAGCACAGACTCACTGGCTTAAGAAATACAGAGTGAGCAACAGTGTCAGCTATAGGCATTTAGGCTGACAATCTCGTTATGTTAATGCTGATTTGTACGGTTACTCAAGGTGCATATTTTAGCTCTCCTGTGCACATTACATACTTCAATTCTATCTTCAAAAGCTAATCTCTTGTAACCTATGTAAATAAGTATTCAGACTCTGCTGTGTGGGTGATTAAACAGTTATAAATATGAATAAAGCTCTAAATAATTGGGTTGTATTTCAATTAATTTTAAATAAAATTAGCGCAAATTTTACAATTTCAAAGGTGCTGTGTTTCTTAAGTTGGAGAGGCATCTATTTCTCTCCTGCTACCGCATTTCCATACTCCCGATTTACAACGACATGTGAAGCAGAGGGTAACAAAGCCCACCAAGACGTATCTCTTTAACCTCAAGCCGACAGACAGCATCAGGAGCTGAGCCTTGCTGGCAACGCACAGATCACTTCTGTCTGCCCACGGTGAAGCCTGCACGTGCATTGGTTTTGGACCAGTGATGCCAAAGGAAAATTTGTCTCTTGCTTTAACAGAGGGAAAGACAAACCAACCTTTGCCAATGTTGTTGTCGGTGACGTTAACTAGCTTCAAGGAAGCCAACACTCTAGCACTGAATCTGCTCTGAGGCTGCCAACTCTTTCCAAAGCCAACAGGTGATAACAGCTCTCAGGCACATTCCAGCAGTTGTGGCTATTTCTCTATCCCAAGGCCTGTCCCTTGAGTCTATCCAACCCTGTACTAGGCTGGAAGCTTCCAACCCTGCTAAAATTCATCTAGAAAACTACTACTTTAAAAAATTGAAATCCAAAGTTACCTTTCCAATGCCAGGGTTGTCCTTGATTTTGGACACAGCTCTCAGAAGGCATGGTGGTGCTGGGGGAGGACAGAGCTGCAGGATGCCACTAAAGTTAGTAGCGTAAATAGAGAAGTCGTGTGTGTGTGGCAGGGGCGGATGGTATTTCTTTCTCTTCGAAGACAGGTTAAGCTTCTGTGCTGCTCTGTATAAAAGTAATAGCAAGAAAGGACAATGTTACTATGTGTTAATGGGAATCTGGACCAGACAAACAGATGCTCATTGCCATCACTGCCTGCTTAACAAATCAAGTCATCGCGTTCTAATCTGATTTCACAAGGACAAACCATCAGGAGACTAATAGAAGGAAATACGGGTAGAAAAATTACTGGCAAAATATTCAGTTAACTTCTCCCCCAACAGAGTTTCAATTATAATCTAACTTTCCCCTCTTTCCCCCAACAGCTTGACAGCTGAATCCTAAAATGCTAAAATCTCACTGACGTAATAAAAAGCTGAAATAATCCCCTTGTCACTGGGAGGACCAGATGGACTTTGCTGGTGATAACATTATGAAAGTGCTTCTTTGTACCCTACAAGTTAGTCAAGGCAGAGGATAACACTCCAAGTCAGCTGAGCTCAAGATCCTCTCTTGTTGGCTGCACTGAAAATCCTTAGATAACAGAGAATTTCCTTCAAGACAGATTGGTTTTTCTTCTCAATTCCATTCTTTCACATTAAAAGGGAAAGCTATTAAAAAGACATGCTTTAATGTGCTGAATGATAATGATCCTGCTTTTGAAATGCAGAATTTCAAAACATAAAAGATGAAGGAAAAATTAAAACATACAATTAAAATTGTAACATTCTTCCTTGTGAATAAGAATAGGAACATAATCAGTTTTCTGCTGTTCCCCATCAGCAACACCAAACAGTATAGGAAGAAACAAAAACAGAAACTCGACTCTACATCAAAACCCACATGGGAAAAAAAAAAAAACCCACCATGCAGAATGAAATAGAACAAATATATGTGTTAGCGAGCACATGCTGGGCAACTGGGGATGGCAGCGAGGGTGAAATCTCAGCTCTGTCAAAGCCAAGGAGAGCTTTGCCACCTGAATAAGACACATGTGATCTAACCCTGAGACAGGCAGTAGATAGACCACCCACAGATACATATCATAAAATCATCCAACATGCTGTCTTTTAACATTACTTTGAATGCATTTTTTCTGGCTTAACCGTCAAAGTGTTACAATGCCAGCATCTGTGGGCAACCTGAGACCATGCTACTGATGCCAACAGGTCTTGTGGGGACAAAGTATTACTCTGGTCCATGCTTGCAACATAAAGGCACTTTGGCCAAATTAGTTTACAAATATGTGGCGACAAAAAGTCTCTGTATACAATGGCTACTTTATACTTTCATCATGTCTTTCAGCCCAGATCAAACTGGCACTAGCATCTGTGAAGTATTATAAGCAACAGACATATGGAAAAACTAAGGCAGTGCTTTGCTGGCGTACCTAAGTCAGGGTAAATCTAAACCCTCTAACCTTGCCATGAATCTAGTCATCAGGCAGCCTCAGATGGAGTCAGCTTAGTAAGGTGATCAGAGAAGGAGACACTTCCTTTGCTTGTATTGATGGCAGGCCAGAAGCAAAAATGAACACTGAGAGCAAAAAGGCTGCACAGTTTCTTCCAGCAGCACCATTTGTTTCAAATGAGTTACAGTACAAAGAACTGGTTTGTTTTACCTGAGGAGGAAAGCTACTCACTTGGGTCAAGATCAGACAGCTAGTTGGACAAGGGGCAATACAGATCTCCAAAATTCCCAGTCCTATGTTCTATATTCCCAAACTTGTATGTTAAATCCCCAGACTTTTTTACTTCATCAGCTTCTAGAGACGCAGACCCCCTATGTTCTTCCTTCTCTCTCTACAAACACTGCAGTATTTAGAAAAAGACAAAGACTCATGTGATGAAAAAATAAGGCTCTAGTTCCAAACTCAGAGGGAGCCAGAAGCCACTGCCTTGTGAGGGATAAGCTGGACTTTTGCCTCTGAGGAAAGAAGCAGCTTTTGACTCCTGCTGCATCCTGAAACCAGCAGGAACCGCATCCCACAGTGAAGCAAAACACTACAAGCATGAGTTTATACAGAACCTCGGGTTTTTAGGTAGCAATAAGAACTGACTTAACTGCCTAAATCTCAAGTTCCCTTGCTAATACCTTATTCAGTATAAAAATATATGCCTGGAATGGGACACCAGGCAAACACTTGCACAACTTCACCATGGCTGCAGCTGCACATTAGAACCATAATGTCTTCTAAATTATATGCAGCTTTATTGTGCAGAAAAGAGTCTCTACCTGTTGGTACTCTCATTGTCGAACTCAAGACAGTCATTACCTTTTATCTCCAAGTAGCAATTAACAACTGTGGTTATTATTTAATCATCTTGTTGATTAATATGAAAGATAATGTTTATTTCCTTGTTTACATGCTATGATCCCTTGTTGAAATGATAAAAACTTCTCAAGAGAATGTCTTCAAAGTGCAATCAAGATATACATTAAATCCTGATGAAATAATTATTCCTTCAATAGATCTGGCTGAAGGAGCTCCTCTGGGAAACATATGTGAAAGAAAATGAGATACAAAGGACAAATTTACTCAGGAATTGTATATTCAAGCATCTAAGCGCTAACAACTCAATGAGTAAATGCACCCAAAAAGGTCAAGATAAGCAAAATATATAAACAAATAAACAGAAAAGTCAGCCTTTTTAAAGTATAGCATCTCTCAGAATAGCTCAGTAACACAGTTTTGGACCATTTCAAAAAGCAGATCGAAGATATCAAATCCATTACTAGCCGTCTTAACTTCTCCACCAAGACAAAACAGCTTTCAAAGTAATTCACTTCCAACAGTATTCACACACTTTCTGCATCTCCACTGTTCAAAGGACAGTGCCATATGCTAGCTAAAGCAATTAACTTCTACAATGCTGATAAATCCTCTTCCTATGAGTCTGGAGTGCCACAATTTTACTAAGAAATTTGGCAGAGGGACTGCTGATGTCCATGCGAGATAACAGGAAACTGAAAAAGCAGAGGAACTGGAGTAGCCGTTGTAGAAAATAATCAGTGCTTTGATGGGCAACAGGCCAACTGCACAAATAATGATGTACGAGGTTCACATTTAAAAAGCATCTCTTCTCAGGTATCCGTACACAAAGCTTAATTACAACCTCTCTGTGTTTGAATGCAAGAATTACTTTGCCCAACATTAAAATGAGGTTGTTTCTGGAGTTGGAACATCATAGACATCTTTTACCCGCAGTATCAAACAGCTTGTTGGGTTTGCTGGGTTGTTCGTGTTTTTTTGAACAAGGAAAAGTTAAGGATCTGATGGAAAGAATAGGGCAATTTAGGCAAAATGAAACATCCCTATCAAACTGTAGATTCTGAATATGAACTTAAGTAATTGTCATCCTCAGCCTCTACAAAAAGCACAGTCAGTTCTTTAACTGCTACAAAAGCCAGCTGAGCAGCTGGATCATACACTCTGCTTGGGCTCCTGGACTGGTCCAGGCAAAGAGCACCACATAAGGACTCATCAATCCTTACGCACATCTTGCAGCACCAGCAATATACTTGGTGGCATCCCAGCCAAGTACTCATTAGGTCAAAATACAGGCCAGGCTGGTTTGGACATGGGCCCAACTAAACTAAAGAAAATCCAACTTCACAGAACTCCTTACTTAGTAAAATTCATGAGGGTATGTATTTACAGGGAGCCGCTTCTGAGACACTCCAGAGTGCTGGATTTTCTGCAGTCCTTATCCAACGACTCATTAGTGAATTCACACCTAAGTTCAGATCCTTTTTTCCTCTAGTTTTCCTTTTCTCAGGTGGATTTGTCCCATGAAGACAGGGAAGGCAAAGCTCTCATAGACTATGCCCTTTTTGCCTATCACCAGAAAGACAGAAGATGGGCTCATACCAGATCACTTTCTGCAGGAGCCTAATTAGGTGCCATGCCTATTTCCTGATTTGCTTCCTTTTCACAAATTTAATCTTGCACAGGAGGCCATCACATCCATCTTCAGCACCACAGTGGCTGTCTGACCTTCTCCAATATCACTTCTGTTTCCTCACAGGGAAAATTATGACCTCTAGGGAATATGATGCAAAACTTAAGTGTTACAGTCATTTGTTTTTCTGGGCATTTTACAAGCATTTTGTCACAGCTTTGACACAGATGTATGCTTTCCACCTACCTTCGCTTTCCCCATTCAGCCTCCACCAAGCACTCTTCCACAAAAAATTCTTGCAAGGGAAACTAAGCTCCACACTCTTATGCCTCTCTTCCAATTAAAGCATGAGAGACACCTATATATATTATTTTTACCTCTGGCTGTAAGATCTACTATCTGCGTTTTGCTTAACTCTTTCTATCTTTAATAGAAGATGTCTTTTAAGATGCTCTAGAGAGTTCTTTTCTCATAGCTCCGTGTCACGGTCGAAAATAAAACTAATATATGGCACATGCAGGGGCACTCAAATATCAAATGACAAGGGACAGTCTCTAACCTGCTCTTTCCCCCACACAATTTACAGATTACCAGGTTTTCTGCCATGCATGGATGAGACCAGTGAGGAAAAGCATGGCCAGATCAATTGCATAACGCTCAGCATCTAGGGAATAAGGCTGTGCAACAGCAGCAGCTACAAAGCCTGCCCATTAAAAGAACCACACATTTTTTCATTTTAAATTCTGTCCATGTGGTTAACACAACATTTCAGATATTCTGATGTACATCAAGCTGCCTCTAGCTTACTTTCACTGTACACGTTCTGCACATTATAGCTGTGAAAGTAAACAGCACAATCTAAATCCCTGAAGAACAGTGTTCCTTCTGGGCATAACTCCTCCATGAAGAAGAAAACTAGATTTGAAACTTTTATAATTATGCAAAGTTATAAAAGTGTTTGCTTAAAATTCTGTGGTATTTATTAAGCTTCAGAAGGAAGAGTGATGTGAAATACACTCTAGGACACATACTAGAAATGGGTCAGCTGGGAGAGATACAGAGGATTTAATTGACATGGTGGGTTTATGGACAAACCGCCACGAGTCAGAAATGGAACCAGTAATCCTGCTTCCCATTATTAAGCTCCAGTGACAAAAATAATAAAAGAAAACTTATGCACATTCATTTCAGCATGACTCATTACATATTAACAGTTTTAGTGTTATTAGCCAGCCTTATCTTTCAGAGATCACTGTCATTATTATTCATATTGTGAGAATGCTTAAGGGCTTCACGGAGAGGGTCAAGGCCAAAGAATTGCACAGTCTAAGCCTTAAATATCCTGAACTTTGGAATTTACCCAAGAGTACACTTACTCTTGGTTTTAGTTTGACCTTGACAGCCACCACGGGAGCAATTTTCCTCCTGGTTCTGAACCCTCTGCAAAGGTTGCAAAATTCTGGACACAGGATTACGCTGGGAATCAGTTTACTCTAAAGTAAGACTCTTCCAAACTTTCCCAGTTCCCAGCCTAACAAGGCATCACTCCTCTGCCACATAACCAATATCCCAAGCCTTTCCCATTGCGAACCAGCTCCAAAGGAAGCAGTGGGAAAGTCACAGTCTGTCATTGTATCTGCAGTTCCAGTTATTGTTTCCTTAATTACTCGTCAATACAGACAACAAATAGACGGATGTCCTACAATACACCCTCCAGCACTCTGTCCCGAGCCTTCCGCAGCTCACAGAATAAACTTGGTTGGCATTATTACTTTTATTATTGCTATAACTGTTTGATTTGTGGTTCTAAAATTAGAAAGGTAGCACAATGAAACAGTGCAGTTGCTACCCAAAATCCCAAGCAAACTTAAAAATAAACAAGGTATCTGTTTCCACTAACGGCATTCGATCTGGAAAATAAAATCTGGTGCAGAAAGAGCCATTTTTAAACAGAAAACTGAGAAAGTCTAAATCTGTCGTGAAGGTTTGGAAAGGACAGGCACCATCTGTATTCCTGCAATAAATTTTGTCCAAGGAGGTACTTATAAAGTATATGTTAAATTTTGAGGTTATGGTCTTTTCTTCCCCCTGGAACAAGTTTACTAGGTTCCTGTGATGCATATATAACTTCAGAAGGATATAAAGGCTTTCCTCACTTCAGTACCATTACTCAAGTCCAGCACCAAACCTTTGTTTGCTTAGCTGTTCCAGCAATGCTGTTGAGAAGCACTGCCAGGAAGAACAAACAATTAATGTTCCTTATTTCAGTGGTTCAACTTCCGCAATAAATAATTAGTTCATCTGGATCACAATGCACAGCCCCAAACAATAGCATTTTTATAATGGGTGATGGTAATAAAGTTTCAGTAGAAAACCATTATTCTGAAACATTCCAAAATGTCAAACCACATCTAATATTGTAAAGACCAAGCCAACATTATGAGAGAAAGTATTTCCAATATGAGATTAAATTCATGCCTTGCTTCTTGCACATAGCATAATCTTGCAATTCAGGCTTGAATTTCAGTCTCTCACTTTGAGTGACCTCTTAATTTTCTTTTACTATCTCTTATTAAAATCAGCAAGGCATAAATAAAAATCTGCTATGTTGACATATAAGGAACATCATCTGCCCACAGCTGATCAGAGAGACGGGTCCAGAAGGGATTTTAAGAAGTTATCTACACTTTCCCAATGCTCCATGGTAGGATGAACTTTACCTAATACATTCCAATATATATTTGTCCAACTTGTTCTTAGAAATCTCCAGTGAAAACAAGTCCACAGCCTCCCGAGGCAATCAATTCCAGTTTTTAACTATTCTTACTGTGAGAAAATTCACACCTCATGTCTCGTATAAATCTGCCTTGCTGGAATTTATGTTCCTTATTTTCTCTCACCTCCCCAGCAGACGTGCAGAAGGGCTTATTTCATTCTGCAACTGTTACCTGTACGAAGATCACTACCACACCTCGCTCTTCTCTTTTACAAATGAAAAAGTCATGATCCTTCCCCAATCTTTCTTCAAAGGTTGTTTCCTTGACTTCTGACCATCCTTGTTGCTTTTCCCCTACTCTGTTCACATCTTCGTAAAGTATGGAATCAAGGCTTCGTGCATCAGTGAGCAATAGCTGAGACTCACCTGAATTCAGGCACCACACAGGAAGATCAGGCAGAGCCACTTTGGGATAAACTCAAAAAGACCTCTGGAAGATGGCAAATTAAAATAAACCTGCAGGGTACCCCTGATATCAGAAGAGCTTCCTCATGCTGTACAGACCCCAAGAGGTGTCTCCTCTTGGGATCCCTCTTCTCAGCTACACATTATTATTTAAACAGAAACAACCAAACAAGCTCATTTTCAAGTATTTAAGCTATTTGCATGCAGGAATCCAAGAAGGAATTTTCACAGCTCTTCTCTGTAATTTTTCCCCAGCTTTAAGAAACACCAAAGGGCAGACCTGCACAAGTGTTGACTGTTACACTCCAACCATTATTCTGCTCTCCCAAACCAGTAGTTTCTAAAGGTCACTGCTTGTTTTTTGTCCAGCTCCATATTCTCCTCACCTTGCAGATTTAAGACATTTTTCTGGCCAAAGAATATTGCTTCAACAGCCAGGACCAGGGTTTAGGAACTGACTTTTTTTATATATCTATACCAGAATAACAGCTAGTCACCACAGCCTGCCACATACCATTTCCAGCTCTGTTCACTAATGATGTTAAACAAAGCAAGAGCAGATGAACATATTGCTGTACTTCCATACTCGCTGTTTACAATTGTGCCATATGACAAACTGCTGAAAACCTGCGTAGGTTAATCTTTATGTAAGCAAGCCTGTCAACACCTAATATAGAAATATGTCAGTTCCTGGGCTGCACACAGCATAGCTAGCTACGTATCAAAAAATCCAGCTACCTGAATGCCAGCAATATTTCCTCGCTCTGTTTCATGAACTAACTGAACTAAAGCAGGCAGAACCACATCAATCTAAGCATGCTCCTTAGGCAAAAAAAAGTTGGACTTATTTGCCAGCAAGACATAGACTCATGAAACAGTCAGGTTGAGGAAAATAAAATTCTAGTGTCATTCGTATTCTATCAGGAAAAAGTAATAAAGACATTTTTAAAACTACAAAGTAATGGAACAGAAACAATGGTGCTAACTAGCCCCTCATTATTAAAGTAATTACTTAAATAGATCACTTAAAATTTTGCCCTGCAATATCAGCTCCCGGTATACAGAAAGAAGCCAGTATCAAAATGACTTACTAGGCAATAAATTATTTTTGTTACAAAGGATATTACACTCCACGTTATTCTTCAAAACCAATCTGGTACGAGAAGCAAAAGCGTTCTGCTCATTCAGGCTGCTCCAGGAAAGAAACAGGCACGTTTGTGATTGGAAAGGATGGGAAATAAAACACAGCACACAGCTAACAAGGGGTTCACTTAAAACACAAGGTTCAGGCAAACGTCAGACAGGAAACAGGCGGACAGCAAGAGGGGAATATCCATTCACATTCCCGGTCACATATAGCAGTCTGACTATAAGTTAGCATCTGTGACTGTAAAGCCCGCTTTATCATAAAAGCTCTGGGGTGGGTTATGTTTTCAGGTTACCTTCCTTTGCCCCAACACACCATCCCCACAGACATACCTCCCTCATCACCTCCAGCTCCCTCAGTCCCACGTATTAGCGCACGTCTAGAAAATCCACAGAGGATCTTTTCCTGCTTCAGCTGGGTTTTACTTCAGATGCTTAGTCAAAGGCTTGACACCTATACTGCCAAGCAAATAACTTCTCAGGGGGGCATTTACTTACTCCTATTGTTAACGAGTTAAATGGTCACTGACAGCGTTAAATGATGCAGTGGAAATAACCCAAGTACAGAAGTCATATGCCCACATAATGAGTATTTCTAAGCAGAGGAGGGACACACAGGCTTCTTAAAGCCCAGCGTTCTTGTGATTTATTTAACTGACATCAGTTCTGAAACGGTACTTCTCAGAGGTATAATAGGCTGAAATTGCAGCACCATTTAAAATAGCACTTAGCAGGAAAACGCGAGACGCATGTTCTTCCATCACTGCAGACGGGGGGATTTCACTATTTCTGACCCAAAGATGATAACTTCAAATGTCAGCAGAAGTAACTCCTGAAGACCCTGCTCGAGATACATTATCAAAGAATAATCTGAAGCTTGCCCTGGACTCCAACTAGCTTCACTAATAACGTTTAAATTAGATTCATTTTATGCTGATTAACTTCCACTGAGTCATTTCCTTCCAGTAAAAACTCCATAGGGCAGTGCTTCTTAATAAGTGAGCTCCACCACCGAGGACACAAAAAGCCCAACAAAGCAGAAAGCAACCCCCAGAGCGTCACTCTGTGATGACCGGCAGAGTAGCACTAACTGATGCTGAGTGAGGCACTGGCTAAGCTCTTTGAGATGACCTGCCAAAAGAAACATCTTCCATCCTCCAGCAGGAAGGATGAGGGAAATTTTAGAAAGCCAAAATTCACTGCCATTTCACAGAGAATTTAGAAGTACCTTTAGAGTAATCCTGCAGTTGATCAAGCACTGCAGCTATAGTGCCGGTGCATTATTTTGGCTTGACATTTCATTTTTGTTATAAATGATAATGTGGGATGTCTTATTTTGCTACGAGCACAAGCAAGCAAAGCAGCCTAGCTCAGAATAGAGACAGTGTCACTTGAAAGTCCATCTGCCCTGCAAACCACATCCTGCACACAGTAAACAAGAGTGTTAGAGTGACTGCAAGTCAGCCATAAGAACTAAATATTCAATTAACTCTCAGTCTGATTTTACTGTTTTGCCTGCTAAGTCTGTCTGTCTTAATGAAGTATTAAAATAGTTAAATACATTATTGGAAGAGTCTGAAATGCACTAATAAAGTTGCAAAACAGGTGCAAACTGTCAAATTACATCCCCACAGGAAAGTCACCATTATCATTTTACCTATGGAATGCTCCGTTCCCACTGCAGCAAAACCACCAGCGCAGCTGCCGCTGCCACCAAGCTGAGGAGCCCCAAATAACGGAGTCAGAGCAAGCACTGGTGTTCAGGAGTCCAGGAACCAAAAAAGCAGGCAGATTGGGAGGGCCGGGGTCAGGGGGAGGTGAGAGAAGTGCTCCTCTAGACAGGCTGGGAAGGGCAGAAAGAAGGGAAGAAGCCAAAGGGAAAAAGAGACTCTGGTAGCAACAGTGAGATTCCATATATTGAGGAAAACAGAATAATCAGGTGTATTCAGCTATGGATGAACGAGAAAATACAGAAAGGCTCATATGAAAAATCCTTTTCGCATTTCCTGCCAATCTGGTTGGCACCAGGCTCCCTCCTTGCTTCATTTTGCCACCTCCAGCGTAGCCCAACCTGCTCCCACACAACCCCTGTGCTATCCAGATAAGGCTTCTCCTTCCAAACACCTCCTTGACACTGATGCCTTGCACAATCTCTCCTTGGTTCATACCCTGATCCCTAAACATCTACGCTGGGAGCTCCATTTTCCAAAGCAATGCCTCCTAAATGCCCAACGCCACTTCATCTGGTCACCACCACCCTCGGTGCTCTCAAATCCTCCCCAAGGGCCCTCCGCCTTGGCTGATCACTCAGTGCATCCCCCCTCTAACCAGATAGCCATGTCCTGATCTCAGATCTATTGGTCTTTGGAACATTTTTTGTGCTTTCAGCAGTTTTCTAACTCAGCCGTGCCGATGTCCAAAACTCGACCTTCCCTCTCCTCTCAGCTACTCTGATTTCTTTACCTCCTCCCTTTGCTGAACTACAGCTCTGTGTCTCATCTCTGTTTACCTCGTCAGTCTCATCATCACCACGGATGAGCTCTTCATAGCAGGGAGCCTGGCTTACCGTTTGCTGATAAAGCACTGTGCAAATGTATGATGCAGTATTAGCAACGATACCAGTAATGACGTTCGGCTCTTAAACAGGCTGTCCTGAGAGTCATTTCTGTCTCCAAGAACAAAGCCTACTAAATTCAGGCTTATCTTCTAATTTATCCTCCTTACAGGCTAATGCAAAATGAGATATACCTAAAGTATACACTCTTTTGTTTGTCCTTAATTATAGGCAGTATTATGCTGCCACAGCAACTAGGAAAGCTAAAGCTGTCCTAAGATGATATAAGATACTGCCCTGCCCCGTCTCCTGTCTACACACAGCACTGTGTTACGCTTGGGTCACGTTCACTCTCCGGGGACCACTAGCAACCACATTCCAGCAGCCACCACAAAGCACTGGCAAGACGAGGCAAGCCGTGTGGTGGCACCTGCTCCGTCTCCATGTGCACATCTGCACGAGGGCTTTCCTGCTCCCCCCGACTCCATGCAGAGAGGAAAAGGCAGCCAGGAAGAGATCTCCTTCTCCAGCACCACGCAGTGGGGGAGGATGCTCTGCAGGGACCAGGCTGCTCCAGCCCACTCAATTCAGAAGAGGGATTCATTAAGGGGAGAAGGCTAATTATATACCTGGCTCCCCCTGAAACAGCTGGATACTCCGCTTCATCTGCGCATCTGCAGCTCTCCCCCAAGCCGCAGATTGATCAGCCAGCCTTCCTGACCAACAGTACAACAGCGATTTGGGCATTGGGGGGCATTTAACGAAGAAGGGATGATGCACCGAGCGGCTGCTGAGCTGCATTAATGCCAGCAAGCCATCACATCCCTGAAGAGCCCCGCAGCTCCTGTGACACTACTATGACCCTGCGAAGCAGGGACAAACCATGCATGGGTTTGAGATGTATCTGCCAGCAAGCCAGTCTTAATTGGGAAGAGCTGGTACCCCACTTTCCTAGGTGGGGTAATTAAATTCAAATTTAATTTTCCCACATCATGTCAACACAGGATTTCTTGGGTGGATTTCTTGGGCATGGGTTGAGCTTAATAAGGAAGCTTTAACAACGGACTCCGCTTCTTCCCTTGACCTGTCATTCACCAAGAATTTACTACAGTTACACGTAACTACAGCAAGCACTTCTGTCTCAGCCTCGCGGACTGGCTTAACTACCACAGGTCAGCATAAAAAGGTCTAACTCAGGATCCAATGAGTCACACATTTTCTTCACCTTTCGGTGAACTGCTACTTATTCATAACCCAGTTATCCACTTTATCTGTCAGAGAGATTTAAATTGTGCCAGCTCTGCACAAAGCCAGGATACCAGTGCATCACAGCAGGGTACAGGGCAAAAGTTTATGGCTA
Organism: Numenius arquata; assembly: GCF_964106895.1. Lineage (NCBI taxonomy): Eukaryota > Metazoa > Chordata > Aves > Charadriiformes > Scolopacidae > Numenius > Numenius arquata. The sequence continues at coordinate 5,621,127 of NC_133581.1, forward strand.
TTAAATACAGAGAACTGATGAACTACATTATGAGTTTAGCAGAAATATAATTCTTGCTTTTAACAGGACAGAGAATGACAGGCTGAAGTGATTTAGATAGAAACATCTTAAACATGGCAACTTCAAAAAAAAAAAAGTATGTTTCTTTTTTTTTGTGTGCTTTTTTTCCCCTGCATTAAATTCTGAAAGTACTGATAGTCATGGAATAATCAGGTTTAACAGGTTAGCAGTAATATATGCCTCAAGTGTTCCTAATACATCATAATCTTCTTTCACAGAATTTGCATCACTGTCAAACCGAACTACTGATTTTCGGTTGATGCTTTTAACATGTTTCTATGGTTACTTTCCAAGGTCGCATCACAGAAGCCTGAACAGCAGTTCAGAAAGACAAAAGGCATTTTGCATCCTTCACCATATTAAATAATTTATGAAAGTTAAGGCATCCTCATGGAAAAAGAAAAATCATAAAAGAATAGGTTCCGAGGTTATTTTCTCAGCAACAGTTTGAAGCACAATAAAATCAATATCTCTACCAAAGCTTTCAAGAACCAGACTATTTGACTAATGTTCCATATGGTACAAAATACTAAGGAACACATCCTAAGTTTAGATCTATATGCACAAGCCTATATGAACTGCATGAATGGATCTTAAAGCAGAATATGTAGACATCTAATTTGCTACTGTCAGCTTCATCTTTTAAATCAGGCACCAGGCATTGTCTCAGAAAGTATTTTACATCTAAAAAATGCAAAAATAAAACTGAAAAAAAATGAAGTAAAAGTGGTAATGACAGCCTTTATTATTTCCATCATTTTTCATTCAAAGCCACACAGATTTCACCCATCCCCAAAACGTTATGAATTTTGACTAGTGTAATGAAAGCTTGTACACAAAATATCTGAATTCTCTGCCTACCGCTACACCAGATCAGAGTTTATTGGAACTAATTGAAGTGTCTGAGGCTTGGAACAAAAACACATTAGTCATTTAGTGGTTGTGCTAATATTGCTATGTCTTTCCTGCAGTTTCATTAGATACAGACTGCTTCAATACCCTAATCATATGCTCAGTCACAGCACAATCAGTACGCAGAGTACTGACAAGCTGTCCCACCATGCCTAAAGCTGATAAGGTGTCTGCTCTATGAGTAACCTCAATTATTGACTATATTTTATGGTCAATCTAATGACCAAATGCTTATCAGTGAACCATCAGGTGCCTGTAATAGGATAGTGACCCTTAGTTTATATGTACCATTACTGCTCATTAGTGAATAATTAGATTCTTTAATCCACAACTCGCAGACATTAAAATATGATGGAATATCCTGAATCTAGAAAAAGACGACTATGCTTATTTTAACTCTTAAGATGTTCAATTACATTACTCAGAGATTATATGCTATATCTTGTTAAGAAAAGCTGCTTGCAAAAAGCATACCATGTGTAATGTTTTATGTCATGTCTAAATTGACACAGCTTTCCCAAACATGCAGGAACATGACGAGAGTGGAAAGATAATGGGTGTGATTCACCACTGTGATCCTCCAGATTTATTCACTTAAATGGTTTTAATATGGCAAAGCCCAGCAACACTGCAAATAATTCAGAAACCTGGAAACTAGTGAGTGCCTAGTGAGTGCTATGTTTGGAAGACTAACTCATCATACAAAAGCAGGCCGATGCAAGGGGAAATATCTACAACTCTACGGCTATTTGCCTGCTTCAAAGGCAACAAGAGCAACCCTGTGACCAAACCAGTTTCAAAAGATGTGGAAATAACCCAACATCAAACAAGATCAAAATTTAAGAAGGGAGACTTAATACAGCTTGTCTTCTGCTCCACATTGCTCTGGGTTGCTTGGTTTTATACATTATTGTTTCTTCTAAACAGCTTTGATTCCTCCTAACTGCCCCGTCACTGCTCAAACCTTCCTTCCAGCCAGCCCTTGTGCGCTGAGGCCAGGCACCCCTGCCCTTATCGTAACACCGTGCTCCCACCGCTGCCACCAGCCACCAACAGGCAGAAACGTCACGTTAATGGTGATGGCTTCGATTTCTCGGGGGCCTTGATTCTTCTCCCAAGGGAGTGGTATTTTCTTTTTTGGCAGGCAGCCTATTAACCTCTACGCAAGTGCATGCCCACTCTCCTCCTCCTTGCTGCCCTTCTCCTGCCTGTTCTTGGAAACATCATTTCCCTGCTTCCCCAGGTGTCCAGATGACAAAAAAAAAAAAAACCAGCTTATACAGCTTTATACCACGATAAACCAATATTTACTTAGTTGCAAGCATGGCCCACAGAAGGGTACTACAACTATCTCACATATTTTCACTTAGTAATATAAAGTTTGTTCAGGTTCCTTATACAAAAAAAAAAGAACAAACCAAAATGTGGAAACGGGTATAAAGTGTGGAGCACTAACGAAGGCATGGGCTCATTCCACACCAGGAGACAAAGCCCAGCTGCATTCCTCTTAAATCTGAAGAATGCAAGATTAAACTTCTCCTCCTGCATTTTAAGGGTAAACTGGGAGCCTCTTCACAGCCATCCATGCCCATGAGCTGCGCCTTTTGCTCTGGCTTTCTCAGTCTGTCAGTGACCTACCGAGAAGCTGCATTCTCTGCTAAATCCTCTGGTCCTTGGGTAACATGACCATTGAACGATGCCTGGCAATTTGCTTGTGTGACACAGTCAGATGTTAATCAAAGCTTTCCTCCTTCCCCGACAGATCAGAGTGAGGAAAAAAGCTTAAAACTGATTTAATTTCTTAATACGCTTCTGTCTGCTGGCTCTAATATTTGGCTTTGATTTTGAATACTTAGCACTTCCATGCTAGACACTCTGCATTTCTAGGTAATGAATAAAATACTTTTTTTTTTTTTTTTGAAAAGCAGAACATAATTAAGCTTGAAGAAATTAAATATGACATTCAAATGAGAAAGAGCTTTGGATGAATATGTAGATTTGGGCTGCACATATGCTTAACAAAACCAATGCATTCACTGCAAAGACTATCTTAAAGATACCCATTTTAACTATGGATACCTCTTATAACCAGGTAAACGTTTTGCTGCAGCTCTTAAGTTATTATTTTCCAGGTGAGGACATGAACTCTCTGTATTGTCTTTTGAGTTTGTGACCTTACAAACACAAAGCTATGACTCCCACTGAGGAACAAACTGGAGTAAAAATCAAACCAACCAACCAAAAAAACCTGCACAGACCTCCTGCCTTCTCAGGCACAAGACAGCCCACAAGGAAGAGTCAAAGGGTGTTATTTCACTGAACAGAGACTCCAGTTTTAATGTGAAGAAGACATTTATTTGCTGCCAGAAAACCATGCCACAGCCCAGAAGCTAATTGTGCTAGGACCTGTACAAACACAGTTAATGCTGTTCCACGAAGAACAAGACTGGAATCCTCTATTCATGTGGAAAAAAAAAAAATCTGCATCTAGTGTTGTTGCTGCTAAGGAAATCATAGATGCAGTTTCCATAAGCACCCTACAAAGGCTTTGTCTTCCAAAGTAACTAACACTGCACCCCAATATGCTGAATGTTAACAGACATGCATATTTTTGCCTAGCTACTTTACTTCTGTGACAAAACAGCCCTTTTCCAAGCTGAAGTCCCAACCACAGCTCCTTTTACAAAAGGACTCTTGTAAAAACGTGAATTTACTCATTAGATTTGGTCAGAGAGTACGATTATTTATTATATTTTTATAATAATATATTATTTATTATATTATAAATATGTGTGTGTGACTATCAATATATTAATTGCATTTATTCCAGTAGAGAACAAGAAACAAAATGTGCCAGGCTCTGCATAACAGGAGTAACACACTGGTCCCGCTATGAAGCTCACAATTTAAGTGGCTGAGGAGAGAAACACGGTAAGGAAAGAATCAGCAAACCCAATGGATAGGGACCACAGCATAATACTAATGTCATGACTCCTCTTTCATCTCTCGGTGCTTGCTGAGAGAGGATTAGCTAAAACAGGAGACAAAGGACGGAGAAGTGGATGCTGCTGCAAAGGATTCAAGTCAGGGATGACCTTCTTCAACATGCTCAAGGCTGGATGGTGCAAAGGTGAAGAGAAGACAGGACTAGAAAGGCTGGAGCAATGAATATCCCATCAGTACTGAACAAAAACAGCCAGCACTGTTGATATCCCAATATTTGTGGTCCCTTGATACGCTGCTTCCCCAGTTTCTGCCAGCATCCGTCTCTCGCTCATCCTAGAAGATTTCCTCCTCATCCTCTCCCCTCCTGCTGAGGACTGCATGGCTCAAGGGTGGGAGGAAGACTCAGCATGGAAACTTTGATCCATAAGGTCCCCTATGCCAGGAGGAGTTGGAAGAGAAGGAGCAGCGGGAGAGGAAGCTTCTCCTGAGGTTAATGCCAATGGTGGTGGGGCAGCCTGCCCAGGACTATGCACCTGAGGATCTCCTCAACATATTAATGACTGCCAGGGATTAATAATGCATCTCTTTCCCCCAGCCTTTGTGAGATTTTCTGTGTTTCAATTTGTATTTTTAATCACAGTCATAATTGAACTTGTTTCTTGAATGCTTGCTTTTAGGGAACCGAGATTCTTAGCCTCTGGAATACTGAGAAATGAATGCTGAAATACAGTAATCAGCAATGTGATGAAAGATCACGAAAATGCTACAAAACTAATTCAGATAACGGACAATTGTTAAAGGAAAAAAATATTTCTCACTTAAGTCTCCCTCTCCAACAACCACCACAAAAAAAAAAAAAGAAACAGAAGTACTTTGTGCAAAAAAATTTCAACCAGCCCTGTTCTTTGGTTAAAAAATTGAAGCGAATCAATTTTGAACAGAGGAAACATGGGAAGGGAATAAGCAATATACTAATGGGTTTTAAAATGTTTTAGCTAGCACAGAGCTGCTGAAGCTATAAAACTCTGATTCACTCAAGGCAAAGACAGATTCATGAGAAGCAATTAGGGCCCAATCCAACGTACAATGATGTCATTTGCACTCTTGCTGTTGACTTCAAGAATCTCTGAATCAAGCCAATGACAATCATTAGGAAGGATCTGTTTTTAGGAAGGAAGGATCGCTTTACAATAAAACCAGAACTGAGTTTTGCTGATCAGTGACAGAAACATCACTGGGAGAAAAGATTTTGGATCTTATTTCAGATTATTAGGCACTGATTTCTTCCTCTCGATGCCAGAGGGGGTAATTTTATTTTCTGGATTCCCCAGTGAAGTGACAGTCTTTACATTTGCTTATGACATACAGATGCACAATGAAATAAATCTAATGGAGAATAAGCTAAATCAGACTGTTCACACCCGCAATATGAAATGCAGCAATGAAAGCTGTGCTCCTGTCCAGCCCACGTACTTTGGAGAGGATTCATCTGTCCTTATTTAGGTAAGTAGACAAGAAAAGGTGTCTGAGCTTTTCCCCTTTCCTTTCCTCTCCACTCCCACTGATTTCAGACACCTACCTTAAAACGAAACAAATCATCCTCTGCAAGCAACCATTTCTCTGCGTTGACTTTAAACCTGCAGCACTTACCACAGACACAAAACACTAATGTACACACACCACTCCTGGGGCAGAAATTTCCCAACCTCTTGCGTACAGACAGACCATGATATGTAGCCATACAATGCTTAAGACTCACTGTACTACATTTTTCTGAAAACCAGGACGTGGGAAGTTAAGCTCCTCCTGAGGTCAGATTGTAACTTAGAGTAAACGTCTTTTTTTAATGGTGCAAAACGTTTTAAAGATCAAGGAAAAGGAAACAATACAATTACCACCATGATTACATGGTAACAAGGATCCTCACTCAGTGCATAAATTTGACTTTAATGCCATTCACAGACATACGTTTTTCAATATTGTCTCAAAACATGTTCAGTTCTGAATTAAAAAAGGAGTTTGGAATGCAAGTACAAAGCCCTGAATTTTGTTGTTTTAAATACCATCTGCTTGACAGCGTATTGCATTTAATCAACATTCCTAATTACAACAAACATTTCACAAACAAAACTAATGTATCATTTTTGTTATAAGACCCAAGAATGGAAAAAAATAGATTGTGCTGAGCTACTGCTAAAAAAAGAATGTCTTAAACTGTATTAACTGTTGCTACCGACTATGGAAAAACTTTTACTTGCACATATAGGCCACGCTACTGAATAAAAGTCTAACTTTTCTTTATTCAGATCCGAGTGAAAAAAGCTTGTAACTTCAGCTTCTGCTCCAAGGAAACCTAAAGAATAACAGACTTTCTATGGGTGGAAATGGCCATTAAGGACTAAACGAAGACCAACACACATTTTCTTGGGTTTTGGTCAATAGAGGTTCCTGCTCAGGTCTCCAGAGAGAGAAACGGGGTGTCATCATCACATCCCTGCTCCCCAGTAGCAGTGGAAAGTCACAGTCATAACCACATGACCGACTCCACCTCTCAGCAACCCTACACCTTCTACCCACGGAAAAAATTCAACAGCACTTCACAATTGTTTGAAGACCCATGAGAAGTTACAGAAACCAGAAAGGTGAAGAACTACCTTATGAAGAACGAAGCTGCAGCTGAGGTACCTGCCGAGACCCCGGCTGGAGCAACCAGGCTCTGGGAGGCGGCTGAGCTGCCTGCTCCCACGGAGTCGGAGTTGTTCTGCCCTGAGCTGATCTGAACATTGGGACCATCCCGGCCACTTTCTGGTGCTGTTTCTGCCTGAAAAAAATAAAAACATATATACAGGTTAATATACTTGCTGAATGGCCGTGACAGGGAGAAATCTCACGCAGCATTTCCAAAGAGTGTCTTTGCAAGGGCAAAGGTGAAGATCAGCAGTGGCTGAGGAGCGATACAGCTGGACAAGAGTACCACAGTAGGTCCTGCAACAGAGAAGGTAAAAACCATGACCGCAGCAGACGAGCAGAATAACACAGAGACCCTTTGTGATGGGTAATGCACAGTTAAATAGTTTGACAGGCATGAAGAAATGGAAAACGATAAGCAGAACCCTTTTGTTTTACAGTGTTATTTGGGAGCTGGCAGAACTGTTTATCTGGTTCAGTTATAACTGTCAGGAATTATTTCTCAGTGGCACATCATCTACAAGACCTATCTGTTTAAGAGGAACTAACCAAACAGTCACATTTGTAACATGTTTCCACATGAATAACCCCAAGAACTAAATAAAAATAGATTGATTTTTTAAAACATATATATACGGGCCCTGCTTTTCAGCATTATTTATCTTAGCAGCACAAGTGCACGGTGTTTTTTTTTCTCCAGCAAACCGTTCCAGTGGAAGAACAGGAGTGACTGGAGATGCATCTTCTCCAGCATAATGCATCTGCGGTATCGGAGACGGAGTTTGGAGGGGGGCGATTGTTTTGGGATTTTGCCAAAATATCAGACATCTGTATTGTGAAATTGTGTCATGTTGTTATCTTCATGCTTAGGCCACCAAGTTTTTCAGCACCCAAGTTCAATTAAGCCCCATCAGTCAAACGCTCATTGACAGTGCTGGGAAGGCCTCCTTTTCGGAAGAACCTGCTCTATGTCTAGGAGTACTGAAGATTTAATTAAAGACGACACCACAATAAATATTTGTCAAAAAGAGTTAATTGCTTCATGTATGATAATATATGATGTTTCTGTCATCTGAAATACTACTTTGACATTTCCAACTAATTAGCTAAAATAAATTCCAGAAAAGGAGACAGCCTTGTAATGAAGCAGAAACGCAATTAAGTACTTCCTGGGATGCCACCAAATTTTAAATTTTGTGCTGCCATAGATCATGTTTTACAACTACAGATATGCAGACACAGTAATAAGGCCTTCCCAGTTACATACACACCCTCAATTTTCTCATACCCTGACAACCCAAACAGAGTTTTTCTCACGAGAACTGAGGCAACCCAGTTATTAGGTATCAAGTAAAAACTCCGCCAACTGAGCGCTGCTCAACTGATGCGTGAAAGTCTGTCTGGAGCTTCATCTGGACTCATTCCCACAGGTTGAGTGCTGAATTCCCAGTTCCCAGCAAGTCAACAAGAAGAAAGTGCTCCCAGCTCTTTTGAAGGTCTGCTCTTTAAAGATTAATACTATTATCAGTATTAGGAAGTGGCTGACTAATGCTTTACCATAGACTGCTACAGAAAAAAGTACTTTTATGGAGACATAAGGCTGAGACACGGAAGAATATTTATGCAGATTAACTTAATTCTAGAGAAGCTACTGGCACTAGAAGCCTAACTGGATATTTTGAATAACCCTCTGCAAAACTCTTCACTCTGTAATATAGATCTCTCAGGAGACTTAGCGATACAGGCAAAAAGGCAGGGACCAAGCACTGTTAGAGGTCAAGACTGGCACAAAAGATGGTATGCCAGCAATATGAGCAGGTACTTGAGCATTAACAAATTGGAGCAAAAAATGTGTTGTCTCGATCTATACCATCCATGGAGCGTATATGGCATGGGAAAAACAATGCAGACTGGGAAAGATGCGAGTGTGACATCTGAACTTCTGAGTTATGTGAACTGATGTAAAGTGCTAAGAATAAGCAGCACCTACTATGGACTTAGCAACTTCTAGACTAAGAAACCTACACCAGAAGCTCTGGAGCTGGTACACAGGACACGGCACAGCCAAGGGGTTACCGTGCACAGCAGCCAGCGGCACGATGGCCAGCAAGAGAAGGAAACCCTACCAGCAGCCACCGGCAGGCTAACATCAGCATTTGAATACTCCCACGTGTTCTGCCAGGAAGACAACCATAACCCTCTGCCATGTGTACTGTTGTCTCAGTCTAAAAATTACAGGGTCAAGATGAATTCCCAAGACATATTTTTCCATTCACCATCAACAGGGGCTATATTAGACAACAGGACGTCGAAACAAAGAAAATCACGTTTAAGCAAAATATTGAAAAAAGAAGGCAGAAGCAGCAACCTGTTTCTAATCACTTGTATGTTAACTAATGCATAGTCTAAACAATGGCATAATCTAAAGTTGAAGATGAAATCTGTAGAGTTAGCATGAAACGCCAGTGAATTTTACAGCAAAGAGTAACAGATTTATAAGAACTGGCTGGAATCTGTTAAGCAGACGGGAGTTTTTTTCTTTGTGAACACTCTATTCATCTTCTGAGAGATCAATTCCCGTAAAAGCTATTCACGTTTAACAAAAATATGTGCAATGTATAACATGCATGCTTTTTTCATCACTTTTTTATTTCTACAAGCATTTAGAAACCTACATTTCTAAAAGAGACTAATGACTGTAGACATAGCATCTAACTTGAAATAATCAAATCAAACCCGGTATTTCAGATAACAGATGGTTAAAATACTTTCCAAATCAACATATCTAAGTTGGATGTCTGTAAATTGCCATTCCCACTTTTGAAAATTCAAAACTGTAATTTCTGGGTAAATTTGGAAGTTTTATTCTCAGTTCTGTGCGCGTATGAAAGGAGAATGAGGGGAAGCCAAGGAGAATGCATTTATTCTTGTAAAGGGGGAAAAAGTAAAGACAGACATGCAAGATAAAATCATCAGAAGACTGGTGCAGAAGACAACCCTTATCTTTTTCATTAAGTCTTCAATTGCCCAATTAGTATTCTTAAACACAGAGGTAACATTAGTTTTTCTGCATGGTGAAAAGCTGAAAAAGCACAAAACAAGTTCTTCCAAGTTTAGGATTCGTTTCAAGGACTGCTTGCACCGTCCAAAGTGCCAGCATTTTCCAGCAGAACTGTGTTCAGCTCTCCCTGAGATAGCCCCATCTCTCAGCTGACGAGGAGGGCTCAGGTATTAGGAAATTTGTGAGTCCGAGCCATTTGCCCTGAGGCAGGAAAACTAAAGACAAGTAATGGGACCCTCCTGGGCACTCTGGTTTGTCACACTAAGGTGTGTGTCTCTTAGAGCTGCTGAAGGGATAGGAATAAGATAAGGGGGCTTTGTCTTTAAACTAAATACTTCATGCTCATCTCAACCCATGCTCTCTGTTCTGGGGACTGTGTGTGGAATATCTAATTCTCTAGAGGAATGGGAGCAATTTTGCATGACTTTTCTAAGCGTGCAAGTCTGCACAGGGAGAAGACTCCAGTCTGCAGCTGAGAGGGAACTGTGCTTCAGCATTTACTAAATTTTCATAAATCATTCATGATCAAACACAGAAATCATAACCTTATCACTATAAAGTGTTACTGACTGCACTGAATATTTAAAGTGTCATAAGCCTCCACATCCAGAGATTAATGTTTGTTTTCATTTTCTAAGAAATGGTTTGGGGGACAAAAGCCATTAACCCTCTGGAAACCAGCTAATCCTCAAAGGAAGGATTTCCAAAACTCCTCTATAGGGCACCTTCCCTCTACTCTCTCTGAAGCCTCATGACAACTGGTACCAGTAAGAGCACAGCAAGGACAACGCTTGAAAATGTCACACGAGGCATTTTGCAAATGCAGCAATGACCTATGTCTGGGTGTTTCATATTGGTGCCTGCATCACGGACAGGAGAGTTTTGGTACGTCTCAGCACCCATCCTGAGGACATGAGAGCAGTGCTAGACATGCTGTATTTTGGCTGGTGGTATCCACACACGCAGCTGAGGTTGGCAGGGCCACAACAAGCAGTGGCAGCATGAGTCGTTCCTGGTTACGATGGCCAAAGGTTGGGGGAGAAGGCAGGAAGAGATGGAGGCGACCTAACGTCCTCGAGCACTGGAGATGTGCTGGGCAGAGCGGGGACATCCCCTGCCCCGTCGCCAATTCCCAGCACACATGTTCCCTGCCCTGACCAGATGGTAGGAAACATCTGCCCAGGTTTAAACAAGTCAGACTAGTCCAAAATTACACTGTAGAGAAGTTGGCCACAAGTTAAATTTCCAGGTACACAGTCCACTGCCAGACCATTGCCATCTAAAAGACAATTACAATCCTAACAAGCTCTTTACAAGTTTGAAGTGCAAAGCCAAAAACTAAGCCATAATGTTTCCACTTTCCTGAATATTTCCATTCTCTGGACATTGACCTTTGTCCAGGGGTCCAAAAAAGCCAAGTTAGGTGGCTGTCACTTTGCCTTTGTAACTCATGCAAAATATGTGCCTGGTTGCAGGCAAGAAAAACATGGGAATATAAAAATCTAGAGAAAAATAGATCAATCCTGGCATTGCACAGCGATGGTAAAAGAAAACCAGAAGGTTGGATAGAGCTGTAACAGAAAGTAATCAGATACGATGTCTAAATATAAGTATCAAGAACAGACTCACAGAAGAGGGAATGGAGAAAATTACAAAAGCATCAACAAGTCTGACACACATTTGTGTAACCAGAGTCAGAACTCAATACAATTTATTTTAGTTTAAAAAATTGGTCCCATGATGAAAGCATTCAGCAGGGCTTCAACAGTGAACTGCAGGTGAAACTCTAGCAAGATCAAGCCTTAGTCTGTAGTGGGGGTTTTTAATTTTCTTTTAAAGTTGTTTTTACTCCTTTCTGAGTAGCAGGAAGGCATACAGAATTTTGAGTATTGGCTTTAACTTACTCTATTGCCCTTTCAGCCTGCAACGTCACAGCCAATTAAACTGTAAAAACTGCTTGATCTAATGATTTTGCAATATATTAAATCTACTGTTTGTATATGATAAAACAGTAATTTTCCCCCTAAATGATTCATGCTAAGACTCTTATGACCTACTACCACTAACTGGAACAAACGTGACGTAAATCTCTATCGGGATAACGCTCGTACTGTAAGCCCTTCCTTCCCATAAGTGTGGATAAGTCCTGCATACGTCTTCTATGTGAAATATCTCCTCCTCACACTGCTCAGCTTTATGTAAAGTACACTGTGCAGTATACACCAAGTTGAAGTGAAACTTATTCTGGATAAACTTTTTACTGCCTTTTGACTATGTTTCTGCCAGGGTTCATTATAAAATAACTAGGGCAACTTTATAACTACAATAGGCTACTGTAGTCATTTTATAACCTGCAGCTGCAATGTGGTAACAAGAATGCCTAAACCTGTAGTTTCAGACTTTTATGTGCATCTTGTGTTCAATGCGAATCAAACGCAGAGCATAATATTCCTTCCCCAAAATAGGTTTTCAGATACAAGAGCTGCTAATGCCTGGCTTATCATTGATCTCTGAAGATGAGGCAGAAGGAGAAAATCACAGAGAAGAAGAATTAAATAGAAATAGGAGGGCTCGTCTGCTGTCACAGACTGAAAGTAATATAGGAGATTTAGAGACAACCTCAGGGCCCTTGCTTTTTGGATTAATATCTGAATTACTGAAACAGGTTAAGGGTTTAGATCTTCACCACCAAAAATCACTAGCAGTCTGTGCTTCATGCACAGAAAGAACTTCATCCTTCAACTGCAGAGCACATGCACCCAGCTGCATGCAGACCTGGTGCCTTTGGCAGAACAAGGATGGAGAAGAGGCAGCTTGTTCAGCTCTGACCAGGAGCTCCTGATCTCACCTTGGCCCAAGATCTCTCCTAAACCATGCTCTTGGGTCACTGAGAAATCTATTAAGGTTTGGGGCAGGTCTTGGGCAGGCCTCCTTCATCTATGAAATGCCCATTCCTTCTTTGAGCCTGCCCATGTTCCCAGGCTGGAAGGTCTCTGCAGCCAGGGCTCCGGTAGCACAAAAATGCCACCCAGCAGCAACAAAGCAATTACTTCACATTTCAGCGACTCGGGACAGTGGTACCAAAAAAAGCAGCAAGCGATGTCTCTTTTTTTCCCCCCTCTTCACAGCTATCTGACCACCAGTGACAGAAACTTCCCACTCCTACCTGCTCACGCAAACCCACCACTTGGAAAGCCAGGAGGACATGATAAAAGTCTATCAAGAAGGACTTAAATCCTGCTACACATGAACACTCTCAAATTGGGACTTTCCACAAGCAGTGGGTTTAAAACAGCCGGACTAGAGGAACTGTTTCTTCTAATGCCTCCAGGCAAGCATCAGAAAGTGCTGCCCAGAGCCCTCCCTGCTGACATATATTACAATAGTTACAGCCTCCAAAGCCAAAAAATATACTTGTATACTGCTCAGGGTGTTTTAATTTACCATTGTGATCAAAATTAAAAATGAACTGTTCATTCAAGTGGACAAATATACAGTTGAATCCCTGCTTTTTGTCAGAGGCTGATATGAGCAAGCAATGCAATTCATTAACAAGCTCATAATAATGCAAATTTCTGTCAGCTTAGGATTAGGTTTCCTACAGAAAGACAAATGCTTTTCCATTAGGACTGACTTCCACAGGCCAGATGCATCTCTAGCAGCAGCAAAACACGGGACACGTACAGACCTTTGCATCAGGAGAACTTGTGTTGCCTTCCTGACTCCACAAAAAAAAAAAAAAATTCTCAATGACTTCAGGCAACTCAACCAAAATCTCACTGTGCCTTGATTACTCTCTATTCAACAAAATGCAATAATCATGTTGGCAAGAATTACAGTTCTTACAATTTCATTATAATCATATTGTTATAATGATTGACATAAATGTCAGCAAATAAAGGCAAAGGTGGACAGAGTCTGTCATACCTAATTTCTATTTCAATCATGCTTGAACTGCTTATACATTAGACATAACTTCTTTAAAGAGGACATCCCTTGGGACCAATTTGCCTGACAGCTACCACACGCAAAGCACCCATTGACTAGTATCTTGCTTGAAGAGGTACAAGCCCTTGTTACATGAATGAAAAACTGGGTCTTTAGTACACCCAAATCAAGAGAACAAGGTTCAATTACAGGCAAGCTCATGAAACATTGTATTAAGTTTGCAAACACAGGGACAGCTCTGACCATATGATCATTGCTGAAGGACACTGAGCTTCCAAATTAGAGATGGAGCTGTGCAGATGCTGCTCCGTTCCCCCTGTGGCTGATCCCTGCTGACCTGCTATTTACTCCCCACGTGGAAACCTGTAACCCAGACGCACAGTCCTGACTCACCATTACTGGAGTGAAATCTCCAAGTCTGCAGATGTCCCAAAGCTCTCTCAAGTGGCCAAATGTCATGCCAGTGATGAGGAACTCCAGAAGTGGAGAGGAAGTGCCCAAACGTCAATGGGCAAAGAAGTGCTAGGTGAGATTTGACAATCTAAACCACACCTACATGATGCTGAACTCAAAAACGGCAGTTACAACTCAGAAGATCTAAAGGCTGTTGACAGATCCTCTGAAATCATCACTCAAAGATACAGCAGCAGCCAAAACAAAAAAAAACAAAAAACAAAAAAAAAAAAAAAAAAACACACCACACCACCAAAAAACCACCACCAAACAAATTTTGAACATCACAACACAGGGCACTGAGAACAAGGAGCAAGGGGTCCACATACCAAGCACCAGGTGCAGTCCTAGCCCTGCACCTCAAGACAGTTGTAGTGGAGTAAGTGAAATGACAGAGCCAAGCAAATGGTCCAGAGGATGGAGCAACTGCCTTAGAAAGAGAGATGAAAGAGGCTGGGACTCTGGTTTGCTGAGGGGGACCTGACTCGGGTTTGCGAAGTCATGGAGATGGCAGCTAAGCTGAAAGAAAGAGATTATTTCTTTGTGCTGGGATAGTGAACTTGTGGAACGTGCTGACACAGGAGGCTGTGGAGCAGAGTGGCAGCAGCATGAGAAAGGGCTTAGATAATAATTCCTGGACAGTAGGTCCAGAAACAGATACTAAAGGGAACAGACAGGGATGTGTACCTGAGACTTCCCCAACTGTCTATGATGCGGAGTATGAGCAGACTGCAGAAAGCAGACATGCTCCATAGCTCTCCCTAAACATTTCCAGCTCTGCTGCTGGAGACAGCTCTGGGCTAGATGGGCTGGAACTCGGACCCGGTAGGATATTTCTTACGTTCTTATCACACCCATGCAATCTTTTCACTAGAGTCTTTCTAGCTTTCTGTGCTATTCCCATAGGCCCCCACGTGTACTTTAGAGTCATCAGGAAAAGTTGGTGAGACTCAAGGGGATGTCTACACAGCTACTCTGCATGAATCAATGAAACCCAGACCCTTCCCAAGCCAAGCATCACAAGGGACGCTCTCTCCTTCTTCATCCTTCCACTGCCATCAACCCCCCTACAAGAGCCAACTGCCTTGCCCACCTTTACCACCATCACTTTTGAGAAACAGAAGGGGGAGGTTCTGTATGGTAGATACATTATCTTTGCCCAACAATGCCAGAAACACAGCAACGGACTCCTACCTACGGCACCTTTCAAATGCTTCCTTCAACCGAGGCATCAGAAAAGAATAAACTTGTCCAGTTGTGAGATAGTGGCAGCTATGCAAACCCAGAGGAGTTAATTCATAAGCAGTTGGGCACCAAACAAAAGTAATAATAATAATAGGTCAACTCTGATGTTGTGGTTAGGCATTTTCCAGTTTGTATAACTATTTATACGGACTCACTTGCCTAGAAGTGTTTCACACTTGAATCTTACAAGTACTACTTCCAGATTCAAAGCAAACCTCTAATTATTGATCCTTCATTACACTGGGAAATTACCTCATCGTACTTTTAAAGTTCTATTTATAAGTCTAATAATCTCATCATTGATTACGGTGACTGTATTCTAATTATAAATCCATTATCTCCTCAACAATGAAATAAAATCAATAATGCACGTAAATGGAAAAAAAGGAATTTAAATGCATACATTAATGTCATTTCAAGTAGCACTATTTTATGCACCATCTCTAACAAAACTGTGTCACATCATTAGCAATAATGTGAAAAATCTTTTTCAATTAACAGAGCTGATTTGATGCTAAGTTCAGTAAAGTGGCAATCCATTCCATTAAACACACACATATGAAATCCTTGAAACATCTATGAACTCTATCTATACAGCATATATTCTCTCTCAAGTGCCGAAACAGAAAAGTAGATACATTTTCTATTGATGCTTTTTAAACGTCCTTTCAGAAGCTACCACCCAGGGCATTTCAGTGATTCTAGTTGCAAGTCATAAAGAGCATCAATATTTGCCACGTGCTCAGCTGCTCATGCTACAAAAGAACGGGAGATGCTTTCAGCAACGCTCACACTGTGCACAGCTTGACTATCTGGAGTCCCCATGACCTCAACATGCCATCACACCAGCATACAGCCTATGGAGCAAATGCTACAGTCAAGACACTTCCCAAAAAAATGCATTATGTTCAATCCTATTACACAAGCAGGACGACTAGGTGATCCACACTTCCTTCCATGCGGCAAACAGAGACCACTGCAGAAGACTTTCTCTCCACCAGCCTGTGCATGGCTGAGGTCTGAGCTCAGCCTGAATTTATCCGTTTTCTCTGCTGCATTAACTTCTGAAACCAAAGGGCATCATTCAACTGCAGCCCACCTTTAACAACCAATGTAGCCAGTGCAGAGCAACGGCAGCCTCATAAAAGCACTTCTACATCAGCTATACAGAGCCTCTCTCAAATGCTGGATGACGCTTCTGAGCTCCAGCCAAAAAGTATGAGCCTTTCTCGTAAGGCGATTTCTAATGCTGGGATGGCATGGGATGCATTGATTAACAATCAGTTCCCTGGTAAGTTCATAGTGGAGCACGTGCACAGCATAAATGGACCAGTGGGAAGCAAAAGAAGCTGAAAATTAATTGCATGAACAGAAAAGGCCATCCCAAAGAAGCTTAAAGGTGAGAGTAGAAAATTTAAATATTTTGGGTAAAAAAAGCAGGGGATTTTTTTATCTTAGTGTAGTTTACGATACAGCTTGCTGGATGAGAGAATGACCTGTGGGCCAAAGGTAAATCCTGTGCATTCTCATTTGCACATAATCTCTAAAGTCTGCTTGCCTTAAATCTACTCCTGATGAGTTCAGGTGAAGTCTGGGCCAACATTCTTTATTACTGCTTGTTGACTTCAATTGTCAACAAAGGCGAGT
Source organism: Numenius arquata (assembly GCF_964106895.1). Lineage (NCBI taxonomy): Eukaryota > Metazoa > Chordata > Aves > Charadriiformes > Scolopacidae > Numenius > Numenius arquata. The sequence goes on from NC_133581.1 coordinate 5,638,087, forward strand.
AGGGACTTGTTTCCCTGTGAGAGCTGTAATAACAACTGCCTAGCCTAGAGGGGTGAAGGATCAAAGGGACTGTTTTCAGGTGGTAATTTGAGCCACAAGAAGGTCTGAGTCCTGAGAATAGTTACCCTGTCCCACATTGTAAAACCAATAGCATGGCAGAAGTGTCAACTACACAGTAGAGAGAGATGCGATCCACACCCTCAGCTAAGAAAATGCTCATTTTCAGCTTGTAGCAAATACCTGTTCTGTCAACTCTTAACATTTTTCCTAAATCGCTCTGATACCTGGGGATACTTTAAAAAGTAATCTCATTTTCACCTTCAGCATCCTACACTGGGGGCAACCTAGAAATGAAAAAAAAAAAAAAAAGAGCATGAAGTCCTTGGCAACTACACACAACAGAGGGCTGCGTTTTTATCGGCATATTCAAGGATGAATTTCCAACCCACACTTTCTAAGCTGGTCTGCTACCCGGCTGCTGGGGCAGGGTCTCACTGACTCTAAATGCAAGGCACCAGTAGCAGCGTCATCCTCCCCAATCACTCCCCTCCCTCGGCATTTGCCAAAGCAGCAAAGCACAATGCGAGGCAATACCGCCCAGCTGAAATGCAACCGTCTCAGGAAAAGTCTTTTCCATGAGGGCTATAAATTAGAGAAAACCATTTAGCAACTTGAATCAAAAGGTTTCCTTCTGCTGCTCAGACTTGTTATGAAGAGTGACCAACACTAGCTTTGAAGATTATTTTTTTTTTTTTTTTTTTTTTTGCCACCCCCTTTCCTTTATGTACTTCCTCTATAAAAGCAGTAGCACCAACACCACTAAAGCTAAAGGGAAAAGAGAAAAGCCTCTATGCAACCCCGGCCCCACCACCTCTCTGGGGTTTGCTATTGACTTCTGCAGAGCCAAGACGTTATACGTAAGAGTCTGAGAGATGTCCCAAATCTCAAAGTCATTCACACATCTCACAGACAAGATTTATGGCCAAAGCACTATATTTTAATTGTTTCGTTACAAAATATATTTCACACATTGTATTAATAAAAGGTCACTGGGAAAGCTATCAAGAAGGATTTTAAAAATTAATTTAAAAATCCATTTGGTATGACATTTATCAAAGTAAAAAAGTAAATGCTGGAAAGTAAATCTTGTCATTCTTCTGTTTTCCACAGTCAGCTTTTTATTGCATCTTCTAAGCAAAATGTAAGTCATCCTTACTATAAACAAACAAAGAGGATTTAAGGAAAGTCAACAGAGGCTGAACTACCCTCAGATGAATCCATCTGGTTTACATTAGGGTAAGCAGAAGACTTGTTCCTAGGAACTACAGGAAGGCTCGAATTGTGACTAAAATAACTTTCAGAGATTTTTCACATAAAACAAATGAACATAACTCTCTTAACTTTAGAGTACATGCACCCATTTCCACGTTACGAATGAACCCTCCCTCCCCAAACTTCACTGAATCAGGCCATGAACTTATACCTAACTTTAAATTTGCAAATACTCTCAGGGACATACATTGGCCTATTGATAACCTTACAATTACATATAAGCATGCCTTAAAAGTTTTATTTAAGTCACTTTCAGTTTTCCAGTGCTCCAACTTTTTCGATTCCTAATGGTGCATTTTTCTAAATATTTTTAAAGCGACTTAGAAACTGATATAGATCCAAGGAGTCACAATATTTTGCCTTATAATTAATTCATATATTAATTCATATACCGTTCATATATTTTCAAATTAGAAATACAGTGTGGCAAGGATTTCATTTTGCATAAGATAAAAATAAGCAATTTGCAAAAGAAGCTGTATTTCACTGTGATGGCTTTATAGCACATGGCATGGCTACTTTACCACTTTTATGCAGTACATAACACTGCATGCTAATAACACAGCCAACTGAAAACATAGAGTAAGACCTCCTTTTTCCACAATACACAATACATGCAGATACTTCTAATAGGTGTACAAGGTATTTGCAGTGGTTTTAATTTTCTACCTCTTGGTCAGATTCCAACGCGTCTTAGGAAGCCTAAACAGCTCTTGCTCCTCTGCTTCCGAGTGGCAACGCTGAGCATTGCTAACATGTTTTTTCGTTTGAGTAGTAACCTTACATTCACTTGTCAGGTCTAGAATTAAAAACATCAATATAAAACTACTTATTAATTAAAGCTGTCAGTCGCCCACTACAAATCAGCTGTCTTACCCAGAGTTATACCAGCTCCCTCCCCTCCACAGTGCTCACTGTCTGGTCAGACTACTTATCGCTGCTACTGGTGATTATTTTTTGTAATTTTTCACAACAGGCCACTTGGGTAAAGCAGCTGATTACACCCTCACCTTTTGCACCTTGGTGGCAATCCCTGCCTTCCCCTCCCTGGACGTTCCTCCGGATCCTTAATTACTGCTCCTCTTCATGGCTACAGACGCCCACAGTTATTATTTTGGTTTCAGCAGCACCCACACTACGCTTCAAAGACACATTCCTGTTCAAAAAATTTATAATCTATATAATGGATTTTCACACTTGAACTCCAAACACAGATTAAAAATTTACGATGTCCTGCACTTCTGACCCCCAACATTCAGCCCAGAAGTGTTTTTGTAACCATAAGTGACATTACAAGGTAGTACATGCGAATTTGGGGAGGGAGATGAGAAGAGCAGAAATCAAGTCATCTTTTTTCTCTCTGCAGACAATATCACTGCCGCCACTATTAAAACTAATCATAAATAAAAACCATGGAACCTGGAGAAGTGTTTGTATGTACGAGGTGTCCAGAGGTTTGGCAGCCATATGCTGGGATGTATTGTCACCTCGCAAGATACTGGGCACACAGCACCCATGTTGGCCACCCAAGCGAGGGTTTGCTCCACATCACCCACCCAGGCTCTGCAACAGGCATCTGTGGCAGCCAAGGCAAGCCAAGGCAGGCATCCAAGAGATAAGAAGGACAAAGCACCTCTTGGAGGTGCCTGTTGCTCTCCCACAACTATAAAGGGAGCCTCAGTAATTAGCTTAGAATAAACACCTGTCTCTTTGGCAGCTAAAAATAGTTGAGACAAACCCCAGCCTTTATCTATGTCTGTCTTCCCGTCTAGAAAACTAATGACATTCACGTTGGATGGAACACCAAGCTAAATCACTGGGATGTAAAGCACTTGGATAACAGTTTTCCTACCAGGGAGTTCAGCTCTTGTTTCAGGAGCAACCCTTTGGTAAGGAAAAAAGGCAGAATTAGAGATTCCAAGTGAAGTGGGGGTATTTACATCACTGCTGAGAGTGTAAACTCCCAGGTGAAGGGACCACCTTCTTCTGCATTTATGTGCTATCTCGCCTAGCTGGGGGCTGTAGACTCCAAGATGCAGTCACATTACACATAATAAATAACACATTCAGTGCTGTCCTCTCTACTGCAATTCTTCTTGCTCCAGAATTCCTCCAGCCACCCCAGCTTCACCCCACAAGAAGATGGGAAAGGTTACTAAAGACAGAGGTCTCTGAAAAGTATCTGTATCCACAGCTCTCTCCTGGGTTAATCTTAAACCTAAACCCTGTCTCCAACTTTAGGAAAGAATAGCCAAAATTTAAAAATAAATAAATCAAGAAAATTTTTCTAATGGGAAAGGAACTTCAGACCTGACAATCAACAGAAGTTGGGGAATCCCCATCTGCAAAATTGTAAGGTGAGGTGAGATGAGCATTGGACAAGAATGTCCTGCAGTGGATGCTGTCCCAGGCAAGGGCTAGACTAGCCGGTTCCTGAAATCCTTCCAATCCTATTTCCTCCAACACCTGTGATTCCTCTGGGGAAAAGTGCAGGGGAAGCACTTTCTGCCTCACCCACCCAAACAGCTTCATCAGACACAAGGCTCTTAATAATACAAAAGGCAGTAGGAGAATTCAGACACAGAAAGCACAATCTGGGCAGAGACGCACAAGAGTCATTTGGGCTTACATGAATAAAATAAATTAATTATAAAAAAGAAAGAAAGGAAACAACTGAAGCCTAGCTTCTCTCCAAAAGCTGCTTCTAAACCTGGACTGTCCTTGCAGATGACTGGATCACATCCAAGCAGCCTCCAACACTCACAGTCTAACAGTGCTTGTCCTTTAATGAAAGGTCACTGTTTTCCAGGCTACTGAGTTTCTTTGCACATTTCTAGATCACACTTTTAAGCCCTGTTGCATTATACGCATTTTTCCTTCATAGGGTTTAAATGAGGCAAATCAGTTTTATCTTAGAATAACACAGTGGTTAGGGAAAACCACATCTATCAGTCAGCACGGTTTAGCAGGAAGAAATCTGGAGCTGGCTGTTTGTGAATTATTTAAGACAAGAATAAGGGCAGACAAGGAACGAGCAGAGAAATGGAAAGATGTCAGTTTCCAGGAAGTGCAGGCTTCTTAACCCCGTAGTTTTCCCATTTTTACTACATTTCTGTGATATACATGGAATTTAAAAGATAATTAAAAGGTAACATCACATGCCTTACATTGTCCAAACTGATCCCCAATGCACGCAGCAGCATTTTACAGAAAAGCACTCATAGCAGCAGTTCCTCATAAACTATGAAGTGCTGAATGGACCATTTTTTTCTCTTTTCTCAATGTAAAATCAGGAGGGAGAGATCTGGCATCAGTGAAGATTCACTGGATTTAAATGGGGACCCCTCAGAGGTGGGATGTGTGTCCACTCACAAGTTTCCATATGAGAGAGAAGTTTGGGAGGAAGGAATCACATCTCCAAGCCTTTTCTGGAAGGAAAAACAACAGCCACCCTGTGAAACTGACGTTATACAGCAGCACTTTTAAATATTTATCTCTGATGATCTTGGAGCTCAACCAGCTGAAGCTACCAAGCAATATTAGGTAGTGTTTATATACAACAGCACGTAAGGCATTATGTTAGATTTAAAGCTGCCTGGCACCGACATACCTGGTCTTCCAAGATCTGCTACAATGTCTTTAAGTGAAAACCATGACTTTTATTCATACACATTTCATCATCACTCACACTCCTCTGTTCGCTACCATGGAAAAAGGGTTTAGGAATAAATCTTAGTCAAAATCAATCACTATATCCTCCTTCTTCATGCTTCTTAGCACGATTCCATAGATAGTCACTAATTTGTAATGAACTTGCTTTTAAAGGTAACATGCACCTCTATAAAGCTTTTTCATTTCCAGTAATAGTTCTTAAAATATACACAGAATACAGGAAATAACACCAATGCTTAAAATCCAAATGCAATGACATTTAAGGGCATGTGGCTCTGAAGCAACCTTCTGAACACCCTCCTTTACAGTGAGCTGGTTTGCAGCACATCTAACCTGAAGATTAATGCTCTCCATCACAGTCTATCAACAGCACCTGCTGAACTGAACACGGCCTTAGTAATTCAGCGCCAGACTTGAGGGTCAAGTTAATCTTTGAGATAATCCCGTGAAGCTCCCAGAGTTTCATGTGTAACAAACTTGGCCTTTTCTGTTTTTCTAAAGGGGTCACCAGGAACGTGACAGCCAAATAACATCACCTGCATATGTGAAGCTAAGAGAGGTGCAAAAACATCTGAGGAAAGGGTCTCACCATCTGAGATAAGAAAGCAAATTCCTTGTGACACCTGACAGAACATCGTTCAAAGCTCTTTTTCAGCTCTTGAAACATGGTTTAGAATACCATTAGCTGATCCCCTCTAAGATAAATATGTATACATCTCAAATTTTGTCTTTATCGCTCTGTATATCCACACACATGTAAACAAAACTCAAGGATCTGAATTATCGCTACTTACTAGACAAGCCTGAGGCAGGAAGCTGTTCACTCTGGAGATACTCCACATGCCCTCAAGGTACTGCTGAGCTTGGATGGTGACCGAGCTCAGAGCACCGCTGAGACCGCTGGGGGCCACCGTGACTTGAACGCTGGAGTTCGGAAAACCGCCCGCGCCTTGAGACCACCCAAGTCCCTTCTTCCTCTCTGCCCCAGAGAAGAGACTGGGTGACTTTCCAGGCTGCCTGCCCACCTGCCCAGCAATGAGCGGCAGGTCTCTCTGGGAAGACACTGTCACCATCCTGGGTACCATGCTGGTCACTGCCCCGGGGCCGGGCGGGAGGTCGGGCATCTCTGGATAGCTGGCTTGATTGAGGGTGTGCATCATCTGAATGGCTTCCTGCTTCAGCTGATTCAAGTGAGTGGCACAAGTTTCGCATCTGCTCTCTCCTTCATTCCTGTTTTTCTGTAAATAGTCAGGCACTTGAAGCTTGTCAAAAATTAAAGCTGATAATCGTGGGTCCTAAAGAAGGAGAGGAAAGGCAGAAAAAACATACTAAGTTAAAACAATGCAGAAAGAGAAAAAGGAAGAAAGAGATAAAAGTTGTCTGTGATTTGCTCTCCACCCATGGAAGTACTTTAAATCTATTCTGGTAACTCTCAGCCTTTTTTCCCCCCAAATACCCTAACAGACTCACAGGTCACAGCAGATTAATAAACCGTAAATTAATTCATTTGCATTAGATCCAGCATGAAAATTATCATCAGAATTAAACAGTGGAGCTGTGGTGTACTTGGTAACTACTCGTTCTTCTAATTAACTCTCCTTTGGAGACATCTAATTTGCCTGTATTTCCCATGCTCAGGAACAATGTTAGTTGAGATGCTGAACCTACAAATATCATAATGTGTTTCAATGGCACACCACCACCTTAAACCTAGGAAAATTAGACTTTAAAGTATTTTTAAAAATTAGTGCGTGACCTGGTAAATGTTTTGTTGTCCTCACCCTCAGAAATGATTAATCGAGTGGAATAAGAAACAGTTTACATGGTGCTGCCCACAGCTGGCTCCTCTGCTGGCGAGGACCGTTATTTCTGATCTTTGCAACCCAGATGGTCGCAATATTCCCTTACGCTACAGTTGCTTTGATGAGAAATAGATTTGAGCCTACAGCCATGTGTGAAGGTGTGACAATGTGCACGCTAAGACGCTGATTTAAAAGCTACACCTATTTTGTTTCCACAGAGCAATTTTCCCTCCCCTCCCCCTTGCCAGTTCATTTGAAGGCTGCCCAGACATTTTAAGCACCAGCTCCGTGTTTCCAGTTCAGAGATAGAGTTACCTATCTCCTGAAACACACAAACACCTTCCCATCCCAAGCCTGCTACCGTAAAGATTAGTCGAGAGATTAAATCCAGCCCTGCTGTAAACCTGCTATCAAGAGTAATGCTTGTGCAGTAAAACTGACCCAACTTCACACGCTCTCCTTGAGCGGTCTAAACAATTAAGGTTTTAATGAAATCACAGCACAGCCAAAGGTTTATTTGTATAATTATTTTAAGTGAAAATATTTAATTCGCTTGTTAATAATGAGGGCACACAAAGCTACTAAGTTAGCCATTCAACATATGCTAGGGGTATCCCCAGATCGCTACTCATTTTTAAAAATGTATTACTTTATGCCAAGCTGCAATTGCTCTCCAGGAAATGGATGTCCTATTAGAAAACTAACTAATTCTGGTTTTAATTACAACATACATCAATAAAAGTCTTTTAAGTCTTGGCACTGGTACTTTGGCTTTGCTCATTATTCTCTTTCAACTGTGCTATTTCCCTTTTCTCTGAATTCACAAAGTCCTAAAACACTGCCCGACTTCAGCAGCAGCACAGAATTTCTCTACTGCAGGAGTAGTCCAGCAGCTGAAAAGGAGTTTTTAATCTATCTCACAAGACACAGTATGGTGTTGATAGAAACCATTGTGAGTCTATCTAGCATCATGCCATTCCACAGCCAAAAGCCATTAACAAAAGTTGCTTTTTCTGCCATAATCTAAATAATTGTTTATTTAGACTGACTTGGGGGGGGGGGGGAAGGTACTTTTCAGGCTAAGGAAAGCTATTCCTGCTGCTGAATGAACAATAAATTGCATTCAGATTAGTGAACCAGTTTACAAAATCCAGTGAAAGATGCTGTTCCATTTTTGTCTCTTTTCTCTTTATTGAGGTTTAGATCCTGGTAAAAATGCCTTTGAAGTTGCACCATTTGCTTACCCCCATGAACAACAAAATTCTTTGCCTCCAAACCTCCCAGAAGACCCTAATACTAAATTAACAGATATTAGTCAGGAAAAAAAAAAAGTAATTAATATGTTAGAAACCTTCTTCCTAACCCTTCAGCAGAAAGTGCTATTGGTTAGACTTAAAAAAAAATATAAAGACTCAGTGCTGCGAGCACTATTAAGCCTCAGGCAAAACAAAGGCCACGAAGTCTCTCTCCCAAGAAAAACAAACAGCACGGCGCTCCGCAGAAACCTTTCCAAGGGAGAGCCCTCTGAGCAAATTCTTGCCAAGGCTGAGACACAGCATCTATTCAAACAGCCCCAGAAACCAGCACCTTCCAGCGTGCCGGGTGCCCCGTCCCCGGCCAGGCACATCCCTGGGCTCGCTCCTTTTGATCCAAGTTGGGCACAGGAGGAAGCACCTGCGGGTCCCGACTGTGCGAGCCTCATCTGGCAATGTTTAAAATTGCTATCAAATGTCAAAAGTTTCAAATGAGCAATTAAAGCGAATTACTAGGTGAAACAGGCTTCTCATTTAAAAGAAACGGCTCCTTTTGATGTAAAGAAAATTAATGACCCCAATCCTAGCTCCATAAACACAGTTTGCAGTGTAAGGCAGATCAGAGTCAGGCCCGTCTTGCAGTTACAAGGAAATCGAGTGGATGCCCTATTAAAGGGGAGAACAAAAAAAAAAAAAAAAAAAATTATTTATTCAGAAAATTACACAGAGCAAACCATGTGAGCGCACAGTATACCAAATTTAAACTTTCTAACTTATTTATAGTTAAAAAAAAAAAAAAGAGCCATCTCATTTCCAGGGCTTGTAGTTTGCCAAGCATTTACAAGGAGCCTTTTAACCCACTCATCCAGGATCATCAACTGATCCCCAGTTGGCATCTGTGGCCACCTTCCTCCAGCTCCTCACCCAGGGCCCAGCTGTGCGGCGAGATTACTTTTATTTTTCCACTCTGTGCGACAAAAACACCTGGCTAATGGTTGGGCGTGAAGGGCAGAGGAAACACACGTTACTGTTAAAAACATTAACCATAACTTAAAAGTTAAGCCAGCCCCATTAAAGAGGTTTTACTACCCGGTGACAATGCCTGGTCCCAGGGAGCCCCTGCTCCAGCAGCTCGCGCCCTAACAAGGCTGGGGTGGAAGTTACACTCTCACGTTTTACAGGGGGGAAGAAATAAAACTTGAGTGACCAAATGTGTTCGAGGCACACGTGGGAAGGCTGAGGGGGGAGAGCAGTTAGAGCCATCCTTGCTGCAGCCCCACTGGCAGAGAGGCAAGGCAGACAAAGAGGGTGTGCAAGTGGCTGGGGGGAATGGCACAAAAATTAGACATACACCATACAAGCCTCTGTTCCAAACACTGCTCCGAAATCACTTTAGTCTGCCGTGCTACAAAGGAGATGCCTCCTTTATTCCTCCCATAGCATAAATAAACGGTGCTGTCTTTGTCACACCTACTTTCCAAATGCTGTGCTTGCCTCCTGCACAAGCAGGATAAGCACAATACTGTGATGCTGTAGCTTTTATAGCTTCCCCTCCCGCTTACAGAAACCAAAACCCTAATTTCAGTCACAGCTTGTTAACTTTTGCATATGAATTTGAGATGTTTAAACACTGCAGACTGTTAGAAGGGTAAAACAAATGGTCCCGCTAGCGACAACTGCGCCAGGGAGCCCTTCAGCTCCCAGGGGAGTCAAGGAACGAGATAATTACATGTATTTATATATATAAGCAAGAATTTCCTGAGATGCCTGAATTGACCGGTCCTTTTCAGCGAGTGGTTCTTACAGACACAAGCAAGCTTGCAAACTGCTGCTGGGAGATGAAACACACACATGCAAATGGCCCACAGGAGAAAGAGCACACGGACGTGGTCTGCAAGTCCTTCCAAGCTGAACTGGGCCCGATGGTACACTTGGAAAACCAGGATTGGGCTCACACCAGAAAACAGGGCAAAACACTCATTTAGTTCAACTCCAGCTGCATTTAGCCTGGAGTTTGCCTTCAGGCTTTATCTCTGAAACCAGGGGTAGGTAAAAAGAACTCAGATTCGAAAACACATCCAGCAACAGAAGGAAAAAAACAAGTCATTTCTATAATTCTGTGATTTTAATGCACGCTTCCCTCTCTGATGTATGCCCCAACCCCTTGTATGCCCATTTCCCCCCGCCCCGTGAAATCCAGCGAGGACCAAGCAGGGTTTTGGCCATGCAGGTAACACCAACGCGCTGCCTGTGGGGCACACAAACAAAACCCACACCTTGCAACTGTAAAACACGACAGCCTGAGACCGTTGCCCTTGAAACTGCAAGAGATACTCAAAGCAACGGGGACGTGGCCAAAGGGCTCTGAAAAGCCCCGCTACAGCGTAAGCGCCAAAATCACAGCCAGGTTTCCAAAAGCACGCGACACCAAATGACCTTCCTGGAGCTGAACTCTTTTAGAAACCCAAAGCAGTTTGTAAGTGAGACCGCGCTTAAAAAAAAAAAAAAAAAAAAAAATAGATTCTTTAGAAATTTTATCTCAATCTGTAATTTCCCAAGTATTTAAAGTTTGCAGTTAGATTATTTGTTTAGCTAACAAGGAATAATAGAGAGTTTTTCCACTGCCAAAGAGAAACAAAGATACAAGCTTTAAATCTTACCTGCAGCTACTGACTTGTAACTCCCAAACTGCGCAAGAGGAGAGGAGGCAGAAAAGCATCTGGATTCTCACTTAAGAAGTCCCTGAAGTAATACCCACCCATCTGTAACCTAATCCTTTCAGTGAGGAACTCTCCACTGAGTGCGAACAAACGATGACGAACAAATGATGAAAAGTCAAATTGCCAACAACCGTCCTCAGCAATTACCTGCAATTCTGCCTGGCACTGGTTTCTGCCACACAACTGTATCTGGAGCAGTATTCTGAATTAAATTAAATTCTCGGTGTAAAGATAATTAAAAAGAAAGAAGAAGAATCGCTGAATGTCACACTGAAATTTACACTTAAATACAAACCTAGGTAAACAACATTTTTAAAGGATGCTTTGGGAGAATGGAATGTACTTCTCCAGTGCAGAAGAATCAATGCTAATGATTTTTTGTCTTAATTGTCTTTCCAGATTTCTGCCGTGCCGCTTACAGATTAGTTTTTATCTTACATGACATTGTGAGATATCCACTAATATCTTCTATATTGACAAATACTTTGAAGGTTGATGCTTGCTTTCAACTCTATAGAAGTCATTGTCAGAAAAAGAAGAAAAAGAGAACACTATACTCGGCAAAAGCAGAGATTGTTCAATGTAATCAAGGAAAAAACAGTGCTAATGGTTAATTTTTTATTTTTTTTTTTTAAAGAAAAGTTTCCAAGTAGCCGAGTATCTCAAGGGAGTGAAAATATGAGCTGTAAGTCTTCAAGTAACCCATGTTGTGAATTCATTCAATTACTGACCTAATCTTATCAGAATATAAACAATCAAGGAAAAACAAACACACAAAGCTTTCACAAAAACAGAATTCACCAGAAGTCCCATCTCCTCAGGGTTAAGGATTTCTGGAACTTGCAGCTTAATTTCGCTGTCCTTGAAAACAGCCCTCTGAATAAGCAGGAGAGCAATCAACATTTCCAGAGTGAGCAAAAAGCACACGCATTTAAAAAACAAATAGATGCATTTTTAAGGGCCAAATTTCAGCCAGCCTCTCTACCTGAATGTCTCACTACCTTTAGGCAGAAGATTAATTTAAGCCAATGGATTGTGGTCCTCCTCCTGTGCTGTCCGCTAGGAGGATTTCGTCCAATCTCCAATCCCATTATTTGGTTTGTAACCACAACCTCAGGTACCGCACACAGACATATCCCACTGACTCTACCACCCAGCTGAGAGTCAACCTAATTTCTTCTCATCTTTGCTATCCCAAAGAGTTTGGAAAAAAAAAAAAAAAAAATCCGAGCACATTTTCTTACTTACTTCACAAGTAGACTGCATCTCTTTTAAACAGTGTTCATCTTTCTAACAAAAGTCAAGCAATACGATAAATCTGCTAAAAAACGCATGACCCCACACTAAAAATGACTGCGGCGTGTTTAGTTATTCTGCAGCCTCCACTGAACTCTATTTATTTCCATTTCCTGCCCACTTTAATGTACTTCAGTGGCCCGCAGTAAAGTTAAAGCAATAGGTGTCTGTCATAAAGATGAATAGTGCTATTGGAATGCATAATACAGTGGAAAGAGGAAATGAGAGCAATCTGGTTTATTTACATCTCAGGCTCCCATCAGCACCTCAACCCACCTCCCAATGGTTTCAGCCGCCTTTCCTGTTATCTCGCCGTATAGTCCCCTGCAACGATTTGGCTTTTAACCTCGCAGAACCAGAGGGTACGAGCTGATCTCCCACATTTGCCTTCGTGAGCTGGCGGAGTATCGGAGCAAACAGCCAGGCAGCGCGTTCCATGCACGGAAAACAAAACAAAAAGGTAGTGGCTGCGATTTAAAATAATTAAAAGACACAAACAAAACAAAGGACCCCGAAGAGATCTGCTATCACAGTTAAATTTAGATGAACACAGAGGAACCTGACTACTTCTGAAAAACAGTAATTACTGTATCACAAAATATTACTTTTAATCTCCTTGCTTTACGATCTAATTAAACAGATATTTTACTTGCCTTTGGAAAATGTTTTTCTTAATTTCATTCAATTTTAACATTTGTTGTATTCTATAAACTACACATCCAAACTAGTATGTAATTTTGTGCTTATTTTTAATAGTGTATGACTTCATTTAAAAATGATGACTTTTAATTTGCATGTTTATTGTTGGTTTTAAGTAATCCTTTAATTTTCCCTCTTGGGTCTGTGGCTTACTGTAACTTCACAATGCAAATTCAGTACTGATTTTGTTCATATGAAAACACCCTCTTCCAGCACCCATTGTGTCTTTTTTTCTTTTTTTTTTCTTTTTTTTTTTTTTTTTAAAGAAAACCTTCATCAAAGCAGTATCATTTTGAAGAGCAGCAAGTGTTTGGGGAAGTAGCTGCATACCCAATACTGATGTCTGAAAAGCCTTTGTTTGACTATTACTTTCAGAAACAGCCACTGAGATGAAGTTGCCTTTCAGAAATTCAGACAAAACCTTTTGATAGAAATTAGACACTTTTAAAGAAAAGATAAATAGCTTTCCATCCTTAGTCATTTCTTCCTTCAAGCCAGAGAGTAAATTTTGGTTAGCCTATGAACATGGTAAACCAGGTTATAGAAACTCTGACCGCATAAAAAGTCACAACTTCTCTTTCCTCTTAAAAGCAAGCTGAGTGCTTATGAAAAGTGTTAGAAGAACTACTCAGGAAACTGATGCTCTCTGATACCTTCATCACATTGAATACCACCTACTCCACATACAGTTTGAGTTCAATCAGGCTGCTCGGATAATAAGGTAGCTCTGAATTTCAGCACAGGGATGAAAATCAGAGAGCAGCACCGTGACACAGAAAGCACGCTGCCTTGTCAAAACACCTCAGAAACATCAACTCTTAATACCATTTTATTGGAAACAAAAGGCTGTTTCCACTATTACAATTATTTAGGCAACAGCCCATGTTTTCAGAATGAGAAACTGCAATGGTAAGCCTTGTGAGATGGACTCCCTCACTCATGGCCTCTGGCCGGAGACCAGCAGCCCATCCCTGACAGCCCAGTGGACTTGGAGAGGAGTAATGCCCCAGATGATATCTCCAGCGTGTTTAAGTGATCACAGCCACGTTTGTCCCAACAGAACTGTGCCCATTTGTATCAGACAGACCTTTAATGATGGAGTTCAAGAACGTCTGGACACCAGCCGCAGCAAAAGCAACGTTGGCTTAGAAAAACTGGATAGGAAAAAAACTGCTTGGAGCACTCAGGACATCTGTATACAAACCCTACAACTGTTTCAGTCCAACCATCTGAATCCAATTAAAAGAACGCTCAGCAGCAGAAGTTAGGGAGTGGACACATTTTCCAAATGAACATCATTATGCTAATGTAGATTTAAAATCAACTATGAAAACCAGTGCTTGGCATTGGATCACACCCTCTTAGTGTCTCTTTCACTTGCTCATTTTATCAATTATTTGTTTGGTAAATGAATACTTGAGGACCATACAGAAACGATTTAGCTTTCACAACCCAAGGGCTGCCCATTGTGCACTCCTCTTGCAAGCTACAAATTGCTGCATATAGCACACAGTTAGCACACCAGGCAGTCTGTCTCCAGAAACAAAGTGGATTACACTTATTCTTCAGCTTAATTAAAGTGCCACTGCCTTAGTTTAACTGTTTCACCGAAAACTGACTTGTTGGCTGAAAAAAATCTTGGGTTTACATCTGAATTTAAGCAGTACTGTAGTGGGTTAGAGTTTTTCCTTCTTCTCCTTGCTCAGCCTTAATCAAGGAAAAAAGAAAGGAAAAAAAAAAAAACCACACAACCTCTAAGCAGGGATGAATGGAAAGGCAATGATGAAATATACACCTAATTACTCCACCACAGACAGGCCACACACTGTTGGAAGAGTCTGCTCTAGTTCCTTTGCTTACTCAGTGGCACATGTGTGAGGCACCACCCTCCTATCCAATCTGTCCATCCCACTCTGGTTCTTTAAGATGGATTCTAGGGTGGTTTGTGTTTTTTATTAATCCCACTCTCCAACAGAGGAACTTCAGCAACTAAATTTACAAATTTTCCAACTGGTAGCTGATGGAAAGTGGGGTCCTGGCAGCTCCAGTGTCTCTGGACTTGGATGGAGTTAAGTTACAAGGCTGTCCCTCATTTTCAGTTAAGATGCTGATGTGCTGAAGTAACTGACCCCATTCTGCTGGCCCCATCTTGCATTAGAAAGGAACAATAAATATGCAGACCCTAAGGGACATCTGCAGGTGGGAGACACTGCCCACAGAATCAAATGATCATCCCATGGAATCTCATTAGAGTGAGGTATGATCTCAGCCATATAAACAGCAGATGGAGATAGGCCATTTGGAGACTATCTATAGCACAAAAGCAGTTTAGAAAACCAGAATGTTGTTGGAAGTTCAAAGTGTGGTTTCTTTAGTTTAGAAGAGAAAAAACTGAGCAGAGACCAATTACTTTCCATGTCCACCTGGGAAAGGAAAATAAGAAATCATCCTACTTTTCAGCAAAGATGCCTCAGGAAAAACTGTCAAAGGTGAGTTAATACCAGCAAGTGGTTTGAATGATGTTGAGAAATCTCCTTCCTCTGTGGCAAGTTCTGAAGAGCAGGTGAGAAATATCCATGGGAGATGATCAGGAGATAGGTGATACCATTTCAGTGGAGGAAGCTGGACTACTTTTTAAAGATCTGAAGATCCTTTTCCAGCCCTAAATTCTTATGCGCCTAGTTTTGGCAAGATGAGTAACGCATCTGTAGACAGACTTGTTGCGTGGGTTCAAGTGTCACAGCCAGACAAGGAATATAGACTTCGAAATACTATTCTCCTTAGATGACTATTCAGTAACCTATGCTATCTTGCTCACAGCAAGTTTTCCGACTTGCATCATTCCTGCATTAATTCCATGCCTCTTCTCCTAATTGTAACCCTGTGTATCACCTTGAATAATTCACCTTTTGCCAAATACTCACAAGCCCATCACCATGACACCTGAAATATTCTTTATCATTAACTATACTACATAGATATTCCACTTTCAATCTCTACTCTTACAGATTAAAAGTACAGAATTGTTACATTTTATTCCCTACATGTTCAAGGGATAATTTTAGGAATCTAGATGAGATACCTTAATTAGATGGTATAAGTCCAACCTCTCCTATCTGTCCATAACATTTGGGAAATAAACGTAATAATCAAGATTGATTAAAACCTCAGAAATAAAAATTGGAAAAAACCCATCAGTGAGTACTAGCTGCATTACAACAACTAGACCATCTCCTTGTAAAGTTTCAAAAAAACTCATTGCAAAGCCCACTGAAAGGAGCAGTGAAGGAATGCAAATTAGCCATTCCAGATTACAAATGGAAGACATCTCAGGGCTGCTGATGCTACACCAGAAACGTTGGTAACAGGACAGCATAAGAAAGATGAATCCATAGCTATCTGCCGAGATGTTTCTAGAGGCTCTGCCATCAACACATTTCACAGAATCTTCAAAAAAAGTCTTCTCAGTAAAACTCTTGCTCCTCTGACCCTGAGACATTGCTGTCAGGTTTTCAGGAGTAACAGTCACACACACAAATGACAGATGGACAGAGATATCAAAAACCTAAAAATATACACTGAAAACAAACAATAAGGACTAGTTACTTAAAGAGCTCCTGAAAACTGAAATTAGCCCAGTGTGTGCTATGGCTATGCTTTACTACAGACTTCTCCACTTTCAACAGTTCTTCGAAGAGAAGTTTAGCACCTAGCACCACAACATCATGGACCATGAACTAGTAGCAATATCATACTTAGACACCATGTAAAAACATAGTAAGAACAAGATTATTATTAATAGTAAGATATTCTTGTTGCTGTTTTTGTTGATGCTATTGGTCTTTAGCAGCCCTTGCCTGAACAGTAAGTATTAAATTATCTTTATCTACAAAACAACTTATTTCTGATAGTCCTACGTCAGATCAATCAATTGCTTTGCACGAGAATACTCTGGCTTCCCAGGAGAATACCATTTTTTGCAAGTTACCTGCTACTCTTACATTTTACAGTCTTGTAATAAGCCCCTCAATGGCTAAACTGTATTGTGAACAATAAACCACGTATCCAGCCTTGAACACCTAAAATGCCTGCCTGGTCACCAAACGGCATTGTACGTTTTCTACATGACCTAAATAACAAGAAAGAATTGTGTTTTTTTTTAACCTGCTCTCCTTTGTTAGCACAACAAATCACACTCGTCTGAGTTGGACAAGAACAGTCCTGTGATTAATATCCACCTGTAATCCTTATGGCATCGATGGTGAGAAGCCCTGCAGTGGTCCTGCGAAACCTGCAAGCTGTGCAACCTCTCCCCATCCAAAGGGCTACTGTAATCAAAGAGGAGCAACTCCCTTCTCCCTTTGCCTAAGGTCTCTCTTCTACAAACATAAATCAATGTGGTTATTCCCACAGGCAGACAAAAACCCACTCCACCCATGCTCAGAGCATCTTGAAAGCCATATTAATAGGGTTTATAAACTCTGCTATGACACAGGATACAAAACACATTAAACACACGGGCAGAGTGAGCTTGTATCTGCCTATAACACACGTACATATAGACAAGCCCCCAGATGGCTGGCTAAAATACCTGTTTAAACTCTTTCAGGCTCCTCACACACACAAAAAAAAAATCCTTATCTCCTGAGACACATAAGCAATCAAATACCTGGCAACAATTTTCAAAACCCTTCAAGCTAGATCCTATTAAAACCAGTAACTAAGAGATGAAAGGCTCTAGCTCGTCCTACCAGTCACACTTACAGGGCTCTTAAACATTTATGGTATCTAACGTTGCTTCTATAGAAATTCCACAATCATAGACAATGCCTAACACCACAGGATACATTTATGTTTCCATTCAGCTGAGGGCACTGCATAAAAGGATGTTTTTATTTTAATGTATGTTCTGGGACATTGGAAAAAAAGCTGCCTCATCACCTGCTGGAAAAGGACAAGTACAGAGGAGGAAAGGTTTCTTTTAAGAAGAGAAATTACAGCCCCAGAGTGAGACCTGGGCCCTAAAGGAATCCATGGCAACATTCATACTGCATGCAAAGTCAGTATTTCCTCCTCTAAATTCAAACATCCCTGTCCCTAACTACAAATCAGCAATGAACTCTTTCACCAACCTATTTCATAGCTATGAAATGCATGTTTGTAGTTGTTGGGTAATGAGTTAACTTACAATTTGGAGTGCAAACTTCCCCCTTCTTTTTAAAACAAAGGTTTGTGGCAGTAGATAATGTTATGTCAGATATGCAGTAAATCATGAAAAAAAAAAAAACCATACGTGCCACCCAAGTTGCCTTGTTATTATTACAGAAGTAAATACACATTTAAAACCAGAAAACTGTGTGTAACCATGCCTTGCTAACATCCTCACAAAACCTGACAGCTGTCAAACAGCCCCCGTTGTGGACAGTGCCGAAGCAGTTCTACAGATCATTAGAGTTAAAGGCCAGTGAAGATAACCATCTTGTCCGCCTCCTGCATATCACAGCCCTGCTAATTTCAACCAGAAGAGGCAGTGACCCCAACAGGCTTATTTAATGAAAATAGATGCTTCAGTATTTTAAGAAACACTCACTTTTATTTGAGCCCACATGTCCTCCAAAGCCGCAGTACTTCTGAAAGAATCATGTTTTTAAAGTACAAGGTATACGAATAAAAACCATAAAATCAAACAGACAGGGACAGCACTTGAGATGACATAAATCCAGAGCTGACACACGCTATTCTTTGCTCCTGTGCCAGTTTATATCAGCCAGACCAGAAACTTTACTCCCTACGGTCAACTTGAAAAATCCAAGTGGTTGATTCCAGGGGTCTCAGCCCCATCCTGGACATGGACTGTGTATTGGTAGTATTTGATTTACGCTTGCAGCTCTAGCCTCGGAGAAACCCATTTTGCAGGATACACTCAAAAGATGTGTGTTTTACTTCACAAGACTGATGCTGTGATTCACAGGGAAAACCTGCACAGAAGGCACAGACTGGGATGTTATTGCTCCAGCTCCAATCAGCAAATAGTCACCAAAATAAATTAACGTCAGCATCTCATGGAAGTCCCTGCATGAGGAAGTTAGGCAAGATTTATTCAAGACCACAAACTCAGGAGCAATCCATCAGAATCAAAGGTAAGCCAAAAAATAAATACATGAAAATGGGACCAGCTAGAATAACAAAGCAGCACAGCCAAGGCAGCAGCCACACGACAACCAGAGGCATCTCCACAGCGATCAGAACAACTGTCCGTAGATCTTGCCAATGAGCCAGATGCTGCTACTGGAAGAAGGCTTGTGTTGATATAAACTCGGAGATGCGAGATGCTTAACACCAAGAGCAATCAATCTTCACAGTTCCCGCGTGCCTGCCAAGCTTCACTATTATGCCACAAAGAAATGAAAACAAACTTCATAAAAAACACGTAGATCCTACATGACATCAAACTCCTCCCGCCCTCCCCAAAATACTCAGAAACAAACCAGCGATTTGGGTGTAGCTATAAATGACCCGATGCTTTTCCTGAGTTCACAACAGAACCAGGAAAGAATATCGTTGGCTAAACAGCTCACTGTGCACACACTGCCAGAAAACCAATGAACTTATCATACTGTATAGGAAATTCCTATCTTCCACACCAATTAGTGACCCAACAGTGATTGATTTTATAATCCCAAACTTGACTTACAAAGTGACTTCCTCTGGGGCCAACTTTCCATTACCCAGCATGTGGAAAATTGCATACGGTCAGTGCACTATGAAAACCAAGGAAAAATAAGTGCTATTTAAACCGCAATTCCACCGTGCCTCCACATTCTTGCTTTCCTAAGGGAGATGCACTTTTGACAGTTACTTCCTTTCCCTGCCCCAACATCCTATCTCCACCATACACCAGCTGGGCACTCAATCAAAACAGAAACAACAGGAACCAGCAGTTATTCATTACAATAGGATCAAAACATTTCTAGGCACTAGTGCTCCGCCAAGTCACTGTCCTTGAAGACCCTGCCACAATCCACTTCTTCCCTCCCGTCGCAGACACCGTTACTGAAAGTGGCTCCACTTCAACCTGAAGCACGACATATTAAAAATCATGGCTTTTTAATCAGAAGCCACTCAGTGGCAGGCGGTCACATCTTAGAACTGCAGGAGGCAATGAAACTGGGCAGCAGAAAGGTGAGAAAATTAATTTGCCAGCAACACAGGCCGATGTTTATCCTTTATTTTAAATCAAGCTAACATTAGCTCCAGTCTATAAAACCAGAATTGCACTGCACACTAACTACCAGCATCATCACAGAAACAGCACTGCAATATGATTATGGGATGCTAATTGTATCTTATAAAGAGTTAAAGACAATCAAGTACATGTAATAAAGATTTATATGCAGTTTTCCACTGACCTGGAAACAGCTTCATACATTAATAAGTTAACGTTACTGCCAGGAACAAAGCAGTTACATCTACATGACAAAATACATGAAACACAAGAGCCAGATGTTGGGTCCTTTCATCAAGGAAGCAATTATTTAATTCCTGGAAAAGAGACTTTCTCTCTCATTGTTTCATCAATACATGATATCGTTCATAAAAGACCCAGTCCTGGCTCCACGGCCTGGTCTGGGTACAAGTCTGCAGTTCATGCCCCTGTGAGATGCTAAGGGTCTCCTTTTCCCACTGTGCAGTTGCTTCTGGGCAATGAGCACAGGGCAACTGGGGACATCCTTGGACCGTATCCACATCTCCCTATTCACATAGAACAGCACAGACCCCAAAGTAGCTGCCAAGAGACCGTGCTTCCCCTTGCACTTCTCCAGGAAGGCCGGTTCTCCACGGTGTAATAGGGAATGCCTGGGAGCTGTCTACACTTGCCATCACAGCTGCTGACCTCCAGCTCCCAGACAGGAGGGGTCACTTGGCCACCAACCAAACAGCTCCCCACTCCAAGCACCATCACAAACTGATGATCTTTGATGAGTCATTTTGGCCATACGCTCTTCACCCATTGTCCTTCCTCCCAGATAACAACAGCCATCATCTCTAAACAGGTGGACACCCAGCAGCCACCCAAAGATCGTAGAACAGTTTGGGTTGGAAGGGACCTTTAAATATCATCTAATTCCAACCACCCTGCCATGATCAGGTTGCTCAAAGCCCCATCCAACCTGGTCTTGTACATATCCAATGGTGGGGCATCCACAACTTCTCTGGGCAACCTGTTCCACTATCTCACCACCCTCACTGTAAAAAATTTCTTCCCTATATCCCATCTAAATCTACGCTCTCCTAATTTAAAACCAATACCCCTTGCCCTATCACTACAGGCCTTGTTAAAAAGTCTCTCCATCTTTCTTATAGGCCCCCTTTAAGTACTGAAAGGCCACAATAAGGTCTCCCCAGAGCCTTCTCTTCTCCAGACCAAAGAACACCAACTCTCTCAGCCTCCCTTCACTGGAAAGGTTCTCCAGCCCTCTGATCATTTCTCACGGCCCATGCTCAGCCTTACCCCAGAGTGCTTACAGAGCCAATAAGGGGTAAATATTCACACACTGGTCACATCCATAGGCCCAGCTGGGTCTAGGCCCCCCAGTGTCAAACTCAAAACTCTAAAGCATTTAATGATTTTATCAAAAAAAAAAAATCACAAATCACAAAGTCCTCTACACAACAAGCAATTCAGCAGTTTTGCTAACCACACTACGGACATCGGAACTGAAAAAGCACATCCCTCTGCAAGGTTACTCTGAGGCTGTCGCTAGATAAAATAGCCAGACTCAGCCTGAAAATACCATATTTTCAAGGTACGCTCCTGAACAAGACACTACAGATAGAAGCACTTAATAAACAGATCCATTAACTAGGAAACATCCCTGCAGCAATTAAAACTTTGCAAAGTACTACAATGTACACCTGGTTATTGCTCTGACATCTGCTTAGGTTTTCTATGTGTCTGTAAGTTGGACCAAAGAGAAAGATAATTGAGTTTATGGACATAACATGACAAAAATGACAACAAGGTACTGTTAACTGTTCATGAAAAATGGCATAAAAACTCAAATAAAGCATGTGTACTGTTTGAAATACTTAAAAGTTACCGCATTTTTATAATGAACCATATACAACCAAATGGCGTTTCTCCTATTGCTGAAGAATAATTTTATTCTGAACTAAGGATCCCATCATAAAATGAGAGGAAATTCACAGTCTGAACAATCACAGTTGCGCTTAGCACATTTTCAGGCATATGGCAATTTTATAATGGTCATTGGGGATGAAGAGCTAAAAGTCTGTTGCAGACTCCGAATTTAAGACATTTCACATAAAATTGCGTATCTCGGGAAACAAATAAATTGTTAAGCGTGCAACCTCATAACATTACAGCCAATATTCAGCATATGTAAATCTGACTACCACAAAACATGAATGCTACTTTCAGTACAAGGGCCCAATTACTTTATAAAGGGTCCAAATAAGTAATAAACAAATAAATAAAAATTGTCTGAAGGCATCATTACAAGAGAAGAAATACAATGAGATCTGCCTTAACTTTATACAGTCTGAGTTACTGCAACATTATGCGACTACAATGTGATCCAACGTTCCCAAGTAAAAGCCCTGATTACTATTGTAAGTCTGTCATTTAAATAGTTCCTTCCTGTTTAAAATGTAGAAAGCCAAATGCATTTTCCCACCACTAAGCATTGTGTAAGACTCCTTTCTCTTCCAGCAAGCTGGCTGAAGATGGATGAGCTTCCAAACTGATATCATTTTTAATTATGCGTTTTTCTCTCATTACTAATTTCCTAAACATGTCTCTAATCTTGCAGTGAAATCTCTGAGCGCAGTAGGTGTATCCACATACATCATGCTCTAGAAAATTAATATGAGATAATGATCAGGACTGCCATCACAACATAACCTGAAACAAGCAAGATACACCAGAGGTGATACATACTCATTAGACTCTGATCTCAAGTGTTTCTGGAAAGCAGCTGTTAATGGATAGTTTCCCTCCCTCCTACATCTTGGAGGCCAATAAGGCAGTTATTGGGGTCTAGGAGAGGGAGATGCTTCAAGCAACCTCCCCTTTGCACTTTCCACCAGGCAGTTACAAGTTTGGGACGCCCAATGCATATATTCCCCCCTTCACCTCCTTACCCTAAATACTCCGCCAAGAAGCACCGTTTGCTTAAGGGAGCCACGATCATTTGCTCCCCTACAGATGATAAGCCCAGGTATCCCAGCTCCCTCCTGCCATCTGGGTTCAACAGCTCCATCCACCTCGGACAAGGTCTGCTGGTGGGGCTGTCCTCTCCAAAAGCACAGGAGAGTCGAAAGCGTTGGTGGTAGCCACACCCACCAAAGAGGCAGGAAGGCACATGCCCACGCACGCCCCACATGCCAAAAGGGGGTCACACCCCCAGCAGCCGTCTGCATCAGATGCTCTTTTGGCGGGCTGGAATCAGGACTATGTATGTATAGACCTGTCAAGTTTAGGTCAACCAAGTGCCAGCCAATTATGCACCCAGGATCTCCCTCATTCCTCAGGTACCTCTCACTACCTGAAAGGCATTGCACAGCTGAATGTGCTGCACTTCCACCATTCTTTCACCATTAAACCAACAGAGCAAGACAGCAACTTTTAGCAAAAAAGAAAAAAAAAAACACACACAAAAAAAACCACACCCCACACAAAACCAAAAGGGCAACTGTCAACGGGTTTTCTTCCCAGCTAAACACATCACACATCAAATTCTTACGGGAGCAATGGTTTCAGCACATCAGCTGCCTTCTCATCAGCCGATACCAAATAAAAGACTGGACATTAGGAAACAATTCTTCACAGAAAGAGTGGTCAGACACTGGAACAGGCTGTTCAGGGAGGTGGTTGAGTTACCATCCTTGGATGAGTTTAAGAGTCATTTAGATGTGATGTTGGGGGATACGGTGTAGGGGAGAACTTTGTAGAGTAAGGTTGGTGGTTGGACTCTATGATCCCGAGGGTCTTTTCCAACCTGAATGATTCTATGATGATTCTAAAAGGGGCAAATCCTAGGAACTGCTCAGAGTGGCTGACATTTAAGGAATCGAATAAAGCAAAAGAAGATAAATCACAAGCACTTAAATAAGTTTATATCTTCTAAGTGGTCCTAAAATGTGTCACAAGTATGCCCCTGCCTGCTTACTCAAAGAAAAGGGATCACTGCTGTTTCACGGTCAAAAATATGACGGTACAGAGAGATTAACAAGATGGTTGAAGTATATGCACCAGAGTAATGCACATAAGAAATGGTGCATATATAAAAACACCAGTAGGAGGGCTCCAATATATACACATGCAACTCAGTAGTCTGTAATCGCATGCTGATCAAAATGCATATGCGAAATGTGGGAAGAATATCTAAAAATGTAATGCCAGCTGACTTGCCCTAGGTCCCCAGGGAAGCCTGTAGCACAGACAGTGCGAGTAGACTGGAGTTCAGATGTTTCACTGTACTCACACATGCTGCTACGGAAATTGGCTGATGAAAAAAAAAAAACACCACACAATTTCACATTTTCTTCTCAAAAAAAAAAAAAAAAAAAGAGTCAACACTTTCCCAAAACTGCTACCAAAATTCCATCCTGCTTTTCTACCTACTGTCCATCTACTGACCAAGATCAAAAGCTTTAAATCCAGCCCAGACTTCCCCAAGAACTTGATGAAGAAATTTGACCTTCTGTGAGAACACTGGTTCTTCTTGAAAACAAATAATTCTATCCTTCTAAACTTCACTGATTCAGCAAAGGGAAGGAAAAGCTGAGGGATGCCCCATTTTCTCCTTCCACAGCATCTTGAAAGGACCATGAAGAGGACAGGTACAAACCCAAAGCTTCACCAAAGCTTTGCTGTGCACCATCCACGCCCTTGACTGGAACTGGTGCACACATCGGACTCGTGATAACACTGAGCTGCGCAACACAACCCTCCGCCTCAAGACAGGAATTAACTGACCGCTGAAGTCAAGGGAAGCCTTTCAAGTGACTTTGCTGGGTTATGACTGGGCTCCCACGTTTTAATTCTCGTTAGCATTTGCTGACAACTCCTTCTCAACCAGAGCGACAGGTTCTTTATGAGAAACCATTTTGGCTGCCCCAGTTAATGCCTTAATCCACAGATTGAAGCAGGTCAGATTATCTACACGTATCAAAGACAGCATTATGCTTCATAAGCTATTTTTCTGCTTCAGTAAGGAGTAAGCACGTTTTTATTTCTTACTATGTTTACCCATTACCTCACCAAGCAGCATTATTGTTAGTCTTTCTGAGGCTCTCCTAGAATAGGAATGTATAAGCCAGGATTTCCTCCAGCTCTGCTTACTCCAGACTCATTAATGACATAGGACTGGATTGAACAAAGACTTAACATCAAATGAGCATTCAAAACAGCCGGGAACAAAAATATATCTGCCTGGAACACTGCATCTCTGCTTTGTCTTTAAAAAGAAAACGCCGATGAGGCACAAACTGGCTTTAAAGACCACTTTTACAGAAATGTTTTCATGAGAAAAATGGAAGATCTAAACACTTGCACACAGGACATATATCCCAGTGGGCTTCAAATTAAATTTACTACAGCTTTTACACAGTAATCTGCAAATTAGATTGTCCTTTTTACTAGAGATCAGAAGTAACTTCAGTGCTGTCAAACGGAACCCTGCAGAAAAGATCCGAGTCCTGCACCAGAATCCTCCAAAAACCCAAACCAACTACGTATTGTCTCCCATGTGATTACAAGCGATAGCTGAAATATCCAAGGATAGGCAGCACTGCTCAACTCTGAGATCTTAAAATACCTCTAATCAATATTTCAAAGAAAACTTATAGATGTATATATGTAAGAAAAATATAAGCAATACTGCCCCGGGATTCGTAGAAGTTGATTCCTCAGGTTGTTAATACCATTAGGGTGTCGGATGGGGACATCTGCCAGAAGGACTCATTCCCCTGACAGAGCGTGCTTCCCAGCAAGGCCATCACTGCACAGCAACACGCATCCTGTCCCCATCCCATCACACTCCAGGACACGCCGCCCACAGCCCGGCACCGAAGAGCAGAACACCCTGCTCCTTTCTCCCACCCCACCATTCCGCAGGCAGACACACTAACTCAGGGTACACTTTCAGAAGCTACCTGGTAAGC
Organism: Numenius arquata; assembly: GCF_964106895.1. Lineage (NCBI taxonomy): Eukaryota > Metazoa > Chordata > Aves > Charadriiformes > Scolopacidae > Numenius > Numenius arquata. The sequence goes on from NC_133581.1 coordinate 5,664,049, forward strand.
ACATCTCTCCTGAAAATTAACAGGGATTTGGAGGAAAATTATAGGCAAACAATATAAAAACAAGCCAGAGGCTACAGACTGTCCATAAAATTACCCTATACAGGGCCAAAGTCAGTAAGACATGGAAGAAATAACCTGAAAGCTACAAGGATACTGCTTGGGTTCAGTGCTTAGCATCCAAAATTACCTTGGCAATCTCTTAAAGACCTCCCTATCGGTGGTGTACACAAAAGCAGAAGCAGCCACCAGGCTGGGAGAAGCATACAAGCAAGGTAAGGATGCTTGAGGAGAAACAGTGCTGCCCTGTTTAATGCTATCAGCTCCTGCCTGCCTGAGGATATTTCCTACTTCTACCTACAAACACAGCAATTCCCCAACCATTAAGTAAACAGTCTTTGAAGATAATGAAGCTTATTCTAATCTCTCACTGATGTCACTGCTGTGTTGTGCTCAGCTGAGCTACAAAACTCCTGGGTTAACTAACTCCTCTGTAAAATCAGGATTACCTTAACTCTTCACTCTTGCATAGATTTAAGGAATCCTGTCGAGGTGCAGAAAGCAGCAGATTTTTCATACGGTGGATCTACATTTTTTCTTGTTGAACAAGACAGTTTTCAGCTCACTCCTTTAGACGAACCGCTTCTGTACCATTATGCTAAGTGAGATGACCTTCTGTACCAGACCTTTCACTGCTTCCAAAGAAAGCAGAGGTACAGCCTTTAGTAAAGAGGGGATGCTCTGGACTACTTTCCAACACTGGCAAACAAGGCTGTTGCTCCAGTGACAAGAAGAAAGAAAAATCAGATTGAATCTGGACTTGCCAGAGGAAACTACAAAAAGAGAACACAGAGAAGTAGAGATCTTCCAGTGCATCACCTCAAAGAACAATGCCTTTGTGTTCTCACTTGTGTTCACTTCCCAAGGTCAAGTGTTTATTCTGCATCGCAGTTCCTTAACTATCTACTCCACGCTTTTCATTGTGCCCAATCCTACAAGAGTCAAGCCCACCCACAGCAATAAAAAGCTCAGTGAAGAACTGGGGGTGGGTCAGAAAAGCCAGCCCTGCATATAACGTATCTTATGTCATCAAAAGACTAGGCAAGAAGAAGCTGAAACCCGACTAAATTCTTACAGCACAAATCACAGCTATTTTGCTCTTGAGCTGCGTGTGCTTAGGAGCAGCCATGACCAGAATAATAAAAGGATATACAGCACAAAGCTGAGAAAAGGGGCTCAGGTTGTGGCTGAATATTCACACTGACTGTCAGTCCCAAGGCAAATTTCTTTTGGAAAGTCTGAATATTATCAGCCTGGGTTGTTTGCCCCTTGGATAAACTAGGTCTTAGTTATACCAAACAGATCCTGGCACCATTTCCATGCATATACAGGTAATTATGTTCCCACTGAACAGAAAAATGAAGAGGATGTGCTGGGAAAAAAAAAGAAAAAAAAAAGCAGACAGATGTAATGATACCCACAGAGAGAGACAGATTTGGAATACAGACATTGACCTAGTTCTGCAGTCTGGCTTCCTCTTCATTTCACCAGCGTAAATCAACTGAAACTACACAGCGCCAACAGGCTTCATTTTCCACCTGTTAACACAGGTTTTTGATTCCACTGTCAATAAAAGAACCACGACACAAACTGTTAGGAAACGAAAATCCACCGCCGTATGTAACCGAAGGCAGAAGTCGAGAGATGTACAGCCAGATTCAGGATGACACGATGCTGAAAATACTCTTCCCTAAACCCAATCATGGCTCCCAAAGGGCTGTTACCAAAGACAACTTTCCACTGCCAAACATCCCACTGGGAGCCGGTAAGGCCATAAGCTGAGGCCAGGGTGTTGCTATTCATGACCAAACTGGCAAACGCTGGGCACAAATTCCACCATTCCACGCAAACATCGCGGAAACCCATTCCCAGTCTGTGTTTCACAGGTACAACATGGCAGGCTGGGAAACTCTCCAAATCACACGATTATTTTTCTAATCATTTAGCTCTTGGTGGAGGTCTCAGATTTTGAACTCAAATAAAAAGTAACTTTCCCAGAGGTCAGCCAAGCGGCAGTCAGACTGCACAAGGTGGCAGGTTAAAGCCTCTCATATTTATAAGAGTGTAAGTATGAAATTCAGAAAGGGCCCCCAGGGATCCCAATGCAAGACATGAAGGTGTAATTAAAAACCATAAATCCATCAAACGAAAAATATGTAAACTTAATACATTAACTCATATATTTTTTCTTCCCCAACCACATTTGTCTTACTCTACACTCCTTTGGAGCCTACAAATAAAAAATTAACAATAACGGAAGAAATACTTCTTAATATGTGGAATGTGAATATCAATAATAAATGCTTTTTACTTCATTCTTACAGGTAATTCCTAAAAGAAGCTCTCTCAGCAGACTGCTGAGACTCTGTGCATATTATGAATTACTTCAGCTGTATCTCCTCTTTACAAAACCCACAAAAGGACAATATCTTACAGTGTTTCCATGCCACTCAATCATCCACACAAAATTACCATTGTGAGAGCTTGTTGGAGGAATGTCAAATGTACTTGCCTTTCTTTGCAACAAAATCTTCGGAGAAAGACAGCAAAATAGCTCACTTCTGCCTTCACAGTTACACAAGCTACACTAACACCTGAACGTTTTAACCGGAGATTCTGGGTTTGACTTTATATTTAATTACAAGCTATAGGCAAAATAGTTACAGGCCAAATCCTGGCCTGCGTTTCACCCACAGCATAGTTTTCAAGCTGTCCCGGTTTGAAGTAAAACCGAACCAGTTTTCTGTTCTGTAACTTTACATCCTAGCTAGGCCTCCTCTAACTCTCTGAAATTAACGGCATATTGTGGAGAAAACTGCTCATTCTCAGAATGATAAGCCCAATGTTTGTGCTCCGTGCCAAGGGATGGTGTGCAGGGAGGCCCTTGCTTATACTTATTGCCATAACAACCAAGGGCAGCCCATTTCGTTATTTGCCCCCTTAGAGGGTCGGAAACAGAAAAAATGTAAAGAGGTCACATCGGTGGGGAGGAGTGGACAGGAGAGGTGACCCAAACCTGACCAACTGGGGTATTCCATCCCATCTGCCCCATGCTCAGTATAAAGGCTGAGGGATCAAAGGGTCAGCCCCCTTCCTGCGATGGCCGACGTCCAGAGAGGACTCTGTCTGTTCATCTGCCTTTGATCCCGATCCGTGTGTTCCTGACTCCAGAGCTGGAATCCAGTTCCCATTCATCACCAAGTCCAGTCTGGGACTTCCCCAGTGCCTGCCGGTGACGTGACTGTCATCCTGGGAGCTTGATACGGTTTTGTATATATTGTATCTATTTCATTATTTTCTTCTTTATTTTTATTTTAATATTAATTCTTCATTAAAGTAGTTTAGTTCATTCTAAACTTCTGAATCTCTTTATCTCTTTCTCCTCCTCTCTGCTCTTTTGCGGGGGGGAAAGGGCCATCTGTCGGTCTGGTTTTGGTAAATTCGGCCGAAACCACGACACAAGCTATCTTAGCTTACAAAAGCTCCGCAGCACCTGTAGTTCATATTAAGGCTAAGGCACTTCTAAAAGTGGTATTTGGGACAAACCCACCCTTCCATCTTCTGCCCACCTACCAGAAAAGGAGCACCAGCGTTGCCCAGAAATTGCAGTGATAAAGATGCTTGGGCCTCACCTCCACCCTTCAAAGGCCAAATTTTGTAGAGCAAATTTGTTTCTCATCAATAATGACTGTTTCCTTGGGACAAGATGGCCCAGGGCCAGCAGAGGTACAGGAAGACCTCTCTTCCTCACGATGCACTCAGCATCAGGGCATGCACCTCAGGATTATGTGACATTTTCATCAAAGACTGCACTCCATTTCCTTTGTTACTGGAGCGCTCCTTCTCACAAGCGGAGCAGCCAGGTCCCTATACAAACACACACAACATTTTTGTGTTCAACACAAAACTGATGTGCTATCACAACCTGGCTAAAGTTTCTCAAATAATACCAGTCAGCCAAACATCCCTTTTCCAAATGCTCAGCAAACATTTTCACTAAGCCCAGGCCATAACACTAACACAACTCTGGTGCTCTTTCAACACAACATGCAGCCCAACGCTAGCAGAGGCTGGCACGCTCTTTACACTTGTCCCAAGCATACTCACCACACGGAAAGCAAAATCCTCCTTGCCCTGGCTCCCAGGGATTAGCTCACTCAACTGTCTCCCTACCTTTCCTTCGATCATTTGGACATCAGGTGCTCTGGCATCAGTAGTCAAGGTTCACGTGCTGAACAGAGGCCAGATCTGTTCAACTTTTGCTATCTATTGCAGCTGAAAATCATTCCCTTTCACCAAACAGGTCATGTGGGATGCTCCCAGTCTAGCCTGGTGACTGGTCACCTAGGCCTGGAAAGTGGTCTAGGCTTCTGGAGCCAGTTCCATGCCAACATCTATCAAGCACTCCACAGACAAAGCACAGAGAACATTTTAAGGTTTGGCTCTTGACCTCCTTACCCTCAAAGAATCATAAAATGGTTTGGGTTGGAAGGGACCTTAAAGAACATCGTCCAACCCCCCTGCCATGGGCAGGGACACCTCCACTAGACCAGGTTGCTCAAAGCCCCATCCAGCCTGGCCTTGAACACCTCCAGGGATGGGGCATCCACAGCTTCTCTGGGCAACCTGTTCCAGTGCCTCACCACCCTCACAGTAAAGAATTTCTTCCGAATATCTCATCTAAATCTCCCCTTTTTCAGTTTAAAACCATTACCCCTTGTTCCTATTGCTACACTCCTTCACAGAGTCCCTCCCCATCTCTCCTGTATCCCCCTTTAGGTACTGGAAGGCTGCTATAAGGTCTCCCCAGAGCCTTCTCTTCTCCAGGCTGAACAACCCCAAGTCTCTCAGCCTGTCCTCGTAGGAGAGGTGCTCCAGCCCTCTGAGCATCTTCATGGCCCTCCTGGGAACTGTGCCATTGCTCACTATAGCCTGGCTGCAGTTGGGCGGTAGACACAAGCAGCTGCTTCTACACTACACAGTAGACAAATTGGTGTTATAGAGAGGGTCTGTTGCAACACCAACATGTTTTGTCCAGAGGCACTCAAAGCTACCAACTAACAAGCTGAACGCTTTCACCACTCCACACCAAGCAATACAGAGACCTGCTACAGATGACCCAAAAGCAGTAAAGCAATTGAAACAAGGATGGCCACATTTCTTGATCGTACAAGCCACTCGCATGATAATTCCAACAGCTCTTGAAATGGCCACATCCAAGTCCCTGGAGACACGTCACAGTCTGGGGATAAGAGCTCCCGGTGCCTTGTTTCGGGATGGGAATCAGACATGTACCACCAATCCAGCATGGTGCCATTGCCCTCAACCGCCCCAACAGGCTCAGCTCCTCCAAAACACTCAGCAGTATTGCTCTGCTGAGGGCTGCACGATGTACCCTGGGCACAGCCACCACCTCTGAACTGCTCAGGAGCCACGTAAGACGCAAAAGCAGTAGGCAAACCCTTGCTGCTGTACTCTGAAGTTCAGGAGAATAGCAACAATGCCAAAAGGATTAAGTGCATGCTGCAACACACAATACAGTGAGAACACCAAAAGGCAACAAAAAAAACCCCGAGTGCAATACAAACTGAGTACATCTAACTTCCCAAATGACTTAAAACACAAAGCCAAACGCTGCCCATTTACAGTATAATCAGCGCTGATCGATACATACACACCGACAGCGACGCAAACCATGCTGTAACAAATTGCATGTTGTGGTAAAACAGGAAGCACATTTAAACATAATCTTTTGAATGCTGTGAGAACTAGGACTAATGCTTCACTTTCACGGCTAATGCTGAAAGCCAGTCAATGCCCAGCCTCGCCAGAAGTATCACATTTCAGTTCTGTTCAGAAGGCTTCCCATCCCATTCACCGAGCGGCCTAAAATCCCCCAGCAACCTTAGGGCAAGATTTGCTAAGAGCTAAATGAAAATTGATTATTTTCCCACAGCCATCCGGCGTTCAAATCAATTCTGCACAGGTATGGTAATGCCAGCCCAGCCCCAGCCAAAACTCAGAGCAGCTTGCCAAACTCCAAAGCCCTGATCGAAGACCGATTTTAAGGCTTGACTCAGAAAGAAGCATAATTGTGCGCACCTAAGCCTTTTTTTTGTGAGCAAGTGCTGGGATTTCGCTGATTCACCCGGCAGTCAGACTCTTAGCGATAAAACAAACATGCAACAATGGCATTACGCTGCCTAAAACAGAATGTTTAACTGGTATAAATATATCCACCTTTCTCCAACAGGAAAATGAACATCTGCCAGCTATGCCTTAAAAGCTCATGCAGCTTCAAAGCAACGAAGTCGGTCCAAAGAGCTATACACCAAAAGTTTACAAGCACTTTAACTTATCCTAGAGAAGAATACATTACTCCTGCAAAGTGACATATCCCCACCGCCGCCCTTGCTCAGAATCATCGCTTGAAGCTCTGCTCTTGGTTTTCCCTACAAATTTATTTTTAAATGGAAAAAAGGGAAATTAAAATTTAAAAAATGAAAAACTAATAAGTAACACACTTTGGCATAAACTTCAACAGCAGTATGAGGCACTGAGGTGATTAAGGAGTACCTGGTTTACTATGAGGCCACACCATGTTTCCACAAGACAGCCTTCCAGTTTCATCACAGGGAGGCACAGAGCAGAATGCAGATAAACCCTTTTTAGATCGCACTGGTACAGCTCTAATCCACGCTCCCTGAGCCAATCTGATACCTGCTACTTAAGCAAGCTCCCCTTTGCCTGGGCATACACCACAGCACCTTCAGCCCCTTTACACAGCCTCAGCACTCCCCTCCTGGTGAACTGGCAGATCTTCAGGACCATCTGTTACCACCTTCATGGTTACCTGAAGTCCCTGGTGTTGCTGTATTTTCTGTAGCAGAGACCCCAACCCCAGAACCCTCTCCCCTGTACCCCACATCGAGACACCCAACCTGAAAGTTCATTTGCCAGCCAGACTCCACTGGTTCCTGCGTTCCTGTGGCATTATATTTTCTTCCTTATTATGCATATTACAGGAGCAGACAGCCCTACTAAGAACAGCAGTCGATGATGCTCAGTGCCACTCGTACAAGCCAAGGGCATGAGAGAAGAGCCCCACTACAACAAAAAAATATTACTAGAAATTGACAAAACATAGAAGCATTTTCTCTCTGCTGGGCAAAGGAGGAATTAAGCACGTGGATATTAAGCAGATTGTTCAAATTCACAGTCAGTGAAAGATCTTGGGACTAAATTCAGGTCTTGCATCCCTGCCCATGTCTAAACAGGACCCAGTTGCTCCTGTTAACAAAGGCAGCAGGAGGCATGATTCTCCTCAAAGTAAGGCCCAAGCGTTTTCCCATCAGCCACTCATTCGGAAGACTATACAAAATCAGTAAACACTTGTAAAAGAAATCGCCCTGTTCCTGATCACAAGCATGGCCAGCAGTGGAGACAAGACTCCCACCTTCCTGAAGATACCTTCCATTTGGGGATATACTGGACACACAAGTACAAAATAGTTATTCCACAGAGCTGCAGGTCTGAAGTCAGAGAACAGAGAGACAAATTCAGACAAACCAAATTCCATAGCTTTCCAGTAAATAAAAAAAATGAGGATGCAATGCTCCCAAATGAGCAGCCACCTGCCACACTCAATGTGAGCAGTATCCAAATTGGATTACCTTCAGGAACTAGACCTATTTTGAGAAAGGCAAGAGCATTGTCACGGAAAAATCTTCCATAAGACACACACACATTTCCAGATAGACTCTCCTCCTCTCACCACAGTGAAGCAAAATCCCCGCCCACTTTTCACGACAAAGTGTTCATCAGCCAGCTGAAAGCCCAGGGACTAGCTGGCTCTTCTCTACATCAGCATCCTCATTGTGGGAAAAAGGATTCAGACCCACAGAGTGCAGCTACCGCCGGGTACCCGAGCGGCAGGAGAGCCATGCAGCAATTGCGTAGACTGTAGGCAACCCTGGTCTTGGGAAAGAAAAATCTCTTGGTGGTTTCAGCCATCCCCGCTCCAATACCCTGCGGTGTCAGGTCCGGAGCAGCAGCCACTATCAGCTGCTGTGGGCCGGGGGAGAAGAGGATGACTACTGCCTCCTACAACCCCACTGTTAACAAGCCAGAGGTTGGGATCACTGTAGGTGGAAACTCTTGGCAAAAACAATAAAGCAGCTACTACATATTTCAACAGGTTCAAAGTAACCTCAGATGTTAGGAGCAGATGCTCTTTTCCACCCCCTGGGATTATGAAATGGTTTATGTGTTTCCTCCCTTTTCCCTAATAGGGCAGGGTGCTGAAGGAATTAGCTGGAGAAAGAGCCGGAGCACTACTAATTACCCTCAGCTACCCGGGAGACCGCAGCACCTTCAGCTAATTGCGCAATCCCCGCTCCCCCACTTCAGATCCCCCAGTGAGAAGGTCTCTTGCCTCCGGCATCTGAACTGCAAGATAATCCTGCTCACCTGTATTTTAAAAGGGCATGCTCAAAAATCCTAAATGTCTAAAGCAAACTCATTACAATTAGTTTCCGCGGCCTATCATACAGCGTGGGGCCTACTGCACTGACTGCAACAAGGGAAGTGCTCATGTCAACACATTTGACACGGTGTTGTCACTAACCCCATTATTAGATTGCACACGTACCTGAAACCCACATCTGAGCTCGTAGCCTGAAGCGCTCCACAGCCAAGCCTCTGCAAGAGCCTCTCTCACAAAATTAAATATTAAAAGTACATCTCAAAAAAAAAAAAAAAAATGCCCTGTAGTTTCATATTTATTAACAATGACATTACTTTTCCACTTACGCATTTTTTGAAGTGTTAAATGTAGAACATTTTAAAGTGCATTTAGTGCTTGTAAAGAGCCCTGAAAACTGGATTCCTCTCAAGAGGAATCTGTAGAAGAGACAGTTCTCCCACTCAATTCCCCTTATCCACATCAACCCATGCAGAAAGGCCTCCCATGAAGAGAAAATTGGCCCCTCAATAACAGAGGACCCCAAAGTTAGCCAAGATGTAGCACAGGGTTTCTAAACCACCACAAGGACTCTCAAATTCCAGGTGACCATACCCCTCCGTAGAAGGCGCTGACACGTTAACAGAAAACAACAGACGTGGGAAGAAAAACTTCACAGAAAGTCTGTCGTTGCTTCTAAAAGCTTAGACCTATTCCACATGCACCTCAAATGTTGAGAGAAGTCCCCACGTGCTCCAAAGCCTTGCTCTCAGAGGGAAGCATCATCCTGCAGGCAAATGCTAAGGACACAGAGCACTCTCCCAGGCTCCTCCATGTGCAGTGCGGGCTCCTGAAGCACCCAACAGTGCAGAGACAGGTACCGACAGCCAGGGACCATGCAAGCTCTCCTTGCTACTAGCCCTCCTGATCCCACAGTTAGAGTGGCCAAGGTGAAGATAAAGCATAACTGGCCCTCACACATCAAGACCACAGTCCTCAACCCCATGAACTCTTAGCCTGGTTTTCCAAAGCAATGAGAACTGCTGCATTGCCCTTCTCTCCATCCTCCCTGCTGCCAGCTCTCCTAAACAGCTTCTGAACCCGTCAAATGATATGAAATTGAGGTAAAAGGCTCACAGCAAGTTCCTACAACTTCCACAAACTGGCAGTGGGAGAAGGTGAGCAGGACCCACTTGTTATTAATTGTTTGACAGAAGCCAGATGGCTGGGGAGTACTAGTTTATTGTTAACTAAAGGGTATAAGTGCAGCTCCACAGTTGCCGAGAAGGTGCTGCCTCTTATAGAGTCATCAGGGACAAAGCAGGAACAGCTGGGATTAACACAGAGGGATAGGGAGAGCACAGGATGTGAGCAAAGCATTCATCCCACCCAACCATCCTTCCTTAGTTCTGCTGCTCATGGAAACATGTGGGCATTATTTAGCACACAGGAGAAACCCACAGGAAAGAGCGTGCACTTCCCAAAACTTTGTTCTTCATCTTCCCTTCAGGTGATGCCATCAGCACCACATACAGGTGTACCAAAGAGACCATCACTTTGATCAGCAGCAGGTGTGGTGGGAGCTCAATCCAGCAGCACTGCCTGGCACTGGCACAGCTGAGACATGTCAGTGCAAACAGTGTGTCTAAACCCACTACTATCCTCCCCTTTTTATGGGAGAAGCCGGACTTCCTCCAAGCACACGGCAGGCTAGGACTTGCATAGCTCCTTCAGATGATTCATAGTTCATTAGCAACCAAAGGCATGACCTCTCCTGGTCACCAAGACTCTCTGCGGACTAGGGCTGGCAGCGTGTCTCTCTCTACCTGACCACAGCTTACCCGGTCAACTGGGAATACAGGTAATACTCAGGGTTTTTTTAGATCTCAGAGAAAAAGCGTTGTCCATCCCACCTGCAATAAAGAGCCCACACTCGCTCCCTTGTCCCTCAAGCTCCCGGGAAGCCGGGATGACGTGCCCCATGTTAACACGCAGAGCAGATAATGCAACAGGGGAAAAATAACAAGGAAGAAGAGAAGCTCTTAAAAACTAGGCCAGCAAGAACTTGGCTGAACCCAAGCCACCATACAATATGCATGTTCCTCTCCCCCTTAACACTGCCTCTGACACCCACCTGCACTGGCAGGAGGTACTATATAAACTGCTCAGACCAGGGGGTACGGACCAGAGTATGGATGAGGACAGGTGAAATGGGGTCTCTGAACCCCTGGGCTGGGGGAAACGCAGTCCTCAATGCCAGTCACTTCCAAAGTGAATTTCCAGCGATCTTGGCCTCCTTTCAGTACTGATAAAAAAAAAAAAAAAAGTAAAATTATTTTATTCCAGTACAACTGGGTATGATTATTACTTTTCTATAACTAAAATATTTATACCAGTATCAAACCCTTCTGTGGATGTAGTTGTATCAGTGTGCGTGCTCCTCATACAAAGAGAGCTTTCTTCCTCTGCTTATAAGGGATTAGGTAAAACCATTTTACAGTAGCTCTATGTCCTTAAGGCTACTGCCTGCGCTAGAGGGAGAGCAGAGTTTACTTCCAGCGATGCAGCTGCAGAAGCACATCTCTCATGTTGGACACTCCCTGCCTGTCCCCTTCCTTTCAGAGACACACACCTGGCTCTGAGGCTTTAGAAATGACAGCACATTTGGGTTTACCCAACAGTGGCATCACGCAAATTAATTAATTAGCATTTGTGAAGCACTGTGAAGATTTTAAGTGCTAAGTATTATTATTACTAATTTAATCTACATCCCCATTCAGTCCTCAGCCTCTCCTGTGAAAATGCCAACAGTGATGCCAATTAGTGGTAATTGTTGCAGTGGTTTTGTGACAGGGCTGTTTGCCAAGTGGGAATGAGACAGAGACCACCGACTCATTTCCTGTGGATTGCCCCACAGCTCCCAACAGCAACATCTTCCAGGCACAACAACCTGCTCTCCACTCCGGCCAGAACCCTGGAGGTAGGAGATCCTGTATCCCTTTACCAGCTCCCCAGGGACACATCCAGCAAAGCACATACAAAACTTTTAATCAGGGATAAACCAAGACACCTTTTTTTATTATTATTTTTTTTTCATCCTCCACTAGTTCAGTACATGACCCAGCAACTGATGCTGGTACTGCAATACCAAAATGCTAATCTGGAATAATTTCAGATTAAACTTTGCTCCTTTCCATCCTTGCTTGATGGGAAAAAAAAAAAAGAAAAATCACATTTTGATTCACACAAAGGCCTCACTGTGGCAGCAAACTGTAAAGACAGCAGCAGTAAAAAGAAGGGAACTGACAGCGTGGGGTGCAGTAAATCTTGTTCTTAGGAGAACTGTTAAAAGAGTTTTAACACAAGCAAAGAGTTGTATCTTTTTATCAGCTGTCCACAGAGATTTGGAGGACTTTGAAGAGACACAAACAACTAACAGTATTCTGTAATCAATGCACATAATCTGAGCACCGAAACTTTAAATTATTTATATATTTTAAATACGTCTAATTGAAAGGACAGCAACACATAAACTGTATGAATCATAGCCCTCTCAAGCAATTAAGATTTGTTATCCCTGCAGACTGCAAACAGTAGGTTGGCTTTTTATTCTAATGTGAATTCAATCCCTCCTCAGCTGCCCCACACATGAGAATACACCTCCTCTCTTTCATCAGGAAAGATATCAACAGCAGGAAACTAGCCCTTCTTTCATCTCTGAGGCACCCACCCACCTTTCCAAAGAGTTTTCAACCAGGTGTGGAAATCTTTCTGAATCCATGCTGAAAGATCCCTTAATTATTATGGCAAAGGAGGTAAATTCTTTGAGAGCAGCATGATCCGAGCAGTAGCCTTATGTTTACTTATCCAATAGTTGCTTAGTTTGACAGCACATCAGGCAAAGCTTGTGAGAAACTCTTTGGACTTCTATTGTACGGGCTCTTCTCATGGAGAGGAGCTGCTTTTTCAGTCTTGTGATATAATTAAACAAGAAAGGAAGGGGGAAAAAAAAAAAATAAAACAAAACACACAAGCTGCCTTTCCTGGCACAAACATTACAGAGTGCTCAACCTGCCAGCGTATTGCATCAGATTCCCACTGCAAGGCCAATTCACGGCAGCTGAGTCGCCGAACCCCTGACTGTTATCTCCCACTAACCTACTTCACACTCAGAAGGCAGTAAGTAGGAGTGTTTATTGCATCTTCCTTCCTGAGGAGCCGCTCGCTGCACCAGGATTAGTGGGGGTTTGAGCTTGCAATTAGGCTAGAGGCCTCACAAGCCTTAGAAAATTTAAACATCTAACACTGCCGTATGCTACTCAAGAAGTGAACTCCAGGTATCTGTTACTCTGCGATCGGGTCTGCCGAGGTTCTGACACCGTGATGACTACTATTTTATTACGTTCCTAGGCATGCTTTGAAACCCTGCAGAAAGGGGGGATTAATTTACCCATCATCGAGTGCTTATCAAGGAAGTCCCCTGAGACTTGCAGGAAGGAGACCACACAAACAGGCCTTTGCTCACAGGTCTCCTCACCCGAACACCTGGCCAAGGCCCCCTGACTCCCCTGCACCGGTGGCTTTTCTTTTTTCCCCTCGTCACAGAGATCCGCTCCCAGATAGGACACTATTCTTTGGGGCTGAGGCCCACCCCAACAAGGGGAAGAGGGGTTTATGTGCTCCTCGCTCCTAGTGCACGCACTTCACAAGGGGAAATTAAACTTCTTTCCAGCAGCAAACCAGAAAACAAAAGGTCCAGCGGTCCTGAATTCAATGAGATAAGATATGTGACCTTTTACACCGCAGAAATAAGAGCCTGCTCCAAACCTAGCAAGTCAATAGGGAGACTCCTGTTGATTTCAAAGGGCTTTGGATCCAACCTGAAAATACAAACCTTGCTGAGCATTCGGACACTGCTCCACAATGCACTTCCAAACAAAACTATATTTAGATTCAATGGGAATTCTGTAGATCATACAGGAACTCTTTGAATGAAAACGAAGGTCAGTAGGGTTTGGCTTCCTCTTCGGACCCTCCCCCCTATTCTTGCAAACATCCAGATAAGCATTGTTTAGAAAACAATACGTTACTTCCAAATGTTATCAAAAACCCAACACACGTTTTGTGTGCCCTGAAACAGAATCTCAGGGTCTTCGGTTGCATTTTGCCCCGTCAGCTAATCTTTAGATCTCTTCAGGTGCCCAGGCAAGACTCTGTAATTTTTTTCACCTGTATCACCTCTTAAAAATTTTGTTTCGCGTGCCCTGACTAAAGGAAAAGGAACAACGATACAGACCTCTGATATACAGAAAACAAACCCGGAAAGAAAAACTGTGTAGGCAACTACAGTACACACAAATAGAGCTGCACGTTTTAAAGGAAACCTCTGGCGTGCTCGTGCGCTTTCTCCGTTCACTACTAGATACGAAGGGCCACCGTGAGCCAGAAACTGGAGGCAAATGACACAGCCCCGGCTTGCCCCGGTGACGCTAAGGACAGGAATGAGCCCATCAGCCAGGGAGGGTCACTCCAAGCACCCAGACAGCGAAATCCCAGCAAAAAACCATCCCGCTCAAACTTTCCTCCAAGCGCCACGAACAGGAGTGTGTGCTTCCCAGCTGCGTTTCACGGGCTCCTCGGGAGGAGGAGCTGACCCGCCGCTAACCGGCAGCTTCCCGTTGGAAGGATGAAGGCGCCGCAAAGCCCAACCGGCACCACCGAGCCGGCAGCCCCGAAACGGTGTCAACCCGGGCTGTCACGGTGCGGCGAGCGGGACGGGGAGACCGTCCGGCCCCCGGGCTCTCGGCGCGGCTCTGGGCTCCACCGAGCGGCGTCCCCGCCGGCGCCCGCGCAGCCCCTCGGCTGCTCCTCCCGACGAAGTCACGATCTTTCTTTTTTAACAGTTTCTGGCGGGCGGCGACTGCAGCGGAGGGGGAGCGTCCGAGCCGCGCGGTTTCGCTCCTTGATAACTCCCGGGACGGGAAATCCTTGAACTTTTGAAGAACCCTCCCGGGTTGGAAATCACCGCCTTTGCCGTCACGCTCTCCTCCCAAATCCGCCGGGATGCACACCTGACCCCACCCGGGCTGGGGGCCAGGCTCCGGCGGCCCCCCGTGCCCCCCACCCCCCCTCATACCCACCCACTCTCCCCGCAGCCTCCCGCGACGGCCCGGCGGTGCTCGGCGCTGTACGGGCGGCGTGGGAGAACTTACCGGCGGGGCGTTGGGGGGGCAGCCGCCGGCGGCCAGCCTCGCCGCCTGCCTCCTCAGCTCGGCCAGCTGGGCCTGGCAGCTCCGGCACCAGCCCCCGGCCGCCGCCCGCTCCAGCGGTCGCGGCTCGGTCCCCGCGACGGCCCCCGCTCCCTCGGGCGGCGGGCGGCTGGCGCAGCGCTCCTCCTCGGCGGCGGCCGGCGGCCTCTTCCGCGGGGAGAGCTCCCGCGCCGCGCTCCCCTCCGCCACCTGCGGAGAGAGCAGAGCTCAGCGCCGGGGAACGCGGAGGCAACGCGGCTCCCGCCCCCCGCGCGAGGAAAAATATGCAAAAGAAGAAGAAGAAGGGGAAGAAAAAAAAAAAAAAAAAGCCCAAACGCGGGGAGGAGTGTTGTAACAACTTACCCCCGGCGCCCGGGGCTCAAGTCCCAGACCCTTCCTGCCGGCGGCCGTGATCATGACAGCGGGGGATGCGCCCCTGCCCCGCGCCCCGCTCCGCTAGTGCGGGCGGCGCGGTGCCCGGCGGCGCGGCCGGCCCGCGGCGCCCATGGCGGGGCGGGGGTCGGGGGGTACCAACAGTGATCTCGCCGGTTCCCCGCCGTCCGGGCTGCCGCGCTAGGTGATGTTGCCTCCCATGTTAAGGAGGGAGTGAAGTTTGGGCTGAGAGAGGGAGGCGGAGTGAGCTCCCCACGGCGGCACGGGGAAGGACCCGGAGCGCGGGAGCACGTCGGCAAAAAAAGCTGGAAAAGTGCTCGGAGGGCAGGGGAGGAGGGGCTGGGCGGGGGCGGGTGGGGTGGGGTAAGCGGGGGGGGGGGAGCCTCGGGCAGGGCGGGCTGGGGTTTAGGTTTTGGGGGGGATGCCATTTCATAGTGACCCTTCAGGATAGTCCCAAACCGGTGTGACTAAAGCGTGGGCACTCCCGCGGTTGCCTCCTTCGCGCTCCAGCACCCAAGTTCCTCGGGAGTGGGGAAAAAAGGTCGGGCTGGGGGTGCCGGTCCCGCTGCGGAGGCCCCTGCCGCAGGCGCTGTGGGTGCGGGCCAGCTGCAAACGGGGGTCGGGCCCGCACCCCCCGCTCCGCCCCCGCCGCTGGTGCTCTCCTTGCGTGGGGTGGGGGTGCGGTGCCCCCCCCTCCCCCCCAGCTCCGCGGACAGATGCGCGGCGCCGCGGGCCACAGTCCCCCCCCCCAGGGCCGGCTCCCCAGCCGCTCGTCGGGCGCGATGGGATGTTCCTACATGCGAAAATTGACCTGACAGATGGAGAAATTAACGTTCGCAGCTAATTGTCTACTTGGCTGCCGCTCCGGCTCGTATATTTAGCACTTTTCTTTTTTTGTAGGGGTTGGGGGCGGTGTTCCCCAGAGAGAGGAATATGCGCCGATGTCTGTCATTACTCCCCCCCCCCCCGGGGGCTGCCCGGTCCCGTTGCCCCCGCGGCGGTGGGCAGGGGCCGGGGCGGGACGTGCCCGGGCGCTGCGGAGCGGCCCCGCCGCCGTCCCTGTGACCAGAGCGCCACCTGCCGGCGCCGCCGCGGCGCTGCACACCGGAGCCCCCGGTCCCACCCGGGACGGAGCCGGCAACCGGCACCCGGCGTGGGGTAGGCGGCGGTGGTGGCTTCCCCCTCCCCGGTGATGCCAAACGCGGCTCCTTGCCTTCTTCCCCGCTGCTCAGCGCGGGTGGGTGCTGGTGGCACTGGACCCTGGGGTGGGGTCTGCGGGGATGTGAGCAGCGCCGAGCACAAAGAGTGAGGAAAAGCATCGAGGGGGGAGAATCCGCTCTGCCAAAAGGCACCTTTCCCGGCCGCTTAAACTTTCCTGGCTCTCCCGAGCACGTGTCTGAAGAGTCCCCTCCCCAAAATGGGTGCATGTCCCCGGGGGGATACCATGTGCGCCCCCGGCACAGCCCTGAGACGCCCCCGAACGGCGGGCAGAGCCCCTCGGGGCACCGCGGCCGCTGCCCCCCGCTCCCCCCCTCCCGCCCGGACCGGTCGCCTGGAGCCCGAGAAAAGTTAGGGTGGGGAAGGTGAAGAGGAGAGACGGGGAGAGCGCGGGCTGTTGCCCGGGGGCTGCCGTGTGCCCCTCTCGGGGGCGGGCGGGGGAAGCGGGGCTGGCACAGACACATGCACCCGGTCGTCGCGCCCCGGCCCCCTTCTCTCGCCTGCCCGGGGCCCTGCAGGTCTTCGTGAACTTGCTCCGAAATTTCATGTGTCCGAATAACGGCTGCAAAACCCCCCCTCGGCTCCGAGCCTCAGGTTGGACGGGGCGGGGGGGTAACGGGGTGCGTTCCCCCGGCCGGCGCTGGGGCCGAGCCGCGCTGCCGGGCTGAGCCCCGGCCTTTTCTTATTAAATGAAGAAAACCTCCTGGAAATGCAGGGACGCGGTGCCCCCGCTCCCCTTTTGAAGCCGGGGCCACACAAGGCGCCGCGGGGGTGCCCCCGGGAACCGGCCGGGCAGCGCGGTTCCCCCGCGCCTGCTCCGCACCGCTCCGCGCCGCTCCGCGGAGCCGCCAGGACTGTTCGTGGTGCTGAAACCCGCCCCGGCCGCCGCCAACTTCGCACCGACAACTTCGCCATCCCCTTCCCGGGAGCCGACCCGGGGCAGGGCAGGCAGCCGGACCCACTCCCCATACCCCCCCGCCCCGGGTCTCCCCCAGCCCGCCGGGGCCGGGGCAAGGTCTCCTTACCTTGGTTTTCCTCCGCAGGAGGTGGCTGGTGAAGCCGAAGATGATCTCCGAGTCCAAGCACAAGGCTCCTATCTCCAGCAGGCTGGGGTTTTTCCTCGTGGCGTTGGAGGCATCGGGCGATTTTTGAAAAGCCATAGTTTGGGGGGGGGGGGTTGGAAATATCCGGCTCCCTGAGCGGAGGCGATGTATTTGTATACACACACAGAGAGAAAAAAAAAAAAAGAAAAAAAAAAAGAAAAAAAAAAAAAAGGATAAAATAGCAAATACCTCCCACCCCTTAAAAAGAGAGGGAAAAAAGAAAAAAAGCCAGACGCGGGTGAGTTACTCCTTCATCTGCCAGGATGCGCGCTGCCGGGGCGAGGTAGCCAGCAGCCGGGCAGACCCACCAGCCTCCCTGCCTCTCTCTGCCTCTCCCCGCCGCTCTCCCTCCTGTTTTATCCCCCCCTCCAGCGCACCTTGCCTGACGAGCGAGCGCGGGTGCGGGCCCCGCTCAGCGCCCCGCCGGCGCCGGGCCCGGGGTGGCCGCTGCGCTGGGTGCGAGGGGCCGGCAGCGCCCTGCTCCCCCGCCGCCGGCCATCAGCTCGCCGAGCGAGGGGGCTCCCACCGCCCGCTGGCCAGGAGCCCGCACTGCGAGCCTCCTGCCTCCCCCCATCCACTGCTGGGTGGGTTTAGTGGCTGGGTTGGTGGGTTGTGGTTTTTTTTTTTTTTCCTTCCTCCTTCTCCTCCTCCTCCGGGGTGAGCGCAAGGAGGGAAAAGCTGCCAGTGAAGTCCGTTTAAGAAGGGAAAAAGGCACGCATTAAAAAAAAAATAGAGGAAAGAAAAAAGAAAAGAAAAGAAAAAGGGAAGGGGGGGTGGGGAAGGAAAGCCTGAGGGAGCAGAAGTGAAGCACTCTCTGGAAGGGATCCGGCCTTTCACTCCTCTGAAAAGCTTAATTTTACACGCAGCGGGTGAGGATGAGGACGCCGGCGAGGGAGCGAGCTCCTCCTCATCGAGGGGGCCGAGAAACAGGTCCCCGACGGCTGCCCCGGGGAGAGGGCAGCCCTCCCTGCAAGCTGCCTCTCCGGCCGCCCCCTCCGCCGGGGCACTGCTTCCTCCCCACGTACGCGTGTCCCCACGCGTGTCCCAGCCTGGGGACCGGGGCAGAGCTCCCGCATCGGGGGTCTCCGCCGGGGGGCGGCCCGTCCCGTCGGGGCGGGCGGGAGGGAATCGGGCTCCCCGGCAGAGCGGGGGAGGGGGCTCCGGGCAGAGCGTTAATCCCCTCCCGTGTACTTTCCCGCCAAACAAATCATTCACACCCTGACAAAAGCATTATCCCGCTTCGTAACGCCCGCAGTGAAAGTGAGATGAATAATCTCTTTAGCCGGGCTCCGCGGGGGAGCGCGTCCCCGCCGCGGGCTCCGCGCCGGCCGGACACCGGGCGCTGCTGGCGGCGGCAGCCGCGGCCCGTCCCCGCACTTTCCACCCGCAACCGCGTCCTGGGCGGGGCTGTGGTCCTGCCCCGCAGCCTGGGCTCGGCCGGGGGCCGGCACGTCGAGGGGGAGCGGCGTGATCGTGGGAGCTGCGGGGAGCGGTGGGGGGCTGCAGGGATGGACATGGGGAAGAAGGAGGGAGGGAGGGAGATGGGGAAGGGGAAGGAGGGAAGGAAGGAAGGAAGGAAGGAAGGAAGGAAGGAAGGAAGGAAGGAAGGAAGGAAGGAAGGAAGGAAGGAAGGAAGGAAGGAAGGAAGGAAGGAAGGTAAAGGAGAAAGAGGAGGAGGAGGAGGAGAAGGAGGAGGAGAAGGAGAAGGAAAAGGAGAAAGAGAAGGAGAAGGAGAAGGAGAAGGAGAAGGAGAAGGAGAAGGAGAAGGAGAAGGAGAAGGAGAAGGAGAAGGAGAAGGAGAAGGGAAAGAGATCTTAAGTCTCTATGGCCACAAAAGGACACCATAGCTTCTCTTTACTCTGAATTTACTAGGTTGCCTGTTCTGGGCTTCCAGCTGATGATGAGCCTGTGTGTTCAATGAGGGAGGTGGGTTGATGGGTGGCTTTGTACAATGGAGGTGGAATACAAGTGTCACAGGAGGTGTGCTGGGATGGAGAGGAGGAAGGGAATCGTGAGAAGCTTACAGCGAAGGGACAAGGATCTGTTTGGCTCCTTATTGCATCCCTTCCTGATGTAGACATCTCAGACCAGAGATGTGCCAACATGTCAGGTGGTCCCTGAACCCACCTGGGAATGGAGTCTACACGGATCCAGCTCCTGTGCCACCTCACACAGACTCATCCTCTCACTCCCCAACAACCACCTCCCAGCCTACTGCCTCTCTGTGCACCAGCCTGCATATCTTCCACCACCCTCCCCTGCACAAATGGGACATTCTCCTGCCCTGGAAGGTGCCACATTACCAAGGAGATAGGAGAAAGAGAGTGAATGGAAAAACAATTCAAGCAAAATGGTGGTATGGATATCAGCTGTACAGGTAAAGCATGTCCCACACAGGTCCTCAGCCCAAGTGTTCAGTATGAGGTAGAACAGTGCCCATTACCAGAACCCAGAGCATCAAATGTCATTTCCCTACGCATTGGGGAAAGAGGCTTCAAAACATTCAAGGACAGAAACAAACATGGCCAGGTCAAGGAGGCCCATTGCCCACTTTGTAGACAGCCTGAGGCCTCTGTCTGCATCCCCCACATCTTCAGCCCAACCCAAGTTTAAGCACTCACATCGCACTGGTCTGTCCCAAGGAGAGCCCAGCTCTTTCCTGTCCCCAGGCCACCTCCAACCCACCAGGTCTCCCTTCACCATCACAGTTTTCCCCTCTTCCCAGGCTCTTGGCAAGGATCCTAGGAAAGTCTGGGTCTAAAATACGCTGTGAATGTCAGGCGCTGAGAGTCCCTGTGCAACCCCAACCTCACCCCTGATCCTGGAAAGTCTCCCTTCAATCGCCCCTATTAAAACAAATATCTCCCCACCCCACTGCCCTCGGGTGTCTTGCCGATAAACAAGCTGAAGGGAAAGTTATTAGCTTTTATTCGTGGTGTCTAAACTAAAGTAAAACATCAACGGGGTGACTGTACATAATAATAGACTAGATAAAGTCCATTTTTCTTGGGCCCTCTGAAAGCGATCCCCGAGCATTAAAACGGGTTTCTTAATAAATATCTTATCTCCTCACCACACAGCCCTGGCTGCAGATAACCAGACAGCCATTACTGTACCTCTGAAATAACCCCATTTCCATCAGGGCCACTTCAAACAGGCTCCTCTTTAAAGAGCCCCTCCCTCCCCGAGGGCAGATGGGGGAGGCTTGAACCTCCTTGTGCGGGGGGGGGGGGGGGGGGGGGGGGGAGGGGGGGGGGGCAGAAAGGGACAGGGGATTTCAGCCGAGTCCCCAGGCAGGGTAGAGGGTTACTGCATCGAGCCCCCAGGCAGGGTGGGGGGTTACTGCATCGCAATGCATTCCCTGCTGTAAGTAACCATGGAGTGAGGTGTTCCCTCTGCGAGCCAAAAGCCTAAATCTGCCTTTCCCCTGGGCCAGGCCCTGCACTGGGATGAGCCATGTTGGGCTCCCACAGTCCGGCTCCCCTGGACCTGCTCTGCAAGCAGAGAGAAGGTTGGGCAGGAGAGTAGGGACACAGCAGGCAGCTGCCCTCTCCTCATGGGAAAAGGCCTTCCCAGTGTGTGCATCCCAGGCTGCAAGGTGATGCTGTACAGGTTGCACTGGATTCCTTTATTAATACACCATACAGGTGATAGAGGATTTATTAAGGATATTGCTGTGATTTCACATTTAATTTACTAAGAATACAATGGTTTGGGCTAGAGGACCCAAGGGAAATCTAGGCAACAGTGAGCAAAAATCCATGAAATTCAATGTAGCACACTGATCATGGAGGCATTATAGTATTAATTGCTATAATGATATACTTCTAATCCTATCTTACCCTGCACCACATAATTTCATTGGGTGAGAGACGAAAGGAATTAAATTTAGTTCAATACAGGCAAGCATGTAACTTAATAGAGTAGTTTGACTCCCGCACACTCAGGGGCTTAGGGCTAATGTCACACGACGCCGTCTGCAGCGGGGAAGAAGGATGGCACAAGACTTTTGACACCCTCACCGAAATCTGGAAGCAATATGGAAAAGTGTTAGATTTCTGCTTTTCGAGAGGCAACCCAGCCACATAAAGGATAATTAGAATTCGTTGTAAAGATGATTTATCATGTCTATCATTGTGTTTGAAAAGGCTAGGTCACCCATGAATGCTGATGAAATTTCAAAGATCTACTCCCCAAGGACTTTCCGCATCTGCTGCCCTCTGAGATGGGGAAATAGCCCAGGGCAAGCTTCTCATTAATACCGCAGGAAAATATAAGCATTTTGTCCCACATAACATTTTTCTTCAGCGTTATACCTGACACGATCAGACCTTTAAATGACGTGGTAATAGGGCTCACTTTAAAGTTCGTGTACTTGCTGTCGTGTCCCCCCTCTCCGTCCCCGTTCCCCCCTCCCAGCCGGGTTTCAGCTGGGTAGTAGCTCTCTCTAACAAGGCAGCGTTTCGACCCGAAACACACTTTCTCCCGTAACAAATACTGCGGGAGGTGGGCGGAGGTGGTAAAAGTAGCTTTTGATCCTGTTTGTATAGTATGCAAAAGGACATCAAAGCGAGGGAAGAGGGGGAGGGAGAGAAAGGAAAGCAGAGCAGGAATAGCCCTAGACACTGGAACACCAAATAGCTCATGAATAGCTAAATAAAACATAATCAGTAAAAACGCGATAAATCAGTGGTTCTTTAAAGAGAGCGGGCTGGGAGCGCGGCCAGGGGAGGCGGGCACGTCCCGTTTCAAAGCCGACCCCGAGGCCAACCCAAGCGCAGCCCAAACCTCGGAGGTGGGGGGACGGGAAAGCCCCGGGGGCGCCGCTCGGCAGGACCCCGCGGAGACACACGCCCCCGGCAGGCGGCTTCCCCCGGCCCCGTCCCGCCCGGGGAACCCCCGGCGCCCGCGGGGCAGCCGCAGCGGCGGTGGGAAGCCGCGGGGGGGGGAAGCGGGGACTCCGGGGGGGTCCGGACACGCTCCCTGGGGCGGGGTAGAGGGAAGCTGGTTTCCCCGCGGGGTGCTGCAGGTTTCGGGGCGTTCCCGGGCGCTCCCCACCCGGGGCTGTGGGAGGGGGGGATGCCGGGGGGGGGGGGGTTGGGGAGTGGGAGCCGCGGGGGCGACTGTTTGTTTGGGGTTGTTTGTTTGTTTGCTGTGTGGCCTCTCCTTTATTTTGATCAGGCCCGGTTGCCGGCGCTGGGTTTAATTGATTTGAGGGGCGGGCAGTTCAGACCATCAAGGGAAACTTCAGTCCTCGCGGAGTGTGGAGAAAATAACGATCGTATCGGTGAAACGAGCGTGAAAAGCAAACACAGCCTCCCCCCTCCACCCCCCGCATAGAGTCATAGAACAGTTTGGGTTGGAAGGGACCTTAAAAAGTCGTCTAGTCCAACCTTGCCTGCAATGAGCAGAGATATCTTCAACTAGACCAGGTTGCTCAGAGCCCCATCCAACCTGAACTTGCATGTTCACATGCAGATGGGGATGTGGCCACCCTAGAGACCTAGGGGTACCTGGGTGAAGCTGCAGGGCTGGGTCTGCCGTCTCAGACACCCCTGGGATCCGGGGGGACACCCAGAGAAGCCACCAGCCCTCTCCCGGTCAGGGCAAAGGGAGGGAAGATGCAAGAGGGAAGGTGCTGGCTCTGCAGTGGCTCCATGGTGGCTCTGTGGGCTGGATGTGCCTGTGTCAGAAGGGACAGAAAGGACACATGGAGAAGATTGGCCAAATTCACCCCCCAAGGCAGTTTTCCTCTCTGTCTCTGAGGTGAGTCAGGCTGGCCAACTCCATCCTGCCTGGGGGCAGCTCTCCTTCCAGCTCTGCACTTGGGTGCCTCTTCCCTGCAACACTAGGGCTCTGCCCTCTGCTCACTTCACTGATGCTTCCTTGCCACCCCTGTGGTCCTGGGGGGTCCAGCCCAGCCTGCAGGACCCCATTTCAGTTCCCACCACAGTAACAGGACTCCCTGCCACGCCAAGACTATGTCCCACCTGCACTTGGGGCAATTCAGGCCACAGAGTGGAAGGAGGGCTGGGTAAAACAGCTTGATGCAAGGTCTCTCCTGTCATTGCCTGGGCTTGGCAGCTCAGAACTGATCTCAGGCCTGCTCTGGCTCTTCATGACCCCTCTCCAATGGGAGATCGAAAGCCCTCCTGTAAACAACTGGTGAAGGTCAGGGGAAGGAAAGCCTGACACCACTTAATGAAAGACAGTTGCAGACAATCTTTTGCTCAGTTGTCCGTGTCTGGGAGGCGTGGGGATCTCTGTGTTCAAGCTTTTTAATTTCCATTCTAATTTGCAAGTCATAAAGAGAGACGGTATGCAGTCCATGGTCTCCCGCTTAATTTCTTGTCACCCTAATCATGCCAGTTTAACCCTCACTCACTTGCCTAGGTGCTTCTTATGCTCAGCCCTAGCTACTATCTCCTCTGTGAAACAGCCTGCCCAGACACATTTGTGTCCTGCTTGCACTCTAGGTCTGTGGTTCTAATACTACTTGAATGACCTCTGTCCAGATGCATTAGAGCTGCTGCAGCCCGTAGGAAGAGCCGGGGGTGGGGGAGGAAGGAAGGGGGAGGGGAAGAAACAAACAAACAAAAAACCCCAAAACCCCAAAAGAAAAGAAAAAAGCCCCACCTGCCTCCTTTTTAATGTTTGCTTGGATGTTTTTTGAGGGGGGTGGTGGCAATGAGGATTACTTTTTCCGAGCTCTACCCGCCTTGTTAGAACCACCTTTTCCCTCGGTGAGGGGACAGGCATGCGGGGAGTCCCTCGAAAGGCTGTGCAGTGTCGGGGGAGGTGGGGGGCACAAAGCCCGGTCCCCTTTCCGTGCTACCGGGGTGGGGGGGTGGGGCCGGGACCCCGCGGCGGTGCGAGCAGGGCGGGGAGCGGGGGTTCAGCACCCTGGAGAGCGTCCGCGCTCTAGCCCGGCCCCGGCGCTCCCTCCGCCCAGCGGCCGCTCCTCCCGCAGGGAAACGGGACCCGGGGGGAAGACGCCCAGGCGACCTTACCTCAACGGACACGTGGGGCAGATGTTTAAAAAAATTTTAAAAAAGAGCTTCTGGCAGCAGCTGAGGGGCCGTGTTTTAGTCTCCTTTTTACTTTGGATCCCACGGGCCGCAAGGGATGGGTGGTGACAGACGCTCCTGCAGGAGCGGGTGCTCTGGGGACTGTTCTGCTCTCTCCCGTGACAGGTTTGCGTTACCGACACCCCCCACCCACCCCCCAAACAGCGACAGAAGCGAGAAAAAAAGAAAAAAATCACCCATGCCTTAAGCAAGGTAGCAGCGCTGGTGCTGCTGCAGTCTACAGGGCACCGCAGGCAAATCTTCACTCTGCTGCAGGGCCGCAAACTGGGATTAACTGAGTTTCCTCCTCTTCTTCATATTAGCAGAGTGACTCCGGATGGTGTCTTCAATCCCCTGGTGCGGCTTTAAGTGCCCTGGGCAGCAAAATGGACCTAGGGGAAACTTTATGCGTGGGGGAGGGTAAAGAGAGAGGGAACAAACCAGCCCTGGCTTCTAGCCTTCCTCAAACAATTCCCTAACTCCCCAGTACATGGAGGCATTCCCAGGAACACTCTGCTTCATGACAGACGGCTCATTTAAAAAGCAAACATCAAGCTCTACCCAACCATATTTTCATCAAAGGTAAAATAGCATCATAACAGACATGTTCTGTTATCCAAGAAGCTGCGGCAGAAAGAACTGGCTCTGCCGGCCACACACAGCAGAAGCATCCACAGCTTTTGTGACTCGAGAACGCAGCTAGCACAGCCCTGGAAATACAGCCTCCTCCCCTTCCCTCGTCCCTCTCTACAGAATGAAGATTATATTGTAAGGAACAAAGTCATCAAACAGGGGCCAGAGAGCTTGGTGTTGCCTCCTCTTGTATCTCCTCTCAGTTCTTCTGATGCCTGGTCTTACTGGAGAAGTTGGATTTTTATTTCCCTCACCATATTGGACCTTGAGGGCATTTCTCTTACTGCCCCAGCCCAAGCTGAGTGTTTTATTAATCCTTTAACCAAGCAACAAGGCTCCATTTTTTAAATTCAATTTTTATATGTATTTGTTTGGAAAGAGAAAATTGCGTATCTCAACTAAAATGGGGCTGCTTTGTTAGTAAGAGACAAAGAACAGAGCAGGTGATTGTTTTTCAACAGCCTAGTGGCTCCTCGAAGCAGATTTCATCCGCAGCAACAGGCAGGAACTTTTTGATTGAAAAACGCTGCTAATCCCGAGAACTACACCAGAGCAGCTCGAATCCCAAACCTCAAGTAAACACGAAACAAAGAGTATTTATCAGCCTCCGAGCAGCAGCGCTTCCAGAGCCGCCTGGAGCCCCGCCACAGCGCAGCAGCAGCAGCAGCTCCGGGGCTGTGCTCCCCGCTCTCAGCAGATGGCACTGCTCCCCCAGGAACCGCCCCGCACACCCGCACCCTGCCCCGCTCTGCTGCTGCGGGAACCCCTGCCGAAACCCGAACTCAAGAGGTAAGAGAGGCACCAAAGACAAGAGGCAGCCGACGAGAAGGTCTGAGGTCGAGCGGACCGGGGGCTACCTGCTGGGAATTTAGCCATGCCTTTTCCACATTTGAAAAAGTCCCAATAAAACACAGATGACAATAAACACGTGAATCGTGACCATCGGTGGTTCTCCTTCCTTTCTTCTGCCGCCACAGGAGGGTGCTTTATAAAGGAAGTTTTAAAATCAAGTGGCTAGACCAACCAATTAATCTATTGATCCTCTTCAGAAAACTGTATTTTTCGAGTTATTCAACTTTTGTGCTGAAGTTTGGCTTCAAATTGTTTATTCTCTGTCCTAGGGTAGAAAGGATGAAGACCTGAGCCAGCATCGGGGCGCTGACAGCCTGAGAAGGCAAAGGAGAATTAATGCAGTTTTCTGTGAAACAAGGCGGAAAAGGAGTGTGAGAGCATCAGTCTTGCACATGGAAAATATTGCTGGAGAGCCCATGACACAAAAAGTGATGACAGGTTCTTGCATAACATGACACTTAAAACTACAAATGGTTCACTAAACTGGAAAAGCACTCCCTCTGTACCCACTCATACCCAGACATTTTCAAGCTACAAATACTTTACTGGTACACAAGGCTCCTACGGCCTTACCAATGTTCTTGCATTTCTATCTCTGGGCCATCCTGAACCAGTAGGTAACAAACATGGAGGAGATGAAGAGCAGGACCAGTTCCAGCTACTGGGAAAGGAAGCAGTTGTTCAAAGCAGCAGGCAACCAGACACAGCAAAATGACCACGAGTACCAGTGCCGCCATTCCCTTTGCCAGAGCTCTAGAATACCAGTCTGGAAGCTACAGACCCTGCTGTGGAAAAAGGGAAGGTCTCTCTGGCTTTCTCATACAGGCACATCATCCCCCCTCCCCCAACAGTAGCGACACCGAGCCAGCATCTCTCCCCCAATATTTTCCCTTCTAATCTCAGAAGACACCTGGCCCATGCCTGTATTTATAGGGCAACATACCAAATTTTGGCTGCTTTGCCTGCATAGCTGAGAAGCCTTCAGCCAGCTCTGCTGAACACATCAAGCCAAAACAGTCCATCGCATACCAGATGCAAATTGATCATTCAAACAAAGGAAAAGTTTGTTTCCAGTGGGGGAGGAAAGAATTCAGAAATATCTTCTTCAGAAGACTAAAACAATAACTGGGAGAGGCAACCTCCCTGGTTCACAGATTCTACTAACTAAACCTTAACAGGGACTTACCTGGAAAAACTAGCAACAGATTGGAGGAACAAAGGTTACTTTCTCCTCCGGTGATCCTTCTGGCAGGTGGGACCGGAGGAAGGCATCAGAGTGAAACAGGATTTTGGAAATGCAGTCAGGAAGAAGATGCATGAAGATGAAAGGACATAAGAGGGGAAAGAGAGGGAAACACAGAGGGCAAGGGAAAGCCAAAAAAAGGCCAGAAAAAGTAACATTCCCACACAGAGGCAGACACCCCACTGGGAGAGAGGTAAGGAGTCAAAACTTCATTGAAAAAGACCCCAAATTAGATGATTACTTAAAACACTCTCTTTTCTATCCTTTTCCTAACACATTCGTCCTAATTCTTCTCCTCCCCCCACCAGGGCACCCATCCCCTTCTTGCCTTCATTTCAACTCACCTCTTTTATCAAACCCACCCAGAAGCGTGATCTTAGCACAGCACAATAAACACTTTGGCTGGCTGCTGTCCTAGCCCAGCGCCTCACCACGCTGGTCCTGCAGGGAGATACCCCATCCACCCACTGCCAACCCACCATTTCTCTGCTTCACGATCTGCAAGAGCTCCCAGCTCCTCTGGCAACACGGCAGCTCTTCTGGCCCCACAATAGCCTATTCTTTTCTGCTCCTTAATAGTTTTTGCTCATTTTCCAGTACACAGTCAGGAATAACCCTAGTTTACACAAGGTTGCACGTACTCACCCCAGACTCCCAAGCACTCAGAAGTCAAATCCACAGCTATAGGGATGGTGACAGTAGAAGTCTTCACCTATACTACTTCAACTTACCTTTGCAAAGATGATAGTTTCCATTTCGTCAACACCAGTGACCCAAAAGTTGTGATTGAGAGCGCCCAAATGAAAGAGCTAAGCCACCAGGGACTTCAACTGTTCTGTAGTCTCTACCGCTTGGCCACATAGGGTGACATGTCACATGCTGCCACCAAACAAATTGGCTTTTTTTTTGTTTAACTAACAACCCACACGTGAGAAGGAGGGGCACAGGAGTGGACGGTTTGCCATTAGAATTATGTCAGCTCATAGTATTATTATTTCTTGACTGCCTCAGTTATATTTATGCCCGTACAGCTAAATGCAGCAAAACAGTTAGAGGAACACAGGTCCCAAAAGCGTCTCCTCATGTCTCTGAATGATGTTCTGTCCCAGGACAGAGCAGTTGCTCCCAGCAGTAAAGGATATTTCTTGTACAATGCTTAGCCGTGCTGAAGCTCTTAAGGAAGACGGGCAACAACTTTTTTACTATCACGATTATACTCAGAAAATTTCTCAAGAGACATTATACAAAAAGCTGACTATAACCTTAATCTATGCCCTTTCTGGACTACATGGCACATGGAAGCCTATTGATACTTGCTCTCAGTAGGAAGGCACCTGAAGCCAGGTTAGTTATCCCTCTGTCAAAAAAATACAGTTTTATTCAAACACATTCTGTATCTGGTTTTATTGACCACTAAATAACAAGTAATAATAATTCATAGCTTCCTGGAGCCATACCCACAGGCTGAAACTTCTGTGATAGAATAACTGGTCACTCTAGTATTATTAAACAGCACCTGAAGTCACGGCTGTCGGGGTTCCGATTGACGCCAGCCCAGATGTGATGAGTATTGGACAGCAAGAGAACACTCGCAACGCCCGTGTTCCTGGATACCGGCAGCCTGAAAGATGCAGATGTTGACTTTCTAGACCACTTACAAATAAGTTTAAATCTGGATTTTGGAGCTAAATTTAGGCTTTGGGGCTGGAAAGGCATGACTTTGCAAGATGCTGGCCTCTTCTGGGATATTAGATGTTTAATACACAGTCTGCACAAACACAAAAATCCAGTGCCTGTTTTTAAAGTAGTGTGGTCACTCTGTTTCTTCTTTAAACCCCTAATACAAAATGGAATGCATAAAAAGAGCCAGGAAAAATATGTTTGTATTTACTAGGGAAAGAAAAATAGGGAGAGAAGACATGAGCAACATTATTATATGTGATGAATCTCCTGTTTATTTTAGAGAGTCTGGAAATTGCCTTATTTTTTTCAATTGGACCACATGTCTTTGTAAAAGATGCGTTCCACTCCAAACCATAAATATTCCAGGGACATCCTATTAGCAGTGTTATGCAAGAGAGGGAACTAGTTTATCCCAATGGAAGGCATTCACACTCCCTCCTGACATGCATTTGATTTAAGCCTGTCTTCTACAGGCCTGTCTTCTTTCCTCTATAGCAAAGGGGATCCTGTCCAGGAGCCTCACTACAGTCCTCTGTCCTCCCTTTGGAGATGTCTGGGAAGATAAGCCTCTCACACATGCCATCTAAAATTACTGTCATGTGAATATCCTCTTCTGGCCTTACAAACTTTGAATCTATGAAAACAATAAAACACTATTCTTTAATTTGACACGAGCACAAAACTGCCTTTTACATCTGAATCTGGTTAGAGGGAGCCCAGGATGCCACCGCTTTGACCTTTTAGTATCTGGCAATGCGCTGCTGAGGTATGAGGCCAACAGTGGACCCCAAAGAAACCTGCGCAGCTCTGCTGAGTCCACACCAAGCTGTGTGAAGGTGGCAGGGTGAGCATGGCCTGATGAGGCAAGTTCACACACAGGCTGCAGCAAGAGTGGAAGGATCAAGCTGGAATAAAAATCCTGTCAGACTTTCTCCTAATTCTATATCACCTTTTAGATCTCATCCATCCATAGGGGAGATTAAGGTGCCCAGGAACACGATCCACAAAAATCAGTGCACTCCACAGGAAACTGCTTATTCTGAGTGGAAAAATTCAGGAGGAAGCTCAAGACACTGCAAAGAGAAAGGCTATGGTGTAGAGAGACCCTTCATACTCCATACTGGCCTGAGGCCAGGTGCTTATGAATTCTGCCCCCCCCCAGGCAATACAGGCATCAAGGGAACCTCTTTCCAGATCTCTTGCTGCCAGAATTTAAACTGCCTTTCTCAACAGCCCACCAAAACTAATTTTTCCACGCACCAATACAGCCTCACAAGCCTTCCTGACCTGGTAGTAAGATCAGCAAAACACAGGTTGGGTCAGACAGCATTTGGGATTCTGAATCCCTGGTTTTACCTGAAATGACAAATGCACAGATCATTGTAGGAGTTTTAGCGTCTTCTGTTTGTTTATTCTGTTCCACCAGTGTACACAAGTGGTGTCTTCCTGGTTTTAAGCCCATGTGAAAGAGAAAAGATTTGGCTTTCTGTTTGGATGTCATAATATTAATAGAGAACATCTTTAGAGGCTTATTACAATGCAATATTGCCAATTCCAAGCATCAAGAAAATGAAGGAAAAAAGAGGACATAATGAATCATTCATCCCCACCCTACAACAAAAATCACGAGAGTAAAAATGGCTTTGATTCCATTTGTTTACCAGTTTCTGAGCATTTCTGTGTCGTCAGATTACTATTTCAAACCCTTCTGCCACAATGAGAGCTAGGAACTGTCTTAAATAAAGATTCTCAGTTATCCTTAAATCACATGAATCCTGAAGCTGGAGCCTTGGAGAAAAAAAACATCTAACAAGGAACAAAACCAGCTAACAAGGGACTCGGTATGAAAATACCAGGGCAATTAATGAACCATTGATACCCAACAGGTTCCTAAGGTTGGCTATGCTGCAAGACCCAGAAAAGATGACATTTGCTAGAGCAGATTAAAACTGCCTAAAATGAAAAAAGGGCCAATATACCACACTTCGGGTACTAATCCAGATCAACTATGCACAATGTTCCTGGGAAAAAAAATAACCAAACAAAAACCCACACCTAAAAAAAACAGTTAGGGCTTTTGGTTTGAGGCAAGTTCTCCCAGTCCTGATTTCTTACGGAGTCAGGAAAAAAGCTATTGGCAAAAACAGCTCTATGTAAGACTCATGAAATGTGGTAACTAAACATTATTATAAATTTATTTCATCTCGACACCAAAACCAGCTCTACAGCTGTTTTATGATACTGTGAAGGTTAAACTACTACCGAACAAGTACTCCTGCATGCGGCTACTATAAAAGTGTCACTGAATTATTTGTAATTTTAGTGCCCGTTGTTCTAAAAATTGCTGCGCTCCAGGAAGCAAGAAAAAAGGTGATTCACATAAACCTTACAGCTCAGGAACAACATGGATCTAACCGATGGAGCTGAGCAGCTACGTACAGCTAGAGGGTTTGTACTGGACTAAGACCCCAGGGAGACTCACAAGGGGTTTCAAGTCACCATAGTCCACATAGTCTTGTGGCTGATTTAGTGATGTTGCCCCACTTCCTAGCAAACAAAGAGAAACAGGTACTTTCAGGGTAGAATCAGTCTCACTTCAGCCATCCAGTTTAAGACGATGAAATGAATCCCACCTGAGAATGGCCATTTGTCTGCGCTAACCATAAAGTTAGTTTAGGCAATTAGATATTTACAGTTTTTCAGGTGAATCATATCCAAGTGTCCAATAAAATTGGTAAATTGGCTACTGTAAATTGGTAAAACACTACTCCAGCTTCAAATACTACTACATTGCCACCCCCTGTGGTCCAAATTTGTCACAAAAAAAGAAGGGAAAGAAACAAGTTCAAACAGTAGATATTACTAACTTGCTGGACATACTTGTAGAAATTAGTGCTTTCAAAAAGCATTTCCTCTACTGGTATTCCCAGATACCAGTAAAAATCATTATCCGAGAGCTGGGTCTGTCTAAGAACATCAAAAACATGACATGAAGCCATGTAAGATAAAGGGAGATGTAAATCACTGGTCTCTGTATAAGACAGAGACAGAACAAAAACTGGTTAGTGAGATGATCACCAGCATTCATCAGCTACTAGTATAATTTGCTGGATACTATGAACGCCATTAAAATGAAAGTCATGTGAACTGTAAAATCACAGGTTGTCAGAGATTTTTGTCAAAGGGAACCAGAAGAAAATCAGCTAGCAAAAAATTCATGCCTTCATTGTTACAATGCACAGACTGTCACCCCATTTATCTTATGGGGATGCCGTCACTGCTGATATGGACAATTAACTGTATTTGGAAAAATACATTTTTCAAAAATTACCTGCATTCTCCATCATCTTTGAGCACAAAATTACTTGCAGGGAGAAATAATTTCAAGACCTGCACCCAAGTTGGGGTAAGCTGGTATAGCTACACAGAAATGGAAGACCGTACACCAATTTACGTGGGCTGAAAGTATGGCCATTACTTCATGCCTATATGGTTGGAAGCTGCCAGCAGTGGGTGAGCCTCTTCTCCCCTCTAGGTCAATAAAGCAAATGGTCAGACCAGGCCTAAGAATTTCTGATGCTCAAAGTGGTGGATGTCTGGTCTCTCAGTGTGGAAATTAATTGTGTGAACAACACTGCAAGTATCATCCCAGCAGCTAAACATAAACCTTCTGTGAACGTTGTCTACTGACGTCTAAAAATACTGTGGGTTTGGTATTAGCTTTTCAAAAAACAGCTTTTTACTGTTATTTTTAAGGACTTCTAGAGATGCAACTACCTCTTGTTCAAGACCCTAAGTATGGTGTCTAAGTATGATGTCTAGGATGCCCTGATTACAGCATTACTCGACAGCTGAGAAGCACTAATATCTAAATTGCTCCTATACAGAGGGGTATTATTCGGTAGATGACAAAGAGCAACCTGAAAGACACCTTTCTTAATTCCAATGCAAATTTGATTTGAATGCATATTTTATTAGGTGTTACCACCCGAATCTCTGACCAATCAGCATCCTATCCAACGTATTCTTATGCATACTGAAACTGTGAGATGCTGCCAAAGCATTAAGCAGCCTACAGAAAAGGGCGGGGAGGGATGAATGTGCTTCTGCTTCCTGTTCTTGGGCAGAGCAGACAATGAGAAACGCCTCCTCAGTCCAGGGGTTAGTCCAGAACCAGAAGGTTTAATCCACCTAATGCTTCCAGTCTGGCCATAATGCCTTTGCTATTCATTTTAAAAGGGAGTTAAAAAAAATTAAATGCTATTATCCAAAGGCCAAGATTCCAGCGATAAGAAACTGGAACATTGCCTGAGATGTTAATAGTAAGAGCTAAAGACATGCTCTGCAACTGCAGGGCAACATTTTACTAAGTTTGGCAGAAGAGTCTCCTCCCTTCATCCCCTCAGGCTCTTGCTCAGCTTAGACAATATCACAAGGAAGGGCTGTTTGCCCAGAGGTTTTCACTGCGTATTTGCTGGGGATTTTTTGTTTGTTTGTTTGTTCATCCACATGGCTTACAGCCAGCTTATGAAAACTACAAGCCTGTCATCAGGAGTTCACCCAGTCTGAGAGAGGAAAAACAATGGTTAGAAATCTACCTGATTCCACACCTTTAAAAAGTCACAGAATAAAACACACACAAAGAGGACCTTCCAGTAATGTGACACTGCCCAATTTCAGCCACAGATTATAATGAACCATCAGTTTCTGTACGTAGAGGTTTGTCTTGACATGGACAACACAGTACAGGAGCATCAAGATCTTGTCTTTGCGCAAGCAGAACCTCCCCCACAGCTTTGCTCTTCCAGAACGACTGACAGTATGCTTAAGAAAACAAAACTCTTTTCTTTCCATTATCAGACAGGTTTCTTTCAAACTTTTCAGGGCACGCTGCACTCAAACACAGGAAAAAACACCCAACACTTACATCATCTCGAGCTGTACTAAGAAGAGCAGAGAGGATTCCCTGGAAGCAGGAAACCCTACTTCGTACAGTTCATATTCCCACTGAAGCCAGCGGAGAGCTCGGATGCAGCCGGCTGAGAGGATCAGACTTACCAACTGGAGATGGGGCAGGAGAAAAAAAAAAAAAAAAAACACAACACACTGGGTCAAATCCCAGCTGGTGTAAATCAGTGTAACTCCACTCAAGTTAACAGGGTTGTGCCAATTCAAGCCAGCTATGGATCTAGCCCACAGTGTGTTTTGCAAGTCTATTTTCAACTCTTCAGGGCTCTGCTCTGCTGTGTTTAAACATTCACAACACCCACTGAAATTAATGAGAACTGTGTGTGCAGAACACTAGTGTTATTTCTTTTTAAATATTTGGGAGGTGCTCAGAGACTGTGATAATGAGTGCCATATATTAGAACCCAGACAGAATGGTATTGAATCATCAGACCCTAAAGTGGGACAGGTCGTTAATCTTTTCCTTGGGAGAGCATTTCAATTTTTGCCTTGGCAAATGAGGAATCATCATTAATAGATGTGGGGGTTCTACCTTTGCCAAGTCCCAGACAAAGTGTGTTTTTCCATTTGCCTTGGGCTTGTGTAAGCTTGCCTAAGGAGGCCAGCCTTGCAGTTTGAGAAACACTGCTAGCAGCCACCATACCCTCATTCCCAGCTAAATTAAACCCTATTATGCTGTAATTAACCTTGCCTAACTTGTTCTGAGTTACAGCAGTAGGTAAAAATCATGCTTTTTCTAGGCTGTCCCTGAGAAGCATTTTTACATATCAAGCTTGCCTACTCTTCAAATATTTCCAGCGTCTCCTGGAAGCTCTTCTTCTGAAGATCACAGCTCGACTGCAGGCAACATCAGAACTCTTCTTGACTTCAGTGAAGCCAGAATCACCTGCAATTATACTCGTGCACCTCCTGTTCATGCCAGACGGCGTATTTTTGAAGCAAACACAATGCCACAGAAGTGATGGTGTGAATACATATATATACCTTGTTACTTTTTATGGTTTAAAACATACACATAGGCAGGCTCACTAAGTTTCTTTGATCAAATTTAAAGCAGTAAAATTCCATTTTATGAAGAAGTCTGTTGCCTCTTTTATTTAAGTGCCAGTTTTAAAAAAAAAGAAAGAAATCTAACACATACCTAGTTCCACTTGATACCTGGGGTAAGGGTGAGAAGAATGAGCACAAGGCAGGAAGAACTTCTCATTTACAAAGCTACCCTTTTACAAGAAAAATAAATAGTTGGCAGATTTTTCTTCTTCTTCTTTAAAAATTCAAAATTCTTCAGCTGCATTTTGAAAGATCCAATGTTTTATCTAAGGTCCATCCAACCTGATTAAGTGGATGGATGGACCATGGACCTTTAAACCAGGCCATCAATGCAACAGCCTTCGAACCATTCACCCACTCAAGCCATTTAGATGAAGGCAGGACAAAAAGTCCAGGTAATCCTTTAACTGCCTCCAGTAAGTGTATAAATGGAAAATGCAGTATGAAGCACTACTGCATAAAGGCTACACTGCCCTAAATAAAAGGGCAAAGAAAAAAAAAAGTGCTATCACTGAACACAGCGTTGCATGTATTACCAGTGGAAAGGTGAGAAGCCTCTGAAGAACGCAGCCTGGAGAGCAGCAAAGGCAACCTGATTTTTTTAATCTGTGTGTCTGAATATGGGGGGAGTAGAGGAGAGAATAAATGGTTATGCAGTAACAGCCCGCCGCTAACAGAGCCTGCTGTCGTAGCAGAAGGATTTGCCCTACCTGTTCCTTTTCAGACACTAAACCGCTCCGTTCCCACAGTACATGCCGTAACTTTTTTGTTGTTTTCAAGTACTTGCACTGACATTACTCTTTCTGCCACGGCCAGCGGCGGGAACCACGGCGAGCAACGGCGGCTCTTGTGGCCACGGCACCCTCCTCCTGCCACACCGGGCCCTCCGCCTCCCTCTCCTCGCCGCCCCGTCCCAGGTGCTGCGGGGCCGGCTCCACCTACCCCGGGGCCGCCCCCTCTCCCCGGCCCGGCGCGACGGCTGCCCCCGCTCCGGCGTGTCGCTCCGACCGGGGGTTGGCGGGGGTGGGGGGACACGGGACGAGGACGACGGGAGCGGGCCCGTCTCTGCCGCCGGCGCTGCAGGTCTCCGGCGGCGCCAGGGAGCTCGCTCGTCCGCCGCTGCCGGCCCCGATGCCCGGGCCTCGCTGGTCAAGTGGTCCTAAACATTTCACAATTATGATAGAGAACTGTTGAACTGTTAAGAACCACTGCACCAAGGAGGCTGAGGAGCCGCCGTCCGCGGGGAGGGGGAGCAGGGCGGGCGGGAAAAGAGGGGCGGGGGGGGGGGGGGGGGGGACGGGACACGACACACACGCTTCCCGCTCGCTCCTGCCCCGGGCTCGGCTCTTCCTTTCGCCTCGGCGGACCTGGGGACGAGATAAAACAGACGGGGCTGGCGGGCGGGCGGCTCCAAGGCCGTGGGGAGAGCGCCCGTCCCGTCCCGCCGCCCCCCCCGCCCGCTCCTCACCCAGCGCCGCCACTTTACTCACGGCCACCGTCCCGCGAAACATCCCCCTGGCCTGGCGCTGGGGCCGCGAAAGCTTGGAGGCAACAAGCTTTCTTTAAAAGGGCAAAAAAAAAAAAAAAAAAATATCTAAAAAGAATAACAACAACAGAAAAAAAAAAAAAATAATAAAAACCATTCTCCTCAGGGGACCCAGCTCGGAGGCTGCCCGGGACGGGAGGGCGGGCGCCCCGCCGGTTCCCCGCCACCCCGCCGCGGCCGCCCCTCTGCCGCGGCTCGTCCGTGCGGGGCCCTTTTATACCCGCGCGGGTACCTCGCGGTGGATGAGCCGTCCCCTGCCGCGGCAGCCAGGAATGCAGCCCTCGCCCCTGACACGACCAGTTTTTCCGGGCTGCCTTCGCACTGACGGGGCGGTTTTGTTTCCAGCCATCATCATCATCTGGGGCGGCCAAACGTCAGCAGGTAGAAAAAGGACAAACCTGTTCCAAGGCGGCGCGTTTCCTCCCGCCCTGTCACCGGGGCGGGTGGAGGCTGAGGGGGGGGGGGGGGGGGGGGGGGGGAGTAGGATGGAAACTGCTCGACAGGTTTCGCCGAAGCTGGAGGTGGCTGCGGGGGGTGAGTAAGAGACTCCACCCTGCGCCCTCCTGACAGGAGCCGCCGCTGACGGGCCGCCTGCCCTCGGCACCCTGCCGGCTCCCCTCGCCTGGCTGCCAGCCTTAAAGAAGGAAAAAAAAAACAAAAAAAAAAAAACCAACAAAACCCATCAACAAATCAAAACAAAACAAAACAAAAAAAGCCCTAAACCGGCCCGTCACGTTCTCCGGGGGATTTCTTTGCCGCCACGGCGTGAACACCCGCCTTGGCCCAGGCTCCGTGCTTGCCGTGGTGTCGTGCCTGCTGAGGAAGGCCGCTTCCCGCCCAGCCTGAGGTGTAGAGGCCCGGTCTCCTGCCTGCTGGCCCCAGTGTGGGGAGCCGGGCCTCTCCTCCTTCTCCACCGGCCAGTGTTCTCTGGGAGACGGGGCGAGGGTTGCCTGCCGAAGGCAGTCAGCAAAAGCCCCCCCAACCGACATCCCTGCATGGGCTGGTGGCCTTGCTGTGTGCTGCCCACAGCCCATGAGGTGTGCTACCTCCATGAGGGTAGCACAGCGTACCCCTCCCCAGCCTGGAAGGGTTCACTGCCGGCTTTCCTCTCATGAGTGTGAGGTGTTTGGGTTTTTTCCCCTCAGAAACGGTGTGAGAAACCACCCCACTGGTCTGTCTGGGGCTGGGATTGCCCCACCTTCCCTTGCTCATCTCCACAGCCCTACTGCTGTTTCCCCAGGTGAGGTGTCTGAGGAGCCACCCGTGGGCAGCACCGTGCCATTTCAGAGCTCGCTCTCTGCTGCTGAATGTTCCTGGCCTTGAGAAGACCACACTACTTGGTGTCAGAAAGGCAAGACTAAGAAACCAGGGCTGAGAACTGTGAAGAAGGGCCTGATTTCCAGAGATGTTGGGCAGCCAACAGAGGAGGACACCCTGAACTTCCAAAAATCAGGCTGCTTGCTCATCGTCACACCCTTAGCCATGACTCAGGGAGCAACCGTCTCTGAGTTTGGGCTTCTTCAATTAATTCCTCTCAATTTTACTCTCCTCATTGACAGAATAGCAATGAAACCTAATTCACCGAGGCTTCCGAGCCGTCTTGTTGAGGTGAGCCAAAAGGCCTTCAACGCCCTGCCGCTTCGGGATGGGGTTCATGGTAACCTAACAGTGGGCCTCCCCATGGTAGCAGCAGGGATGCTGGTCGGTGGTGGTGTCGGTCTGCCCTCATTGCCCAACCGCACGCTGCTCTCGCCAGCAAGCCCAAGAGACACCATTTCAAAAAGACGTGGATGGTAAACCCTGCTCTGCCAGTGACTCAGCCTACGGCCCCAGCCAAGTCACTTCACCACACCTTGAGAGGGAGAGATAATGCTTACCTACCTCATCTTATGAGGCTTCACTAATGTTTATATAGTGCTTTCAATGTTTAAAGAACTAAGTGCTGTGTATGAATTTTGGTGCTCCAGATCCTATGATCTTTGGCCCTTTAAAAATATATAGGAGGCTCGAGCCAGTCCCGGAGGAGGTGCCGGTAGAGGCGTCACAGAGCAGCAGGGGAGGATGAAGCCCTGGTGGCTCTGCAGCAGCTCTTCCACCACAGTTTGTGTGAACGTGGTGCTCCCACCAGAAGCAGGAGCAGACAGGTTGTTCTAGCAGCCTATGCAAACCTCATGCTGAGGAAGCTCCCCGGGTGTAGGCTGGAGGCGTTTCAGTCCACTTTGGTAAAACCAGCTCCTGTTCTTCTGTTCTACCCTCCCAGGCTCAAACCCAGAAGTTAATTTTGTGCCTCCTTCCAGATAGCCCAGCCCACAGGGGTTTTCTGGACCTTCTTGTTCTCCCAAAATGATATTCGCTTGCTTTGGATAGAGGAGGGTGCACTAGTTGTGAGTTAATTCAAAGGGGACTTCTGTCCTTGGCATCAGTGGAAATCTGTGGAAGCAAGGCTGCTCTTTAATCGCTGTAAGAAGAGTCGTTTGTTTGATGACACAGTGTCCTAGGTCTCCCACTCCTGCCAGTGATGTACACAGCATGCACAGCACGATCGCACAAGCTGTATTTTATATATAATCCCTCAGTAACTATACTGCCAACTCTCGCCTGCCCCTGACAAACACAAACCCACACCGGCGCCCACACCCATGGCTCCACAACACCACTCAGCTAAATAATAACCCGACTGCCCACACTGGCTGGGTGCAAAAGCTCTTTCCAGCCAAACCAGTCAGAACCCACTACTGCGCTGGTGAGATATATATTCCCCAGGGATCCCGTCGCTGTTTCGGTCCAGGTTCAGACACACATGGCTGGTGGCTCCTAGAGAAGGACTCTGAGCCCTCAGTGGGGAGTTGCCTGGGGCAGCCAGGGGAAACTGAGGTACAAGGACCTGTATGGGTTTTAGGCAGGATGAATCATCTTCTGCTTTGGATTTTTTTTTTTTTTAATAAGTGTTGGTGGTTTTACTGATTGAATGTTTAAGTTTTGGGTTTTTTTTCAGGGAAGAGTATTGTAAAAGAGAGTACAGGTCCCTTGTGTTTCTTCGTAAGGATGGCTAGAGTGAACTTTATTGTCTTAGAGGGCTCCACCTAGTCAATGTATAAATTCCCTTAGATCACTAGTATGAAAAATCTTCTTTTTTTAGTAACTTAGAGAGCAGTGGGCAAATGTATGTTTGATTTATTTATGTAATTATTTAATAAGTTCTGTTTCTCACCTGTATACTCCCAATTATAAAAGTAAGAAAGGTAACATCCTGCTACCTCCCTTAGCTGGGCAGTCTCACACAACAGGCTGAAGGCTTTAAGAGGTAGAAGAGTAGAGGTGCCAAACAGTAGAAGTGGCCAGATAACACTGCGCAAGGGATAAGCCATGTATTAATTGTTCTTCCTCTGTGAAGGTACAAAAGGTGATTGAAGCATTTAAATAAAAGAATTGGTTCTGAAATTGTATAGAGGGGAAAAATTAGTTGTATTAGAAGGAATAGTAATTAGTCCTTTATTTCCATTGATGGTTAAATTAGGTATTGTTTATATCCTACTCTTTTTCAGCTGCCTATATGTGAGTACAGTAGTTCTGTGCTTGGTTTTTAAGGGATCACAGTGCAATAAATGGCCCTGTTAGGCAAGCAGCAGGTACGTCTCACATGTGTTTGCAGTCCAGGGGCACAAACCCAGTGACAAGGACTATGCTACCCACCAGTGCGGACTCATCGCACTAGGTGTTGAGAGCTCTCTGAGCGCACTGACACCCCTGAAACCTGGATGAGCAGCAGACTGTAACACAGAACACAGTGGCTTGAGCACCTTGTACAGCAGGCGGAGTTTTCTTGGAAGGGGGAAGCAAATATTAATCAGCTGAGAATGTCAAACCAAGAGGGCAGTGCAAAAGGAGACATAATGCCAGGGGTGATTGTAAGAGACAAAGAGTTAGCCTGGGAGGAAGCGAAGATGAAGGGTGAGCTTGTGGGAGGACATAAAAGGGTGTCCTGTTTGCATGGCAGAATATGGAAGATCATGAATGCTCTGGTAACGAGAGGAAGATTATATTTCAAGGAGGTTCTACTTTGAAAAAATGATGTTGTGAAAAATGACTGGGAGGCGCTATGGTTATTGTCCATCAAATATCCCCACACTCCTTTGGCAAAAGGTCCCAATACGTTCCTGCCAATACCTTATTCCACAGGCAATACCGTGGAAGGGCATGAGACAGCCCAAAGTACTGTTCCTTGTGCTACAACATCTTTTATCTGACAATTCTTAAAATAAACCCAGCTTGCAAACTAAGCCTGGACATGGAACTTAGCGCTTCTCAGCGTATCGTTTTTACCTTCCTCGTCATTTCCCTACTGATTCCCCTATTCTCACTCATTATTGCTCACCTAAAATTAGGTTGGAAGTTTCTTAAGCAAAAACCCGGAGTCTGACATGTCCTGTAAAGTACCTGTCATATTCTTGGGCCTGGTAAACAGAAAAAACCCCTGTGCAAGTGGATTTTCTCCCACCCTGGGAAATCAGCATTCCGTATGTTCATAGCAAACACTGATGGGGCAACTTCTTGTTTACTTTAGTTGGTTCAAACTCATTTGTCAATATAGCAGCCCACTACGTGTCACATGTGAGCATAATAATAGCTTGATGGTAACTTGTTTTGCAGTAATAAACACCTTGAGAGATGGCCTAATGCTTCCTTATAAATAGGAAGCCTTTTGAGATTATTGCCCAAATAACATCAAGTGATTTACAGAGAAATAAGACGGGGTGGGATGTTTTTCTGACCAAGAACTGTTAGAAAGGTTGGGGGGGTTTGCCATTCTGTACTTAAACTAATAAAGACAGGCTAGAAATTAAAATATGGATAACAGCTTCATGCGAAGCTAAGATTTCACATTTTATTGGAAAATGCCACCATTGTATGCACAAAATTTTGATTAAGCCCAAAATTATCATTTTAACAGGAGAGGAGATTTTATGTCATATGCTGTATCTAAACAGA
Source organism: Numenius arquata (assembly GCF_964106895.1). Lineage (NCBI taxonomy): Eukaryota > Metazoa > Chordata > Aves > Charadriiformes > Scolopacidae > Numenius > Numenius arquata. The sequence goes on from NC_133581.1 coordinate 5,705,560, forward strand.
CAGTTCTTCATCCCTGAGCACTACAGAGGTTTCATACTGATTTAGCCTGGAATACCACACTTCACCATTTTCCTTCTTCTGATTTAACATCTTGTTCATTCCAGCAGTTAACTGTGTAAACTACATTATACAGATTAATGTACTTTTTCCCTCCTTGGGAGAATTTTTCAAGTCCAGCATTGTCTGTATCCAGTAGCACAATAGCTGGCAGTAAAGAACAGTGTAAATTTTTCTGTTTTCTACTTCAAATTTTCAATTTCATTATTAAACGTGTCAGTTCTTTTCATAAACAGCGTAGAACACGGAGACCTCAGGGCTTTGCACACTTGTTGCTGGATCAGTGGGTACAATTAGCTGTGCATCAGCCGTCGTAAAAAGAAATTTAAATAGAGTGAAAACCATCCTCATGCTGCAGAGATGGCACATGGGCTGTCGAGCGGATAGGTCCTGGGAGATCTGTCAGCCTCTGCGTCAAGAGCTCGATATTAAGGAGAAGTTTCAACTCCAGCACTAGGAGCCTAAAAAAAGACTAGAAAAAGCATATTGAAAACATTGAGGAGGTACTTCTGTAGTCCTGGTCTAGGGTATACTTCGTCATGACTTCCCACTGGGAGCTCAGGAGCCACTGCAGTGCTGTTGAGGTGAGAGCTGGAGATGTGTGTATGAAAAACAGAATCCATTGAGTCCTGTTTTTTGCAATCAACTCTGGATAAACAAATCTCTGTAGAGTTTTTACCAAATTTCAGGAAAGTTTGGTCTCAGGGTTATTTTTTTTTCTCCTCACAATCAATTCTACTTTCTCTTCCTTTTTTTTTTTTTTTGTGTGTGTGTGTTGTGTTGTGTTGTTTTGGGTTGGTTGTTGTGTTGTTTTTTTAATTTGAACAAGATTTTGACACGACCAGTAATTTTGAATGCCTCACTTCCCAGGTACCTGACTCTACGGACGAGAAGAGGAGCTGCCTTTCATAAAATGCCAGCCACCTTTTATTCTACCATTAAGTTTCAGGTTAGACCCTGGAAGCTGACACTTGAAATCACTAGCTTTTTCTGCAAATTTCAGCCAACAATTTCATATTTAAGATGAGCAGCTGTGCACTAAGTGCATTTTTAATACCTCTGTAATTTATTACAATGCTTAGTTGTGATAGCCATCACAAACCTTGTACCAACTTTATTTTTCACGTTCACCGACCAGCTGGTTTTTCAGAGTTAGCAGAATGATGTGTTCCATCCCATAAAGCCATCAGAAAGGAAGTCATTACTAATGATGTGACCATTTATTGAGATTTCCGAAGTGGTTCAAGCCACTGAAGATACAGAATGTGACTTTGCAGTGAAGTGGCATGGTAATTTTTAGCAACATCTCATATTTCTGGTTTTATGTCCTTGAATGTAGAACTTTCCAAACAACAGTGGTGAATGGTGACATAGTTGTGGGCAGAGAGCTCGGTCAAAGTGGTCCAAGCAAATAAACCCATGTATTTCACATCGCGCTCTTGTCAGTCAACAGAGATAACAGGCAGCCATCCTGGAGCTCCTGGGGATTCAGCACAGATCTCTGCTGGATTTTCTTCCCTCAAAGGTGCTGGGAATCATGTCCCCCAAAACTGACCCTTCAGCGGGAAGGGGAAAATCAGATGTGCCACATTAAGAATTTTGATGCGTCGAAATCCTGCTTTTACTGGGCCCTAGTCACAAAGATCCACGGCAAAACATATCCAGGAAGAAAGCCACACACCCTCAAAGATGCAAGTGTAATTATTCATGCACAGGCATCACCTTCAGAGAATCTCCCCAGCGCAGCAGCTTCTTGCGTATGACAGGATTAATTTACAGCTCTCTGTTCTAATTGTGATAACTCCTTATCTCTCAGCAAAAGATTGCCATTAAGACTCTTTTTTCTTTACCCTGACATTCTTTTCTTTGCTATACGTGACCATTGCTACTGAATTGCCAGGACTGTCATTCCCCTTTTATGCTAATAATTAATCATTTAATGTTAAATAATTGGAAGCTGAGGTGTAGAAATAACCAGCTGACATAAACAAACATTATTGTCTTTCTCTTGCCCCTTTCTTATCACCTTTCACTGGGTGGAGTCTCCCCTAATTTCACTTGTAAGCTCTTAAAAGCAGGGTCTGTGACTGTTGAACACCAAGGACACTAATCGGATCTGCAGCAGTGGCGCTACAGAAGAAACACGTATATTGTGCACATAAACATGTAATTAACGGGGCTCATCTGCACTCAGAAATGCTGCATACGCTACTACGCAGGCAGTTCTGGCCAGGCAACATCTCCCCCAGCCACCATTCTTCTGGTCCCATTTTGAAGCCGAGAAGGTGTGAAGGAGTAGTGTGGCTTGAGAGAGGGGTTATTTATTGTTGTGATATTTATTGCTGCTGCAAGAAACGGTCTCTCAGCCTTTTCCCGCCTGGCCGTGCAACGTGCCGGGCATCGGGTCACGCGTGGCTGCAGCCTGGGTACGGAGGATGCTGCGGAGGATGTTGTTGGTTGGCACCTTCCCATGGATTTGGCCGACATCTCCCTCCGATGCGCAGCATCCCCGGGGTGGGAGGGAGGTGCCGGCGTGGAGCTCAGAACACCAGTGAGAGGGTGCGAGATACACACCCGCTGAGCGTGCCCCAACAGGCCAGGCTGTGGGGGGAAAGGGGCACCGCCTCTCCCCTGCCAGCGAGCAGCCGTGGTCCCCATTTGCTATATCCTCCCGTGACCTCAGCGGCAATCTTGGCCAGACATTGGCATAGATTTGGACATCAAGGACCAAATCCTTTGACCCTGAGATTTGTATCAGCTCTTCCAAATAGAGTCCCATTAAGTAGTGCTATTTTGTGTGGTTTTCGTGAGGCTTTTCATTTTGTTGCTGTGATTCAGGCTCTCAGCTACGCTTCTGAGATGCAGGCTCCTGCTTCTTCCCCTTCACCTGATCACAGGTAAACAAATGTATGTCTAATGAAGTTTCTCAAGTAATTTTCGGGTAGACACTTCGCACAAATAACAAATCTGGTAGTACCAGATTTTATTCTGACTCACGGACTATCTAAGATGGCAGCATTTGAGTCCCACAGACTCATTTGTATGGTTCAGCAGAGTATTTTACATACTTTATAAGCTTTCTACATTAGTAGCTTTTCTAAAAGAGTCACAAGTGTTCTTACAACCATGCAATCAAGCACCACGGTGTCATAAAACATTGTTAAAGAATCACAGAAAGACTAGTTTTACTAGTCTAGAAGATGATTATACTGCTGATAGAGTCCACTTGGAAGAGACACAAATGTATCAGCAATGCTTGTGATGACGTGATGATATGCTGCGCACATGTGATCCGTTCTTTATAATTTCTCATTTTCACCCATCATACAATTACTTCAGGTTTATCTCAGTGATCTAACAAATTGTGATGCTGGAGACTAAAAGCGTTTTATTTCTCACACTGCTGTGGTAGGTCCTACGCAGGGATCAGCACAGGTACCTGGAGAAGGGGATTGCACCTACGGCTGAATTTGATCGCGCTATGGGTCCATGAACGTTTTGTGTGTAAGTGGAACCGGGCGCACTTTGTCTTCTACGCACAAGGGATACATTTCCCTCATCAGTCGTTTCACTGCTTGAACCTGCCTTAAAAATGGAGGACTCTTCCAACTAAACTGGAAGCAGAAGCTGGACATGAGCAGGCAATGTGCTCTCGCAGCCCAGAAGGCCAATCACATCCTGGGCTGCATCAAAAGAAGTGTTGCCAGCAGATCCAGAGAGGTGATTCTGTCACTTTACTCTGCTCTGGTGAGACCTCACCTGCAGTACTGTGTGCAGGTCTGGAGCCCTCAATATAGAAAGGACATGGACCTGATGGAGCGGGTCCAGAGGAGGGCCACTAAAATCATCAGGGGGTTGGAGCACCTCTGCTATGAGGACAGGCTGAGGGAGCTGGGGTTGTTCAGCTTGGAGAAAAGGAGGCTCCAGGGAGACCCAATAGCAGCCTTCCAGTACCTGAGGGGGGCTACAGGAAGGCTGGGGAGGGTCTGTTTACAAAGGCCTGCAGCGACAGGACGAGGGGCAATGGTTTTAAGTTGGAGAAGGGGAGATTTAGATTGGATATTAGGAAAAAGTTCTTTACCATGAGGGTGGTGGAACACTGGAACAGGTTTCCCAGGGAGGTGGTTGAGGCCCCTTCCCTTGAGATATTCAGGGTGAAGCTCGACGAGGCCCTGGGCAACCTGGTCTAGTTGGGGGTGTCCCTGCTGACTGCGGGGAGGTCGGACTAGATGACCTTTGGAGGTCCCTTCCGGCCTGGACCAATCTATGAATCTATGAACTAGATCATGATCTTTTTGGAAGAATCCCAGTAGATCACACCATTCAGAAGACTGCAAATAAAGGAGCTCTGACTGAAGGAGGATAAAGAGGTTTAGTTCCAGATGAGGGATTTCATTATCACTTGTTGCTGAACACCAAAATCCTTGTATGAAACAACTGAGAAGTGCTATAGTAGATTAATTCTAAGTTAAGATGTGCAGAACTGGAGTTATTTAGCAATTTAAGAACGAGCAGATACTGAAGCCTTGCTGAACAGCTGATTTAATTCAGCAAGTACTGATCAGACACAGTCAATCTGTCACTGGGTCAGCCAGCCTTGACAGATGTTAACAGTTTACCAAGATGACATGCAATAAGAGAGCAAGCACATGCTGATTTTTCAAATAATTAAGAATGCCCTTCCATCACACAAGTTTTATAAGATAATCTCCAAACAGAAACTTAATGTTTTCAGACATCAGTAAAAAAGAAAGTGGTTGCATTCAGGAAAGACAAGCTGTAACTCAAATCAGACAGGAACTTGGACATGCTGGTTGTGCAAAGCTCTGTTTTTTGCCGTGTTAGGGAAGTGCTGACATAGGCCAAGTCGTTCCTATCCCTTGGCAGTATTAGCTGGATCATTAGGAAAAAGAAACAAAGTGGAAGCTGGGTGTTGTCTTTCAAGTGAAGAAAGCTGTAGAATTGATGTAATGTTTGACTTTTACAGGAGGCGTTCATAGTGTCTCCTCCATGGAGAGGCAGCAGAGGTTCCAGCACCAGCATTCATCCCCAGAACATCACTTCAACGTGAAAGATCCAGCACTGGAAACAAACCCTACGAGTCTAACAGAAACCGCAACGTCATCTTTATGTTCCAATAAGGATTAAAAACTGACACGAAAAAACTTTTCTGCACCAAAAAAAGCAAAAGTAACTTCATCCAGTTTCTACCACGCTATCCCAGTGTGTACTGTGTATAAAAAAACGAGCACAGATCTGCAGATGATCCTCGCAGAATGTGCTAGATCTAACAAACTGTAACTGGACGTGGATATGAAAGGGTACACGGACATCACGGGGGCTTGGAGTTAAACTGGAGTTTAGGGCTACAAAGATGATGAGGGGATTAGAACATCTCTCTTATGAGAAAAGGCTGAGGGACTCGGGTCTTTTTAGTCTGGAGAAGAGAAGGCTGAGGGGGATCTGATCAATGCTTATAAATACTTAAAGGGTGGGTGTCAAGAGGATGGGGCCAGTCTTTTTTCAGTGGTGCCCAGTGACAAGAGGTAACAGGCACAAACTTGAACACAGGAAGTTCCACCTAAACATGAGGAGGAACTTCTTTCCTTTGAGGGTGGCAGAGCCCTGGAACAGGCTGCCCAGAGAGGTGGTAGAGTCTCCTCTGGAGACACTCAAAACCCGCCTGGACATGTTCCTGTGCAACCTGCTCTGGGTGACCCTGCTCTGACAGGGGCACTTGGACTAGATGATCTCCAGAGGTCCCTTCCAACCCCTATGATGCTGTGATTGTGCAAAGCTGTTATAGAAGTTCAGAAATGGACCCTCAGCCAGTCCCAGCAAAAGAATGAGTGTGTTTGCATTAGTAATGGCCCTGTACGGCTGCTTGATCTGCAAACCTTTACCCAGCAGAAGATTGCTGGATAAAAAGAAGAGTGCATTTGATCTTTTCAGGAATGATCTGAAAGAGAAAAATTAGCAAAATTAGCAAAAAATTAAGCTGCCCCTGGAATACCTAGCATATTTTAACTAATGAAAGACACTCAGCTGGTTACAGTAACTAAAACAAATAGGTAGAAACAAATAGGTAGAATTTTCATTCCTTACTAATAACAAGAGTTTGCTTTTCACCAATAACTATGTAAAGCTTAAGGGTTACTACACACAAATAGATTCATCATAAGACTGGGAGTTATCATGGAGAGTATAATTATGATTATTATATCCTCTGCACAAAGCAAAGGGTGTAACATGAAGAAGACAAACACAGGATCTCAAAAGCGTTACTGAAGTTCACCCCCGACACTAAACGAAAAGCTCAAGTTTCTGGCCTTAACTGGGTGATTTTAGCCACTTTTTTGATCACAGCCCTTGACACAGAGTTTCTCTTAACGCCTGTACACTGTTACAGTTCTTGAATGAAATTTTGACATATCTAAAAGAGATTCAGTTTTTTCTTAGATAAATGTTAAATTGGCATTCGTGCATTTGCCATTAGATTTTTTAGATATCGGTCTATTTATAAGGGAAATTGCAAATTTTCTAGAAAGTAGCAGGAACGCTATCTTATGCAAGATAACATATTAAGAGGATACATATTTCTGTAAAGGTTTGTCAGAAAGAAGCTAATATTGCTTTATTCTCACTGTAAATACGACCGAACCCATTTCATTTTAGCTTTACAAGCTTCTAACTAAAACCCTTCTTCCTGGATTACGTTTCTGTTGCCCTTCGTGTCTTTACCTGGCTCATACGCAGGGAGAAAATGGTTGTCTGTTTTCTTCCCTCTCCTTTGGTTCTCCTGTTGAGACCTGTTATTTCAGTAATTTAAACCAGAATGCCATTCTTTATTCAACAGAAAAAGAAAGTATGTTTTCTACTTCACATGGGTATTTTATTTTAGAAATGGAAGAGTGTTATTGTTTAGAAAGTTTTCTGGAGGCCAGACGAGCCCTTATTGAAAAGTATAAGGAAAATATTGATGCTTTTGTATACATTTCAGTCAGTCATTCTGATACAGAAATAAAGAATGTATGCTGCTATGGACAAATTATTGCATCTGAGAATCATGGAAAAAAAAGAAAATAACAGAATCACAAGGAAGTCACTTGCAGAGAATTTTATCAAGGGATTTCCTAGTTCAGTGCATCAACTTTTAGACTCCTGACTCGGCAAGAGTTAAGATAGTTGGTCCAAATACCATAGGAAGACGAGTCTATGCATGGCTTTTCTCCTGATTGTAAAAATTTTCACAAACACTACTTTGTTACATACATCACCTTTATGTATTTACACATAGGACACCAAAAAGGCAATGAATCCAAAGCCTGATTTTTGATTTTAGATCTCATTTACTTAATTCTGTATTAATTTTCTTCAATCTAAAGCATGTTTATTGCTATGTATTTAATAACGAGGCAGCGTAGTTGTCATTTTGTGACTGTAGTGAAGAGGTGCACTACTCTTAACATTAAAAAATCAGGCATTTTTATGTTTTTCTTTTGTTTTTAACTGGAGTATATACAGTGTTTCCTCAGACTACATGCACAGCTGCCTTCTTTTAGAGGGATCTGATATGCAACATACCTTGGGAATCTTTTAATACTAGCAGGCTCAGCAAGTAGTCCATGCAGCTTTTCTCCATGATAAGAAGAGCTGTGGGAAGGTTGCAGAGTATAAAGAGGAAAAAGAAAAAAAACTATCTGCACTTCAAAGATTCCCTTCAGATGAAGCAGATAGAAAATCCACACAGATTACTGCAGAAGCTCTAAGTGAAATTAAAAGTTGCCATCTCCAATATATGCATTTGCCTGAAGTATTCTCTACGTTTACATATTCTAGGGCAGACACAGCTGTAAAGATATATATGGCTTTTTTGTCTTTAGTCTGAAAGTGTTAGGACTTTAAACTTGGGTCTGTTAATACTGAGATCACATTTACAGTCCAAAGAATTATGTGTCCAGCATGTAGCAATCTTGATTATATTCCGGTCAGGATGTGGGAAAGATGCTATTAGAAACAAAACAATCAATTCACTTAGACAGTCCCACAAACATGCTTTATGGCATCTGCCTCCTACTCATTTTAAGTGAGGTTTTATAGTGACACATTGGTGAAGATTAGTACACAACTGCAGGCAGATGCCCATGACTGATTCAATTGTTTGCACTGACACTCACAATTGCTGTAATTGCAACTGAAGTGATACAAGCCATTGCAAAAAACAGACAAAGTGAAACCAACATTGTTCCTCAGAGATTTTATTAGTCGAAACCCAGAAATGCACAATCCACTGTTTTTTTTTCTGGGTACGAATTCACCACAGCATTTCTGTTTGCTATGCCTGCAATACTGTCCTCACTGATTTAACGTAAGAAGATTCAAAAGGCCTCTTTAAAAATGGAACTTGTACAGTAAAGGCAATACATTCCAGCCTCACCTGTTTACAAATATTTCTATTAAAAAAAGTCATTAAAAGGTAAAGCAGCAAATAATTTTTAGAAAAATCATCAAAAACTTAATGTGATCCTAAGTAAAGAATATTTCTAAGCTGTAGCTTTTCTGTATGCTCCAAGCACAGCCACCATTGTTCCTTTCCTTTTTTTTCCTCCCATAACTGCTTAACACCATTAATGTTCAAAGCTGGGATTTCTGAAAAGGAGTGACCATCTTCTACAGCCTCTGGAGAAAGAGAAAATGGATGTTTAGAACTAGGCGGTACCCAAAACCTTCCCGAGAAGAGATTGCCCCGTAGCCTGCCAAGCGAGTTCTTATGCAGTCCTGAAGACTTCCTTCAGACTGCCTACACGACCGGTGGCTCAGTCCAAAGGAATTAGGAGATGATCCACGTAGGAGTTGAGGATTTAACACATTCGCTCCCCACTTACAAAAGAAAAGTGACTTTTGCAGACATATTTCACTGAAAATGGAAATACCTTTGCGACATAACCCATATTCTGAAGGTATTTTTAGCGTCTTCATCCTGGACACTGGAAAACTTCCATTTAAATGCTCAAGACCGATTTTATCTAATCCTTCAATATTAGCTAAAAATAAAGAAACCCCAAAACTTTACAGGAAAGCAAAAAAAATGCCTGATTCTGTCCTATGTTCATTTAGACCAGTACGTAGTAATGAAAAAATGCTATTGTTACAGTTGCAGTTCCCCACTTATATACACATTAATTCACTCCCATTGATCAAACGGGACACACAAAAGGTAAGGCAGCCATGGATACAGCAAAACCTTTACCTAGATTTTGTGACAATTTTATTAAATAGAGGAAATCATCTCCTCCCAAGATTTAAATTGGGATTTGACTTGCCAATACATTGGAGAAGAGATACCTAAATCAACAATGTATTGCATCAGAAAGGAGTTCTGAGAAATGAAAGGCGAGTGTTTTAAATGTCTCCAGTTACAGCACAGCACCGGAGAAGGTCAAACACCCAGACAAGTCTCCTATAGAGAGACTCGCCAGATCCGATGCTCTGAATGCAAGGCTCACACCCGCCTCACACACACACAGCCAGGGAAACACACCTTGGGTGTCGGCAGCACAAAAGAGATCTATGTCGGGAGTCCGTGTCAGGGACAACCACAGAATCATAGAATGGTTAGAGTTGGAAGGGACCTTAAAGAACATCAAGTTCCAACCCCCCTGCCCTGGGCAGGGACACCTCCCACTAGACCAGGTTGCTCAAAGCCCCATCCAGCCTGGCCTTGAACACCTCCAGGGATGGGGCAGCCACAGCTTCTCTGGGCAACCTGTTCCAGTGCTTCACCACCCTCACAGGAAAGAATTTCTTCTTAATATCTCATCTAAATCTCCCCTCTTCCAGTTTAAAGCCAGGCAGCTAACATCTAAGGTCTGAGTGAGAGAAAAGCCATGGCACTGCGCCCGGAGAGGGGGAAACCCCTTGGCAGAGCTCTCTGCTGAAAGGCAGCAGAGAACACTAGAAGATGGGCTGGTGTAAGGTACTCCATTAAAAGGTGAATGGAGAGCACAGGTGGAAATGCTGTAGGTACCACAGCAGGTCCTCCCGAGTGGGAATCTGTGCAGCCAAACGGCTGTGGTGGCCTGGCAGCTCTGCTGGAGAAGGGCAGGCTCCTGTGCTGCGGGCACAACACCCTCAAAACCAGGCATGGCACCCTCAAAACCAGCCCTGACACCCTGCCCGATAAAAGGCATCTCCTCTCTAAGGCAGACAAGACAGAGAAGGAATTTATTGCAACAGGCCAACTGAACAAGGACATCACTGCGCTCAGTGCTTTTATTTTGGTAGCATTTAGATTCCCAACCAAGTTCAGAACCACGCTGTGGGACGCACCATAAAAAAAGGCACTTCCAGGCTCAAACAGAAAGAGGAATAAACATTAGCTTCGCTCTACGAAGAAGGATTGAAGTACTCGGAGTCATATCAGAAACTAAGGCAGGGACAGCAGCTGAACCCAGAAGCTCTAGGGACACCTAGGGCTTAAATACAGCCCCCCCCCCCCCCCCCTTCATACATGTATATACTGATCTGTACATTTCAGAAATCCAGCGCTTGAAAACGAGATCTTACCTTCTCTACTGCTTTTGTCTAAGGAAGTCAAGAACCTCCTTATGCCCTGTAGCCTCTGCCTGTAAGTAGAAACATGAATAAATCCTGCCATCCTGTGCACCAGGACATGCAAATACGTACTTGTGGGAAGTACGAATGTGTTACCACAGAATAATTAAAATCCAATTTAAATTTTAATTCCTGAGATGAGAAAATTCAGGCTCCAGCAATTTATTACTTCGGAACAGCACCAGACTTGAGTTTGTAACAAACTCTAATCCGGCTTACGGTCCCCAAAGCAGCTTCTACTTTCCCCAAACTAATATTAGTGTGTTATTGCTAATATTAGTGTGTTATTACGTGTGTTATTGCTCACACAGCTAGCCTGCCATGCGGGGTACAGCCATATCCACACTTACTACTTGCAGGGGACTCTGGCCATCATAACCAGTTTGCTCCAGGTCTGCACCGGCCAGGTACCAGGCGTACAGCCCATCCACATCGCCTTTAGCTGTCAGGCTGGAAAAAGAATAGTTAATACAGGTTTCTAAGTCTTTCAGTCCCTTTCAGTGGCAATGAGCTCAGCAGGCAAAGGCTGAGGCAGAGCAAGGCCCAAGATGGCTGCCAGGGCAGAGAGGTGAGGTGAAGGAACACTATTACAACAGCTCTGAAGAGCTGAGCAAGCAGCACGGCTCGATGAATCAGTTCCTTAAATTAATAGGGCTGTGCTACAAGTACTTACAACAGGCTAGTTTCACGTTGTGGGTGTGACTATGACCAAAGGGGAAAAAAAAAAAAAAAACAAAAAACAAAAGTCACGCAGTTTCATATTTCACAACACAATTTTTATCTCTTGAAATGAACTGGGGGGGAGGAGGGCAATGGCTAAATCAAGATGCAGCCGAGCGAGAGCACAAGCAGATGGTGGTAGGGGTCAGCCTGCCTGATTGCAAACCATTAAGAAAGCCCCTTCCCAAGTTTGCAGAACTACGTTTGCCATCAGAAGCGATGACGGCCTATTTATGTGATACCATTTGGACAGTAACATGGCTACATTTCTTTGAGTTCCATAAGATAATTTGTAAGATTTAAGTGGGCAGCAAGCAAAAAAAAAAAAAAAACAAAACGCTTTTTAAAGATAACCTCTATCTGCCACGTATAACAACCAATAGAAAGGATCAGAATGAATCATATACAAGTAACCAGAGGAATGTACACCAGATTGTTTCTTCACACATCTGCTGGTAGTCTCATCCGTAATACTTAAGGTTCATTTTGATTTTTCACTTTTATTTTGGTAAGAGAGGGGCTAACAGCCTGTACATCTGCAAAAGCACGGCCGTCTGTACCAAGACTGTGGACAGGCTGAACTGACAGCAGGGCTGGGAGAACCACCTTCAGTTTTCTCAAGATACCAAACATCCATCAAGGCTTCAGACCTGAGCTCGCCGTGCGCTTGGCGGATTGCTTCAGCAGAACCGCACCGATAATCATCAAGTGAGGTTGAATCTCATTAAGAGAGGGGGAACCCTCCCCAAACTTATTAAGTTCAGAGTTTGCTGCCTTAAACAGTGCTCGCCGTGGGGGAACGTCATACTGCTGGCAGCAGGGATGGAGGACGGTGACGGGCTCCTGTGTAGGACAACCAAGGCAGGCAGACCTGCTGGAGGGTGGAGAAGGCTGGAAGATGCAAGGGGCAGAGAGTCAGGTAAGCTTATGGAGAAACCCCCTGAAAGCCAGGCTGCAACGTTCACTTCTCTGCTAGGCTGAAATCACTTCTGTTGTTGATTAAATCTCTTTAAGTACCTGAAAAAAATGTTTTCAGGGGAGTGGAAGCCTCTAATTGCAGCAGTCTGAGGAGGAAGTCAGAGAGAGGCTTTTGCTTGCAGCAGTCCCAAAGGTTGGACAGGAAAAGGGAAAGCAAACGGTCTCTGTCCGTATTCCTCCATGCGACCCCACCAACCCCGAGGCAGGGCAGAAGACCTACAGCTGGGGCCTTTGGGCGTCAGGGAAGTGGCGGTGGGGTGCTATGAGGTTTAACAGTGCTTCGGCCCGACATTATGAAGACAAGAATCAGTAAATCTTTAATGAAAACTGCCGTCACAAAAAAAAAGGCCCCTCAGAAGCAATAAGGAAACAGAGGAAGGCAAAGGGGGTCTAACAGGAAGCTCCCTGGGAAGAACTTAAGGAAACTGCAGGAAAAAGTAAGCATTAGTAAAGAAAATGTGTAAGCATTAGTAAAGCAGAGAAGAAATTGCTTAGCAGCCACTTCTGGAACGCAAGAATTATCTTTATTTACAGAGACAAATCTCTTGCCACTGACACGGGAAGATCCCAGAATTAAGGAAGAAGCAAACAAAAAGCCTACCTAGTGAGAGTCACGAGAGTCTCAACACTGGACAGGAAAGCACTGTATTTGCCAAACAGAATCTCATCGTTCAGCCACGTGCAAAGCGGAAACCACTTTGGGCAAAGACCAGCACATTTAGAAATATTACCAACCTACAAACCCCAGGCAATTCAGCCAGCATCACTGTAAGCAACAAACACGGACTACTGCACTTACTTGAAAATTAACTGCCTAATAGCACCTGTTCAGAAAGAGCAATTTAACCCACATTGCCAGAGGTCAAAACTGTGAAGTGGTCTCCTTCCATGACATTAAAGCAATCCAACTACACAGAAGTATCTTCAATTTTGCAGCAGCCATTTACTGATCAAGTGAGAAATGTATTCTACGGGGACTGTGACCCAGAGAACAAAAAGCGACACAGCTTGCAAGAAAATTTAGATAACACTCTAAACATAAGATACCTGCTATTCACTACATTGATTATAATCAAGAACACCACAAAACATTTTCTCCAATTCCAAATCTCCGTAGTCAAGCCAAATGCATCTGTATTTCCTTTACACACTCTAAGTGTAGTTCATATAGATAAATATAAACATAGGGCTTCTCAACATACACTGTGGGGATCTTTGCTCTGTATTTTTCTCAAAGACAGTTATGCCAGCAATTCCAACTACAAGTGCATCCTCTAAGCAGCAAGTCCATCATTTTTATATCATGAAATGGAATGAAAATAACTTCAATGTACACTTATCAGGATGTTTAAAACCTGCTTTGTTGACAAAGAACTACTTCATCACATTTTACTATACTCTGAGTGGTACCTTTTATAGCAGATAATCCCGGGTATGCTGCCTGTCAATACTCTTGCATTTAGAAAAAAATGCTTATGTACCCATTTCACAGTTTCATCATGGCTAATGTAGCCATGATGATGACAGAGCCAAGATACAGTGATAGTGCAATTAAGGATAACACAATTACGTGCTCTGATTTTGTGCCTCCTGCCACACGAGCACCAAGCAAACTCAGTTACAGAAGATGCTGTTTAAGGTGTGCTCTGTTATTGTCAAGGTACCAGAAGTGAAGCTGCTCAGGTTTCAGAGGGTATAGAAGGACAAGGGCCAATGCAGTTCTAGATCTGGGAAGTACTGAGTACAGTGAAATGGTACCTTGGGGTTCCCTCCTGCCTCCTCAGGTACTAGGATTTCATCTTTCCCAGGGACACAAAGCTCTGCTTTTTCAGCAATTCTCCTTTTTCAGTGTCTAGATAAAACAATCAGGAAAAACTTTCTTTTTTTTTTTAGGTGTATCACCATCCTGACAGAAGAGAAAATATTAACTTTCCCCCCTTTTTAATTTTTTTTTAAATGAAAATCCTCAAAAAGTAAGTTAAAAGTCCAGCACAAAGCTTGGTTTGTTCTATCCTGAACACACTTGGGAGTGCTGATCTTAGCTAGTATCTCTCAGTCTCTCTCAGTTGAGACAGACAGACTTCTTTGAAAGATAGCAGGCATTAGAAGCATGGTCCTAATTCCTGCAGAGGAATATTTATCCTTCCCTCAGCCTTACCCCCCAAGTTTATGTTAAATTGAAGAGGCATCTTATTCTGAAAGTTGCTGATTTTGAAAGGCCGCATCCTTGTACATTATACCATATCATTTTATGAAATCTAAGAATATGAAAGAGAAATCTGGTTTGGCTTTATGCCCCTATTTAATTTTGTGAAGTACAGACTTGAACAAAGTATCTCAATTTTATACAGGCTTTTTTCCTTTAAAAAACAAACACAAAGCAACTGTTTACAAACTCCAGAACTTGTCATGCCCTCAGAATAAGTCTGAGTGTCCCAATTTATCTCGTCATGGTTTGGTTTTGCAGACAGATGACAATACGACTGCAATATGAGAAGAGATTCTGGCATTTTTAAACAGATTACTAACATCGAGATCTCTCTATCATTTCAAAACAAAGCCATGGACCAAACACCAAATATCAACAAAGTGATTCCAAAAAGCAGACTAACACCTCTCACTTCCTAAAAAAAACCTACATCAAATGAAACCATGAAGGATTTAATAACTTAAAGGATTAAGCATCTTGGCTGCACCTACGTGCATCTCCACTTCGCCACAAGAGCTCCTGCTGACACTGTCCAGCTCTCAGTTCTGTTCGGTGCTCCTTTCGCTCTCAAACATCACCAATGCCAAAGGAGCACGTTTATTTTTATTTTAGCTCCAAAGTCTTCCAACTGAACTATTCTATTCTATTCTAAAATCATGAGTCTAAACAAAAGGAAGCTGAGGAAACAGTATTAGGATACAAAAATCGCTGCTCACAGTCTTTTATGAAAGCCAGTTTGTTTGAGAATAGGTCAGTAGCAAGGGGGGAAACGTGATTATAGCTTCTAATTCAGAAAGAACTGTATGGGAGAAAAAAAGTTAAGTTAGCCAAATGCAGGAACTCGAGAGATTATCAGAAAGCAAGCAGCTTTGTCGTTCTAAACCCCAAGAAGTTGACATATTGCCTTGGTAACAAATTCAAACAAATTGCAGTTTAAGGCATGTTACAAGATAGAGATGTAGGAAAATAGTTCAGATTAGACGGAGGGAAGATGTTATAAACAGCCTGTTCTGTAAGCAGCTTGACCATGTGAACATGTTGACTGCCATGAAGGTGCCAGTGCCCGCAAAGAGAAGGCTTAAAAGGAGGAGGGAAGAGGTAGGACAGAGGGGTGAGCCCGTGCACGCTGGAAAAATGAGTGTATCAGTCAGGTCACCTGAGGATACTCCAGAAAAAGTATCCGAGACATTCTGGCAGAAGGACAAACACCAGTACCTCAGATTTAATAATTTTTAGGCATCTGAATAACGCTGCGGAAAAAGTCTACTTTGGTGCAAAAGACTATGCCAGGCCCTCTAAAACAGCAAGAGAAAAGCAAGCCCTTCAGCTCTGCAGGAGCAGCGTATGGAAGAGCCACCACTGACAGACACCTCAGCCCCATCTCCGAGCCTGCCCGCTGCCTCAGGCTGGCTGTGCTACCGGTACGGGCCATGCAGCGATGTCTACCAGAGGGCATCTCTCTGGCCACGGCCACCACTCCAGCTGGGAGAGAGCCACAGCCCCAGCTCTTGCCCAGCACCGAGGCAGGAGAGCCTCTTCGCCTCTCACTCTGCGCCGAGCCCTCATTCAGCCCCTGCACACACGTGCACTCCCACCCTCTGCTTGGAAGATTTACATTGTTTTTATACCAAACTTATAACCATCAATGCCAGTTCAAAATATCTTAAATGTTTGTTATCAAAATATCAGCTTGGAACAACAGGAGATCGTGCAATACAGACACAGGGTGCACGATCCTCCTTAAAATACTGTAACAGAAAGATTCAGAACACCTTTTTGTTTAAAGGACCCTTGTTCTCTTCTTTCTTTTTTTTGGACATATTACTCCCAGGTCAGCTAGCCAAACTGGTTCTGCATGTGGCACCAAGGCTAAGTAAGGGGCCAATTTATTTGCAGAGGAATGTCATTCCCCAAGCCACTCCTCTCGCCTTCTTGGCGGATGGAATCTACACAAACCAAGGGTTTAGTTGTGTCCTATCACTCGCAGTGCCCTGGGAAGCGCGTAATTTAACTTCATGGTAGAAGTCTTATTACCCAGTCTCCTCTGAGCGTGTTACGACAACGGAAACACGCCAGGTAGTATTTCTTGATTCCAGAACTACCCAAAGGACAGAGTCCAGTCTCGATACAGAACACACATAAGCTTTACCCTAACCTTATAGTTTTGTAGACAATATACAGCACTGGCTGGTCCCTACAAGTCTCATGGTTTCCTGCCAAGTCCTGATATAAAGGCCAGTAACTCAGGGGTTTTTTGTTTGGTTTTGAGAAGAAGAAATGAAGTAAAAACTGTAAGTAATTTTAGGAAATACATGAAACCTCCTTACAATTTTCAGAGTAACTTGTAATTCAGGATCAGTACTGGAAAAAATAAAATCAAGCATCTATTTCTTTTCATAATATATATCCATACCATTAAACCACCTTATATATTAAAAGCAACTGCATGGAAAAACAGCTTTAACGGAGGATTACATCTTCTTTAAATTAAATAGAGGCGGTGAGCAGTTGTTCAAAGGTTTTGGGGTTAAGCCTATTTGTCTATTTGATTTAGTTATTTTTAAGAACAATGTTACGTGCTAGTTAAAGTAGAAGCCATTCCCATATGAGTGACAAGTGGATTTTAAGAAAATAAAAATGATGCACTATGTGCAGCTTTATTCTCAAACAGAGATGCTATTAAATCACATCTCGCACAGCTTCCTTCTCACCCTTCCTCAGTGACGGTGCATGGAAAAAATGGGGCATATTTGCTTCCAGTTCATTTATCCCCACAATACTCCCTGCTTTGGACCTCTCTTGAGATACTGATGCTCCAACACAGAGTTGATTCTTAATTTCATCACTTCACTTGTTTCCTCATCATTAGTCTAGCACAGAAATAGCCACGTCATATGCCAGGGACCCAACTGTTCCTTGGAAGTTGTCTACACACTGTTCTCCAGTCTGAGAGTCTCTTCTCAAAAAACATCCCCCTCCATCCCAATTTTAGGGCCACCTCACTTTGTATCACATTTACCTGCAGAGTATCGTTCCAACGTCCTCCAAGTCACGGCTCGAAAGGTGCGCTCCTGTTTCTCGTAACAAATTAATCACTTGTATGTGCCTTTATGAAAGGAATACAAAAAACAGAGAAAGTGTTTTGACTGGTAGGTTTTTTTCCTTAAATCCAGCCTTACTCCTATACACAAACAGTCAGTGGAAGTTCTTATATGATATTCACCACCATGACAGAACCAATGAATCTTCTCCAAGGTGACAGATGTAGTATACAGATCTGCTCTTTCTACCAAAAAATCCTTCACACACTAAGCTCACAGAAGTGTTAAGTTCAGCTCTGAAAATGAAAGGGATGCATCCCTTCTCTTCAAAGAATTTTTATTTTCTTAACCTTAGTGCTAGCTTAATTTAAAACTTGAAATATTAGTGACTGAAGGACATGCAAACAGTGAGGACATTTATTACATAGCATCATTCCTGTATTTTACAGACTACAATGCCCATAGATATCATTCTTAAAGAAAGAGTATGTCTTGCAGATAAGCAATGAATCTTCAGGTTAATGTAGAAGCTAATCAGGTTTTTAGGGCTTCAAAACTGTGGTAAGTATTCTTATGAACCTCCCACAAAAACACACCTTTTCCTAGCCCCCTCCTCCCAATACCTTTATTATTTATTTCCACCTGGAGTCTTTAGGAGGTCTTCCTTGTCCTTTTCTTTGAGATCAAGGGACAAATAAATATTTAAGCACTACCAGCCAACTCCTATACCATAGTCAGATGCTTGAGAAAGTCTATAGAAAAGGCTTGTCTCTAAAGGTACTCCCATGGGTAGAAAATAACATGACAGATGAAAAAAGTGCAAAATGCGTTTTTCACAAGTGACCTACTGAAAGGTTTAGAACTCGGTTTGAAAAGGAGGTGACTGCTTGCTCCTCTGCTAAACAAATGATCTAGTTTACAAATCCAAACACAGTTTTTTTTCCTCCAGAAAGAGCATAATGACACCAGTAGATCAGGGATAGTTTCATAGTTCCTCTTTTAACTAAGTTGTACCATAACAGTTCAAACTAAAGAGTTAGGCATATCATTGTAACAGGAAATATATGGGCTTTCCCAACCCATTACCTAAAAACTCCTCTGTATTAACTAAAAATTAAAAATAAGCTCACATACACATTTCTGCGTAATCACTTGCATTTTCTTGGAGGTAGCCATGGGCCTTTCCATTTTAGAACTGGACTAAACTGCTTATCTAATCCCTCTGCTTCTTTTCAGGAAACTCCATATTGAATGAGAAGAGAATGATACTTTACAGCTATCCATATTAAGCCTACATAAGCTTATACGTTTCATATAGGATCTCAATTTATAAACTAAATAAAGAACTGTACAGATGCTCTAGGAATCATTTTACATTTCCAAACATAGGTTATTTAACCTACCAGACAGATTTATTGAAATTATACTTTGCTTCAACTGACAGATAAAAAACAAAATAAAATAAAATAAAATCTTTCTTTGTTTCATGGCAAAGCATTGCTGGAACAGCGCATGCTGCAAGTTTGTTCAGTTATCTAAAATATTTTCTCAGGTGGGTCCCTTACGACATGGCTAGTCATCCACAAGCATCTCCTTGAGCCGGCAAATAATAGCACAGCTTCCTATTTTTCAGTCTGTGGTGAAGAATGAATTCTACGCGTATGAAATGTTTAGTGCAGGCTTAAGCAGAACAGTAATTAGCTGAAAAGAAATTTGACCTAAGATAGATTAAAGCAGAACATGTTTGTTCACTCAAGCTCACACTGGGTACAGAACTGAACATGGGGAGTGCCCGCTTAGTCTCCAACAACTGCCCTGGAGTATTCCTCACTTCTCACCTTATACTCGAAATCACAGCATGAAACTAGCACTTTTTAAAATAAAAGCATTGCTATGGGACAGCAGTAAAAGATAAAAGGCAGCAAAGCATGTCATGCTGTGTGGTATCTTCCCTCAATGTGCTCCCTCTATAAAGTCCATATCTCTGGCTTCCAGCGAAGAGCCAGGATTTTCTTTTCCCCTGTTGTAACTATTTAGCCCTCACTGGTAGCAGGATTCCCTCCAGAAAGCACTTCATGTCCCACCTAAGCCACACAGCCATTACTACTCCGAGTGGGACTCTGTAAGTCTTCGATAAAGACAGATCTGGGGGACTTCACCCCACGTGTTTCATACAGCAAATTTAAATGAAGAAAAAAAGTGCTTTGAAATAAAATAAATCTTTAGGCATTGAAACTAACAGTGTTTACAATACGTGCTTACAATAAAACATTTCTAAATAGAAGTACGGTGCCCATAACTAAGAATCATTCAAAATCACATTTCTTAGTATGGTGGGGAAGAAGAGGAAGTGTTGTATCCACTGCTTGTTAAGGGAAGGGGAAGGGAGAGGAAGAATAGGGACAAATAGTAACGCACAAGTAAAAAGCGTTAAATTTAGTACTGTGACTATGAAGAGCCGATCCATCCAAGAAAGCAAACGGACCACCTCGCACATTCCCATCACCCAACATGAAAACTATGTGGGAGGTAGGTCGCACCACAGCTTGTTCCTACTTGCATCCAAACGGTATCTACATTCTGCAGAAACTTAAGCCCTATCCAGAGCACCACTTCTTCTGTCTTGTACCTACCACAAGAGCGTTAGTCATATTTCAAGAGGCTGGCTGTGAATTTTCTGATACTATTATGTCTTAGGCACATGAGAGGTATTTGCCTTTAGAAGTTGTTTCTTTAAGTGCTGCTCTCCTATGGCTTTACAAAAGCCTCACAAGGGTCACAGTTCAGCTGATCTGAAGTTCAGCTGATGTCAAGAGCAATAAACTTCTTGGGAACAGTTCAAATGCAATTCCTGTTCTAAGGTGACAGCACAAAACCCAGAGCAGAGCAACTGCTGGACAATAGAAGTTCACGGTGCAGAGGGAAGGCCAATGTCACCATGTTAGCCTGGGGTGCACAGCTGCTTGTTCAGTTTAGCCCTATCTGAGAAGCAAAACCATGAGGAGCTACTGTCACCTGCCAACTGTTCCTGACTCCCCCTTTTCTTAGTGCTCTGTGTTATCAAACTGTGGCTCAGAGCACTGGGACAGGCCTAGCTCAGCGGTGGTGGAGTCTCCTTCTCTGGAGATATTCAAAACCCATCTGGATGTGTTCCTGCCCAGCCTGCTCTAGGTGACCCTGCTTTGGCAGGGGCATCGGACTAGATGATCTCTGAAGGTGCCTTCCAACCTCTACAATTCTGTGATTCTTGGTCAGACATAGCCTGTAGAGACAATGCTATTTTAAGTTAGCCTTTTGATACTAGCACTGTCGTTCATCTGCTCTCTGAAAGAAAAAACAAATAGACAAAAAAAAATGTTTTTAGTGTCTCCCCCCAGTAGATTCCAATATTGATAACACTGGAGTTAAAAAACCCAATCTATACCAATATTTTAATGGATCAATAGCAAAATAAATGACTCGATGTGGTCTTCAACATTCAGTGAGCGAAGTCTGAGTTCCAGACAAAGACATCCGAACTCTTACGCGTTGGGCAGGGCTCTGGATTCACAGCAATCGAGGTGCTGCAGAGGATGTATCATCTTAGGCCTCGACTTGGCAGACACTTACTAAAAGTGAATCAACTTCAAAAGGGATGAATCACACATGTGAAATTAATACGCATGTAAGAGTTTGCCGGATTGGGGCCTTAGGGTGCACACCTTCCACCAACTCTCTTTAAAGAAATGCAGGTGTAATGTATATCCAAACTTGACTGGCTTCATTCTTTTTACTGCTTGCTCCCCTAGCAACTGGAATGGTTATGGCAGGATCAGCTTAGTTTCACTTGTTCGGTTTCCTACATGGCATCAGTGGGAATTTTGTGCTCAAATACTGTAAGGACAGGCTTTGGTGTGCTTCTGGAGTCTGTGGTGGTTAGATTTTCACTCTGCCTTAGATTTCCTGAAGTAATGTAAATGTAACCTTGCAAAATATCAAGTATTTAAATTCATATTTACGTGGGAGGTAATTTTACTGCCTCTAATCTGATGTTCTCACAGCACTGTATGAACAACACCCCATTTTCAACCTTTTACCACTGCACTACAAGTAAATGGAAGTGCTTTTACTACATAAAATATACACAATTTTTATTCAAGACATTTTCCTGCTTAGAGAGTTTCTGTTATTAAAAAAGTATTATTCTATTGTTTTGAAAATGAATTATCCCTGGAGGGTACTTTAAGAAATTAAAGGAACGCTACTAATTTTGATATGTCAAGCAACTGGCCTAAATTAACAGTGGTCTGTTTAGCTTCATGCATATAGTGAATGAGACTACATGCAAATTGCAGAGTTACAAATGAAAAAGCGGAAATCCAGTAGTTTATTTCTTATTTAGAAAGGGACTCCACATTTTACCATCTAAAGAAACAAAGAAAGAGTAACTTAAAATAAAAAAATTTAAGAGACTGTCATTGATATAGATCAAGTTGCTGGTCTACCAGCTGACAGTGCTATGTTAAGAAGCTTTTAAGAAGACACATAACTCCTGATAATCTTTACAAATTTTTAAATGGAAAAGAGAAATCAGTCATCATTATATAGGTTCGCATGCTAGGTTAAAAGGCAAGCCACTGAGAAATGTGGCATAAAAAACAGGAAGAAAGCTATTTTTAAGATGAGTGGATACTGTACTGCAGTTAAATGCCAATTAAACAAATACTAATTCTCAGAAAATGGGATTAAGCTGATGCAATATTCAGTAAAATTGAGAAAGTTACAATATTAAACAGTTTAAAGCATTGACTGCTTATTAAGATCAGTTTTCCTCCTTCCCTCTCTGCCACTTTGTACACTGCATCAGGATAATCTCTTCACTTTCAGCACGCAACTGTTTCATAAATAGAATTTAAATATTTCTGTAGCAGAAATCTTTTTAGTGGGTATCTGATTACGCATATATACAGCTGTCTGATCTTTACCACTCTGCTTTATGTGCTTATCAGTGTGAAATGCCATGTGAGTACACAGCAGATCATAAATACACATTTATGAGATTAGTTTTAAGTCAACTCTTCCTCTCATTCCAGCAGTAGAAATAAAAAGAGAAACTGAAAATGGTTATGGTGCAGTTTCCTTTTACAATTCCCTGTATCAAAATGGGTGTGCAGTTTTAAAGAGCTTAAGAGTCATAGTAGGAGTCTAATATAGGAGTGGCAATGCTAAGGAATCCAAACAACAAGCTCATGTGAAATTCCTGAGGCGGTAGATGGGTGCGGTAAAAAAAGTAGGTGCCTGATTTGCAGGAACATCTAATGGTATCTAAAGCTTTAGCATTTTCTCACATTGGACCAGAGCCACCTCTATTCAACTACAAGGTTATTTGTTTGATTTGCTGTTGGGCTTGTTTTTGCTTTAAGGCTTTAAGGGTTTGCCACTGAAGGGCTTATATATTCATAAGACAAAGCAACAACTACAAAGTCACCAGGGACCATGCAGAAGGTATGGCAATAGCTCAGTGTGGCCACACAGAACTTCAGGTCTCAAGTTAATAGGGCCTGTTGAGTTTTCTACATCTGGTCTTTGAGACAGAAAAAAGCCTTCAAGTTATTCCTGCAGCCAATGCAAAACCAGGACTGTCAGACCTCCCAGGGAGCTAACTCCAGCCTGGCAGACCAGGTGAACTTGTCAACGTTAGAAAGCTGTAGGAATATCTGGGGACAGACATCCACGAAGACCATGAAAATTCTATCACTCCAAGCTCCTTTACAGAAGAAAACAGTTTCTCTCCTGCAACCATACAGACTGAATCTGAGATAAGGAGCTGAAAGTGGATCAAAGAAACAAGCAGAGATTAGGGCGTGCAGCTTCCAACACGTTGGAAGACCAATGGCTCTATGAATCCCCAGGCTATATAAAATAAGTCTTTTAAAATTAAATTTTGATATCTGATAACTTTTCTATTCTGTGCTATGGCCATTCCTTGGGACTATACAACATGGAAAAGACCAGTCCATGACTACCATTCAAGAACTGCTGACATCCACAACAACAGGAAGAGGAAATCCACAAAGCAGGCAGAGCCGTGCAGCCATCCCATATAATGAAGAGTGGGTGGAAGGGAAAAATCAAAAACAACAGTCACCCAGCAAGAGACTCAGGAAAGCACTGCTGAAAGGGAAAGATTAAAACATGTCAACCTACCGGTATATTTTGTGCCAATTGAAATAGTCTGGTCTTGATGAGAAAGGGGAGGGCAGAAAGAAAACAGAGAGCCCTTGGTCCTGCACTCTCACGTCTGACAGTCAAAAGGAGTGATCAGTTTGTCTCTGTTTTATAAGGTAGCCTCACAACAAAGAGGGGAGTCCTGAAATTATGGACAAAGTCTTGGCAGGAAGGCAGCAATGTTACCTTATGCTAAAATTCTGCATGCATACCAAGTTGTTTGCTTTCATTTCATATAATTTTTAAAAAATCTTTTAATTTAGGCTAGTCACTTTCTTGGAAATGAAGCTGGTTTGTGTTATTTTAACTGCTATCGTTTACACGTGACTGCTGAGACAAAACAAGACCAAAACACAGTGATGGACTTTACATCCAAAATGATAGTAGGTTTATAAACTTTACACAGAGTGGTGTATAAATTATTTTGTTACCTGAACTTGATCGCATTCATCAGTGGGGTAGATCCATATCTGTCTCTAGCATAAACAGTTGCGCCAGATGTCAACAAATACTCAACTAAAGGTAAATGCCCTTCAGAGGCTGCAATATGAAGTGGGGTTCGGCCATCGTAGTCTCCACAGCTCAAGTTTCCACCCTACAAAAGGACAGATCCTTCACATACTAAAAAGATAATGCCTGCACATTAAGTTGTTGGTACAACAGTAGATGCACACACCACATTGTAATTCTGCCACCAAGATGTTAAGCTTGTCCAACGTCCTTAAGGTTTATCTTGTAGCGTTGCTTTAGCACCACTAAAGATATTTATTCCACCTTCTGCATGTTCCCCTCCTCTACACGTATTGTCATTACAGCCTGTTCAGATATGCTCTTTATTGCAGTCCGCCATACAGCAACTTTGTGCCTATAGTGCCTAGTTTATTGTTATTTTCCAGATATATTTATCCTTTCTTAAGACCCATTACCAAAGTCTCATGGGTAAGATAAATCAAGGCAAAGAGGAAAAAAAAAAAAATAGAAGTGTAGAAGTTGATACAGGGAAATGCCTGTTTCTTTTTCCAGGTTTAATGCAAGCTAGAGCTACAGGAAGAGCCAAAAATCCTGAATTAGCACTGCACTGTGTTTTGCTTAAATATAATTTTCACGTTCTTTTTTTTTAATCATGATAGATTTACATCCAAAAGATGGATACTATGAATATGCATAAAGAAAGTTAAGTGAAAGAAAGCAGCTCAAACCATTTTAAAGTGTTCCAAAGTTAGCAGATAAGAACTTGCATTTTAATCTACCTGTATTTTCACAGTTCAAAAGAAAGTGTAAACAGCTGAGAACCAGATAGGGGAAAGAACATACCAGTTTTCAAAGGCAAAGACTGAGAAGCCTAGAATCCAACTGTACTAGTCAAAGCACTTTAATTCTAAGACTTAGGTAGCTGCTTCTCAGTGAGCATAGTTTCCTCCCGTCATTTACAGCTCTATTTTTAAATTTGTGGTTTGTTCAAACTGTTAATTTTACATTACCATTTCTGCTATGGCTCTAAGTGCATCTATGTCGCCCAGTTTAGCTGCAGCACAAGCCAAAGGTGGAATCAATGCATCTCTTACGGCTTCTGACTCCTGAGAAACAAGTAAAATTAAACATTTAATATCAGCCTTGCCTCTAATATGATTGATATCCAAGTCATAAAAACACTGCCCTTGCTTTCATGTAAAGTTTCTGAATTAGTCATTTGGTTATTTAAAAATGGTAGCATTTAGTTCTTGGAAGGAAAGATGTCTCATGTTCATTTTACATTTTGTCGGTCTCACATCCATGAAGATTTATATTCCTCCCTGGCAACACTACAATTATCTGATATCTATATATACAATTTAAGGTGCACGTGCTAATTACCATCTATGTACTGCCATAGTTACACATCAATACAGTCAGAGAAACGGTGCTGGTAGGAGTTGGAAAAGACCACGTAGTCCCATCTTCTCAAGACTGGATGAACTTTATTCCTGTGATGCCTCAGATATTTGTGTAACCTGTACTTCCAAACCTCCAGTGAGAAGTCCCATAGGCCCCCTAAGTATCCTCCCATTTCTCAGGCTTACTAAAGGACCATATAATCAGTATTCATTAGCTACTAAAAGTCCCATCTTCCCTGAAACCAAGCCAAGAGAAAAGCAAATACTTGTATCTTATAACCAATACTATATTTTCTGGTTTTTCAATTGGCAGGTACTCATATTAAACACCACAAATTACACTTGCATAGTGCTTCCTTAGTATCAGCCTTCTATGACTGCATGTACAATTAAGCTGTTTTACCCATTATTATTTGGATTGCTCCAAACTGTCAATACCTTTGACCACAAAAACACAAAGCACTTTTTCATATCATTGATACCCTGAATTACAGCAACCATCTAGGGCTTGTTATTGCAGCCAGCCAGCCAAGAAAATAAACTCAAGATGGGGCTACAAAGAGGAAAAAAAAAAAGTTAACATGCTTTTAATTAAAAACATTTTAATGTTATGCTTGTCATTGTGTCCTTTCTCCCTAACCCAACTGGTTAGCTGGGACA
Source organism: Numenius arquata (assembly GCF_964106895.1). Classification (NCBI taxonomy): domain Eukaryota; kingdom Metazoa; phylum Chordata; class Aves; order Charadriiformes; family Scolopacidae; genus Numenius; species Numenius arquata. The sequence continues at coordinate 5,731,920 of NC_133581.1, forward strand.
CTCAGTACTAAAAAAAATCATATAAAAGCCCTAATGTTCTATTTTTCTTTCAGCTTAGCTCCTAATCTTTAAACAAGGGTCATTTAACTGAGTTTACAGCTTTACACGAGTTCAATTTTAAATATTAAGCATATACCTCCTTGCTGCTGATACTTAGCGATTTGGCAATCACTTGAATAAACTTGCTATCTCTCAAAGAGATCTTGGCTCCTGTGGGTACAACAGTCATTTCTCCTCTTAGGTTCTCACTCAGCATCTGAAAATCAAGCAATCAAATCCTTTGTTAGTGGAGGGAAAATATGGTAGTAGTCTAATAAAAAACCTTAGAATTGTTAGAAAATTGTTTGGAGGAATTATGGAAACTAATTGAACGCAGACAAAAGATTAAAGAAATAGTTACTGTCCCATGAAGACTGCAAGTTTAAAAAGACAAAGGGGTGAAAAAAACCCCAACTTTCTTCCAAAGCAAAGAAACCAAAATAAGCACATAACAAAACACCCCAATTTTTAGAGTATGCAGACAAAAGTTCCCTAGTGGGGTGAACTGCAGCTTACTAAAAACCACAAAGATAGTGAGTAATTAGCAGAGCGAGGCCCAAGACCAGAATATTCTGAAATGTTGCCTTTTGCCAGCATTCCCAAACTTCAGTACTCCTGCACAGACCGTGTACGAAGGCCTCGAAACAGCCCAAGCAGTGCTGCCTGTGGACGGGCATCTATTTCAGTGGATTTTCAAAGAGCTCCGTTAGCCCTGATTTTGTTAGAATTTGGCCACGGAGCCAACTTTAAATACAGAGGGTCTCCAGTAGCACCAGTCATTCAGTATTAAAGCAGGCGTGTAACAGTTTGCAGGATGGGGGTGCATCCAATACAACCAGGGGAGGAAAGAAAAAAAACCACAAAACGGACAAAAAGGCCAGCCAAATCATGTGTAGAAAGTGCTTGAACATGGCAATAAAGAAAAGAAAATACTCCATAAGACAGGTTTCTGGGAAATCTGAAGAACAGAGAGAGAAGCCAGTTGCTAAGGAAAAGCAACTGGTTTCCTCAATTCTGACAATTTTACATACTGGCACACTTTCCCCAAAGGTTGCTGATGCAGCTATAAAGCACGTAGTTATTTCAATTAGAATTTTAAAAAGCAGGATTGTGAAAGTTTGCAAGAAACAGATGTGATGTTGGAAGGAGGAATGCCCCAGGTTTACCTATGTCTAGGCATGCCCTTTATTAAAAAAAAAAAAAACAACAAACCAACTCCAAGCGCTGACAACACTGTAGCTGTCTGCTGGAAGAGTCCCATATACGTGTAACTCGGAGGATACCAACTGCTTTGGCGCACTTTTAGGGTTTGACAGGTTGAGATCATTGCTTTGCACAGGTAACCTTAGCAATTGGCACCTGTGCTAAATGCACCCCGTGTGGAGCCCTACGTGCCTCACTCAGTCCTACCAGCTCTCCAGCCTTTTGCATGTGTCTGGGGGCACATTCCTTGCTTCTTCGTGTTGAAAGAGAATCCCAAAATAACCACGCCAGCTTCAGGAGAGCTTCCGTCCCTTGGGAGACTATTGTTTGGTGATATGTGTAGCTGAAGATATTGCCACAGACAACATATTTCCAGACTTTCTTCTTCTCCTGGTCTCTACCACTCATTCCTGCCCAGGCAACGCAGCACGCTGCACCCTTAGTTGTGCCAACGCAATTGTTTGTGGGTCTGTACAATGAGTCAAATGAGGAAACCAATCCTGCTTAACTCAAAGAAATTGCAAAAGTTATTTTGTTTTTCAAACCATATAAAGGAGGTCCCGGCGCGCTCATTCCGAAGGGCGGCACATGAAGATGCAGGAGTACCTTGTGCCAGCGGTACCTAAAACGTGCTATCACCAAGTCCTCACCTGAGTCAGGTATCTCACCTCAGCAAACTGGATCCCAAATTAAGTTTTAACTCACACACCTAGGCAGGAAGCCAGCTGGGAAAGTTTCTCCTGTCCCAGGTCAAATAATCCTCTGTGCAAGAAGATTAAAGTCTGCATTAAAAAAACAGGCTAGTGTATGGATGTTCCTGGGTCAGTGAGCATACCAAAGGGGCATCAGCGAAGAGCACGGGTTCCTAAAATGTATATACACAAACACACGCAACACCACTCCTCTTCACACAGCATTATGTCGCCTGTCAAGCATGTTCTTGCACAGAGTATGTTCTTGCCATCCTCACCGAAGAAGCACATGGCTCCTCCTCCTCCTCTCATTTTTCAGAGCCAGGCTTTAGCAAACAACCAAAAGCTCAGAGTCTGAAAATGTTTCTGAGCTGGTTAAGCGGTAGTACCAGCCACTCCGCTTAAGCTCACAGGTATCCAAATATGTTTGCCTCAAGAGTTGCTACTGGTTGGAAGATACTAAGCGTGAAATAATGATGAAATTTGTTTCAGTTTTTATAACAACAACACACCAGCCTAAGATACACATGTGCATGCGGTGCTCTAAGTCTGGAGAGTGACTCATCATGATGTCATCTCCCAAAGTGTCAGGATTATGATTTCACTGCGTACAAGCACAGAAGCACATGCATTCCTGCAGGCTGCTGCTCCCCTATCTAATTCAGAGCTACGCGTTCCTTGTATAAAAGGAACATGATATATAACTACATAATTTGAGGAAAAAAGCCTTGATGAAATGCCAATGAACAGTAAGAACATTGTTAAAGGGGTTATGATTTTGAAATCAGTTACAAATGGTTCTTAGAATAACCCTCTAATTTTTTATGTATTTACAAAGTGTATCTCCTCTTAGAGAAACAAAATCTAACACTGTCATGAGAAATGCTATAAAGGAAGAGGCTGTAGGCAATATTTATTTTCAGAATTAGCTTTGTGTGAATGAGTCTTGGATGAAATCTTTACCACACTAAGATCAATGACAAGATCTTTGCTGACTTCAGTAGGGTTGGGATTCTGTCTCTCATATGAATTTCCACATATGGGTTTTTAAGTACAGAAACGTCCAAGGTAGACTACTACCGCTTAAAGATGGCATTTTTATGGCTCGGTCACAGTCTTCAGCTGACTTATGCAGAGAATTCTTTTCTCTCCCAATCTACATATATTCATTTGCCTAACAGTATTTTCCTTAAGGAAAAAAAAAACACGTGATGTTCACATTATGGCTCTGGAATCAATTACTTTTAAATGCAAGGGAGAAGCTCAAGGCATTCAGCTAAGCAGAAGCCAGCACACTAGATGAGAAAGTTAAAGCCTTTCAAGGTCACACTGAAATATTTACCTGCCTCTTCTCCTCCCAGCTAAGCTTACTCTTGCTGAGCGTGTATGACAGTTTAGTTAGGGCTGCCTCTGGTGTCATATCACCTCCAGGAATTATTCCAACATCAGCGAGAGTCTGAATAAAAAGAAATAATGATTCCAATTAGCATAGCATTCAGAAATACCTGTGTGAACAGAAAATGTGTATGAATGATGAGCAGCTACACAGAATACAGTGTGCAGCTGTGCCTCCACTCTCTTGCTCCTCCTACTGCCACTGTAATTTTTGTAATTTTCATTATCAAATACCAAGCAAATACTAGAGTCAGCTGAATAAAGATGACTTTTACTTTAAATTCCTTTTTGTGCAATAACATCGAAGAATTCACCCAAACGCTTGCCACGGTCACTTACTATGCTAAAAGGGAAAGGTTACAGGTCCGTATCAGCTATCTGCAGAGTTGTCAGATTCCCTTATTGAAAAGCTGCAGTTACTCTGTTTTAACCCAGTGGCATTTTGAACATTGCCAAGTAGGCTGTTCTCACACAGACGTATTTACCATTCTTTTATGGGGCATTGCTTTGGATGAATTCCAGCACTACAGTGTGCTCACAGCAGGAGTGTTTTCAGATCCTTTCAGGCTGCACTACCAGTGTATGATTTAGAACATACAAATATAAGATGTAATTTACACAGTTTTGTCAAGAACTGGAAAAGATGACCTTTAAACTTATCTTTCTGGTAGTTAAAAAAACCACCAAACTATTTGAACCACAGCAAAAAGCAGAAAGATGTTTGCTATGGTCAGCAAGCCCCGTAAGTGTACAGTGAGCAAGACAGCAAAGACAAAGGAGATTTCAGATCTCTCGTCCTAAATTGTACCTTGGCAAACACCTGGGCTCCTCTAAACGACAGAGCATCACCTTTGCCACAATGTGATGCCTCACAGCTGAGCATCTTGCAGTAAGTTCTTGACACTGCATTTTACTTTTAAATACCTTGTATATAAACTTCAGCTTCGAAACCTGTTGTGGCTTAACTACTATTTTTAGCAAGATACAGAGCCTTAATCAGCTCATTAATCACCTCCAAGAGCCCCAGACTAACATTTTTAAAAGTCTCATGGGAAAACATATACAGAGAAGGTGAGAAATACTTTCTGTACTGCAGAGCTAGCCAAGGAACAGTTAGGGCATTTTCAGCAGGTTTGAGAAAGAGGAAGGGATTTCCCAGCTTCCTTCCTATACCTAAAGCCCCCTCATTTACAAGTTTCTACTGTGCAGAGGGATCAGAGGCCAGACATAGTTAATTAAAACAAACACTTCAAGGGAAACCAGGGACTCAGCTGACCTACCTGGCTAGCTTGAATGAGTAAAAAATGGCCTAGCCATATGCAAAGACCTGTGAAGGATCTTATTTAAAGGCAAATCAAAGTGAAGTGAACATTCCAGCAACTTTCAGCATTCCCCCATGACACTTCCTCCGTTGAGCAGTTCCTTATGAAAAGGAGAAAGCAATGAAGGAACAAGCATGAAGCAGTTTTGTAGGACATCACTCTGTCAGTGTTCTCCTCCAAAGATGCCAAGAAAACAGGGCAGCCTCCATCAACAGATGCTAAAGCAACACAATAAATGCTCCATATAAAAAGTGAAAGCCAGAAGTGGACAGATTTCCACACAGCCTTACGGTGGACCAGTAAGTTCTGAGCAGAATTTTTCAATTCAGTGTTATCAACAGTCTGGATCTGAGTGCAAAAAGCCATTTTAGAGGTGTCTACTTGGAGAATCTTTAAACCAGAGCATAGGAAAGGGATTTTTCCTTCCTTCCATCCACTTTTAGCAGTTCATTTCAAGCAGAAGATCGTGTAAAAGCTAGGCTTCATTTTCATGGTGTTTTTCAAATATATTTGGTTTCTTTAATCGACCTAACTGCTTTCTTCCTTCCCTGTGAACTATTTTATATAACCCATATATTCCTATCGTATTTGCTAGAGGGCACAGGATCTTTGCAAAAGTTGATACTTTTCAAAACATCTCCATTAAGTTATGCAAAAAGTTTTACCAACACCCAAATGACTGCCCATATCAGAAAATACTGAGTTTGGATAACGAACAGGTAGAAAGAAACTCTTACAATCTCCTCTTCTTTCTCCTCAAAACAGACTGGGTGCTCTTGAAGCAAATATAATATAAAGCTGTGTCAAAACCAATGTCAGAAGAGGCAGGTTTCAGCACCTGACTAGAGTATCTGGGTTTACCTGACAGTCAATGAAGAAGCTGTCTCTGCCAGAAGGTGGTTGCTCCCAACAAAACCAGGTGTCTAAAACAGGGGGATGAGTCACCCTCTGGCAGTGCTTCTTGGCTATTTAATGGCTAGCTTCTTCGTAAAGGCCAGTTAAACCAGCTTCCTTCACACTACCACATACAACACATACTCTTATATCGCTTTGACCTTTTATTAGTCCCAGTGATGTCATGTCTTAATACATAATTGAGAAACTCACTATAAAATGCCCTGAATATTAATAGTATCTACACAAAGTCTGCTTTAAGCTAGCCCTCATGGGTTAAACACAACTGATTTCCATTCTGCAAGACAGACACTTCCTTATATACTATTCTCCAGTCTCTCACTGAATTCAGCTGTACTTCCAGTCAAATAAAAAACTGGGATTTGGAACATTGCTTGGATTTGCAGGCTTTCTTGATGTTCTTACATTGTAGCTAAGTAACTGCTAGCCTATCAAATACTACTTTATTTGATCATCTGACCCCAAAGCTAGCTTCTAGCTCAGTGAAATACCTTTGGGAGAGATACGAACAATCTAATGCACAGTTGTGCATTAAAACAATGTAATCTAACCTGGAGAAGCAATTGCTAATTTGGGATTCAAACTGACTGTTTGGACCATTCAGACTAGGAGTAACAGGATCTTGTTTTCAGATACATATTTAAATTCTCCAAGCTTAGAGATTTGTCAGCTATAGTTATGTTATCAGCAATATCACTTGCCCAGTGGCGGGACAAGAGGAAATGGGCACAAACTTGAATAGAAGAAGTTCCATCTAAACACGAGGAGGAACTTCTTTACTTTGTGGGTGGCAGAGCACTAGAAGAGGCTGCCCAGGGAGGTGGTGGAGTCTCCTTCTCTGGAGATATTCAAAACCCGCCTGGACACGTTCCTGTGCAACCTGCTGTAGGAGGACCTGCTTTGGCAGGGGGGTTGGACTAGATGATCTCCAGAGGTCCCTTCCAACCCCATGTGATTCTGTAATATCTTTACAGTTAAGAAATCTGGTTTTAGATACTGAGACAACTTGAAGTACAAAATCAAGTTGTATCAGTGGGATGTTTCTTTTACACAGCAGTGGAGTCTGAAGTCATTGGACAACCCTTACCTGCCCTGTTGCGTAGACGGTTTTAACAGAGCCTCGCAAGCACTGCGTACAGTTTAGAATCACGACTTTTCGTTCGGCTGCTTTCTTCAGTTCTTCCAGCAAGTCTGCTCTGCTGTTTGGGGCATTGCCACTTCCATAAGTTTCAAGTACAATGCCCTCAATTGGAGGCTGAAGAAACGCTTTTACCTGTTTAAAAACAACACAAGGAAGAGAAACAGAATGTGTGTTTAAGTCACATTAACATAGAGTTTTTAAAAATGCCCTCTTCCTGCTATACTCTTACACGCTCTCATGTCTTACAGTCTTTTCATGCCCTTCTGTGCTCCTCACTTGCAATAACTGAGACTGTAGAATAAGCTTTAAAAAAATGAGAATTTCACTCTTTATCTTCCTTTAAGATTCCTAGAGGGATAGATTTTAAAATAAACTATTTTCTACAGTCATGATCTCAGTGTGAAAAAAGATCCTGTTGTTCAAGTGCCATTAACAGGCTATGCTATTGCACCACGGCAGAACAAAAAGGCAGATTTATGCTTATGAAATAAATATAGAATTATTGAGATTAGAACCCCCACCCCTGCCCAGATTTGTTACTTTAGCAAAGAGTTTTGTTACTTTAGCAAAGAGTTTTGTTAATAAATGTCTGCCAAAGAGAGTGTCTTACCTTTGAGAAAAGAACATTCTCATGAAGCCTGGAGTTTTTAAACTCAAAAGCTAATTGATTCAATTCAAGGCAGAAAAAAAAGGAGGCACTAATACATTATGAGCCAGTTGTTAATGAGGTAGCTATTGTGCCTCTCTGTAAAAGAATGCCTAGCAAAGTCCTCTTCCTAGAAAGATGTAAACATCCTAGATGTTTCCTTGCTGATCACATATGCCAAATGCAATACACTGTAAGCCCCCAAGAGGCTAACTATGCAGTTGGAGTTTTATTGCAAATATACCACCCCTCTGCCTTTCCATCTGTTCATATTCACCTAAAAAGAATGGTAATATAATTGAGGAGTGCTGCTTAAACTACTAGATTCAATTTAAGATGGCAACAGCCACAAAAGACCTGTCAATTTAATGGAACTAGCATTAGACAAAAATTTAAAGATAAATCTACCTAAAACCACAGTTCTGCAAAATAATTTCTGAAGGCAAAAAAATCCCACTTCTCATTTTCAGCAGCAAAATCCCACTTCTCATTTTCAGCTCTGTATGAATGCTGAGGGTCGTGTTAACCATCAGTGTGAGACAAAATGAACCTTAAAAAAGAAGCACGAGTTGTAGAAATACTCACACTCCCCTCCACCAACCATATTGTGTATTCTTTGACAAGGTATCTATTAATATGCCTCAATATGCAGCAAGAGAGCATTTCCATGGTCACTGTAATCTGCACCAGTCTAGAAAAGCACACTTGACCTATTTATGAGCCCTAATAAATTAATTTTACGTTTCAGAGCCCAGGTGGTTTAGACAAAAGATATATGAAAAGCTTTTATCAACAATTTATGACATATGAAAATAATCTTTGAGCACTCTGATATTGCAAAAAACGTTTATCAGAAGATGACAGATCCTTTCCCTTCCCTCCAAAACCCCAATCACTGCTACAACAGCGCAGCTTCCCTACTTCAGCTAAATAATCAGGCATTTGAGCGTCACTTCACTCACTTCCAAAATGAAGTGGTGACACTTACAGCAGCAGCGGTGATTCCTGGGAAGATTCGCAGAAGCCCAACATTCCTGTTCATATTGGTGTGAACTCGAAATTTCTTTTTGGTATTGGCTCTCCACACCGTTTCCCAGTTTACTGTTAAAGAGAAATGGCCCTTTTAGTCTAATATTAAGACATAATATTAAGTACACTTGTAGCCCTTCATACTTACAACACTGTCATTAAAACTGTTCTTTATGTAGGGGATTCATGAAAGGCAATGCACTTTTGAAAAGAGGAAATGAAGGTCCATTTAAGACAGCAGCCATTGCAGCTGATCTAACACACCTTATAGTCTAGATTCCGAGATAAAACAGCGTTACTCATCAATATTTCTAAGTTAGTGCCCTTCAAGGAGATCTTTACCACGTATATTTCAATTAAATAGCAATTTATAGCAAAGACTTCCAAAATAGATTTTTCAGTTCAATGACCATCAGTGAACAGGATGACCTATCAGACACAAAGCTGTAGACCTCTACTACAACCTCTTCAAAAGAGAGAAGTCTGAGAGCTGTGAAAAGCCTCCGAGTGCTAGACCTGATGGGTTCCTGATGTTGAACGTGTCCTGTTAGTGCCAGCTCTCCCAGTTCAGAGCCCTCAGAAAGCCTCAACCAACAGAGCATGGTGCAGGTCTAGCACAGGTGAGATATTTACTTGTCACGCATGGACCTGAACTTCACTGTTAGGTAGTTGGCCTCATAACAGCCTGGATTCATGTTTAGAAAACAAGCCTTCATTTTCCCAGACGTTAAGAGATGACAAATGCAGTTACTGTTGCCGCTAATCACCTCCAGAGTTTATTAGGTAGTTACTAACGATTAAACAAAATAGCAAGGATTCAATTAACTCCCATTATACATTTAGAGCCAGAAGTCAGCTGTTTAACTAATAGTTTGTTTGTGTTGCATTATTAGAAGCCAAGTCATGCATTATTGATTTCAGAATCTTACTATTTCAGTGTTAGGGGCACCACGTTGGTAGCACTGATGGCTCCTACAAGGCAGTGGAAGAGGTTTAACAAACAGTGGCCAACAGCTCAGAGTCATGCTTCAGTGAAAGCAGACCATGCCGTAAAGCTACCCGTTTCCCCATCATGATTTAAGCTTTTTTAGATTTTGGAGAAACTCCTAAGCAGCAAAATAGATAAAAGATCTGCATGCATAATACTGACTTGCTCTCAGCCATGCGGAGAGTTACTCACACCAATTACTGCTGCAATCTCTTGCAATCAGCAGACAGACATTGGCAAGAAAATTCAGAACACATTTAAAAGCCTCCATTGAAGCCTACTCTATTGCCCCATTACCAGATACAAGAAAAACTACATGATCCATTAAGTCAGGACAGAAAATAGCAGTCACCTATAAGACTTTATGAACTTTCCCTTCCTGTCGTGGTGCCCTGTCAGCAGCTAGAGCCTCTCTTATGTTCTTTCTGAAAAGAACACCATACATCACGTGGATTCCTGATGCCCCAAGAATGGGAGAATAGAAATATAGACCATTTTTACAGCTTCTTTCTTTCTGCTAATTTGGCCATCATGGTTCTGAAACCAACTGGTTGGATTTAGTAGTAAGCCAAGGAGCTCTCAAAGGCCTCCACAAGCTTTTCAGGGCAAGTTAGAGACCTGCAAGTGGTACACAGGTGAGTGCAGAACGTCATGCATTTGTTCTGCTTGAGGTTCATGGGCCTCGCTAACCATGTTCACTCATGACCACCGTGCCTTAAGAAGCGTCAGTGTTTAGCAATAAATCCAATCCTTTCAACCTTCTAATGCAGAGATTAATTCTTTAAAAGCAGCCTCCTCTACAAGAAGGGACAGCAATAAAATTGTATCAGAGCTTTCTTTCCTTTATCCTCCATCAGCTAGGAGTCCCTGCCAAAACTTCACAAATGCACACTACTGAGTTTGGCAACTACAAGCATCCCTAATGCCTGTAATGAACTTGAAGAATGAACTGAGGAAACCTGCCTTGGCATGGATCACTAAGATACTGCCAAAAGCAGAAGACCAAGGAGAGAGATCAGAGGATAGGTTCAGAAGTCAGACCTATACCAGGCCTATACCCGTCCTCTTGGAGTACGCGCTACCAAATAACATATCATGTTCTAGATAAATGTAATGCAGGCAGACATAGTGCAGTGATGTAATTCCAAATTACATTTTTTTTAAAAAAAGGAGAACTAAAGATTGTCTCTGGGTTAACATTCTCTTGGTCATGAACCTCGTCAGCCTATATCGGTACCCTGCTCGGTACTGCAGACCCCACAGATGTCAGTTTTCTGTTAGACAAATGAGTCTAAAAGGCAGAACAAAAGGCAAGTGTGATGCAAGAGCCAATACATAAAAGCCCGACTTCATCTCAGATTTATTCAGAACTGCTGTAAGTGAGGCAGAGTCATGCAGGGGGAAAAAAGAAATTTAGAACACACCCTTTGCATCTTCCATCTCAAAGATTACATCCCCAAAAAGGAAGAATCTTTATGTTGCCCAGCGAACTTCAAGCATCTTCATTGTAGTGAATAAACCAGTTGTCTTGCAGCCTGTAGTCATACCACACAGCAACCTTCTTAAGTATGAAACTCATATACAAGCAGTAAACGAGTACTTAAGGACAAAAAGCTGTCTATATTGGTGTTCATAACAGCTTTTTATCCTATGGATAAGAGTGATCAATTAGGGATATATCCGGTTTTGGCACAACACAGAAAACAGTAAGCTGTTCTGACTCGGATGTCCTGTGCTTGTACAGAATTTAACTGATGCAGCGCACTGCATTATAGAATCATAGAATGGTTAGAGTTGGAAGGGACCTTTCAGATCATCGAGTTCCAACCCCACTGCCGTGGGCAGGGACACCTCCACTAGACCAGGTTGCTCAAAGCCCCATCCAGCCTGGCCTTGAACCCCTCCAGGGATGGGGCATCCACAGCTTCTCTGGGCAACCTGTTCCAGTGCTTCAGCACCCTCACAGGAAAGAATATCCTCCTAATATCTAATCTAAATCTCCCCTCTTCCAATTTAAAACCGTTACCCCTTGTCCTGTCACTACACTTCCTGACCAAGAGTCCCTCTCCGGCTCTCCTGTAGGCTCCCTTCGGATACTGGAAGGCTGCTATGAGGTCTCACCGGAGCCTTCTCTTCTCCAGGCTGAACAACCCCAGCTCTCTCAGCCTGTCAAGGCTTTACATCTTTATGTAAAGATGGATGCAAAGCTGAGGAACAAACGTAACCCAGCTACTGGTCTTGCACAGCAGAGAGTTTTTAAAGCAATGTACATAAAATAAAGAGGCAATGGCTATTTATACACTGTATCCAAAATGGCTTGGGATAGAAAAGATTGCATTATTCAAGGAGACGGCATTCAAGATACTAAGGCCTTTTGTTTATTCTTCCAAACAAAACCATCACATAAACAATACTCTGCTATTTCCAATCTCCCCCCCTCCCTACCAAACACTACAGCTTTTAAAAATGCAGCTCAAAAATACATCCTTATCTTATTTAGCTTTATTCACACACACATATACACACACACACACACACAGAACTATGGTGACAAGGTTAGTGCAGAAAAAACATCTGACTGAAAAATAAAATAAAAAGGGAAGCAGCTCTAAACAGCCTAGAAAGCAGCCAAAAAAAAACCCCCTTTTTTTTAAACAGCCCCAATGCCACAATGCAGGTTTCAATTTATAATGGGAGAGCAGCAACTAAGAGCGACACCTCCCTTAGGGATGGTGACTGAACCCCTGAGTTATGAAATCAAACAAGAAATACAGCTTTTTGCCATTGCAGAGCTCCAGACAAACAGCGAGGCTTTCTTCTCCTCCTTCTCTGCAGGGCTACGGGCGAGCCCTACCACTATATAGGGTGCCCCGGCCTTCATTACCATCCGCGGCGGCAGCCAAGGGGTGGGGAGCGCCGGCCAACCTATGGGTGCAAATTCCTGAGGGAGGCAGACAACCCTAGACCCCCTTTTTTGGCAGTTTGTTATAAAACAATCGACACACGCCTTCTGAAATGAATATTTAAATGGAACGGTGCCGTTGCAAGAATAGACATGCCTACTTAACAAAGGAGTTGGGGGGGGGGGGGGACAGGACCAAAAGCACTTCAGTGAAGAAAGCCAGCATTTGCCTTAATATATAAATGATTTGGGTTTTTTACTATAAATAACCAGAACTGCCAACCAGGACACAGACTTGGCCGGTGACAAATAAGACTGGTGGGTAGATGGGCCCAAAAGTGCCTTCTAATCTGTTGCTGCACAGTCACACGGGCTCTGCTTGTCCCCTACCCAAGTTGTCCTTCTCATCACACGGTCCTGTACGTGTGCACCACTCCCAGCAGTTACGTGCATGTGTGATGAAGAAAGTCCAGCCATGGTAACAAAGCAAGTTTCATATTTGCTTCTTTAGGACGATAGAGAACAGAGGAGAGCAATCAGTTAGGAAATATACCGAGGCTCTTTACACATTTCAAGTGACATAGTCCTCCTCGTCCCTCCTGTTTTCAAAATATGAGAAAAATAAGGCAAGGTCTTTTATTTGATATGCTTTAGGATCTTAGAAATATTTTTGGGTTTCCTACATTGTCCATTTCATACAGAGATTTCTGATTCTACTGGAAGAGTATTTCCTATTGGCACTGGGTTTCTCACTCATCTGAGGAGTTTGCTAGAATTTTTCACTTCTTACATGAGTTTCTTGTGCTAAATGCAAAGTCTTGAGGAAGCTGACACATTTGCTCATCTAAAACTCGATAACAGGACTCTTCGGTGTTTCTAAGGATCTGACCAAGAACACAGTCAGTTGATGGGACCAGAAACCCACTGGGAGCCTCATCTGAAGGGGGAACAGGGTGAAAAATGGATATAAATACCGAAGAAGAGAGCTGCAGCTACAGCAGGGAAGGGAAGAGGACTCTTTCTCCTTCTCCTCTCTGGCTCCAAAGTAGATCGTTGCTTTTATATGGTATGCCAAGCCTCAAACATCATGTTCTCTCCTCGTTCCTGTGTACCAACCCACAACCCGATTACACTCCCCACTCCCTCCATCCTGTCACCTCTCCCCCTCAGCTTCTTTGGAATTTTCATTCCCAGCTTTGTTCGAACCAGGAAGCCTGAGGAAGAGTTTCTGCACATGGCCTGCTCCACCTGGCATCCTCAGGCTGCTCTCCATAATGCTGAAGCAGCAAGAGTCAGCCCTGTCTACAGGAGGATTAAGACATATTATACAAAGTCGTTTGAAAAAAAAAAAAAAGTAAAAAGATGCTAGATTTGTTTGGTCTGTTTTTAAAAGCCCAGGTGGTTCCTTGTCTCCATGAAAGCTTCATGCGAGCATCGTACAAGCAAACTCACGGGAGACAGCCATGTTTCAAACAATTACTTTGGACAAAATAAAGCAGCACTAGTAGATTGCCCATACTGTAAACTATGTTTTTTCAAAATGAAACAATCCTTCAACACTGACACCGTCATCTTGGACAAATGATGCTACCCTAACTGGGTAATCAACTGAAACTAATAAAAATAGAGCCTATCACACCATCAGTTTTTAAATCAGAAATCCCCACTGATCTCAATGGGGCATTCTACTGAAAAGATAATGGCACCAAATATGGGCCAAGGGAAGTACTTAATAACCTTCTCATTTTTCTTCTATAGAGAAAGAATCACAAAACAGTTCATTCAAATCCAAGAGAAAAATAGCATGCAATTTACAGGTTGATTTCATTATTGATCAGCCAGTAAACAGAATTTATTTATACCCTATTTGATGCAGTTCATAAAACCCCAAGAAAAAAGGTTGTCCCCAATTTACAGCAACAACCAGCTGACAGCATTTCTGTTGATTTCAGATACACCGTATCTGACACAGCATAGTTAATACAACAGTGGAAGACTCTCTACCCGAGAGATGTCTTACGGACCACTACAGTATTTCACAGGCTTCCTCAGTCTGTACCTGACTGCTGCAAACACAGCACTTTGATCCTCAAACTTTGTTAAGTCACTCCCACTCATTAGGTGGAAGGAATAAGTTTATTCTTCCAACTTGCAGACTCTCTCTCTCTCTCTCTAGTAGCAGAAACCATTCAGAATGGCACACTGCATGGCACAGGGCTAGAGGTCCTACTGGCGCTAATGGCACCTAGCAAAAGAATTTGGGAACCCCCTCCTATTTCCTGTTTTTGGAAATAATGGAGATTGTCACCAACCCCTACTCCTTTTTAATATACCTAACCTATGCAAAAGCAGCTCACATAACATGTTATATTTTTTAAAACTGTCCTTTAGTACATTTTTTGGCAATTCCTCATTTGGCTAGACTCCAAATGTGTCCCTCTTCTCCCCTCTCCAAAGAAAGGGTTCCATTTATCCAAGAACGGACATCAGCACATTAATGACTTTGCAAACAGGTACTGAAATCTTTGTGTAGTTTTTCCTCTCCTTCAAAAACAGACACACAGAAATTATAGGGAGTCTGAGTAAGTTTGGGGGAAAAACACAACTTCACACAGCGCATATTCTAGGTCTGCTGTTTTCAGTGTGCTTGCAGTTTAGACAGGTCCTAAATATCCAGTAAAACATCTTACACAATGACATGCATCAAACAGAGAATCTGTTGAAGCTGCAAGTACTCTACAATGATTCTTTTGCCTGATTTTGGAGCCCAGCATGGTCACTAATGAGATTAAACTCTTTGTTCTTTCAGCCCTCACTCCCTCATTTTTATCTTCAGAGCAAGCATTTTCATGACACAGGGGCAACATTCCCTCTGGTTACTCTGGATCTTTAGTCAAAATCAGTCTAGCTCACATCTATATTCAATAGATAAATGCAATTGAATCACAAATTCTTCGTCTTCCTAATATTTAAACAGTTTCAGACCAGCTAAAGTAGAGTCAAACTGCAGGGCTTTCAAAGATATTTGAATTTATAAACAGCATTTCAACTACATAGGCACAGATTCTTTTCTTTTCAGCTAGAGTTATATTGCATGTGGCATAAATTACAAGGCTTAAGAGATGATGGTGCTTACTTGTAATATCAACCTCAGCATTTGCAAGTGGAGGCAGGTTAGGTGAGGAAAAGGCATTGAAACTCCCAGCATCCACCTTAGTCACCCTATTTCCCCTGTACAGTTTATTATAAAAATACAGGCACACCTGCAAGACAAGTAAAGAAACAGGTCTATGAATAAGCCAGTAATTAAAAGATTCAGCAGATAAAAACTGTAGTCTGTCCTTCATAAAGTGTTTTCTAAATCTTTAAAGCAACTCAGAGACTAGTAGATGTTTACAACTCTTACCCTTTCAAAAAGAGTTGGCACATCTGTCACACATTGGTTTAAGAATTTAAGAACAAAACAAGTTAAGAGCTAACTAGTTTCGTAATCCTCTCATGAGGCATACTCTAGGAGACAGCAAATTTGCCCAAGTCCATTTCAGAGATAGAGGAAAAAACAGTGTGGACTTTTTAATAAGGTCATCAGTTATAGCTAAATTCAGAGTCCAAAACCTTAACAAAAAGCCTAGTGAAAATCAGGATGACTTTCAAAAGAGTTACCACACATAAATAATTAGGTTCCTTCTCAAGTCCCTCAAAGGTCATCAATTGGAATTTGAAGGAAAAGAGATACCTCAAAGTTATTATTAGTTAGGAAGATCTTGGCCAGTCAGCTACTGTTGTTGTTTTACAAGAACTGGGTTTGGGAACATGGCAGAAGTGAAATGGGGTGTAACACAACCAGTTTTCTCTCTGATTTTTGGGCTGCACAGCACCAGCATCTTTAAAGGCAGGGTACTGAGACCATGGAGGTATTTCCATATCCATTAGGTATATCATCCTTGAAACTTCAGACTTCAGGAACTAGAGAGAGATGACACTCTAGAGTTAGAAGACACTCTACCAGTTCTAGAGCAACTATGAACATCAAAGTAATCTTCAGTTAAAGAACTGACTTACAAGTGTTGCAGATCCCACATATTTACAAGGGAACCTCTGATTTCAAGTCTGCTACAAGCTACATTTCAGACTTGATGGTCTTTATAGATTGTATATGGGTAAAATGGGATATGACTCCTAAGAAAATGGCACGTGCTTTGCCATGCAAGTGCCTGTTACCTCAGTGGAATCCATTTATCTTCCTGTTTACGTGCCTAATGGATATTTAGAGTAAGTACGTGTCCTGGCTAGAGGGAGAAAAGCAGCTTTTGAGACGGTCTTCACAGACAAACTGACCTCAGGAATCACGAACTGCCCAGCAAAGAGCAGTGCCCCCAGAAGGTTGGCTCGGCCGTCATTCTGCAGCTCGTATATGGGCACCTGGAGAGCAGAGACTGAAATTACACCCTATCCCTTATGTAAAGCCTACACA
The DNA here is from genome assembly GCF_964106895.1 of Numenius arquata. Taxonomy (NCBI): domain Eukaryota; kingdom Metazoa; phylum Chordata; class Aves; order Charadriiformes; family Scolopacidae; genus Numenius; species Numenius arquata. Next base: position 5,748,666 of record NC_133581.1, read on the forward strand.
GCAGAAAAAAGGAGTCCAACTTATGCAATACAAATACATGAATACTCTATGTAACAATGATTTATGACAAATGAAGTTTCCTTCTTCATCCAAACTATTCTAGACTGCAGCAGATGGCAGAGTTTCCTTCTGTGCTCAACAGATTTTTATAATTTAAGTGCTTAAAAGCTAATATAGAGATGATTCTAGTGTGATTACGCAGATTAAAAGACTGATTCAGGAAAAATATAAAAAATAGAAAGCAGGCATCGTTGAAGTGACTGAGCATGGGAGAAGTGATTGTACAGAGGGAAAGCAAAAGCCCCAGATCATACAGAACTGCCTGTACAGGCTTCACAACAGCTCTCTTGCACCATACTTCCTCCTAGTACAGCCAAACTGAGCCAGCAGGTTATTACCTACAGAAAAGGACAAGATTAAAACCAGAAATTTGGTGTGCTGAGTGATGACTTCCATGCCTTTTCAGATTGCCTCTTTATTAACAGAGAGTCAGAGCTCCTTTCGGCAATGAAACAAAACCAAAAAAAATCACATGCTCCATTGCTAGATCATACGTCAGGCAGATCTCCAAGCAATAAAGCCAAAAAGAAAGCAAAACCTTGAATGTGGTGTATCACAACTAGACCGCCCCACGTCAAGACAATAAGTGAGAGCCTACTCCTTCCTAGACTTTTGTATTTTGATTTCAAATAGACCACATGTGAAAGGGAAGTTATGCGATGGGGGAGGGGACTTTTACAGTGCGATGTTTCATCTCTCTTTTGTGATTAGAGCTGTATTTTACGCTCAAGCAAGCTATTCTAGTAAGACAACCCCTCCCCCTCAGACAATATGCAAAGGGCTGATCTCCAGCTCCGAGAATGACAATTAATAAATGTAGTCTTCAGAGGAAAGCTCTGCTCTGTGGAAAAGAAATGATCAAAAATGCATCTAAAGCTTATTTTAAAAATGATTATTTAAAAAACGATAAAGAAAACGAGTAACATAAAATGGGATAACAACTGATGAAGTAAAAAGTAATAAGCTTCAGGGCTTTAAAAGGAAAAAAGACAGCTAACAACCAGCAGCCACCTGAGGCTGGAAAGATGCTTCTCTTATAAACCGATTAATACACAATGGCCAATGACAGGCTCTTATATCTTTCTCTGAAGCATCTGGCCCCAGCCATAATGAACTCCTGGTCTGATTTGGTACAGAGTTGTAAAGTCATTAATGACAAAATTATGGGGCAGATCCTCAGCTGGTGAGTCTGTCAATTCTCACTAATTTCTCTCAGCACTGTGACCATTCACCCTGGCCAGAGGCCCACCCTGTGCTACTGAACTATACAGTGATAACCAGGATACTACCTGGGTTTGCATATAAAAACCAAAAACGAGGCTTCTGACTTCAACTTCAAATTAAGTCCATTACCTGGGATCCTGTCAGAACAACAGTTTTACCCAGGTTCTCACACATGAAGGATAAGGCTGAAGCTGTGTAGGCCATGGTATCGGTGCCGTGAAGGATGACAAAACCATCGTACTTTTCATAGTGCTCCTGGAAATGGAGAGACAGTTTTCACATTGTTAGAGCAATGCACTGGCATCAGCAAGCGAAGTACATATTGCATCACGTTCACTGATTCAAGCAACAGCGTAATACCTTAAAGGGTACTACACACATAATTCCTCCTAAAGTTATCCTGTTTTCAGTTTAAATACAATTAAGGGTTAATAGGACACTAAGTACGAGAGCCAGTAATACTAATTATGGAACAATCAAAGAGATTCTTCTACGTATACATATTAATGCAGCATTTTTAAACCAGAAGACTGCTAATTAAGAAAAGCTTAGCAATGGCTTTAAACAGGAATGTTAACATATGTAAATTAGTCGTATAGTCTGATTTCTTGTTGCCGCTTTTACTTCAGGGATTACACCATTTACAGGAACAGATTAGGCAAACCAAGGCTATCATAACATACAGAAAAACCAGTCCATTTAATCCGGGTGGCAGGCAGGCAAATTGCCAGTGTAAGAGTGCCCTCTTCTGTTGAAAAGTCATCCTGACTCCAGCAGTATGTGACTTCTGCAGCTGGAAGAGGTGAAGAGGCTTCTTGTTCCTTAATGTACATACACCTGCTGGTTTTTGAGAAGTCCCTTAAGACTGCACGTACAGATGCAAAAGGGAATTTTATAATAACTTTAATCTACACACAACTCCACACAGGAGTTTTCTTAACGCAAAGCCATGAATCGCACAGCTCATCCTGCTGGAATAAAGTCATCTGCTGGCTTTTGGGAGGAGAACCAAATTGGTTCCTCTTATTTTAAGAGTGATGCACACAGTAAACACTGTAGTGAGAGACACTGATGTCTCTGATGGAATTTGGCAACATGGACAGGATTACATAGGCGTCTAAACAGAGATATGAAGTGCCAGCATGGGGAAAAAAAGGTTTTTGCCATATAATTAAACAAGATTTCTTTTTAATTATACTTCTTATGCTACAGTAGGCACACACACTTGGCATCTCCTGATAATAAGGTAGGTCACCTCCAAACTCACCTGCAGATTTCTACTTGTCCTTTTGCTATTTCTTCACCGATACTTGTGCCTACAGGTTGCTACTTAATGGAAGTTTCAGTGCATTTCTGCTAATCTCTAACAAGTCATCCAGCAGAACAAGATCTTTCTGTAGGCCAGACTCCAGTGTGATGCAAAAAGCATGCTGCTTTTATTCGCCAACGCAGTAACAAGGTAAGTCAGTTTGAAGAAGGGCTAAAATCACAGAAATAGCCATTTGTCCTCTCCGACTCCATCAGAATGCTCGCGAATATTCTCAGCCTTACGAATCTTATTAGATGCGAAAGAACGTAACTTAGTTTAACCTTCCTAACATAAAAGATCAGTCTGGCAATTAAAGAGATATCCCACAGAAACATCTTGGAACATTTCAGTCTGGAAAGTCATCCGCACATTACATCGGTGCCAAGTATGTGTCCAAGATGAACACAAAGTGGCAGTGTCTATACATAAGGTAGACAGTTAAAGGGCTTTTTTTTTCCCCCTTCTCAGCACTTTTCACTTGGATTACATGTACTGGATATTTGTACATACAGAGTAGCCGCATTCTGTGTAAAAGAAAGAAGCATTTTTTGACCTCAGGAGTTTAAGTAAAACTAATGTGCCACTGAGAAAGAAAGGTAACATCTCTCCTGTACAGCATGGCATTGCCGCCTTCGTGTTACTCTACTCTTGGCCCTGGGCTTTTCCCAGCTCCATTCTATAGTCCACCTATGTGGAGTCCACACCAGCTCTGTGTCTTCTCTGCCCTGGCAAGATGCATTCCACAGGAGGAGTATCATCCCTAGTTTGGTGGTTTCAGGATTAGAGGACCTAAAGGTAAAAGATTGCTACCTGAATCTTCAGCGCTGTTTGCCTGCATTACTACAGCTCGGTCGAAGAAGGAAATTTCCACTATAAAGTCCACTATCACAGAGCGAGCAGGAGTGGAAGAGCAATATCTTACTAGGCCCATGGTTATTTATCTCTAACAGCTATGTATGAACTCCTGGTGTGAAGTATTTGGAATGTTTTGCATTTCCGCTTTCTTAAAAGCACACAGCTAAGTTCAGACATGGGGACAGAAGCAGAGAAATACTGATTTTTTTTTTTAACTAGAGAAGGATGTAATGAATTTTGCTATATATGCAGAAATATCTAGGGCTTTAAACATTTTCCAGTCTGGGAAACCTAACCATGATAGCATTTTTTCTACTGGCTGTAAAGCCAAAGCTCGTCAAGTCCATCTGTGTCCAGAGTAAGAAAGGCATAAAGACATGAAATTATTTTCTACATCAATAGCCAACTATTAAGCTACTTGAACACTCAAAATGATGTGTAACTAAGCAACCCTTCAGTTAAGTTACCTACATGTCAGGATTTTATTCAACATTTTTGGACAGTGAATTTAAGTCAACATTTCAGAACATATCAGCCTACATATTACATACCTTATTCAATCACAGCTGCAATTTTCCTTTTTATTTTCTTGTACAGAATTATGACATGGCTTATTATTGGAAGAACTATATAAGTTTAATGAGTTTGCAACATTTTCAAAAGGAAAAAAAAATTCGGCAAGCCTTGCAAGCACAGTACTTGTTACTTTGCAAGTAACTAAGCAAGGTACATAACATCTACATTTTAAATAAACAAATATAGAATCATAGAATGGTTTGGGTTGGAAGGAACCTTTAAGATCATCTAGTTCCAACCCCTCTGCCACGGCCAGGGACACGTTCCGCTAGACCATATATATATATATATATATACACACACATATAGCACTACTGAATTGTTTTATCTTCCTAAGTGTACTAGATAGAATGCTGGGTTTGTTTAAGCAACAAATGAATTCTTATCCCATACCATAGTACCTCAAGTTTCTTTGCAATTTTGGCCCAGTCCTCTGGCGTCATGTTGGAAGAATCAAGCAGCGGTGAGAGCTCCAGGATTGTGTAAAAAATTCTTTTGTTTTGCTTAGAGACACTGTGAAGAAAAAGAATTGGAGAAAAAAAAATTCAGAGCTAATATCAGCTCATCACTTCCGACTTTTTGTCTAAATCAGTAGTTTTTGCCCTTTTCCTCCCCATCCCCCAGTCTATGGCAAAAAAAAAAGGTCTTGCATTTCGAGCATTAAGTTCCAAGTTTAGAAGTTCACGGCTTGATGTGGTTTAAAGCACAAATCCCTAAATTTAATATAACAATAAACATAATTTGGGAGGCGGAGAGGGGCTGGCAAAACTAAAGACAGAAAAGAAGAACCCAGACTTACTTTGTCTAAGTTTGGAACTGAGTTCTAACAGAAGTTGATACGAATCTTTAAGGTTTAAAAATGCTTCATGAACTATTGAGAAGAATATATAAAGCTCTCAAGGTTTATAGGGGGTCAACAGAAGAGTTGCAACAACTTTTTGATCCTTTGATAAATATAAATAGATACCCTATAAATAGATACTCTTTCCTGACACAAAGGGTATTTTCTCTTAAGAGTCGTATGACTGGGATTCATTTTTGTGGCCTTTAGAAGATCCATTTTTCTCAGTTTCTCTGATTTTGGATTAAGAAAGTTTAACACTTAAGATTTTCAAGTAAACTTTTGCCTTTGCTAGTAATAGGCTAACTTTGTGAAACCCCAGTCCGAGCCTATTAGGCCTGTTGTCACCTTGTTATGACCAGATGTCTTCGTCATGATGGAGAGTTTAAGCATGTGATAATCGCAAAGATCTTGAAATAGTGGAATCGGTTGAAAACAGAGGCCTCAGGACTATAAACAACTCACTGGCCATCAATTATTGGCCACTGAACAAGTGCAACCTTGACAGCTGGGAAAAGACTGCTCTAAGCACAATAAAAACAAGAAAAAGCAACTACGCAAGGGAAAAAAAACCCAACACAAACCAAAAATGAACAGTCAAGCAATGGGATAAAGTACCTGTGGGCCTGAGGAATGCAACGCTTTCAAACATCACGTGGTGTGTAGCCCAGCAGATGGAGACCAAAGATTAGGAAGCGTCTGGACACTCAAACATCTTACAGAAGTACACGATCCCAAATTTAAAGGGGACTTATCAAAGGCCATGGTGGCTGTGGAATCACAGTGGGATTGTCCTAGCTCTAAGCATGCTGTCTGCTCTCCCTGCCCCAAGGACCACGGGTCTCCCTTTCTCCACCTGCCTATCTCAAGAAATCTGACTCTTCAAAGACCTTTGATTTGCCAGGCAAATGGGCTGCACGCAGAGCATGTGTTTTACCCCATAAAAGATGCTCATTTCTCCACATTAACTTTCTAACCTCTCAGAATAAAGTCAACTATGTATAAATTCAACTTGGCAGTTAAGATTTGGGGTAATAAAAGAACCCTACTACAAGTGTTTTCTGCTATCTTTCTGAAGCTTGGAAGAGGACAGAATATCCACCCATTCTCACGTTAGTTGGAATATGTTCCTATTTAGCAATGCAGCGGCCGACAAGCAGCTAAGAAAGAAGAACTGCTAGTGGGCCAGCTCTACCCTTCCTACTCGCTCTTCCAGGCAGAGTCATCTGGACGACGTTTAACAGGACCATCTACAGAGCATTCTCAGTGCTCTTCCACTGCCTGAGGATGATGGAAAGCTCCTTGCCAGCTGTAACGGTGACAGATACTTCAAGACAGTCAAAGGCTACAGAAAAGACCAGGATACTGCATGGATGAGTAAAAGTTCCTAAAATAAAGCGCTTAGAGCACAGAAAAGCTGATTACCTTTCCTCGGCATTTGCAGTAGCGTGTTGTTCCCACTTGCTGTTCTTTTATATATTTATAGCAATATAAAACATGCGAAACCAAGAGTCACGGAATCACAGAATTGTCAGAGTTGGGAGGGACCTCTTGAGATCATCTAGTCCAACTCCCCTGCTGAAGCAGGATTGCCCAGAGCACATCACTCAGGACTGCATCAAGGCGGGTCTTGAAAATCTCCAGAGAAGGGGACTCCACAACCTTCCTGGGCAGCCTGTTCCAGGGCTCTGGCACCCTCACCGGAAAGAAGTTCTTCCTCATATTTGAATGGAACTTCCTATGTTCCAGCTTGTGCCCGTTGCCCATCATCCTATCGCTGGGAACCACTGAAAAGAGTCCAGCTCCATCATCCTTCAACCCACCCTTTAGGTACTTGTAAACACAGATAAGGTCTCTCCTCAGCCTTCTCCAGGCTAAAGAGCCCCAGCTATTTGAGCCTTTCCTCATAAGGGAGGTGCTCTAATCCCTTCATCATCTTAGTTGCCCTACGTTGGACTCTCTCCAGTAGTTCCCTGTCTCTCTTGAACTGGGGAGCCCAGAACTGGACACGGTATTCCAGTTGTGGCCTCACCAGTGCAGAGTCGAGTCAATTATCAGCTCATAAACTCTGCAGACCCGCTCCCCTTACGAGGCCTGTAAGACAGTCGCGTACAGCAGAGGGAGCATTTAAACGATGTGCAGCTTTCACTCATAACCAACCGACACACTGTACCTAAGAAGTTGGATTTCTTATGAAAAATTGCCTTGTTGGGTATCACCTTTACACACGCTAAGAGTAACTTTGGAAACCAGCTGAAAATCTGTGAAAAGAAAGCTCCCCTGAGGATGCGCTGTTTAAAAAAACCACAACATACTGACACCAGAGACCAGCCAGGTCTGCGACTTTTGATGCCTCTCTCTAAGAAGGGATCATATCGTTCCTCTTACATCGAGGTTATCACACAGATTGTAATACAAAGTTCACAAAATACTCCTATTTTCTCCCCTCAGAAAACTCACGATATTTCTCAATTGCCTAGTTAAAATATCACCCGGCTAGCACAAAAGAGAAAATGGCAAATTGCCATGACTAACCTCCAGAAACAGCACTCAGCAGTGCCAGGAAAACAAGACAAGATTGTTTTTTAAACCTCAGGTTTTGATGTGAATGATCGTTTTAAGCTTTTCTGTTCTTCATGGAAAAGATGTGCCAGGAGAAGTATATTTAGGGACTCAAATGGGTATATTAGTGTAGTTTTGTTATATTTCAAATCCCTTAAAGTATTTAAAAATTATTCAATTACAAGCACAGTACCGTAGCAGAGCTCCATTTTTCTTAGTATAACCATCATATTTAACACAAACCGTATGTTAACATCAATACTACTCCACCAGGAGTCCATTTCTTTTCCCTTTACCCCTTTTTCTGTCATTGGCCTTTTAAGTGGTTACTTTTAAAATCTTTACAGGGAGATACTAATACAAAATAGAAAGAAATGAATAAAACTCACTTTTGCGTGCGTCCTGATTTTCTCCTTAAAGATTAAAGAATATCCCTTTTTACTCTTATAGCAAAACAGCTATAGTCCCATTTATTTTTGAATGACTGTGTAAAATCATCCTTTGTGCAAAGTTAACATGTTTACAGGGGTACAGTCATTCATCACAGCTGGGGAATATCTCAAATTAGCATACTGCCCTCTAAATAAAACCTATAAGCTTATTAATCATTGCCCAACAGTTAAGAAGCAATGCAGATTAATTATAAGCCCATCGCTTATTATCATAATGTTGCATAAATTCGGCAAAGACAATCAGCTTTTCGGATTTTTTAAAAACAGAAGGCCTGCAGAATTAAAGCACGACGCCTATTCACAGATGCATTAATTAGATGCTTCTTTTTCAGACATATGCTGAAGATAATTCACACAGAACTCTATCTAGTTTTCTTAGTTTCTAGAGAATATCTGTATGTTTCCACAGTAAGAAATTAATATCCAAAACAAGAGAAAGTTGCAGGACCAAGCTGCCCATAATGGTTACTTGTTGCCTAATTTTGAAGTTATTTCTCAAGCAGTTGTAAGACAATTCATTACAATATATCAAAACAGAAATTTTCTGTTGTGCCAGATATGGTAGGGTTTTTCCTTTTAAGTCAACATAAGCATTTTTGCTAATCTCATAATGGATTCTTCGCATTAAATGTTTGGAAATGTAATTATCTGAAAATTAATAAGATACTTTCTAACCCCTCCTCTCCCCAAGGAAAATGTACTTACGGGAGCACCAGTGTGTTGTCTGGAAATTCATGGAAGTTGTTCAGTGTTGTTTCCTGGACATATGCCTCATCATGCAGCATCGGCATCGTTTTCAAGCTGCTTACTAATTTATTGGCCTCAGGAGCAAGTCCTTAAAAATAAAAAAAAATAAAGGAATTAAATAAAGGAGCAGGGATGGAAGGAAGCAAGTGGCCCAGTAAGGAGGGAAGAAGTCAAGTTACACAGCTGTTTGCCCATCCTTCCAAACTAAATTTGAACAGTCTATTGCCAGCTTAAGAACACGAAAACCAAATCTAACCACAGTAAATCTCCATGCAGTTATTCTTTACTTTAAATAAATAAAGCCTTTATTTAAAGAGAAATAATGCTACAAATCTCCTCCACATCAACTATTTATGCTTTACTGATTTTTCATTGTTGCTTGTGTGCAAATACTAATCAGCAGTAGGGGAAGGAAGCCAATTTTTGCAACTGTACCAAAAAGCTACCATTCTCTTTTACATTTGCCATAGCTGTTCTCTACCTAGTGGCAGAAGACTTACAAAACACCGAGTGTTATTTTGCACTATAAATTTGTGATATTTTTTACCTAGCTGCTTAGCCTGCAGCAGTATCGGCACGAACAGCACAGGTACTGACTATACATCTTTATCTCTTCAACATCTTTATCAATGATCTGGACGAGGGGATCGAAAGCACCCTCAGCAAATTTGCAGACGACACCAAGCTGGGTGGGAGTGTTGATCTGCTGGAGGGTAGAGAGGCTTTGCAGAGGGATCTAGACAGGCTGGATCGATGGGCTGAGACCAACGGGATGAGGTTCAATAAGGCCAAGTGCCGGGTCCTGCACTTGGGTCACAGCAACCCCAGGCAGCGCTACAGGCTTGGGGAAGAATGGCTGGAGAGCTGCCTGGCAGAAAAGGACCTGGGGGTGTTGGTCGACAGCAGGCTGAACATGAGCCAGCAGTGTGCCCAGGTGGCCAAAAAGGCCAACAGCATCCTGGCCTGTATCAAGAACAGTGTAGTGAGTAGGACCCGAGAGGTGATCGTCCCCCTGTACTCGGCACTGGTGAGACCCCACCTCGAGTACTGCGTCCAGTTTTGGGCCCCCTACCACAGGAAAGACATTGAGGTGCTGGAGCAGGTCCAGAGAAGGGCAACGAAGCTGGTGAGGGGTCTGGAGCACAAGTCTTACGAAGAGAGGCTGAGGGAGCTGGGGCTGTTCAGCCTGGGGAAGAGGAGGCTGAGGGGAGACCTTATTGCTCTCTACAAGTACCTGAAAGGAGGCTGTAGAGAGGCGGGGGTCGGTCTCTTCTCCCAAGTTACAGATGATAGGACAAGGGGTAATGGCCTCAAGTTACGCCAGGGGAAGTTCAGGTTAGATATTAGGAAATATTTCTTTACTGAAAGGGTTGTCAGGCATTGGAATGGGCTGCCCAGGGAGGTGGTTGAGGCACCATCCCTGGAGGTATTCAAGAGAGGAGTTGACATAGTGCTTGGGAATATGGATTAGTGTTGGGTGGTGTGGTGGTGTGTGTGTGGGTTGCGTCTGTGGTGGTTTTGTTTTTGTTTTTTTGTGTTGTGGTTTTTTTTTTTTGTTTTTTTTTTCATTGGTTGGACTAGATGATCTTAAAAGGTCCCTTCCAACCTCTGTGATTCTGTGATTCTGTGATTCTGTGATATATCGGAAAGCTACATGTTATATCAGACTGTCAATGGTAATAGCATTTCCAGAGAGAAAAAAACACTAAGAAAAAAGCTAAAACAAACCCCATAGTAGGTATTAAGCATTGACAGATATAGACAAAAATCTGTGTGTGTGTGTATATATATATATATATATATACACACAGAGATAGAGAAACCTCAGCTTCCCATAAGAGTCTTAACTAAGTGCTCTAATCGCTCTCTCTCTAATAGGTACTTTCCACCAGCAGGTTTAGGACTCAACATCTCAACTGACAAGAGGTAGATAAGGTGCATAAGCTGCTGAACAGAAAAAGTCAAAAGCGTGGATGCATCTTAAACTCTGTTCACACTCTCCCTGCCCGTGATGCCGTCTTTCTCTCTGTGGCAGGGGCCCTAAAATGGTTGGGCTTAAGTTCATTTAGTGTTTGCTGAATCTGCAGTTGTCCTGGTTGCAACCAGGCATTTCAAAGGGAATCCACAGATACTCTCTGTTAGACAGAAAAGGACCTAAATTTTTGATGTTACAATCCTGAGCATCATAGAACTGAGTTCATTTGTGAATCTAACTTGATTCCCGTCTCCCAATACCCTGTTTCAGGAAAGGCACCAACAGTCCCGGTGTCCAGAGCCAGAAGCCACCCTGGTTTTCTTAAGTCTGACTTTTTGAGATGTTTTTCATTCAAGGAACTTCCATCAGAGGTACGTCCTTCTGGACTTTTAAGATTCTACTGGTGCTACCATCCAGTTCAGTTTAATCTCAGCGAATGTTTTATATCACCTGTTCAGATAGCAAACAAACTCTCAGATCTCATTATCCTACTTCTGCTAGTTCTAGCTATTCTGAGTTTAAGGCCAGGTAAATTTCTCCTAGTTCCTAGTTCTTCTGTTTGTTTAAAAACAATTCTCATCCAAGTTAGCACCTGCATTTTATTTTTTTTTTTTTTGTCTCACCTTCAAACAGCAAAGTCTATTTAAAATACCCCCAAACACAGAAAGTATTTTCAATAGGACTTCTATCTTTTTTCATTTAGTTTCCAAACTGACGGAAAAACCCTTAAGAACTCCCTAATCTCCCTCCTGGCTTGCCTTAAATGAAGTAGCAGGCCCCTTCATGGCCAACTTTCTCACAGGACGGCAACAGTGTTTGAGTGGATTTGTTTGGATTCCTGCCGAAATACTTTGTTTTACAAAATATACTTAACACGCTTTCAAGCTTTGCTTGTTTTGTGCATTCAGCTATAATCCCTGCTTTTCCTATTAAGGATGTTCCTAGCTTAGTCACAAACGGCCACTTCTGCCTGCCCTTGAGCATACAGTTATTTTGGCTCCGAAGCGCAGCCCAGTTTCAAGTGTTTTCTGGGTGTTTTGTGATTATTCTTCTGTTTGTCCAATGCTCGTCTTGGTCTGAATATTGACAATGGATTAGACTGTTTATTTTTTGTATTTGCCCCAGGAACCAGAGAGCTGATGTACATTAATATTCTTAAATCCCTTCTCTATAAATGGCAACTCCTCACCTCTTAATCACAACTCTGCCAGGATTTTTCCATAATTGCTTGAACTGAACTTAAACCTTTTCTTTTTTCTAAGACACTCTGCAGATCCATCCAAGATGACCCACTTACAACCTATGCAGTCCCCTAAACGCGCCCACATGTTTTCTGCTTTATGGCTTCAAGAAGCAAACAGGGGGACTCAAGTGCAACCGTTTTACGAACACTTCTACTTTATTATGCATGGAAAACATCTTGCGCGAGCCAAGCTTGTTAACCAAGTATTTGAAGCAGCTTCACCCCTGCAGAGAAGGGGCAGGCTGTGCGACTTGTCCAAATAGCTCTCTCATCAACTTCTGTCCTTCCCCTCTTTAGCTGCCCAGCCCCGGCACCGCAAAGCAGAGGGACAAAGGCAGAAGGGCAAACAAGCAGCTGTGGCCGAGGAGAACAAGCACGGTTCTGTCTCATCTACAACGGAGGGCTCTGCTTCTCACCCTGGTGCCACAGATAACGCAGCGATAGCTACGTGCCAACCAAGATATCCCACAATCCGTGCTGCGGCAGGGAACAGGGAGCTGAGAAAGTCTGATGCCGCTGTGTCAAGTGGGGCTCTGCACCCCAGAAACCACAGGTGGTGGTGAGAAGGGGCGTACCGCACATCGGCATGCTGGAGTCATCATCCCCAACCCTAACAACCTCTCCACATTGAGGAATACAAAGGACTTGGCTAAACCAGTTTTTACCTATAAGATTATCCATAGAAATGGCACACACATCTACGGTGCCAGACCCCAAAAGTAACATTTTTTGCAAAGGCAGAGAAGCAGAAAGCGTTCTCCAAAATACTCATTTCTGCAGCCCTGGTACTTGGAGCTTTCAGAAGTGAGATGGATAGGCTTCAAACAGAAAAAGGTTTGGACTACAGCACCCAGTCCTTTGGCAGTCTGGTACATCTAGAAAATACAGATAGCTAACTAGGTTACCCAGGCAGACTCTATTCCAAGATCAGTAATCTTCCGAAGGGAATCTAGCTTAGTTCTACTTGTATTTGCTGGGCAGTTTTTTTTTCCCTGAATTACCTCAGGTAAGAGCTTGGAAAAAGATCCAGCCCAAAAGCCCAAGGAAAAGGTCTTCCTGAAGGCACCAGGCGGAACTTGAGCATAAACTTGATGCAAAGATTAGGATCAGGGCAACCTCACTAAGGAGTGGCAATAAAGAGTCTCCTTCTGAAATGAGCTACTGATAAGCCAAAAGAGGCTGTGGTAGGAGGATATAAGTAAGAGGAAGTAGAAGGAAGAAATTTTTAAAATGCACTGAAATACCTTATTTGACAGCAAACACATGAACACTGAGAGAGTCTGCAACTGTGTCTGGTTGTCTCCCGGCTCACACAAACAGGAACAGATCACCCATCCTCTGGAAACGACTCCTGCACAGGTAACCTATAGGTGTGCAGAAAGTCCAACAGGTCCCAGACGTGCTGGAGTCACCACACGTGCACAGGTCAACTGCAGAACCTCCACGGGAAGTTTACAATCGGATATCACGATGATAAATCATCGCTCCATACGTGCACAACGAGCCCAGGGATTGTGACTGTATCCATCTGGTACACGGGGAGCAGTTCTGCACAGGAACGTATTCCTTGCAGAACACATTAGGCTTCTCAAAACTGTCTGATTTTAAAAATGAAACCATCTTCTCCCAGGAACTGGAAAGGCCATAGAAAAGCTTGTAAGCCTAGATGGAAATTAGGTAGGTAGAAAGCTAGCTTAATCCCTTCACTTTGAGCAGCAACTGCTCTCAAAGATTTCTCGCAGCTCAGGGAAGCTACTTCTGTTCACCTTGCTTGAAATAAAACACTTATAGCTCTAGGTATGGTTGTAAACAGGCCCTTTCTATCAATTCAGTAATAAAAGAAATTAGCTTTTTCCGGCACGCTGCCTTTCCCATGCCCTTTCACCAGCTTCTGTCTGAACACTGAAGACTGCCAAATATTCTGAAAGAGGTACTCTGGCTGCTCTGCTGCCAGATCCCTGTAGGAAAAGCAGGTTGAAACCCTCACCAGACGCAGCAAGTGAGCATCATTGGATATAACTGTTAGATTGTTTGCATATGCTTTAATGATTGACACTTGTTAAGCAAAAGGGAAAAAAAAAAAGCACACAAGATGAGAAGAGGTCATGGAGTTCATTTATAAGAGAATTAGACGTGTGATTTTAATTTATTTGTTTAGAAAAGGTGTTTGGGAAGCTGAGACAATATAAGTAGGATATTATTTTAGTATAAATAATGCAGACAGAGAGAGGAAAGTCACCACGTCATTTGAAATATAGACTTTTTTTTTCTTTTTTACAACTTTGATAAACACAAAGATGACAGCCGTAAAAACAAAGCAGAACAACACCTTAAAGCATCTGCCTTACAATAATACAGATCAGCCAGACACTGTCTTCCAAGAAGGAGGGATATGTATTAGGAACCCAATCTAGTCTAGGAAGCTCTGAGGTGAAGTCCCAAGTGTTTTCATGCTACCAGATGAGAAGCTGAGATGGTATTTCAGAAAGGGGCTTCAAATTCTGTAGGGAGGGAACACAAGTACCCACGCTTTTGAACCCAGACAGACACAGGCTCTGGAAGCCCTGGGATGCTTCACTGCCTCTCAAGTGAAGGAGGAAGGAAACCGAACAGACTTTCACCAAAATTGGACTGCCCCCCTCTCCCCCACACCTTACCCTCGGTCCCCTTACACCAACACTGGTAAACGCACAGCCCTGCAGCAAGTTAGACCTGGCTGGAATCTGTTCTTTTTCCTGTTGGCTGATGCTTCTGGCATCCCCTGAGACCTGTGCCTACTGAGTGTGGGTCTATAGGTGCTTAGGTGCCATTCCATCCAGCGTCTGGACTGGGGGTCTGCGGCGGGTGTTAAGTGAGTTTAGGGACCTACCTGCTGATATTTAGGGGCATCTGAAAACACACAGCATATACCTGTAGGTACCTAAGAAGCTTTCAGGTAAGATGCAGGCAGTACGCTGAGACATCTCAGAGCTCAATTTTGGATTTCAACATCTTTCAGCTGGCGGGAGGGGGTTTGGCACATCTGGCCTTTTCCTGAACATAAGTCTCACCCTCCCTTGGTAAGGTAAAGCAGAACCCTTCAATGATTTCCTGAAGGAAGTCGGGAGCTGGTAGGAGTGCAGCAGGAGCCTGCCCAGAGGTGGGCGAGCACAGATGCTGCATCTGATCTCGCTCGTCATGGCACTTGGCAGCGCGTACGCTGCCACACTCGGATCAGATGTGTCTGCCAGGTCAGGTCACCACTTGAAAATCCTTGACGTGGCCACCACCTCCGACAGCCCACGCTCTTCCCAGTAGGAATGCCAGGCACACGCTCTCCAGGTAGCCTGGCACAGTAGCTCTTTTGGGACTAAAAATAAAGCCAAAAAAAAAAAACAAAAAAACCCACATAACCCAAACCAGACCGCACGAGTGGTACAATTAAACCGGTTTCATTTTCAGTGCGTGAAGGAGGGAGGAAAGGACTCACACTTCAGGAAACACGTTGCCCTCTGCCAAAACCTGCTCTAACGAGCCGTGGGACTCACTTGCCAGAAGGCTGCCTGTCCAGGGGGCTACCGAAACAACCAGTCGGTAGGAAGAGGGGATCAGAGGAAGGCGCACCCCCGCTTCTTACCGGCCAGGGGGAACCCGGGGATGCTGAGGCACGACCCGCGGCGGGCAGAGCGGCTGCCGGTTCAGGCAGCGGCAGCCCCAAGCCTCCGCTGGCCAAAGCGGGGTGTCCCCCGACCCACCGCCCCCCACCACGGCAGCGCACGCTGAGGGGGGAGTCCGCCCCCGCCACCCCGCCCCGCAGAGCCCCCCCCCCCTCTCACCCTTGTCGTCCTGCACCATGCCGATGGTGCCGCCCGTGTTGATGACCAGCACCCGCGCCTCGCCCTTCGAGCCGCCGGCGGAGGCCGGGGGGCAGCCGGGGCGCTCCTGGCGGCGGCCGCCGGCCAGGACTCTGCCCAGAGAGCTCGACCCCACATGCTGCTGGTACCCCGCCACCGCCTCCATCCCGCTCCTCAGGAACCGCTACCTCCTGCCCAACCCGGCGAAAGGGGAGTTATAGGGCGGCCGCGGGGCCGCCCCTTCCCGCCCCGCCGCGGGGTGGGGCCTGCCCGGGCCGCGGCGCTGCCCTCAGGGGCGGGGAGAGCCGCCATGCCCGCCCTGAGGAGCGGGCAGCGAGGAGGCGGCGGCCGGAGTTCGAGGCCTGCGGGCGGCAGTGAGGTACGGCCGGGGGGCGGGCGGGGACCCTCGCCCCGGGGGAAGGTGAGGGAGAGGGGGCCGGACCGGCACCACCCCTTGTACTTTGCACCGCTGAGGCCGCCGGGCAGCGCCAGGCCCCGGGGGGAAGCGTCAAGGTCCTTCATGCTTGGAAGGAGAAGCAAAGAGCAGCGGTGATTTTTTAGGCCCGGAAGAAAGAAGGGGGTAAACAGGGCTCGGGGTCACCACCGGTGAGAGGACCTGCGTCATCCCTTCTTTTTTAATGATAGGACGAGGAGTAATGGCTTCAAACTGGAAGAGGGTAGGTTTAGATCAGATATCAGGAACAAATTTTTCACTCTGAGGGTGGTGAGACACTGGAACAGGTTGCCCAGAGAAGCTGTGGATGCCCCATCCCTGGAGGTGTTCAAGGCCAGACTGGATGGGGCTTTGAGCAACCTGGTCTAGTGGGAGGTGTCCCTGCCCATGGCAGGGGGGTTGGAACTCCATAAGCTTTAAGGTCCCTTCCAACCCAAACCATTCTATGATTTTTCCAGAAAGGAAGAAGGCAGGAACTTCCTGAGCTTACCTGGCCTCTGAGGGGACTTGTTCCCTCCAAGCATGGTTTTGGCAGCCACCTCTAAGCCCCTGTTTCACCTCTAAGCCCCCATCCAAGTTTTCTTGCACAAGAGGAAAGAGGTTCCACCTTCAGGCTTCAAATCCAGCCCTGGGCCAAATGGGGACAGTCTGGTACAGTACTGCCTGCTAACAACTATAATACAGAACATAAGGGTTCTGCTGGAAAGGTCTCTTTGAGCAAAGATGAGAGCTGTGAAATAAGTAACAGTCAGCAGCCTGAAAACCCACAACCTATCCAGACTGATCTCTTAGTTAAATCCAGCATCCGCATACAGTCCTCTCGTGTGGATTCTATGGTAGTGTGAGCCCACAGACTCCTTTATTTGAGCTCTTCTGTCCCTTTGAGGACATTCACCCTCAAGGATGGGTATTTTCCTGGAAACCTGTGACTACAAAATGATTCCTGATACAGCCAGATCCAACATGCAGTTGTTAAAGATAGCTTGTGTTTCTCAACAGTCTTTCCAAAAGTGCTCAGGGAAAAACAAGATAACCATAGAATAGAATCATTCAGGTTGGAAAAGACCCTTGGGGTCATTGAGTCCAACCATCAACCCTACTCTACAAAGTTCTCCCCTACACCATATCCCCCAACACCACATCTAAACAACTCTTAAACACGTTCAGGGATGGTCCATAAATACGTTTTAACCTCCTACCATATGAACCTGGATATCCTTTTCCCCTAGCTCAGTGAAGCTTTGCAAATTGTCATAACAGAATTTGCTTCTACACTAACTTATTCCAAAACTACTTTCTAATTTCAGAAAAAAGATATTTGTATTGGGAAGGGGCTTTTTTCCCCTCCAAGTAAGCACATATTTTTGTATCTTAACGGTAAACAGTTGTGCATATGACAATACCATCTCTATCCATGTAACTGGGACCTCTGCGAAAGAAATGAGAATAAAGAGGAGGGGAAAGCTTACTACTTCAACCTCACAAACTTTGAATATTTATCTGGTTTATCCTGATGATCATCTCTGCTGTCATTGGCTGTATCTGCGCAAAGCAGGTTATCGCCAGGAGCTGAATGCCATGATCCTGAAATGGGTTTTTTCCATGCAGTAGGGGTACTTAAGAGTCTTTGCTGACGCAGAGAAGAACAGAGAGGAAACAGGTTTAGGAAGCAGTGACAAGGACATTTACCTCATTTCAGTGCTCCGTGAGAAACAGCAGCAGTATCATTGCCCATATTCCTGGTGATGCTAATGCTGTGGTGGAATTGCTAGTGTCATCAAAATAGATGGAGTAATGCTGAAATTTATATAGCTACGGAAAATACTGGTGTCTTTTGGTCTTACACCACCAGCCAGTCCTCTAGTCTTTAGTACCTACAAAGCTGAACTGGTGAGAAAAGAGCTGTTATTTGTAATAATACCATAACAGACAGAGTGGTGAATTACCAGTTTAGGGCACAGAAGACTCATCTCCATCCTATTCTAGATCGTAGGCTGTTGCAGTTTGGGCCAGCTTGGCCAGTGACAAGACGACAGATGCTTTCCCCCACCTCTCACTCCAAGGAGAGGAAGCAGAAAGATAAAGAGATTTATGAGTTTAGGAAAAACAAAACTACTTTAATGAAATATTAATAATAAAATAAAAAGGAAATAATGAAATAGATACAATATATATAAAAATGTATCAAGTTCCCAGGAAGATGTCACCGGCAGGCAATGGGGAAGTCCCAGACTGGACATGGCAACAGATGGGAACTGGGTTCAGGAAGCATGGATCGGGATCAAAGGGAGACAAACAGACAGGGTCCTCCTTGGACATCAGTCATTGAAGAAAGAGAGCCATTAAAGAAGCCAGCTGACTCTTTGCTTCCTCAGCTTTTATACTGAGCATGGCAGATGGGATGGAACGGAACACCCTGTTGGTCAGTTTGTGTCACCTGTCCTGTCTACTCCTCCCCACAGGTGCGACCCCTCCACAGGGCAAACACCAAAGTCACCTGAGCCTGATTGCTACAGCAATGAGTATAAGCAAGAGCCTGTCTCAATGAACAGAAAGTTGGCTCTTCTTCACCCCAAACCAGGACACCAGTGTATAAAAAGAGAAATTTTTGAAACTAAGGTGTGCTCCCTTGGGATGAGCACCCCATTTCTGCACATTAATGGAATAAACTTTGAAATATCTGTGTGTTATTGGCTTGCATACCGGGTAAAGAACTCAGATTTGGGACAACAATTCCATTGTTCCATCTATGCTCCTTCTCATCTTCTATGGGAAGCTGAAAAAAAGTCTTTGAATACTGTAAACATCACCTAGCAACAACTAAAACAATATGCATTATCAGCCAGTTCTCCTGGGCTCCTTTGCCCTTCAGGATGGCCTCCTAAGATATCTTGCCTATTAGATCGTTGAAGAAGCCCAAGTCTGCTCCCCTAAAGTCAGAGCCTTTAGTCTGCTCCATCTCTTCCTCACTTCCGTAATACGAAGACCTGTTTGTGAAACATGTCCCGTTTGCCTTGCACCCGGATATACCACAGAACTGCTTGACTGAAAGTAGGAAAATAGTTTGTAATGCCTGTTTGCTTTCCTTAGTTGCAAGAAGACCAAAAACTAAAGATAGCAGAGATTGTAGCCAACAATTCAGCATCAGACTCATGGTATCATATACCTAATAAAGCTTAACTAATGTTAGATTAATGCTTAATTTTTCATTAGTAACATATGGATTACTTTGTAGCTGCAGCATAAATCAATGCCTGTTTATTTAAGACTCAGCTGCTGTCTCAGAAGAAATCCCAACAGGTGGTCCTTGTGTCCTGGGTTGAGTGACACAGGACTAACTTCTCTTCTAATGCTTGGGAAAACTGCACTTTTAGAAGACTCTAGTGTCTGAATTCATGAAAATATTTACTTTCTAGCCAGCTAGGCTATGTGGGATTCAAGGTCTCGGTGTTTTTGAGCCTTGCCAGGTGCAGGGATGAGGAGAAGCAAGGCCTGGACACTTGACCCAAGCTGGCCAACAGGATTATTTCGTACCATGAATGTCACATTCAATATAAATTAGAAAGTTTGCTGCGTAGTTTGCTCTCTCCCTTGATGGTAGCGGTCCAGAAAACTTCTTGCCCTGGTACCAGACCCCTGAGCCCTTCCTCCCGAAGCTGTAGTATTCACAGTGTCTGACTTTTCTTGTCCACTGCTGGGAGTGCACAGCTTCCTGCTGATAGAATTGGCTGAGTATAATCCTTATATATTTTATATTGGTATTGGGATCAATACTGGTTCTTATCCTATTGAATCTATTTGTATTTCAACCCTCATGTTTCCTTGTTTTTCCCGATTCCCCTGCGCGGGTGGGGAGGGATCATCAGGTGATAGAATAATTGTCTAAACAACGATAAATCATTATGGGTTTTCTCAGACCATAGCACGCTGCTTCCCCAGTAGTAACAACTGCACCTTTTCCTTGAGGATCCTAAGCGCTGCTATCTCAGCCACCGCAGCCAAGGCTGCCCCTGTCATTCCCTGAGCAGTTCCCTCTTGTTTATGAGCAGCAGATGTAGGAGAGCATCTCCTGTATTCTATGTGTCCAGCATCTTTGTCAAAAAAGTTGTCCTCGATGTCCCCTAAAATCTGTTGGATTGCTTGTCCCTCCTCAACATTGCCTTTTCAGATGTTGGGGGTTGTGGAGTCCCCCATGAGGAGCAGGACCTTCAATCAAGAGATGACTTCTCCCTAGTTGAAGGCGCCTTCACCCATCTCCTGTTGCCTCTTTGTCACGTGGAACCCGTCTCTGGGAGGCCGTGTTCCTCAAAGACTGCTTTCTAGCTGTAGAAGCCCAAGCCCTGCCAACAACATCTGCCGCACAGCTGGCTGTTAATCTGGAGAATGTGTTTGCGCCAGCCCAGGTCTTTCTCTTTGCCCAGCAGGAGCAAGGAAAATGTCACCTGGGCTCCCATCACTGTTGCTGCTCATAAGAAACAGAAAGTAATTTGAGATGATTGTTTTACTAAGACAAAAAAGCTTTTTAAAAAGCTTAATGCAATGCACAGCTTAAAATATGTCTGTAAGTGTAAACTGGGGGCCCAGTTTACAATCATAATGAAACTGAATTTTTGGAAGTGATAAATCAGTGAGGATTAACACAATTTCAAATAGATGGCTTTATAACACTACTTGTACTTAACTTCAGTATACAGAGCTCTTTAGAAATTAGTTCACATTAAACATGTATTTCCCAGATATTTTATATGTTTAAATATAAAATTCCACCAATATGTTCCAAGTCACGTCTCTCATAGAGCTCTCAATGGGCTTTAGCATCAACAATTTACAAGACCATAATTAAGAGTATTATCGGGATATCTGAAATTTAGATTGTGCTCGAGAAGCAAGAACAGCGCTAGCATCAGAAAACCGCCTTTTTCACTGGATAGGAATCCACAGAATTCCTAGTAATTCAGAAAGTGTCTTACCGAAGGGGTCATAGAATCATAGAATGGTTAGAGTTGGAAGGGACCTTAAAGCTCATGGAGTTCCAACCCCCCTGCCCTGGGCAGGGACACCTCCCACTAGACCAGGTTTCTCAAAGCCCCATCCAGCCTGGCCTTAAACACTTCCAGGGATGGGGCATCCACAGCTTCCCTGGGCAACCTGTGCCAGTGCTTCACCACCCTCACAGTAAAAAAATTTCCTCGTAATATCTAACAAAACATAAATAAAAAAGTTTGCTGACCTTGGTTGTTAGAGCAGTGAGTATAAGCAATAGCCTCTCTGCACACCATTCCTCGGCATAAAACATGAACAATCAGGTCTTACCACTCTGGAAACGGAGAACAGTCTTAAAAATACGCCCTAAATTTCAGAGAGTTCAGTTACTTAGAAGAGGCTTAGCTGAAAGTTAAAAGTACTGAACAGAAAATTGCTTCTGTTTCACCTCAGACCAGGAGAGAATTTCCCCAGAACACCTGGGTGCACATTTAAGGCCGGCTTTGGTGCTGCGTAAGGTGCTGGTGCTGTTGGACACTGTAAGCAGCTGAGGACGCAGGCTGTGTTCATTGGCATTCTCGTGTGATTTCCATCCGCACACCAAACTTCTGAGTAGGTCTTACTTCTCAGAAACGTAGAAAGGAACTTGGATTTAGCCACGTTGCTTTTATTTCAGTCCCTAGGGAAGGATCTTACTCCCTTGGATACCACAAAGGAACCTGACCCGGGAAGGCCGGGAGAGAGAAAGGGAACCGCCTTTGACAACGCACCAACTCCTGGTTCTCATTTCCTCTCTTCGGTATCAGTAACAAATAGTGAGACATCATCTTTATCAGTACAAAAACATTAGAGATAGTGAGGCTTCCAGAGAATTTCTGAGATACAATAAGGTTGAAAAATGACTTGCTGAACAAACAACAAGTCAACCTTAAAGCAACAATAAGGGAAAACAGACTTATTGAGATGAAATTGAGCTTGAACCCTGGAGAAAGAGGAATTTCCAGAGTTCCCCCGCACACGCGCACTGTGGTTAGTCACACCTTGGTGCAATGACCGTCATATTGCTCTAATAACTGTTCTTGTAACTTAAACACAGGCAGTACATCCAGTTATTTATGTTGGCATTTTGACTGCGGTTGACCAGAATGCAGAATTGATGAACCAAGAAACTACCGAGCCAGCATAACGAACACAAGAAAAATCATAGCAAGAGTGGTGTAATTAAGACAACTGTGAATAGAAGAAAAGGAGCAACGCCTCTCGGTCAGTTCCTTGGAAGTGATTTTCCCAGAGCAGGGAGGAAGAACGTCTGCCAGGCGAGGCAACCATGCCCAAGGGCACAGCAGCCAAGGCTCTTCGGAGAACCACGGGTGGGCAGGCTGCAGAACTGAGGAAACAAGCCACAGGCTACAGAAATTGAGGGGGAGGAATAAAAGACAACCCCAAAAATCATCAAGGTGGGATACTTCTTCCCGAGTCATCTGAGCGCTGCTCTAGACTTGCCGTGTCTGGATTGGCATCTTTTGTGTCATCAGTGATTCTTCTACAGTTACCGCTTCCAAGGCTGAGCCAGGAGTTTCTTGGCCTTCTTCTCTTGAGGTGTATTAATTGGCATGTGAATGGCCACAGAAAAATATTTAAACAACAAATTAATAATTTAGTCGAGTATTTCAAGTAGAATGGTGCTTGTTTTTTTCCAGTCCAAAGACCTAATGTCTTGATTAGAGAATTTTGGTAAGGTATCTCCTTGGGATTTTGTTCAGACCATGAAGTGTGTTAGGACATGTAATAGAAAACAGGATTCAGCTAGAACCTATCAGAGATTTAGTTCACCTGCCTTAAGCTCCAGTGAGGGCCGAGAGCTCAAAGTGTTACACTGGGTCAGTGTTACAGGTGAAGTTATATGTTGAATGAGATTAGCTACTGTGATTATTGCTTTTTCAAATACCTTTTCTTCTGAGCAATTACAGTTTAAGGAGCTACTAGTTTGATTTAGAATTTAATTCCCCGCGTTGAACTCCAAAAGATTTCCGTTGACTCGCTCATTTGCTCAGCCTGTCCAGGTGCCTCCAGGTCACAGAATCCTAGAATGGTTCAGGTTGGAAGGGACCTTTCAGATCATCGAGTTCCAACCCCCCTGCCATGGGCAGGGACACCTCCCACTAGAGCAGGTTTCTCAAAGCCCCATCCAGCCTGGCCTTGAACACCTCCAGGGATGGGGCATCCACAACTTCTCTGGGCAACCTGTTCCAGTGTCTCACCACCCTCATAGTAAAGAATTTCCTCCTAATATCTAGTCTAAATCTCCCCTCTTCCAATTTAAAACCATTACCCCTTGTCCTGTCAAGGGTCAGCATCATCTGTCTCATGAAAAGGTCTAGTCATCTGTCTGGATTGGTGAAACAAGTACCTGGTAGTCTTAGTCACTGCTGCTTCTCCCTCTCTCCCTCTTTTTCTTCAGTCTACGGCTGGACTTTCCCCTCAGCTCTCTCTCCCCAGTCATTCACATTTTGTCCCTGAAGTCACGGTTCCCTCGTGCTTGATTAAGCAGGTTTTGGACCTCCCACTTTACCCCAGTCTCTTCATTCACATCCCACTTCATGTGCAGCTGAACCCTGAATGGTAATCAAAATCAGCGAGGGTTAAAAAATAATCCTGGGGAAAAAAGGTTGAAGAGCAGAGTGTTTTTAACCTGGGGCAGTTTTCTAATCCAGACTAGTGCAATGGCCCACTAATTGCTATACTGGAAAATCAAAAGTGGCAAGAATAGAGATGGAAGCAAAAGGCTGAAGTGTAGGAAGGTCTTAAATCAATACCTGCGCTGAGCAAGATGCCCACAGAACTGCGGCCTCAATCCCAAATCCTGGGAGGAACCTGACTGGGGAAAAAGGAAGGGAAAAGGAATGTATTTCTTTTTTTCCTCTTCCCTAATGGGGTGTAATAGAATAAAGCTGTTTCCCCTCACCTTGATGGAGACATTTACCAAGACGGAAAAACTTGTAATTTTTCAATATTCACTCCCCTGTGTCAGTGCAGGAAAGGAACTGCCCGGCGAGCAGTTTTCTGCCAAGTTTCGTGTAAACTTTAAGCAAAACTTTCTAAATAAACAAACACTTTTGTTCTGCTGCAAGAAACCATTTTTTCAAAAGAATGAAAAATGTGTGGCTAATTCTTATTATGTATCAAAGAAAAACATTCCACTTCATTCATTTATGTGAGCCTGCAAGAAACAAAACTATCTCTGGACGCTTAATTGGCAAGGTTACATCTAAGTAAGTGATTTTCTTGCAAGCAGAGAAGAACGATGGCCTTAGATGACTTCGGGGACATGAGTTCTGGATTTGTTATGAGCTTGAAGCGGGGGGATTTGGAATCAGAATGGCAAAGGGGTATTTAATAGGGGAAACTAGTATTTAATATTCTGTATCTAACAGCATCTCATGCATGAGAAGGAATATAATGACACTCACTGGTTGGAAGGAGTTTTCTGCTACCGCAGCCAGTTTGTTCCAGGTCTCCAACAGCCGGGGAAGCAGCCAAACAATCTGTTAACGTGACCTTTAGCTGCAAGGTTGGGAAGGAAAAAACAAGACTTTAATGACTGAATTTTCTGCTGGTTAACGTTGTTACAGTTGTTCTGAGCACTGAGAGTCAACCAGGATTGGAAAGACTTGTGTAAGTGGGAACTGAGTTAAAGAAACAAACAGCCCAAACCCTTCAAACCCTGGACCAGACAGGCAAAGAACACTGCTAAAATATTATACTTAAGAGAATGACACAAGGCTTTTTTAGCCACTCTCGGCAAATCAATGGAAAAAAGAATTTCATGTCAGTTTTCTCCCTAAAAATAAATTGTAAGTGGAAGATTTTCACGCATTTGTGTTACCTTTTACTGGTAAGTAATACACGGTATATTGATTTGTTGCATGCAGCTTAGAGGGATTTTTTTTTCTGGTTTACACCGTTTTAAACTCAAAAAATATTTTTCAGTGTCTTTCATGAAGATATCTAGCACACGAGTTATCTTTATTATACTGCCTTACAGTGAAAATAGTTGGATGTTCTCACACATTACTTCTCACTGCTAAAACATCTATAAAAGCCGGACGTATACAGCTTTTCTCTTCTCCTCTGCAGACTTCCCAGGGACTAATTTTACTTTAAGCAAGATAATTTACGCTTATTGAGATGGGAAGGAATTTCATCTACCTGGGAGGGGATTTTGGGAGTTGGAACCGTTTTCATTCTGCAGTGGGTAGATGAAGGCGGAAGGTAATTTTTGAACACAGGGAAAATGATGAAAAATTAAGAAAGCAACAAGAAATGTGTAACTTTCCTCCTGAGCTAGTGGCTGAAGAAGGTGAAGGGCAGAGGAAGGTAAGGGTTGGTTGGGCAGAGATTGACCACGAAGCTAACCTTCAAGGTTTTGCTGAGGGGGTTCTGTGTCTAAGGGGCACCCATAAAGCTTTTTGGTAGCGGTTGACGAGGGAGATGGGGAGCAGAAAAGGATCTGCCCTGGATCTCAGGACAGAGAGACTGTTGCGAGCCAGATGGAGCCTGGACTTCTACCTGGCTCCAGCTTCCATGTTTACTTCTTTTCAAAGTGCGGTTGACCTAAAATCATATTTCTATGAGCTACAGCAGCTGTTACTCCCCAGTGCACAGAGGCTGCCAAAGGGTTAGGGAAAGGTTATCTCTGGTTCCTAAACTGATGCTTCATAGTGCTTGAGGGCACTTGCTCTGCAGGTATTTCAGTAGAATCACATTATTACGACGAACCCTTTTACATAGTGAAAGAGAAGAGGATGTTTGACGCAGGGAATCGAGGACACCTCGATTTGCACTAGCCTTTAATATACTCGCAGTATATTCCACACTGAGCACAAAGCAAAGTTGGGATTTTCACACTGCCTTCCCCAATGGGATTGGGCTGCGGGTGGTTTGAATGAACCCCGCAGGTTCCTGCGGAGACTGAGGACACTTGCAAAATGGTTTTCTGCAGTGAGCAGGAGTGTAGAAAACAGTGAGTGCAGGTGTCAGTGTAAATGATCTACTTCCAAAGAGAACAGGACTGTCCTTTTTAAACTGTACGTGATTCTCAGAGGCACAGGTGAGTGCCTGTAGTTACTTTCAAAATGTTGATGTTTTCTAGCACAGTTGTGCTGCTGTGGGCAGCAGAGCTACCTATTTCTCAAGCTTGCTCGTGGATTTTAAAAGAGCTTTTGTTTACAGTGCAGACAGAGTAGACGGGAAGAGGAAGGCAGGAGATGGAATTTGAATAAGGAAGGGACGGAGACCTTACCCTACGGTGACTTCATCGAGCACAACGTGTGCAGTCACAGCGGGTTCTGCCTCAACCCGTGATCAGATGTCGCAGGTTTATTTACACAAAGCACCTCGCTTGTGCATAACTCTGACGTGCCCAGGATGAGAACTTTGTGAGACAGAGGATTGTTCAAACACTCACCCACATCGTGGTCCGAGTGAAAAGAATTGCCTTGGAGAAACGGCAGACGTGCTGCAGCTTGCAGCTAACTGAAGGTGAGACTTTCCTTCAGAACTGAGATTTGTGGAGAAGTCGTATAATCTTGGGAAATTAAAACCAGCATTGTGTGTAATCAATAATGAGACTTTCAGAGCTTTTCTTTCCCTCCTAATTTTATTTTATTGAATATGAAGTAGTTATCCTTCACCTAAATGCAGATGGGGAAAGGGGAGCCTCTCTGGATAAATTTTGAACTGTTGCTCTGGAGATGGAGACCTGGGTTGGTCTTTGAAACTGCTGAACTGGGATAAATGATAATTGGGATAAATGATAGAATCACAGTTTAAACCAGGATACAAGCGTTGGCATAGACTGTAACAGGAATTATACCGATTTTGGAAAATAATGAGCACATTTTTAAGGGGAACAGTAACAGGGGGCTTTTTGCCCGGGACAAAAAATCTGTAGTTTAATTTGGAGTTTCCTTTCTGTAAAAGAACCTGGAGAAAAGCAGATGAAACTTCAGAGAGGCTAATAAATGAAAGAAACCTGAGGCAAAGAGGATATAACTGAGGAAGGGGAAAGCTATATATTAATCCTCCAAAGGAGCGTTGAGGGAAGAGGCAACCCTCTGAGGCTATCTATCTGGTGGATCTGCAGAAGGATAGATGGCTGTTTTCTTGGGCACCGAGCACAGCCCCATGGGTGGGTGTTTCTCTCATCTCTGACTCATGCTCCTGTATTTAGCTTTCACTCAAGCTCCAGAAATAACTGGTCTGGGAGACGCTATGGCTTAAATCCCTTGGGGAAGCAGGGGACGGTGGTCACTCCCTCTGCTGGGAGAGCTCTTCCATCCTGCAGGATCACTTGGTTCAGGGGAAGGTAAACAATATGATTCAAATGCAGGTATCCGTTTCCTCTCACCCTTCAAGAAGTGCAGAGACTGCTTTCTCCTGCAGAAACCACAATGAAAACCTCTTCTCCCACGGCTGGGTGAGTTCATGACCTTTTCATGCAACGCTCAGGAAACTTGTCTCCTCTCTCCTTGCTGGTCAGAGCGATGAGCCTCAGGTGTTCCACAAACACACTGTGATGGTCTCCTTTGACCCTCCTATACTTGGTCTTCAGGCACTCCATGGAGGATTTGTAAATCTTTCACTTCATTTTGTTTTCTTCCTAAACAGGATAAAACACCCAGGGGTAACTCTCTCCCTGGATTCCTGTCTTTAAAAAAAGAAAAGTACAGCTGTCAGCAGTATTTCAACACGTACAAAGCTCTTTTTTTGGTCTGTTAGTGGTGAAAACCTAGACTGCATAATCAGTAAATGAACGGTGATGCTGCTGATAGCAAATCCTTAAATTAGAATAGGCGCTGAAGCTAATTATTAGAGACCCTCCATAGGATGCCATTGCTAGAGGATGAGGAATACGCACAGGGAAGCACAGTCTGTGATACTTGGGAGCTTCCAGAGATCCATACTGGGACCAGTACTGTTCAGCATCTTTGTCAGTGACAGCTGGATGGAGTGCACCCTCAGCAAGTTTGTGGAGGACACCAAGCTGAGTGAGGCAGTTGATACACCTGAGGGACAGGATGCCATCCAGAAGGACCTGGACAGGCTTGAAAAAGGGGCCCGTGTGAACCTCATGAGGTTCAACAAGACCAAGTGGAGGGTCAGTGGTGAGTTATCAAATAATAATAATAATAATAATATAATAATAATAATAAAAGAGATTGAATTCCAACAAGACATATCCACTATTGAGGACTGTAGAGTCATAGGTTGGAAAGGACCTTTCAGATCATCTAGTCCACCTCTAGCAAGCACCCCAACCGTTACAATTAAACATAATTGTTAAGAACTCCAGCCAATCTATAACCCAGCTAGTTTTTAAAGTGCAATACTGGAGAGGCCTCTGCGAAGGGTAGGATGGTTCTTTCTAACCCTCAACAAAATAAGGAATTGTGAATTTGTCCTTTGTTTGAGGGGCCGGTCCGGCCCAATCCAGGACAGATTTCCTTGTCCTCGGACACCAGCTGTTGAAAAAAGAGAGCTTACCCTTTGATCCCTCAGCTTTTACACAGAGGATGGTGCAGATGGGATGGAATAGCCTATGGGTCAGTTTTGGGTCACCTGTCCTGTCCCCTCCTCCCCACGGGTGCGACCCCTCTGCTTTTCTGCTTCCAACCCTCTAACATGGTATATAACAAAGTTTGCCGACCTTGGTTGTTAGAGCAGTGAGTATAAGCAATAGCCTCTCTGCACACCATTCCTCGGCATAAAACATGAACAATCAGGTCTTACCACTCTGGAAACGGAGAACAGTCTTAAAAATACGCCCTAAATTTCAGAGAGTTCAGTTACTTAGAAGAGGCTTAGCTGAAAGTTAAAAGTACTGAACAGAAAATTGCTTCTGTTTCACCTCAGACCAGGAGAGAATTTCCCCAGAACACCTGGGTGCACATTTAAGGCCGGCTTTGGTGCTGCGTAAGGTGCTGGTGCTGTTGGACACTGTAAGCAGCTGAGGACGCAGGCTGTGTTCATTGGCATTCTCGTGTGATTTCCATCCGCACACCAAACTTTTGAGTAGGTCTTACTTCTCAGAAACGTAGAAAGGAACTTGGATTTAGCCACGTTGCTTTTATTTCAGTCCCTAGGGAAGGATCTTACTCCCTTGGATACCACAAAGGAACCTGACCCGGGAAGGCCGGGAGAGAGAAAGGGAACTGCCTTTGACAACGCACCAACTCCTGGTTCTCATTTCCTCTCTTTGGTATCAGTAACAAATAGTGAGACATCATCTTTATCAGTACAAAAACATTAGAGATAGTGAGGTTTCCAGAGAATTTCTGAGATACAATAAGGTTGAAAAATGACTTGCTGAACAAACGACGAGTCAACCTTAAAGCAACAATAAGGGAAAACAGACTTATTGAGATGAAATTGAGCTTGAACCCTGGAGAAAGAGGAATTTCCAGAGTTCCCCCGCACACGCGCACTGTGGTTAGTCACACCTTGGTGCAATGACCGTCATATTGCTCTAATAACTGTTCTTGTAACTTAAACACAGGCAGTACATCCAGTTACTTATGTTGGCATTTTGACTGCAGTTGACCAGAATGCAGAATTGATGAACCAAGAAACTACCGAGCCAGCATAACGAACACAAGAAAAATCATAGCAAGAGTGGTGTAATTAAGACAACTGTGAATAGAAGAAAAGGAGCAACGCCTCTCGGTCAGTTCCTTGGAAGTGATTTTCCCAGAGCAGGGAGGAAGAACGTCTGCCAGGCGAGGTGACCATGCCCAAGGGCACAGCAGCCAAGGCTCTTCGGAGAACCACGGGTGGGCAGGCTGCAGAACTGAGGAAACAAGCCACAGGCTACAGAAACTGAGGGGGAGGAATAAAAGACAACCCCAGAAATCATCAAGGTGGGATACTTCTTCCCGAGTCATCCGAGCGCTGCTCTAGACTTGCCGTGTCTGGATTGGCATCTTTTGTGTCATCAGTGATTCTTCTACAGTTACCGCTTCCAAGGCTGAGCCAGGAGTTTCTTGGCCTTCTTCTCTTGAGGTGTATTAATTGGCATGTGAATGGCCACAGAAAAATATTTAAACAACAAATTAATAATTTAGTCGAGTATTTCAAGTAGAATGGTGCTTGTTTTTTTCCAGTTTCTTGGCCAAACGCCTGCAGCCCTGCCCCGTGCCTTGGCCAATACAGCCAGCTTTGACATGCGATTTCCCTGTTCTCCAAACGGTGATCGGTGATGCAGAGAGCCCAACCCTTCAGCTTTCTGGCAGAACTAATAGAGACAGGCAAGGATTAACGACCCGAAGCCTGAAAAAAACCCCTTTTGTAGAGCACTCCACCTACCAGTTCTGCCAGCATTTCGGGTCATACCAGGAGTTGTCTTGGCGTTTGCACTAATGCTTTCAGAATTACTGTTTCTCCGAGACTTGACAGCTATGGCAGAACGCGCGATTCCTGCGGATTCACCACTGCCATCTTTTAACCTGGAAACACCTCAGGGCCATTGTCACCTCAGAAAGGGTTTGGTCCCCTCCGCTCCTCAAAGAAAAGGGAGTTAAGGCTGCACGGCCCTGCGTGAAAGTTTCTACAGCCTAGTCATCACTCCCGCATTCGTGTGCAACCAACAGCACCCGCTTCCCATCCTTGTGTCCCTCTGTCACCGAAACCGGTGACTCGTGGAGCCGCAAGAACTGACGGCACAGCCTGTACTCTCACCCAGGTACTCTCTGGCAAACACAGCAGAACTTAAAAAAAAACCCCAACCACCCAAACCCAACCAACCAACCCACCCCTTAAGTATATTTTTAGCCGTTGTGAATGCTGGATGTATACTACGGCTCTCAGGAAATTCTAGTTACTATTAACTTATTAACTACTAATTATTAAACTAATTAGTTGAGGCTTAATGCCTGTCTCTTAGATAGCTGAACTCAGTAAGATGATGAATCCTGCCTGTGAGGTGTATTAATTGGCACGTGAATGTCCACAGAAAAATATTTAAACAACAAATTAATAATTTAGTCGAGTATTTCAAGTAGAATGGTGCTTGTTTTTTTCCAGTCCAAAGACCTAATGTCTTGATTAGAGAATTTTGGTAAGGTATCTCCTTGGGATTTTGTTCAGACCATGAAGTGTGTTAGGACATGTAATAGAAAACAGGATTCAGCTAGAACCTATCAGAGATTTAGTTCACCTGCCTTAAGCTCCAGTGAGGGCCGAGAGCTCAAAGTGTTACACTGGGTCAGTGTTACAGGTGAAGTTATATGTTGAATGAGATTAGCTACTGTGATTATTGCTTTTTCAAATACCTTTTCTTCTGAGCAATTACAGTTTAAGGAGCTACTAGTTTGATTTAGAATTTAATTCCCCGCATTGAACTCCAAAAGATTTCCGTTGACTCGCTCATTTGCTCAGCCTGTCCAGGTGCCTCCAGGTCACAGAATCCTAGAATGGTTCAGGTTGGAAGGGACCTTTCAGATCATCGAGTTCCAACCCCCCCTGCCATGGGCAGGGACACCTCCACTAGAGCAGGTTGCTCAAAGCCCCATCCAGCCTGGCCTTGAACACCTCCAGGGATGGGGCAGCCACAACTTCCCTGGGCAACCTGTTCCAGTGTCTCCCCACCCTCACAGGAAAGAATTTCTTCCTGATATCTAATCTAAATCTCCCCTCTTGCAGTTCCAAACCATTACCCCTCGTCCCTCTCAATAGCGGCACAACCGTCTTGAGTTTTGTGTTGTCTCCCAGCTTGCTGAGGGTGCACTCTGTCCCATCATCCAGCTCATTAATGAAGATGTTAAGTGGTATTGGTGTCATTATCAACCCCCTGCGGTACATGACTAGTGAGCGGACTCCAGCTGAACATCCTGCTGCTGGTAACAACCTTTCCAGCCCCCCTCACTGTCCACTGAACCTTTCCCAGCAAGGCTAATATGTAAAATATTCTGTTTCCTTCAAGGATAAACTGCCTCTTCTTTACTGAAAGCACCTCCTCTTTACAGAAAGCATGACAACAGGAAGGACACGCTCAAAAGGGACCAAGCAGCACATCAGCAACCCCCCAGCAGATGGCAGCACAGGCACATGAACAGACCAGGACACATTATCCAGAGAATTAAAAAAAAATAAAAAAATAAAAAAAATATGGAAAGTCTATTCCTCTCAACTCAATTTCAGTGCTGGTTATGAGGAATCACGAGAAGTTACGTTCTATATATCATGCCTCTTGGTATTACCAACTTACCTTTTCCTGCAGGAATTCCCATCGTTAATAGGCAAAGACTGGACATTCTGCCCGTTTCATTTGCCCCCAAAGGCGTTTAACTGCAGCACTTCATTTGCAGACGACACTCAGGTGAGAAATAGTGTTGTCTAAGCCACCTGAGATGCAATTTTTCTATTACACCTCTCTCACTATATAAAGTGTGATGTTTTATGATTCACAAGGATTAGTGAAATGGGTCTAAGGAAGTATTGCTTATAAAGCCACTGAAACTGCCTGTTATACGGTTGCCCCTCTGTTTAAATACAACTTTAAATAATTTCTTAGTTTAAGCATCCGTTTATTTTCCCCAAATCTGCCACTTTTTAATGGTTACTATAGATTCTGTCCATCCTTCAGAGGATGGCTGGGTATTACACGTTCTTCAAATCGTTGAGTGAATAGTGAGAAAATTAACACTTTTTCACAGACTGGTTTCGTATTCGTGTATTTCATGAATGCAATCACATACTATTAATAACTAAATATTATTAAGCATGACCGCACAACAGAAGAGACAACTACAATTTATTTCATTTCTGCATTTTATTCTGAAACCACTGACCTCATTTTTAGGACTAGAGATCTCACAGGTAAAAATAAAAGGAAGGGATGAAACAACGGTGTATAGATCAGTAATTCAAAAGCACTCTTCTGCCATCCAGGAAAAGAAATCATGGATTACATTTTGCTGTATGAAATCCTATGTTATATTTTGCTTTAATGAAAATACTGTATCCAGTACTTGAAGTTATATTTTGTATCAGAACATAATCTAGATCATCAGTTTCCTTTGACCTCTAGCTTTTGGTTAAGAAAAACCCCAAACACCTTTGGTTTAATGTTGTTTTGTTTGTTTGTTTTTTTAAAACTAATGACAAAGAGAACAGGAAAATGCAACTTGCATTTAAAGACAAAAAAAAAAAAAAAAAAATCATGCCCCGGGGCTTATGAGCTTTTAGACAGAAAATGAACAACTAAACCTAGATTTGCTTTGTCTTTCAGGTACCTTGTGATAAAATCTGCTCAGAAGTATTATGAAAATGAAAACTGCGTCCTGCTTTAAGTCAGTTTGTTTTATGAATAAACTCATCTGCTGTAGGTCAGCAAACCTTAGCTTTTTTAAAAAAAGCATTAACATATTCCAAACTGTATTTTAGTACACTTACACTAATCTTACAGAACAGTCTTCCAAAACAAACACCCAAGTGTTGCAGAGAAGGCAAAAAGTAATTTTTAGACTAGTTGCAATGCCTCTTCCTCTGAAAGACTTCTAGAAATACTTAAACATTCAAGAAAATGAGCTTATGTAGCTGATAAAGATCATTTCCTCCTTCATGCTGCTCTTCTGACCGGGGAATGATACACTGAGAATCCACCTAATCAAAAGAAGCACGATGAAAGTCAGAAGGCATTGCATTCTTAATACTGTTTTCCTGTCTAACAGTGGTAAGGAAGAGCTCTGACAGTCTGACATCGTACAGGCGTTTCAGTCCCGCTCCACACATTTCAGCCTCACCGCCAGTACCATAAAACGCTGTATCTCGGAATAATATTCCACAATCAATTCCAAAGCATTTTACGTGATGATGCAAGAAAGACATCCTGAGATTCTTCAGACCCAGTGGAGAAAATCCTGATCCAAGGCTTGCACAATAACTTGTTACAGAAAAAGCTAAACACCAATAATATCTTCACAATACCAAGGATAACTGCATTTGAAATATGAGAATAGAATCACTCTGGCTTAAGGCGATCTGACACACTCTAACCCCTCAGTGGATGCCCACTAAAAACGTGCCCTCGGTGCTCTCTCACTGTTGTCAATCTTTGCAAAGAGAAGAGACCTAAACCCCCAGTTATGTGCCTCAGGGTGGGAGATGCACAGAGAGGGCGCCTGTAGAGATTATCTTCCTGCTGCACTCACTAATTCCTCGCTCCCTTTTAATTAAGAAAATACGCTTGTTCATCAGGAAATCTAGTTGCCTGCAGAGGCTCTTACAGAAGGAAAGGTAAGATTTCTAACAGGGCAGGAAGGCAGACTCTTCAAGCTTTACGAAACCCTCCTGGATTTCAAGAAAACCGCCCTCTATCTGATCCCAGCACATTCATGTTAAAGCAAACCCCATTTCTGTCTGTTTAAAAGGGAAAGGCCAGCTGAAAGCACAGCAACCCAAACCAAAACTAAAATGCCCAGCGTTCAGATAAATCCTAAACAAGAAGAACGTACCAATCTTTTTTCTTTTAGGGCACAGCCACTTAATACAACGAAGAATATAAAATTTTAACTTCAAACAAATGGAAAGTTGCCTTTATAATCTCTCTCAACTTAAAAATCATGGAATGTTCTGTTGGAAAAGGCTAAATATTTGTATATACAGAATTAAAAACAAAGTAGAACACCCAAACTAAAGAGACTCTACAAAACCAGGCTATCAGAGGCTGATGTATGCATAACAGTTCTTAAGCCTTAAATTCGACTCAACGGTGCTCTTTAAAGATCAATAATTTGTATTTTTATCCCCCCTCCTCCCCGCTCCCTGGCTCCAAAAAGACATCCTTCCAAAGGAAATTCTCCCTCTGACCACTCTTAGGTAACTGTACTTGAGTACTCTGAGCAACCTGAAAAAAAAAAAAAAAGAAAAAAGAAAAAAAAAGTTGATCCCCTTACCTGATTCCACGCATATGGCTTCTTATACCATGTAGGAACAATTATATCTCGAGGTTTTGGTCTGCAGATTAAACTGAAATGATATAAACCCAGCCTTAATAAATACACTTGTATTGGATTAATTATAAACAGAAAGAAATTTTTATATTAGACACAGCTGGACATCTGTGAGGTGGCTGTGCTGAAAGGAATCTTAAATGTACTTGCTAATTTAGTCTGATTTGTTTGTGTCTCTGTACTTGCCTCTCTACTATAAAAAGTCAAAATATAAATTTTCACAGGGACATTTTAATTTTTAAAAAAAGAAATCATTATTTTCTTCAAAGAAAAGTGCATTCTGATACACAAAGTACTAGAATTTACAACTGTCCTTTATTCCGTAAGTTTTCTGCACGCTTACTCACTAGAATGTATAATACAGCTATTTTTAGGGTATTTTGTTTTGCATGACAACTCAATTACTATAGATTGTCTGTCTGCTCCAGTTACTTCCTCAAGCTGTGCAAAGTACAACAGTAGTAGACTTTAATTAATTCTGTCTAGATGTGTTTTTCAAACACTCATTTTAGTCTTAAGTAGTGGTGACATGTTGTAAATACAATTAGCTTTCAAAAAAATGGAAAAAAGTTATGAAAGACTGTTCAGGCTAAATTTTTACATATTTACTCTTATGAATAAAAATTTAGGTTTTTTCCAAGACCAAAGTATAATCAGAAAAAAAATATTCAAAGCCACTGAAGATTTTGCACAATGGAAAAAACATCATGACAATGACCAGATTGTCTCTTCCTTAAAAAGGTAAATAAATAAAAAAAAACAACTAAAATAAGGAAAATTAGCTGGAGGATTGTTGGAACAGAATCAGTAAAATCACAAAGATTTCAAGAGAGAAAACGCTATCACAGAAAGGTATAAAATCCTTAAGGAAAAAAGCCCGGAAGGCCGATGAGAATGACTGGGTCAGGCGGTGCCTGAGCCCAAGAAGACATCGACGCTGCACAGGATGCTCCTTCCCCTTCCATTGGGTTGAATCTCTGAACAATCCACCCAAAAAAGGTGCCACAACAGTAGCGAGTATTTACACATCTGAAGAAATAGCGGTGACATTTTTGTGCCTTGAATTTCACATATTGATGCGTTCTATATTGTTCAAGGTTATACTGAAGCGTTGATGTCCAAGTACGAGCTCCTGTTATGGTCAGTCACCTCCAGAGAGGTTTTGGGGTTTTTCCTTCTTCCTGTTTATCCACTTTCCTTGGCTTCTCCCCACACTTATTACCATGTGAATCACAGAAGCCGTGTCCATTCAGCGAACACCACGGTGCTACCACCTGGCAGTGTCCAAAGGCAACGCAGACACCGGCCGGCCTGAGGTACTTGGCCACGAATGGGACATTAAATCCCGTATCAACAACACGCTCGACAGCTGGCGTTTTACCAGGAGTTCTGCTGATGTGGAACGCAAACAGTTTGCCGTCATCTTTCGCCGGTGCTCCTTCGGTCGGAAGCCCAAACAGCGTCCATCTCTGAGGTAACACCTCTCTGAAGCTGCGACACCGCTTTCTGGATGTACACACAATCTTCTGGCAACTGTTCCCGCTCTTTTCATTTCATTTCCAGGGCCTCGAAGCATAAGGCTGACTCCCCCCAGCACTTTTTAATTTCCTCGTAAAATGCACCACACTGAATTTTCTTTCAAGTTTTGGCAATAAGAAGCGTGGGTACTCGCTTTCAACTAAAAGCAATTTAATAGTTTTTTTCATAGGTGGGAAAAAAAAAAAAATTCAGCCAAGCAGGTACATTTAAAAACAAGAAACACCTGAAAACTCAGCATAAACAGCTGCTCTGATAATCCCTTTGATAACTGAGGGCAAGGGCAGCAAAGTTTAAAAGCTGCTGATCTTTATCAGCAGGAGGAAATGCCTCACTTCAGCACGCAGTGACTTTAGAAGAGCCCTGTTCACAAAAGGTCACATTTCCTAGAGACAAGGCCAATACCAGAGAGCACAATGTAACTCTTCACTCACGACTGAGCCAGAGCTCTTTCTGAAATCATAGAATCGTTCAGGTTGGGAAAGACCCTTGGGATCATCGAGTCCAACCATCAACCCTTCTCTACAAAGTTCTCCCCTACACCATATCCCCCAACACCACATCTAAACGACTTAAACACATTCAGGGATGGTGACTCAAATCTGTTCGGTGCAGACAGAGGCAGGGAAGGAGGAGAGAGAGCCCACCGATGATACAGCCAACACTAAAACACACGCTACATTTACAAACAAGAGAAGACTTTCCACAGCACGTTCAGCAGTGACAGGCATTAGAAGGAGCTGTCACAGAGATACTTCATTGAACCGTCTCCCTCGAATACTTCCCACAGACTGCAAGCTGAAAACATTCTCAAGACTGGCTGCACTGACTCACCACAGCCTTTTCAGAACCGCTGTTTCAGTGACAAGAAGCAGGGGGGCTGCTGTTAAAAAAGGCACCTTCCCTACACGGGTCTGTTGAGGGAGGAAAAGCAGCACACGCAATTCAAATTTAATATATAGGGAGAAAGAATTCTAAATCCTTCTGCCCTCTTAGGACTTTACTAGCCTTGTCCTGTGTGCGCAAAGCAAAGACACATCCGAATGGGTATCCTGCAGAACAGGTTTTCCAGTCTAGGTTTTATGACTCTTAAGCGATCAGGCTTCCCCTGAAGAACCAGTGCTTCCACAGGAAGTTCAGAATTGTTGAGTATACCGCTTTATAAATAAACAAAGTAAATGAAACGCATCATTACATGAGAACATATATTATTTCCCCAAAGCCTAATCTGAGCTATGCTTCAAGCAATCATTTATTTTATTTTTGCTGAGACTACGAAACAGAAGATCTTATTTCTACAGAATTATTACCATAGAAGTTTCTCACGAATGTTTTTCTGCAGCTGAGTCATTCTCTCTTGTCCAGAAGACTCTGCACATTCACAGAGCAGCTCATTAATGGCTGTCCTTAGGATGTTTATCTGTAAAAATACCAGTGACAGAATATAAAGCACTCTTAACCAGCACTAGTTATCTATTACGTTATACTGGTATGAAGGTGGCGCCCGTACCCCTGAACTTCAACTGGAATATTATTAACGTAAGCAAAAACATCTGAAGCTTTAGAAACATTTCCTCCTCCGGATCCATCTCTGCTGGTCAAAAACGTTAATGTTCAGCCACTTGATATCACAATCTTCAAGGTTACTCAGAAATGACATAAAACATACAGGCTACCACTTGCTGGATTTTTTTCCAAACACAGAATTCCTTCTGTAAAAGTTTTAAGGATTTCCTGTATCTGTCCATGCACAACAACTTGGTGTCACCAATCTGGCTACGGTGTCGTGAATACAGATTGCACACACACCAAGGCAGTGCTTTCAGAAGGCAACAGCTC
This sequence comes from Numenius arquata, assembly GCF_964106895.1. NCBI lineage: Eukaryota > Metazoa > Chordata > Aves > Charadriiformes > Scolopacidae > Numenius > Numenius arquata. The sequence continues at coordinate 5,787,164 of NC_133581.1, forward strand.
ACAGATACACACACCAGCGTTGTCCACTGCGTCCTTAGAAAGCCTCTAGAAACCACTGGTCATCACCTTACGTCCCTGCTCCGTACATACAACTAATGAGGGCACGTCAGGTCCTTCACTGTCTAAAGCCCACGTCAAATCTGATGCACAGGTCAAATACAGCTTCCTGTCCTGCGTAACGGAGTGTACGGACACACTTCCCTCTGACAGGTCTGTCTGCAAGATGCAAAAAGAGGACTAGAGGGGTTTTTATTGTTTGTTTGGTTGATCTGCTCTGTGAGAAGCAGCTTGATACAGATGACTTATCAGAACTGTGAAATCAGAGGATTGCAAAGCAGTCACGCTCGGCTGATCAGTAAAAACCACAATAATCCTAAGAACACAACAAACAAGTATTGACATCTGATTAGTGCAAAATCATTGCTTTTGTTTTCAGAAGTGTACAATGTATTGTTCTATAATACTTTATTTTGTTCAAAGGAGGGGGTAACTCTTTTTTTCTGATAAGAATCCAAGGTTATAAACAGGTAGTATGCTAAAAAGAGCCCCAAACCCACAGCTTAAAACAAGTTTTCTGATTAACTAAGAATTAACAAGCTCTGATGCACCGAATTCTACTGAATTCCTACTATAGCGAAAATTCTTATCCATGTTTTACCTTTGTTATGTCTTCCAGTCCAAAATGCACATCAAATGTCAGCTCCATGTCATTTTCTGGAAGCAGAGGAGCCTCACAAGTCTGACTCCAACCCAAACCACACAGAACACCAGTATAATACTTTCCACTTTTATCAACCCTATATGAAAAAGAAAGAAAACACTCTCACCTAAAGATGAAGAAACTAAACTCAGATGAAGACAGACTTAAATGAATTTAGCCGTGCCAAACAAGATACAGGTGTTTTAAAGCAGCAAAAACAATTGAGAGGCATTCACACAAAGTCGTACTGTTTTTTTTTTTTAACATACAGTGATGAAATGAAACGAATTCTGGTTATGAAAACACATACTCATAAAACTCAAAAAGGAAATCATACATATGCAAAATGGAACTTTAATTGAGAAAAGCTAGCTTCACTATGTTGAAATGACAGTCTACAGGTACATGAATTTAAACAGAACACAACAGTAAGGCAACTGCCAGAGCCCAGCTTTTACAAAAATCACGCAGTTTCCTCTCCTCACGCAGATTTAAAACTTGCCCCGTTCTACAGTTCATCTTCCCGGGCTTCCAGCACGACTGTCAGGAACTGCATTGCCTTACAGTGAGGGTAGAGCCTGCAGCACCAATTCATTAAGTACAGGAAACAAGTGATCTTAGCTACATACTATACTAAAATTAATAAAAGATACAAGTATTACATGAACAGCAAAAGAAAATACTAAATGCTGAAAGCGGAGAAAAAAAAATCCGTCACCAATTTGTGAGGGTCCTAAAAAAAATAAAATAGAAGGACCACCAGTTTAAAACGCACAAATACCTGAGTTCTATAGCAGGAGCAAACAGCATACTGAGGAGTGCAAGCAGGCCACGAATAGGAGGCATCAAGGATGTTTTCTCTAAAAACACAGTAGATCCTGTCACCAAAAAAAAAAGAAAAAAAAAATTTAAATTAAAAACCAACGAAACAAACAAATCTAAGGAGTATCTAACAAAAAAGGAAACCTCAAAAAGATGTTAAATAGAACTACAGTGACATAGTTACTCACAAAACTATTGATATTTAAGAACAAACGTCTAGAGAAACTGTCCAAACATTTTTATTAAGCATTACCAGTTGCGTTTGCTGATAAAGAAGCAGCAACCAACATTCGCTGAAAGGGATCTTCTGGAGCATCATGGACAAGAACAGAGTTTATGCTTTCCTTTTGTATTAAATAATTTCTGGGGAGGAAATAAGAAACATTTTCAACATTAAAAAACCAAAACCCATATAAACATGTAAAAATAGACTTATTTTAAATTCACAACGCAACCTCAATGGGTAGCAGTTACTGGCTGAAGATTACCTGAATACCATTTATCAGGTATACACGATGGTTAATAAATAATCTCTCTGTAAGACATTAAAGCACTTTTAATAAAACCATTCTTAAAATTTTACATAGCAATAGTGTGCATATTAAAGCAATTTCGGTCTGACTACTTCAGTTTTTCAATGAATAAAAATTCTGTAAAAATCTGTAAGAGTAACTAGGATGGGTTTTGCCTATTTATCGAAAATTACAGCTGAGAACGTGCCCGTACTCCACAGTACAAGTCTTCTCATACCTGAACTGGGACACTCTAGTCATACTGTAGCATTTCACCTCATAAGGACTGAACGGGCCAAAAAGCGTGACCTTCAAAGAGAGAAAGAACAAATGATATTCTAGTTAGCCAGCACCTGGATCTCCAAAAGGATCTTCCAAACCAAACTCCTTGAGAAATTTAAACCAAACCACGTTTCAGCATGTAACTGAGCAACACTGAACTGATGAACAGCATTTTCATTTCACCCATCTAAAGCAAACTTTGCTTGGGGAGGCACCTAAACAAAAATAATGTACTTCCACAGCCGCTGGGGATTCACAACTTCCCTCTGGCTTAAAAACCACAAGTGCAGATTTCAAGATTTCATAGAGCACCTAAAAAAATCAGGTCATTTTTGTTTACTTGAGCAAGTCTTTAATCTTGAAACTATCTCACTTTATGAAGTAGTTAAACAGGATTACTCCTGTGGGTAAACTGAGCATGATCAGGTGCTTGAAAGCCTGGAATTCTGACAGGTCTGAAATGAGGAAAGAATTAAAATGTAGATGAGACTTAACTTGTAATCAGAATGCAGAACAGGACACGCATTTTCACGTTTTATATTCCAGCTTAGTAGTGACTAGATATCTCAAAATACCTAAGTAAGAATAAATTCCGAGTTTGGAATTGTGGAAGTGGAAAACAGTGGAAGAAGCACCCACTGTTTCATTATTATCAGGTATTGAAGTGTTCTCCGCGTCACCTATCCCAGCTCCTTACCCATCGCCAGCTCAGGAAGAACGAAACACTGCGTAATAGTAAACCCCGTGTTTAATTATTCTGAAAAATTGATGGGGTTGTAATCTTGCTTTTTGCTGTAGCCTATATAACGAAGGCTACCACACGTGGAAAGATTGTGTTCAGTTTTTCCGTTTTATCTTCGTTCTGCAGTGGCTCAAATTCCTGCCTTAGAATGCGTGAGAAGAGTCAGTTCGCTGAGCTCTTAAGCTGCAAAAACCAGTCTGCGATCATGGTCACGTTACGGCTTCCTACCAACAGGAGGCAGAAAGCACTATGAAAGATGCCAAGTACGGTTTGGTTATTAAACGTACTTTCAGTCTTATCTCCATTCTAACAATGGGAGAAGCAGGGTCATGTAACGACACACCAAAGCCACCACTGAAGTTACCTTATGGGTTGGCGCACCAGATTTATTGTCAGAAAACAAGTTTAACAGTCTTTCAATTAGATGCTTTTCTTCCTTTCTTGAAGATACAGGCATTTTCTCTTCTTGGTCCAAAAACAATCCTTTGAGCAAATCATGGCTTTGCTACGTAACAATGGGACAGTATTAAAACCATGAAACAGCCATGTTTTTCAAAAGTTTCACAGAAAAAGGTCCTACACAAAGAGCATGCATGCAAACATAAAACACAATGTTCTTACCACCTTTCAGATTACATCAAACACAGAAATGGAAGACAGTTAAAACTATGAAACAGTTACATTTTTTCAAAGCTCAAAACTCAGTGGAGCAGTTCAACTGATGGCGGTATCTCCTGGAGAACATCTCTCTCAGAAGGTGTCTCAAAGCAGCAATGCTTTTGGCCAACAGCTCAATATGAATTACGCACACACATGAAAATATTGTTCCATTCAAGCATGAGTCTTGCCTAATCCTATGGCGTTAGTCAAGACTTCAGCTCAACTTCTCCAGACTCCAGAATGCCTGAGCTGAAATAAATTAAGAAAAGCAGAAGCAGCCGACACAATACATACTTGTGATTCGTATGATTCTTCTGCTAGTTCAGCGTAACGCTCTTCAATAAGCACATCTCGAATATTCACAAACTCCTCCTTCCACCTTGAGCAATGGAAAGCATCCACACGCAGCACGCTACGCACAAGCGAGTACACCTCCACCAGAAGAGTACAGCCGTTGACCAGGGAGGCAAATCTCTGGCTGGCGCTGTAACTCCACCACTCCCCACGTACCAGGGACTGTGCAGACGGACGCATCTTGCATATCTTGAATTCTAAAGCCTAGAGCAAAAACGTTGAAAACAACACTTGCCTGAGTAGAGAACTGGCATGAAAATCTTTCATCTTTTCAACAAAGTGTGAATTAATAACTACAAATGACTCCATAATTATTGCAGTGGCTTATGTAAATTCCTAGGACTGCCATAAAGCTCCTGGCATAATTCCTATCCTGTCATTGCCAACACAGCTACACGCTACATCTCATATCACTTCAATACTGTACATAGTTGCTAATGAATCAGAGCAAACAGAGCATAAATAAAAGATAATTCGCTATTAACTCACCATCCACATTAAAAACTCAGGAGTGTAGAGATGTCTACTCTGGAAAACACTTCACAACTCATAGTTCTTTTCAACTAAGGTAACCAAAACTTGGCAAGACCATTGCAGCTATTCTGTCCCTGGCAGGCAAGAGTAATTAAGTTCCCTTTTAAACCCTTTCCACAATCGCTATCTGTAATTATGTCTCTGAATGAATTTACAACAGAAACCCTGCTTTTTTTCTAGCCCGTCATTGAAACTGGTCATTAAAAGATTAGGCCTGAAGCAGAAATAAGTTTTCCTTTAATACATCTGACAAAACCACAAAAAAATGATGCGTCTTGCCAAAATTAATTCTTTCGTTTTTAAAATCAATTATAAAAGAAAATCAAACAAAATTAACCCTATCAAGATCTAATACTAAGAAGAGATATATAAAATAAAACCATACTTCTGCTGGTTCACTTCTCATTTTCATTATTAAACGCTTCAGAGAATAAAGTCAGTATGATACGCCTGTTTCAATTACCTTAACAATATCTGCATGAGGACCGGAAAGCTGAATTTCACTTGAAGCCTCTAGTTATTTTATTTGTAAATATCGCAAGAGAATTACTTTTCTGAAAAAGTCCCTCAGATATGTTACAGATCACCATTTAATTATCAAGAGGGTTCTGTCTGAAAAGATCCAAGCGAAGTCAGTAGTTCTAAGAATAGCGAAGCAGCACAAAGCAAACCCAGAGACTTCCAGCTTTATGAAATTTAGTTTAAGTATTTCCTATGTATTCTTTCTGTAACTGATAGTGTAGCAGAGCAGGAGCTTTGATGGAGTAAAACTACCCTGCACAGTAACTGTACACAAGGTATCTGTCACTGCAGACTTGTTGCACACAGACATTAACATAAAACGAATACAAACAATGCTTTTCCCATCCAGTCAATGAAAACAAAAGGCTGGACAACATTTCTCTACAATTAAATACAACGCAACTCAGTTACAGACAAGAACTACCACTCTGTGCATACACACCTGTGAAAAATATATACCCACCATTAGTGAAGGTGATTTGTAGGTACTCCCATTTACAAAATACACATTACTTCATTATTATTCTAAAAAGCATTATGATTTGAAATACACTTCTGTTTGCCAGACCAGCCATGAAAATACCTATTACACAGCAGGAAGTAGCATCACCCCTACCTGGAAAGGAAACTCCAGAAGACAGCTTGGAATCTCTCGTAAGTTCTTTAAAGGCACTTTTGATGTATTGCCATAATCCACAAAAAAAACCTGGAAAAAGAATCAGGAGTATATGCAGAGATTCCACAACATTCGAAATGCTACTTTTAGTGGCAAGGAAAGAGACAACCTATGTTTAATAATTACAGTACAACACGATCTTATCAAGTGAAATGGAAGGAAATTCAGAGTCTGGAAAAGATGCAAATGAAGTCGTGTCAAAAATAATAGGTCAAACTTTATCGTGTCTATTATTTGATCCCTTGCCTTAAACATCCACTGGTGATGCAAATAATCTGCTAAATCTAGAAAAGGCACATTTCTCTGAAAGGCTCTAATTCTCTCCTCACAATTAAATCTGTATAACCTTACTTCTTAACAGTGACACTACCTATTAACTGCTCTTAGATAAGTAAAAGCGAACACGGATCGGATGACTGTTTATAAATGCAAAAGAGAAAGTGCTAAGATTAGCATTGATATTCACTAGTTTTCCATGACTTCAAAACAGATGACAGTGTTCAGTATTAACTCTGCAGTGGCAACACCCAGCAATGTTAATAAACGGAGAAATTCAAAGGAGGAATGGGCTGTGCAAAGGCCAATTTTACAAAAATTTAAAAAATCTGTCCTTCACTGCTGAAAGGAAAAGCATTGGCCTGAAAAATGAAGACCAATCTTGAACTGTGACGCTAATTTCCATTACTGATCTCAGCACAATAAGCCAAAATGTTCTGATAAATTTGTTGATGATACAGAACTCGGCAACATAAACTCTGATACAAAGTAAGATCACACTGAATGGACCCAAGAACTCAACAGGAAAAGGGAGAATCAAATGGTTTGAAGTAAAAGATCATATCCTTTGGAATTTTTAACCATTTCTGTTATAAATGCTCCATTATTATTTATAAATTCTAATGAGTCGGAAACTACCAAGCAGACAGAATTGAGTCTAAGATGACAAGAAGTGGCCCATGCAAAAAAGGTATGAAAAGGCAAACATGGCACGTGCCACGTAAAATATTTTTGAATGCAGAGGAGAAACACTGTGTTGGAAGAGGAATACCAGCATCACTGCATAAACAAGGGCAGAACTGTAAGCACAGGAGTGTGCATAACCCTGCTTCAGAAAACCAAGGTCAAAACAAAATAGAGTGAGATGGAGAGTAGGTGAACAGAGAGCCCATGTGGTGCATGAGATGAGAAAGAATGCAGCTTGCTTCAATTAGCGAAACGAAGTCCAAGAAGTAAAAAACAGATAAGAAACTGGAGGGGAGAAGAAACAGGAGGAAAAGAAGAAAACTTATGAAAACCAAGGGAAGAAACACTGGCAGAAGCAGCAGCACAGACAAAGTGGCCACCAATGACTGAAAACTGCCAATCCATCGGGGGCAATAAGCTTACTTTTCAGATGAATCTCAACATACTTATGAAGACGAAGTGATGGGGCTGCTGCCAGCAATGCAGCACTGGAGCTAGACATTCCTTACCATCTTCTCAAAGCTACTGGAGGTTTCAGTCTTTATTTTGCTTTGCTCTGCTTCAGTACACAAGACACTTTACCGTATCAACAACAATTTAATGCTAAAATATTCCTGTGTTCTGGAAAAAAAACCCTAATTCATCTATTCTGGCAACATTAGCAACATCTGGCAACATCTATTAAGGTTTTATTCCAGTTCTACAGATTTCTTTACATTTATAATTATCATGAACATAGTGCTTTGTAGAAAAAAATAAATCATAGCTCCAAGATTGTTAATGCAATTACACCCCACCAATTCAACATGGCATTACTGTACCTCAGCAAAATCTCCACAAACATTCAGAATACGAGCTCTATAGTATCCTCTGTTTCCCAGATAAGTGAACGGTGCCAGACAAACCAACTCTGGATGTGGAGACACCGTTAAATCCATCAGGTCCTGGCAGTCAATTTCAGCAGTTAGAGCCTGGAGCGCAATCCTATTCTTTTCATCTGTCCTGTAACCCCAGAAGTGTCCAACTTCTACTATCTGAAAATATAAAAATTAGACAATATCAGATTTCATATTATTTTATTCTTATGCATCAATCACAAAACACAACTGAGCAAAACACATGAAAGCGCTTCTACCCCTGACACACACAGAGAAACGTTCTCATGCTGCAATAATGCAGTGAAGCATTTCTCTCATAATTATTTTTAAATGTTTATTTGCTGTGCATATGCAATGCACTTTTCATCTAAACAGACCCTGACATAAGCATTACTACAATACAGAAAATTAAGAAAAGACTGCTTCCGTTTTTCTAAACCAAATTAACATACAGAAAATACAAGGTATACAGTTGATTAGACAGATACCTAGAGATATGGTGCATTTTTCTTGTTAGTGAAAGAATAGCAGTTAGTTACATCTATCAGCAAACTGGCATTATTTCTGCTATGATTAGCCATCCTTTAGAAAATTGAGAAAAACACACCGCTATTTAAATCAAATCAAATAAAATAAGTCATCTTTTCAAATGGCTTACTGAACTCAGATACCATTTCCGATCTTACACTGGGTGCTCATGATAAAAAAGACTATTTATTTATGGTACACAGGACCATTAAAGCCGAAGCATTAAACAGAATTAGCACAGATAGTGAAGTGATAGGAATGTGTCTGATCAAATCCATGAACATTTTTGATCCAAGAGATTTAGCTGAATAAAATGAAGAAAATGTTCTTTTCTGCACTTGCAAAACACGTCACTACTATCAAGAGCTGTTTTCATACTTCAGCCTACAATTTCCACTAGCTCAGTGGTTTGGAATTTTTATTATTATTATTTTGATTTCAGCAGCATATATATTGCTTGCTATTACTCAATTTCTTAAGAACACAATAGTTAACACAAGATTTAAAAATTCTCAGCTTCAGAACTCAGAAATGTTTATATATACATAAATTTTCCCCTAACACCCTTTTACACATGCAATATTTTTAGGAATAAGCAAGCAGTACCATTAATTCATCTCATTTCTCTAATGCTTCTGAAGACGACTGCCAGTTAATAATGGCCCAAATTCCTACTGATTCTCATTTATATAATGTATACAAATATTTCACCTCTCCCATTAATCCTCTTTACATTTATGCCTACTTTTCAGCTAACATTGGCTGCCACCAAATCCCACAAATTTTCTGAAGTACAAATAAATTTCAATGGCTGAAATTTTTTTGTGACATGTGAATATTATTTAACAAAGAACTACTAAAAATCAGACCAAGAATATTGTCTATACCTCTTATGGATACCTCTGTGCTAAAAACATTATTAGTACCTATTCTTTTCATTTAAGCTCATCAGATATTCATCTCTACAAATAGTTATCTAGGTACCAATTATTAGATATGACCTACTTCAGATGGAGAACATTCCTACCTCTGTTACCCTGATGGACAGAAGACGACCTGGACTTGGGATCATCTTTATCTGTTGTAAAGTACCAAATGAGAGTTCCACAGGCTCCACTGTCTGCTTCTTACAGTCCACATTTACTCTAAAAATTTTATAGAATAAAGATGCTAAATACTTCACTCATGTGAAAACTCAGGAGTTCAATTTTTCTGCTTTCATTTGCTTCCCAAGGTGCACCCAGGGCTCATTTATGTACTTAATGACTTTTACTTACAAACATATTAATTCCATTAGAACCTAAAATGACCACACAGAACCAAAATACCACAGAGAAACTGTTTGAATTCCATTATGAGCAAACACAGGAAGATACATATCGAGACACAACTGTGCCATCCATTTATTAGAACTCCAAAGAATTAAGGTTAAATAGTGGGGCTTTTTGCTATGGTACGGCTTCTAAGCTTATTTTTGAAAAATAAATTGAGTACACTATAGCACAAAGACAAATTCAGCATCTTTTTAATATACATATATAACATTCCTTTTAGTCGATAAAAGTTAAGAACTCTTAAAATTAGTCTTTCAGCCTTGAGTCCCTCAAGAATTAATTTTCACAAAGATTTTAAGTGCTGTTTTGGGCACAGTGAAACTGCTAAAATCTTTTATTAAAAACTAAGTACAATCAACTGAAGTATTCGCCTGCACTTTAACCTTTCCAGTTCATTCCTGCCTTCCTATTTTAATTTTCTCATTTTAAAATATTAAAATGACTGCAGACCAATCAGGAACTAGGCAGGTTACCACGTTAGCAAGTTGCTTGTACAATCTCAACCTGAGAATCACAGACAGCATTTAATAACAATGAAACCCACATCAGATTTTTCTAGCAAAAGCAAATGCGGACCAAAGAGACTCACTACATTGAATTCCTCATCAGTGTTTTCTATTATGCCTCCCCACCCAAGGATGTTACATTTCCCACCAGTTTTTGTTGTTATACACCTCCTCCATCCCTTTCTTTTATGTTCCCAAATACCAATCCTTATTTATTTTGATTCTATCAATCCTCACATTATCTCTAGCACAAACAGAAATTAGTGTGTACGTCCACATTTCCATATGCCAAATGCAAATTGGCCACAACGTTAAAAAAAAAAAGAAAAAGCGTATACTTGGAGTTCTCTTAAACAGCCTTTAACTATAACGTAATATTTCAGACAATCACACTAATTTAGTCCTGCAACAACATTCTGCTTATACAAAGTTTACACATCTGGGCTTTTTTGAACCTAATGTCTCCCTTGGTGGCACTTTCAAGGAAATTCCAACTAAATTCAACAAACCTCATTTCAACTTAACACTGCAAAGAAACTCATTTTCCATATGCAATTACCTTAGAGATTCCATACTTGCGGCTGCTGCACCTTGCAACTGCTTTCTGATATCATCCGGAGAATGAACGTTCAGCTCAAGAGGAATTTTCAGCTGTGACATCTTGACTGAGACGTACACTGCAGGAAGTATCTTAAAGCCCTCCATCGGGTTACGAGAGAACTCCACAAAAGCCCTGTTCAAAAAGAACCCCACCAAATAGAATTGCAATTAATACTCAATGAGTATCAAAACCCAACAAAAAAAAAGCCCATAAAACCTGTAATTTCTTCTCCCTGTCTTTATCTTAGCAGGCCAATAAACAGTTAAAATTAGGCTCCTCACAAGCTTTGCCTAGCACTCTCATGCACCTTAAAACTTTAATTATCATGACGGTTGTAAGAAAACTTTCTAACATTCTTATAAGCACATACCAAATTTACTGAGTATATTTATTACAAATAGAAAGGATGTGAAAAGGTAGGTGAATACGGAAAGAATTAAAGATTGGAAAAGGCCTAAGAAGGGCCACATCAATTCAAATTTGGGCAGCTGTACTCCAAAATTAGCCAGATTAGCTACAACAGCCAGTCACATGCATTTTGTACAAAGCTATGTGACTGTACAAATGAGCTAAATTCAGTATACAAGTTAGAAGTAAATATAGACAGATGAGTTACAGTTAAGGTTCACTGTCAGACAACAGAAGAAACAAAACAGAAGGTGGTCTCTAAATCAGCTACTTTATCTAATGTATTCCAACCAAAGCACGTAAAACTTTAAAACCACCTTTCTTACTCCAGCCAATACATTAAAAATAAAGCACTGATTCCAAAAAGATAAGAAGAAATAACTCATTTTGTCAGTGCACCATTGACAGAGACATTAATTACTAGATTCAGAAGAATGTGAGAAAGACATGAGACTTAAAGTATTTATACTTACTTTGATCCATCATAGGCAATAGATTTTACCTGCCCACACTGTCTAAACAGTGACTGCAACTGCTTATGGTATAGATATCCATAGGGAGGAATATTCTTCAGCTGTTAAGAAAAATAAGTTAAATCTGGACACATTCAATTATTTTAATGCATTATTAAGTTCACCTAAATAGCTTCCACCTGTGCTTGAGCTGCAACAGTGATATACAATCTAAACCCCAACAACTTCAAAAACCAATATATACTATATTAAATTTAAAAATCTCAAAAGACAATCAAATCAGAGCGTTCATGCTAATGCTGCCCTACTGCCTTGAACTGGTAGATAAAGAATTGGGTAATAAAAATGCGTTATTAAGTCATTCACCTTCTTAACATACCATGACAGTGGTTTTTGGATCTTTGCCAGCAAGCTCTCTCACAGCAATTTTTTCATGACATTTTCCAAAAGTAAAGTAGTTTGGATAGAAAGCACCAGCTATTACAACCTGAAATCAAGAGAATATTTTGTAAAGCGCAGCAGATTATATTCAGTTTCTTGAAGAGAGATACACTAGCAACAAAGAGATACTGACAGATCTTTGTATGAAGATTTTTTTCCTGTTTCTTTAAAGGAATTACTGTCATTTCAGACTAAACATCAACTCATGCAAATCCTTAAAAACATACTTTCATGAAAAGAGATCAACTTCTGGAACAATTTTACAACTTTTTAAAATTTTTGTATGCAGACTTGCTCTACAAAAAGTACAACTGCTAGCCCTGATATCAAGAGGAGCTTCAATTTTAAATAAATTCACGTAAAATAGCTACAGGAAACTTGTTCGGTTTCCATGTTCGCTACAGGCTTGGGGAAGAATGGCTGGAGAGCTGCCTGGCAGAAAAGGACCTGGGGGTGTTGGTCGACAGCAGGCTGAACATGAGCCAGCAGTGTGCCCAGGTGGCCAAAAAGGCCAACAGCATCCTGGCCTGTATCAAGAACAGTGTAGTGAGTAGGACCCGAGAGGTGATCGTCCCCCTGTACTCGGCACTGGTGAGACCCCACCTCGAGTACTGCGTCCAGTTTTGGGCCCCCTACCACAGGAAAGACATTGAGGTGCTGGAGCAGGTCCAGAGAAGGGCAACGAAGCTGGTGAGGGGTCTGGAGCACAAGTCTTACGAAGAGAGGCTGAGGGAGCTGGGGCTGTTCAGCCTGGGGAAGAGGAGGCTGAGGGGAGACCTTATTGCTCTCTACAAGTACCTGAAAGGAGGCTGTAGAGAGGCGGGAGTCGGTCTCTTCTCCCAAGTTACAGATGATAGGACAAGAGGCAATGGCCTCAAGTTACGCCAGGGGAAGTTCAGGTTAGATATTAGGAAATACTTCTTTACTGAAAGGGTTGTCAGGCATTGGAATGGGCTGCCCAGGGAGGTGGTTGAGGCACCATCCCTGGAGGTATTCAAGAGAGGAGTTGACATAGTGCTTGGGAATATGGATTAGTGTTGGGTGGTGTGGTGGTGTGTGTGTGGGTTGCGTGTGTGGTGGTTTTGTTTTTGTTTTTTTGTGTTGTGTTTTTTTTTTTTTTTTTTTTCATTGGTTGGACTAGATGATCTTAAAAGGTCCCTTCCAACCTCTGTGATTCTGTGATTCTGTGATTCTGTTACATCTTACAGTACTGAACAATTCAGCTCTGAAAAGTTCACTGCTTAACACAGTTGAACCAATTGCCACTGAAACAATAAATAGGTCTGTGAAAATAAAATCACTACTAATCAGTTCAAATAAGGCAAGAAATTAAATTGGAAATTTGACAAAGTTACAATAGCTGAAAGACATCTAATTGCCTTCCCTGCCCCCAATATCTAACCAAGCCAGTGGTGGTCCAAATAGAGCACTCAAAACAAATGAAAACATCCTTTTCAAAACTGTTAGTCCTTAGCCTTCCAACAGGAACCACCCTTGAGTTTTTTTTACGTCTTTAACAAAGATTAGTCTAGATATGCAGTTTAATTCATCTCAGTACGACTTGAGTTTATTTTGATGAACTGTCAGAAGTGAAGGGGCAGCCAGAGGACCAACTCAGCGTGCAGTCTGAACCACTAAAAGTAGCATAAGTTGTCCTTCTAAGTTGTCAAAAAGAATTACTTTTTCACCTGCAATCTCAAAAACCACAGAGAATATTGAAATATGGGTGTGATACTAGTTCATCAGTACTTGTAAAAATCCAGCTATAAATTCTGTAAATACTGGCTCTCCCCAGAAGAGTCAATAAAGCATTACCTGCAAAATGAAGCGTTGTTCATATACAGATTCCTCATCCATAGCAGATGGTTGAGAAGTAACACACATGTTAAATGCTCTGACTCGCTGTTTCAAGTTGTAAAATAATTCTGCCACCTGAAATTTGAACTCTAAGTTACATATTAAACAGATCAAAAACATCCACAAATTAAAATAAAATCTGTTATTAAAAGTCTGAATAAGTGGGCAAACTCCCTTTCCTTTTCAGGTGACACTAGTATGTATTTCACCTAATATACTGCTTGACATCTCTACTTCGGAAAATAATTTCAGTACTGTGACTCCAGCAGTTTTCTTGACCTCTCTTTATAAAGTAGAATTTTGTAGTCGCAAAGCATATAATGCAGATATGATACAGAAGAAAATTAGAAGAACTGAAATAACCATTTACAAGATGATATGATTCTCCATTTAAACCATTTTGGGGTTGTACCTTAGAAGGTAAAACACACACTAACACCAACCTGGACTTCTGCACCTAACTGTAGCAGTGACCGCATATGCTGCACCATAAGTTCAACAGAGAACCATGATGACCTCAAGAGAGATCAAACTTAGGCCCTACAGCAAAACATGTCCCATTAAGCTTTCAATCCCAAGCATTCCTGAGAAGCTTCCATAAGCAGCTAGTGTTCCTCCAACAGTGAATGCCTTCATTGTCCCAATTGATTTTGAAGCAAATGTAGAGAAGTACAGTCCGCTCAACTGCTTCATGTCTACGTTTTCCTTTCTGCTACTGACAGTTTTAGGATACTAAAAGTCCTGTTATTTTCCTCATAGGACAACTACAATAATCAGAAACCAGCGTGTGGCTGCCTTGGTTCTGCAAATCCACTTCCACACAAGGAATTATAGAACTAGTATCTGAAAGTGTGGCAAACAAAAGACCCCAAATCTTCAGAGTCAAGTTCATTGTTGGACTAGATGATCTTAAAGATCCCTTCCAACCTAGACAATTCTATGATTCTTAATAAGTGTTAGTGTAGTAAACTCCTGAACTACTATGTCATGCACAACCTCTTCTTCAATTATCTGAAATTGGGCCAAGAGAACACCACCTCCCCAGGAGGCTGTCATAAGACTGACCCTTCAGCTTTCCAGTTTTACACAATTTCCTTTTTTCCCATCTTTTTTTCCATCTTTTTTTCCTTGACATCAGTTAAAAAACTGATCAGAGTTTATCAGAGTAAAAATCAGAGTTAAAAAACTATTGGCATTTCTTATCCAGATAGTTGCTTAGTATGAAGAGCTTTTTGGTTTTTTCCTGCTTTTTGAATGCAGGCCCATTGCTCGTGCCAAAGGTATGACCCGCTGGAATAACGGGCAAAGCCACGCTCTGCCAACCACAGTTATTCCAGAGTTTTACTTATTCCCGCTCTCAACATATCACATTAAGCTTGAAGTCCTTTGTGATAGAGAGTTTTCATTAATTGCTGCAGTAAAGTAAGCAACAAAGCCCCACAAATTTTCAAGTCCACTCCTCACTATATAACTGTATTTCCTTAAAATTATCCTAACTGTAAGACAAAAGTTATGGAACTATGGACAGCAGTCACACCACAAGCAGTAGTATCTGAAGGACCTATAGAATGAGCAAATAATACTGGAGGTCTCTCTAAAGAAATGTTAAAAATACGTTAACCGGTTAATAATTTAATACCAGTTTGTTTATCCTAACAAAAGGAAAATTCCTGGATGCGGCACTCCTACAGACTCCTTCAGGAGCCACCTCTCCATCTTCTGGTTGGATTCGATGATCTGAAAGGTCCCTTCCAATCTACACAATTCTGTGATTCTATGGCTGTGTCAACTGTGATGATAAACAAGAGAGTTTATCTACTTAAAGAGTCCATCCCTCCGAGGCATTGGGTACTTGGCCTTATTAACATATAAATCATTATCTGAAGTCCATTATTCAAAAGAATGCACACCTGGCTTTGTTAACATTACAACGATTTTCCTCAGCTCTTTCTTTTCTTTGAAACCTATAAATGAGGTCTCTGCAACCACTTGAGGGAAGAGAGGAGCAGAGGGGGAAACGCTGACAAATGTATGTTCACTGTGATCACAGCTAACAAACCTCCTGTCTGATCTGTCTTAAATCTCCAGTACCTAAAGGGGGCCTACAGGAGAGATGGGGAGGGACTCTTTATGAGGGAGTGGAGCGATAGGACAAGGGGTAATGGTTTTAAACTGAAAGAGGGGAGATTTAGATCAGATATTAGGAAGCAATTCTTTACTGTGAGGGTGGTGAGGCACTGGAACAAGTTGCCCAGAGAAGCTGTGGATGCCCCATCCCTGGAGGGGTTCAAGGCCAGGCTGGATGGGGCTTTGAGCAACCTGGTCTAGTGGGAGGTGTCCCTGCCCATGGCAGGGGGGTTGGAACTCCATGAGCTTTAAGGTCCCTTCCAACCCAAACCATTCTATGGTTCTATGAAATTGTACTTGGGAGTCATGATATTCTCTGACAACTTTAAATAGTACCATCTCTGCTCCCCCAGCCAACCAAAACCTAAAAAGTCCGTTTTTTTAAAGAAAATATACAACTCTATATAGCTAGCTAGCTACATAATAATACAGTAGGCAAGGTCTTAACATTTGGAGAAAATAAGGAAAATTAAGTCCTTCTGCTTATGAAAACGATTACCTATTTCATCTTACCTCTTTGACATTCTTGATATGAATACCATTTGATCGACCCCACTCAAGCTCTTCCTGGAAAAGAAAGTGAGAAATGCAAATGCAAAAATTTTTAGAAACTTATTTCTTCTACGGGTAGTGAGCTTTCTCTCGTATTCTTCTGTGTTGACACAAATAATAGTTATATAAAGGGATGGAAGAATTTGATGTCATTTCACCGTTTTCGGTCAATCGAGTATTATGCATGTATGAAATTAAGACATTTATATATATTTGACTAATAAACTACACTTTGGTCACCACCGGTACACCTGTGGGTCACCTAAATTTCTCATAGAAATCCACAAATCTAACCCTGTGCTGCTAACTGCAGAAGCTACTTTAAGATGGACTCTTCTTCAAAAAAAACCCAGAACTTCTTTATCTTGATGCTTAACTTTATCAGACAGATTCTGGCCATCTTGGCAACTCATTATAACAGTGCATGTTATGCACTGGTGTTCATAAAGCATATTATGCTCTGAAAGAAGCAGAGAAATAAAAAGGGTTTTATCTTATACACACATGAGAAAGACTAGAGGCAGTTCTTGTGTGCATACTACTATTTTTTGTGACTGATGCACATAAAGATATTCCATCTTTCAGGGTTTTGGGGGCGGGGGGCCACAGAGATTTGTATGTTTCTTTTAAAAAAAAAGAGAAACGTGCATATTAAAAATATTTCTTTCAACTACAGCTGAATTTCCCTTTTCAGCTTGGATTTCAAAGCCTCTGGCCACTGTTGCTCCATCTGTGAAAGCTACTACATAAGGGATTGCGTTCAAATTCTCAGCACTGGGTTCAAAGACTCACGTTCTCTCAAAGCTTAAGCTTCTACTTATTTATAAAAAATCGTAACTATTATAAAGGAGGACTGCTAGCAAAAGTTCCTTACTAAGAATATAAAATACTCCAGCACTGAAGTCACCAACTTCAAATAGAAAAGAAGAAAATGTTTAACTAACCTTAGGATGTCTCAGCTCCCCTTTTTCTTTGCAGGCCTGCCATGCCTATGAAAGAAGTGGTGTAGTTAAGTGTTCAGGCACAAATTGTAGTGCTTTAGTAATAGTTACTACAAATATTAATGTAACATTTAAAATATGACTTTTTTCCATACCTATATTGAAGAGAATTTTTTAACACCAATTTAAAAACCAGCGATGCCCTTGGGCTAACGCAGACTACAAATATTTAAGAACAAGATAGTACAAGGAAATCTGAATCACGGTCATTTAGGTTGGAGGGGACTGCTTCAGATCAATTGTTCCAACATCCCACACAGCAGGGCCAACTTAGATCAGGTTTTTGAGGATCTTGTCTATAAAACCCTGAGTAACCTTGACTGACCTCATGGCCGAACCTGCTCTGAGGAGGAGACTGGACTACAGACCTCCTGAGGTCCCTTCCAACCTTAATTATCCAACTATTCTAGTCTAATATGATGCTTGCCTGGTTGCTTCCTAAGGAGATATAAATACTTCTCACTCTTATGAATAGTCTTACTCTATTTTGTTGTGGGTGGGGAAGAACTCTGGGTTTTCCTTTGCTCGTATGTGAGCACACAAAGCGGTGTGGCTTAGAATATAATTCTAAGAATGCATTACTGGAGGGCTGAAAGTGTGGCAGGGTTACAAATGTTGTACCACCACATGCTGAAGAACACGAACTCCTATAGGAAGACCACTATTCTACCTTTAAGTCAGTTACGGCATGCAATGCTGCATCTACAGACTGAAAAGGAGTTTAAGCACTATTGGATGAACTGTAATTACATATACTGCCTCAAACTTGCCATCAGCTCCTGCAACAAAATTGGAAACATAGCATTTAGGTCACTGAATTCCTGGACGTAGCTTAGAGATTCTGGATCTTTGCACATTCCAAAAGCAGACCGAGCATGTTATGTTCCAAGGCTTAAAATGAGTAAGGCTTGACTTGTGTTGGGAGAGGTAAAATAGCCACCTGATAACACAGCAACACACAAGAGGCTATTCACCTAGTTTTCTGAGAGGAGATGGACTGAATGTTAAAGCACATGGAAACATTCATGAATAAATAGAAAAAATTTGTATGCTTTGATTTGATGCTGTAATAAAGCAGGCTACTTTCAGAGCATTTCCTTTCTCCTTGCTTTGGGACAACAGTAAGAACAGTAAAGAACCGACTGATTCGGATACAATTCTGATGTGGGTGCCTCCCAGAAAGCAGGGCTAGAAGAGAATCTAACATACCCAGGATATTAATGAAAATAATTTCATTATTAGGCAGCAAATCTACGACAAATGCCTGCAGAATCCTTTTCTTCTAGTTTGACAGCAAGCCACCCCGTAGTAAATTTTCCAGCTTACTGAGGACGCTGACTGTTAGCACAGTTGAATAACCAGACTGCATTTCTCTACCTTGATTGAGGTTGTCTGATCTACTGATTTTAAATAATACTTCTGACATCCACCACTTACATACCCAAGCCTTATGTCAGAAAAACAAACTCCGCTTATTTGATGTCATTTTTTCTTTTAAAAACTCTTTCATTTTTAAATCATACCACTTAAACCAGGCTGATTAGCCTTTACTTCCCTGGATTCTCCTCTTTCTACTACCAAAGCTTTTGACTTTTTCTAATTTACTAAAATCTTTGCATAAGCAAAAGATGTGCTAATGAGTCACAGAGTTTCAGCCTACCCTGGAAGAAATCTAATTTGAACCCAGGAGTTTGAAAACAAGTTTTTTCCCCCCTATTCTTTTGTGATATTCAGCCATTCCAAACATAAAGCCTTCACACCACTCACACATAGAGATACTGCACAGGTAGCTCTGTTTGAATGTTTGTGTTTATTCTCAAGGACAACATACTGGTTTATAGAAATATCACCTTCAGACTAATCATAGAATGGTTTGGGTTGGAAGGGACCTTAAAGACTGTTGAATTCCAACCCTTCTGCCATGGGCAGGGACACCTCCACTAGACCAGGTTGCTCAAAGCCCCATCCAGCCTGGCCTTGAACCCCTCCAGGGATGGGGCAGCCACAGCTTCTCTGGGAAACCTGTTCCAGTGTCTCACCACCCTCACAGGAAAGAATTTCTTCCTAATTATCTCATCTAAATCTCCCCTCTTTCAGTTTAAAATCATTACCCCTTGTCCTGTCGCTCCACTCCCTCATAAAGAGTCCCTCCCCATCTCTCCTGTAGGCCCCCTTTAGGTACTGGAAGGCTGCTATGAGGTCTGTAGAATGCTGCTATAATAGGTCATAAGGGAAACATAGTACAGAACAGGATAAGGGGAATTTGGAAAAGACGATGCTTGAGCCCTAGAATCAGTGAGTACATGTAGCATACGTGCCTATGTGTGCTTTATAAAATTCTGACACTAGAGTACTGAAAAACAAGTCAGCCTTCACCAAAATAAAAAATAATAATAATAAAAAAGAAAAGGCCAACATAGACAAAATGGAATAAATTAAATCTGCAGCTGAAGATTTTGGAGTCCCCAGAAAATTACAGAACATGTCAGACCGTCCATAATAGAAAATGTTGGATTTTGAAACATAGAAACGTTGTATTTTGAATAGTAAGTTCTTCCACCGAAGGTCTTTCCTAGGCTGTAGCAGCGCCACGGGTCACTGCAGGGCTCAGCCTCTGTCCATGGTGCTGCGCCACCGACCAGCCAACCGACCAGAAAACTCACATTTGGACAGAATAAAATGGTACAAAGTCAAAGCAATGAAGTCTGGAGAAAGGACACCGAACTCATTCTGTGCTAGAATTTACCACCCAAAACTGCCCTCAGTTAAAAGGAAGCTACCAATATCACTGCGTCTCTGGCACTTATTTTTGGTTATTACAATAGAGAAATAAACGCCGCAGAAAGGATGTATGTTTCTCAGCCCTGACCAAAGTGGATTTATGATAAACTCCAATTTCCTCTGATCATCAGTGGATTGCCTACACAAAAGCACAGCAGCAGGAAAGCTACAGTCGTTCTGGAAAACATGGAGAGTCATCAGGTTATTAACATTCATGGCCTACGATAAAACACCTCAGTCCTGCTTTAATGATACTAACATTCATTTGCAAACACTGCACGCCTACGTAGATAACGAGCTCACCCAAAGCAAAACAGTACAGATAAAAGAGGCAACTTGCTACCATTTGCAGTGTAACCTCTTAGCTGGCAGCCAGAAGCAAGTTCACACCACACCAGTTCAGTGTGCTTTTGTGTCAGTCAGTATTTGCGACCACAAAATGTCCCTGTGTAAATCTGTTCTTATTGAGCTCAAATGGGACATCATCCACACACCTATTACACCTGGGGAAAGATGAGATCTTTATTGCAGAACAAACAAGGAACACTCTGGATAACCTAGAGCATACTCCTTCGTATGGGAATTTTCTCCTGATTACTGCTAATTGTGCAAATTACAGGAGACAAGCTAGACAAAATAAATATGATAAAGCATTTATTAATTTTTAAAAATTAAGCATATTTCAACTCAACAGCATTTAAACACATCCAAGATGTTCATCCCTTCAAGGGATGAAAAACATTTTGCCCCTCAAAAATGATATTTTCCTAAAAAATATTCTGGTTTATTAGCAAGCAGAAGTCAGTATGATTCAAAGACTTTCCTGAACCATTGAAGTCTGTATGTTGTGTGTATCTGCAGTTTGGAAGACTTAAGTCTGCAGCAAATACAAGTTTCTTGCTGTCCATGACAGGGCTTTTATCATTCCCTCCTAAAAAGACTCAGAGACAATTTGGAAAAAAGTCCTGAAGCAGCACAGATGTAGGCAAAGTATTAAGACACAGAAAAACAAACCAAGCCGAGCTTCAAGAGAAGCATGAGAAGGCACAGCACCGGCTAAGTATTACAGTTCAGAAGACTTCAGTCTCATAACAGGATTTGTAACAGCTGCAGCGGGATCCTCAGTAGCACACAGACAGCAGATATACTACACTAGAAACTTTTTCAGCACCTCAAGTTATTAATTCCAGAAACTTCATTCTGCTTACCAGTTAGCCACCATTTTTTCTGTTAGAGGCAACAAGACATTTTGATAGTAGCTGGAATGACACCGGTAAACTTTTGTGGATTGGAAAGAATCTGCCTCCCCATGTAAAACAGCTCCTTTATTGAAAGGATCACAGGGGTCAAGAGAACCTGAGCCTCTGGTTCCCACCTTTTTCAAAATCTGCTCCTACTTCTGGCAAACTGAAAACTGAGATAAGCACCACGCTCTCGCTCTCTTCCTCCACCCTGAATGCCGTTTTCCATCTGCTTAGTAGAACAAATACCTCCCAAAGCCATAGGAATATACCCAGAAACTGAGCCTTGCAACCCATTTTTACCCACTTCTTGCCACCTTTCTTTGATGTAAACTTGTGTGGCTCCTTCACAGTGGTAAAAATTAACTCATCAGAACTAGTGGTGTTATACAGTAGGACACAACCTTCAAAAAGTATCACTAAGTAACCAGGAGTAATGTGAAGGTTTTAACAACTAATCCTACAAAGTTCAGAAGCTCCATCTAAGTCTATCAGATTTCACTGGGAGATAAGCAGGAAAAAAGACTTACCTTAAATGCATTCAAAATTGCAATACAGTCACTCTTACTATTCCCAGCATAAAACAGTTTGTTCCTGGGCAATACAAACAAAATGAATTATGAACAATTTATTTTTTTTTCAAACACTGAATGCATTATACAACTCAGAATGCTACACTATTAACACGTTCTAGAACTTTAATGAACAAGGGCAATAAGTTTATTGCAATTATTTGTTCTTATTCACATCTCCTTGCTGAAGGTAAACTGTGTGGGCAGGATAGCAAGGGTTATTTCTTCTTATTATTTAAAAAAACACATTTTGATAGACACTGCCACATGTTCACATCAGAAAGGCTAAGCTGAAGAATCAGGTCTTGTACCCAGAAAAGGATGTTACCTCTGCGATAATAATTAGTTCACATAGAAATAAATTTCAGTACCTAAGCTGCCCTGGAAAAGCTTCATAGAATCATAGAATGGTTCGTGTTGGAAGGGACCTTAAAGATCACTGAGCCCCAACCCCTCTGCCACGGGCAGGGACACCTCCCACTAGAACAGGTTGCCCAAAGCCCCATCCAGCCTGGTCTTGAAGACTTCCAGGGATAGGGCAGCCACAGCTTCTCTGGGCAACCTGTTCCAGTGCCTCACCAGCTCACACCCTTCTTTTTTTGCACTGCTTGGTACTTGGACAGAAAATTAGACTCATGACATGAAAAATTCTATTTAGTGGTCAACTTAGCCCTCTGACCCCAAATGTAGTCAGGAAGTTGTAAAACACTTAGGGTAATACCTGTATCCACTGACATGCTGTTTGAAAGGCACTGCAAATAAATTCCGCAAAGAGAGTGCTGCAGCTACAACAAAAACAAATCAAAATGAAAACCTGCAAATCATTTGTTTTTAGAGAAATGCTCTCACATATTCTTTTTTCAGTTACCTATAATAAGACATTCTTCTAAGCACCCGAAGACATGCCCGAGGACTATCAATTTTCCAAGATGCAGATCCACTGGCAACTGTGCCAATACATTTCCTAAGAAAGTCAGCTCACCATCATGTGGATTCTCTTCTGTTTGGACATTAGCTGTAAGTGCTCCCAGCTAGAAAAATTAAAATTTATTCACTTGTAAAAGTTGACAAAGTAAATAAAGATCAGTTTGTAAGAAAACAAGACAAAAAGCAAGCAATCTCAAAGCAACATCAATTAGTATCAAAACTGTAATTAAGTTGAAGTTCTTAAATCAATTTTAAAAGCTTAGTGTTTTGAAACCAAAGCTTCTATTACATATATTGTATAGAAAAAGCAAGCTACAAGTGATACCAATATCCTTTCTAATGCACTTTAGAACAGAAAGAGTTTAATGCAATGAATGTCCTACCCCATTTCAACTTTATAATTGAAAAGCAAAATGAGTAAGTTCCTTGTACAGGTCAGAAGTGGATCTTTAGGCTACCCCCTAGACATCATAAGGTGTAAGCGTGTGATTTTGCTACTTATTAATAAACAATTTCACTTACAGAGTTCAAGTTCTCTCACTTTTTTTTCTATTCTTTCTCATCACAGATGCTAGTTCACCAACAGTATCATTACTCCCTGATGAAATTATAATGTTGTTTTAATGAAATAACTGCAGAAATTATGCTCAAGAGGACAGTAAGCAAACAACAGTCAAAAGTGAGAAAAGATCCTCTAGACACAATTCCTATTTCAGGTTCCGAATAAAACCACTGTTACCTTAAATGCCAAGGAAAACAATTCTCCAGTACATTTTTATTACCTCAATTTTACAAACCTTAAAAGAATGCCTACCTCTTTCAGCTGAACTATGGCACGTTCAATGTCACCTATGTTGGGTGGAGAAAGAGCTGTTGCCAGCAAGGCTTTTGGTGGCCCCATATTAAGCTTTTTCATTTTTAAGACTGTAGTTCCCAGTGGACAACGCTGAAGGGAAAACAATGTTATTATTACTTTCCCCGCCATGGGAAGCGTGGCAAAGTGTTGCATATGAAAAATAAGTTAAGGTTTACAAATTAGTAAAACCTAAAATTAATTTTGTGTAATTAAGGATATTTTTCTTTTGAATAGATTGCTTATTTCTAATCCACATCCATTTTACTGCTATAATGCCTCTCCTTCTATGAAGACAACTGTGGAAGGGTATTTTTCAATTATTTATCAACTTGAATTCTATTCAGTCTTACCGTTACTAGTATCTATTCAAATTGTACACCATCCTCAGGAAAAGTAAAGTAAGACTTGTTTTTACTGTCTCTGCTATGACCACACACATTAAAAAAAATTATTAAATGTTCCCCAAAAGTCTTACCAGTATCTCAGGTACTGACTTCTCCGGAATAAAGTCTGTCCAGAATTCCTTGTGTACAAGCCTGTAACAATAGCCTTTGGAAACACGTCCAGCACGACCTTCACGTAAAAGGACAAATCACTGATTTGTAAAGTTCCCCTTTCTAGCTGTTCAAACCCCATCCATGTACAAGCGCTCTGGACAGCTGAGCAGCATGTGACTGCTGATACTGGAGGCTGACCAGTATTTTGCTCTCTTGCAGCAGACAAGCCCAGTGGAGACATCCCCTTTATCCTTTCCTACATAAGGATGGGATGAAATCATTTTGCTTTCATAGCAGCAGTAAGTAACACAAGAATTACTTAAGTATTCCACTCAAATACCTCTTTGACATAACTGCCCTCAAATCAGCACACATCTATCTCAGTTGGAAAGACATGACAAATCCTGCACTAAAATACACTTCCTCAAAACCAGGAGAAGGCAAGTTCTACCAAATCTAAATTTAATATAGAAAAATACGTCAATGCAAGTTTTAGCATACCCCCAAACTGAAGATTCTACATGCAGAGTAAATACACTTTGCGTTTGTGGTTTTTTACAGAGTGAGTATACTCGGATTGCCTATTTGACTCTATAGCTAACAAAAATCTTCCATGTAAACAACTAAGATACCATGATGAACAGCAAAACGTCTTTATGATCTACTACTTATAAAAAAACCACACTGATTCAGAAAGTCTACCTGCACAAACCCAAACACCATTCACTTCAACAAACTAAAGGCTACTCCACCCAGTGGGATACTCTACTGGCAAATAAGGCCGTATTTTTAAGCCATTATGCATAACAAGTCCTAGTCTGCTACACAAAATGCTGCTCCTACTGGTTGTATATTGGCTGGTTGTCATAACCTGCACTGACTGTGCTGCTACAGGGGAGGAGGCAAAGAAATCAGGAGTGAAGTTGGGCCCAGGAAGAAGGGAGGGATGGGGGAAAGGTGTTTAAGATTTTATTTCTCATTATCCTACTCTGATTGGATTGGTAATAAATTAAATTAATTTCCCCCAGTTGAGTCTGTTTTGCCTGTGCCAGTAATTGGCGAGTCATCTCCCTGTGTTTATCTTGACCCACGAGTTTTTTTGTTATAATTTTTCTCCCCCTGTCCAGCTGAGGAGAGGGAGTGATAGAGCGGCTCGGTGGGCACCTGGTGTCCAGTCAGGGTCAACACACCACAAGGTGTTATTGTGAAGTCCTCGTAATATTTAAAATGAGGATATTTTTATATCTAAAGATGTTACTGTTATTAGTTTATTTATACTCTTTTTGACTAAAATGATAATTTTTTCATATTTAAGAGTGTTGTCTTACTAAAAGAGCTGATACGAAATCTTATTGAACCTTGCAGTACAAACATTGGTCTACACTAGAGACACTGCTGTGGATACTTCAACTGATTTAAGAATGACGACAGACATGAAAGTTTCTTGTACTGCTGAAACTCACAAGTAGTTAATAAAAACCTCACAGTACCTATCTCCCCTTTTTAAAAATGGTCCCTGATAAAAAAAAATTACTATTAAATAATAACGAATCCTCATAGACCTTAAGTTTTAAGGTCCATGAATTTTAATATTTTTCAATAAAATATAAAATATTCCTTCAAAAAAATACTTAAACAAAACATTCAGCGATAGTTGTTTAATCACATTTTAATATCCTGACATGGTAAGGAATTGCATTTTTTTACAAGCTATTAATGGCAGAAATAATCTGTGCTTCTTACTGTTAATAAAATGAAAAGCAATGTAGAATTCTCCATGAAGGTTAGCTTCTAAAATTCCTTTCCATTACCTATTTTCATCTTACCTTTTCTCTGATTACAGTTTGTTTTAGATGCCCAGCAAAGTCTCAAACTTCGGTAATTAGTTTCCTCATCACAAACCAAATTTCTAATTAAGCAGAAATCTATGACTGCAATTGAGAAAAAAACCTTATTATTATTACAAAACAATTTATCCTCATGGCAGTGGCAAAAATACAGGCTTTGTGTTATCAGAAAAGTTTCCATTATCTAAAGATCAATAAAGAGAACGCTTGATTTATAAACAACCAGACCCAGGATACTCTGGATACTAACACCACTGTAAACAGATTTTAACATTAACGTAATAAACAGTTAGTGTGGATGACAAGCATTAGAAGGCAATAATTTCTGCATTTAGACATTCTATATTAGAATTTGCTTAAAAATCTGATGCAATTATTTCAAAATACAGCCAGAATGGGAATAAAAAGCTTAAAGTACTTGTGACATGAGGTCTGATTCTGCTTGTTACTGCATTTAAGATTATTTTTTCCTCCTCCAGTAAAGATTAAAACCAACATCCCACTCAGTCGCTCTATTTGTTCATATATTCAGATTTAAAACTGTTCTCTGTTGGGAAAGAAAGAATTCAACAACTGTCAAAATTAAACTCCACTAGCAGTGCCTTGTAAAACGGTGACATGCTGCAGAGATTTGGGCTAGCCCAAGTAAGGAAAACATTATAAATACAGTACATGCACAACTATGAGATTCAGAAGACTTACCATACTTAACATCAGGAACTGTTACAGAGCTCTCAGCTATGTTTGTAGATAGAATCACCTGAGTTTTGAAGCAAAAAATGAGTAACGAATGCATAAAGAAAAAATTACTCACATTAATCTTTCTACATGAAAAATCCAACTTGCAATGAAGAAATATAGATGTAATAGCAACATAGTATTTCTGCTCTGCATATTAAAGAAAAAGCAATACAACACAAGAAAACTTGTATATGTGGGGTAGGCAGGCAATAGACCCCCATACCAGGGGTCTTTGCTATGCAGTGCCACCAGCAGCATATACTACAGTCATGCAAGGTGGAAGAAAGGACACCCACAAACTATTCTGAAGGAGAAAACCAGCATCACACAAGAGTTTAAGGATAACTTCCTGTTACTGCATTTCTCTTGAGGTCTAAACACCAAGTAAAGCAACAGCTTGGTAAGAAAGGCAATTAGTTTACATCTTGAAAAAACAAAACCGCTTTGCCCTCACACAATGGTTTGAGTTGGCACAACTTATATTAATTTACATACATGACTATTTGCTATTATTACTCTAGCAAAAGGTTTCACACACAAATCAACGATTCAACAACACTTACTTTTCTGTAGCCAGGAACTGTAGTCAAAAATACATTACTTTGTTCCTCTAACGTCACACTTGAGTGAAGTGGGTACACTTGCCACCTAAAGAAAATATATTAGTGACATATTTACTGATACAAGAATACGAAAATTAACTACACCTCTGTGCTAAATCATATTACATATTTAGAACTCATACAGCTGAAGGACTCGTGTTCAAGTTTAATTGAACTGAAACAAATGTGGTCTCTAACTTACCTTTTGTTAAACATATTTGAGAGACATGAGTGCAGGTATTCTATTTCACTCAAACCTAGGGGAAAAAGTAATCAAGAGTTTGTTTTCTTTTTAGTAACTACTAACAATTCTAAAACTAGTTCTCATGTCTACTTAAATTCTTAATTGACTTTCATTATTACCTCTTTTTCATCATGTAATAAAACAGCAGAAGAGTTAAACAGTAAATCTAATAATTAGTCACTGAAACACTGTGAGTCAATTTTTCAAGAGTCATTTTCCCTAATTTTACACATACTAAAGTAAAATAGCAGTATCAGATATATAGGCCATCTGCCAGTGTCCAATTACTAGCCCTTGTTTCAGTTCCTTATAGCCGACAACATTTACCACATGCTGAATGTCTGGTTTAGGATAAATTTGGGTATTTCAGCCAAAACAAGCTGTTTCCAAGAGCAAGGCCAAGGACAAAAAAAAAAAAATTATCTATTTCTGCCTTAGTTATCTTCCCTTTGGCAGTTCCAGTGCCCATTCTCTGGGGCATGGATTTCATGTCTGCCAGAAGAAATCTTATGACCAAAGGATTTTCGGTGTCTTTCTGAATATCTCCACAGGCATAAACCTTTCTGAGAAGCCTTGTTTGCTTCTTACTGAGATTTCAATTCCAAAAGCCTCATTTTCAAAAATCTGTCCAACACTGGGCTTTCCCAGTTAGATATTAAAGATTAAATTGTTCTCTAACTGCAATAAAGGATTGTTACAATTTTCAGCGAGGCCAAATGCAGTTTGAGCCCCAGGATGTGAAAGTTCTCACACTCTTCAGATGACTGTTACTTGACTTCAGAAGTGAGGAGGAAGGAAGACAAATGCAAGTGGAGGAAGAAAGATATTTACAGGAAAGATAAGAGAGAAGAATAACTTAAATCAGAAATGAGAGGAAAGAAGGATATGTGATGGGTGGGAAATTGTGACTGAGTAAACAAGGAAAAAAAGCCAGAAAGTTAGAAACTGGGGCAAGAAAAGGAGAAACATATTCAACAAGAAACCAACATGTTGATAACACAAGGCTGGCTGGGAAAAGAAACTGCAGGAGAACATGGAGATTGGTCAACTACTGGAGCCAGGCTGAAACTGGAAAAAAAAAGGGGAAGCAACTATAGATAAGGGAGAAAAAAGATGTCAGGGTTGGGGGAAGAACAGGTGAGTTAGGGAAGAAAAAATAAATGGGAAGGGGCATTTAAAACTTTCAGGTATGTCCTTTGTGTGAGACTAAGGACAAAGGAAAACAATGTCACTAAAAAAGACAGCCTGGAAGCCCAGTTTACACCACAGCTCAAATGAAGTAAGAGTACTTGAAAATGCAAAATAACTGGCCAAACAACAAACGCACCACTAGCACAATAACGAAGCAATTCACAAAGCTCTATGCAAAACAACTTCAGCACCGTAGAGAAAAACATGCAAACTGGGAGACAGAAAAACGTTACCGCTTTTTAAGATTATTATCATTATACTATAGAAAAAATGTGTCTGTTTATGAACTAGAGCATGTAATTAAAGATATAGAGAAAAGAGAACACCATGCTATGGTCTGTTTGGACAGGGCCTGCCAGACCCCTTGATCCCGCTGGCTATCGCTCAACTGTCTCGCTGTCTACTGCTTCCTACTTACGTATCTGAGTAAAACATCAAGGCTTGAATCCAATTTATGTTTAAAAACAATTAAAAGAAGCTTGATCCATGACTGGTAGAAGCAGACTCTGCA